>NC_051182.1:50473770-51073770 GCF_013339695.2 Rhipicephalus sanguineus
AGCGTAACCCAACATCTTAGCCTTCTTTTTTCTCTGAAACTGCAGCGCCTGGAGTGACCCCTCCGCGCTCCCTGCCGCGCGGTGGCGTTCGACGCATTCTTTACACTGGGTTCGACATCGTCTGTGGGAACAGATATGGGCCACATTTTAGCACGTGTCTCAAGGGCAGCTTTGAAAGTGAAGAAAAATGTAGCAGCACTCCTTTAAACCACACCCTTCGGGCAATCTCGCACGTGATACTATACACTGAAGTACCTCCGAGCTCTGCGTGCCGTTACCGTTAAATGCCGTATATAAATAGCTCGCCGTTATTATGCAAAATGGCCGGTGGCCATTTTGATTTTTCGCTCACAACCAACGGTGCCGACGCCGACGGCGGAATTTCTGCGGTACGAGCTCTTTAACGCTATCGCGTTAATACACAGATCTAAGACGTTACCACAGGAATTGGCAACACTATTGGGCTGCTGTAGGGAATTAAAAGCGAGACAATCTAACAATACGCTGCATTTGTTCTTTAAGAAATGATGATAATGAGAAAAATTAAGTGTGGTCCAGTCAATTTCAGGTGTGTTAAAATCGCCAAGTACAAGAATTTTGTGCTTCTTATGTCAAATTACCACCGTTTCAATAGAAGAGACGATCTGATTAAAAGCAATTGGTGAAACGCTAGGCGACACATAGAAACATCTAATCAACAATTTTTCACAGTGCTCAAGACTAATTTCGACCCAAATTGATTCAGAAATTATTTCTAGGTCCTTGCGTCTAGCACATCTTAGAGAACTGTCATAGCCATCAATACACCACCACCTTTTTGTTTAGTTGCACAGGAGTCCCGATCACTGTGCAAGGTGGTGTAGTTCGACGGAAGATAGTCACAGGAAGGAATTTCACTGCACAGCACCGTTTCAGAAATCGCAATAAGGTCAAGAGAAGACGAAACAACATTAGCAAAGAATTCGCGTGTCTTAGTGCGAAGACCATGAGAGTTCTGATAAAATATATTCAAATTACACGGCACCGTTGCTTGCGGGTGAGCACTCTGAAGGATGGCGCATGTCTCCGTAGAGGACCCCACGGAATGGTTTGAAAATGCAACCGCACGGCCACATTGACGGGTCATTCAGACATTTCAATGTATCTTCGTCAACTGTCACGCAGAACGAGGAGTAAGAGGGATATTTTGTTTTGAGTCGCCGGCAGGAAATGGCAGAAAGGTCAACAGACTCAATGTGTTTCTTGAGGTAGCAGATGTTGTGTCAGGGCTCAATTTGGACACAAATATAGCCCACTGCCGCTGGGGTCGTTGGGAAATTTCAGCCAATAACAAAGTGGACGAGTCCATGGCTCCAGTAGATACATGTGTTTTTCTTTTCGTTTCCTTCCTTGCACTCACTGTAACACTGACCGAGGTGGTTTCCGCACGATCCACAACGCGTAGCTTCAAATCACGCTGAAATCCTGGTGGTGGGGTAAAAGGTGGGAGCGTTTCGGTGTTATGAGTCGTATCCGAGGTCGCGGGAGTGTCAGAGTTTACGGAAGACTTTGCCGTTGGAGAAGTTGGAGACTTTGCAGCCGTTGGAGACTTTGCAGGACGTTCCCCTAGATTGGGGTTGACAATAATAATAATAATAATAATAATAATAATAATAATAATAATAATAATAATAATAATAATAATAATAATAATAATAATATAATAATAATAATAATAATAATAATAGTAATACTATTAATAGGGCCTTTACTTTTCATCAAGAATATTAGCCAGGCTTGGAGAAAATGCTGACAAGTGGCTTCACTAACTCCTGCCCCGCAAAAGTACACTTTGGCGAGATTACTGTAGTGCAAACCAACAGCCTGATTAACAGGGTAAATAAACAGCAAGCAAACAAAATACGAAAGGACGAGGAAACACGTTTATCAGTAACAATACAATGCATTTTCATTGCACATAAATTAAGAAGAACACATATCAACATCTTCTAATGCAAAATAAACACAGAATTTCGGAGAATTGGGGATTTATAAGAAATAAACCCCGATAAACGCGGACCTTTCGCCAAAAAAGTAAGCTGCGAAACCTGCACAGAGGAACTGCCTTAACTGCAGAACTCTTGAAGTCGGTTCTCAGACTCAGCGGTACAGCTCACCGTAGGACAGTTCCATACCGTTCCCAAACGCACGTACTAACGGAGCGCCTTAATAAGACCGTCACAGACATGTTCTGCATGAACGTCGACACGGAACATAAGAACTTGGATCAGATATTGCCTTACGTTACCATCACTTATAATGCCGCTCGACAAGCAACTAGAGGAATGAGAACGTTCAGTTTGATCCATGGTCGCGAAGTCACGACAACGTTGGACGCTATGCTGCCGCACGAGTGCGACGACATTCTTACAGATGCCTAAGAATTTGCTCAGCGCGCTGAGGAAGCCAGACAGCTTGCCAGCGTACGCATCTGTCATGAGCAACATCAAGATGCGAAACGGCACGACTTACGACACTAATTTGTTAGCTACACACCAGGTGACAAGTATGGGTCTGGATTCCGATTCGTGGACGTGGACTTTTTGGAAAACTACTGAGACGATATGTGTCATTAAGTCACCCGACGCTTGAAGGCCGTTAATTACGAAGTCGTTCACGACAGCGATTGTAGTTTCAGTCAACGGCAGCATTCACCCGAAGTCGTTCAAGTCGCGCGGATGAAACCGTACCTATGCAGCTAACTCTCGATTGTCATGTGGGTAACTCTCGTTTGCTAAGTAGAGCGCCTAGGTTGGGCATCTGGACGATGCCTCTTTTGGAGGGAGGCAAACGCCACGTGCATGCGATAAGAACGACGACAACACAAATGGGCATATGCTGTGTGCAGAAGATAGAAAGGCCGAAAGGTGAACTCGCTGCGCGCGGTATTAAACAGACCGACATGCTGCTCTTTTCTTGATCTGTGCGTTACGATCTCTACCTTGACGTCACGACCATATCTAGGATCAGTTGTCACAAAAGTAATTGCCATCGTAGATAGACATGCGCAGTGCCGGTCATGTAAGTGGCAGTCATCTGCAGTGTTCGGGACAATGTAAAAAATATCCATCCCATGAGGTACAAGAGTGTTCTCCTGTGTCTACGGCTACAATTATTCAATGTTCATCTATAGTTACTTATTTTGAGCGGTACGGTTTTCCTTTCCGTCTTGCGTTGTGACCAGCTGTTCAAGTAGAGCCCTCATTTCGAATTGAATGCTCTACGACAAACCCGCAATCGATAGTTAACATTGCGCCACCATCACAATAAGGACGTTGTAGAAGTGTACACGATATTACGCTGACTCCCAACTAAGTTTTTAACAGCTGAGCTGTTTATGCCAGCCGTTGGTAGTGATCCCTCCAAAGAAGAATATCATCACCATGAACCGGAACGCCATATATTCGTCCTCTTCTTCATTTTCTGGTTTGTTCACAGAACACGTGCGTCAATTTGTCCGGCGCACGATTCTGATAACTCTGCCGGGTGAGAGAGAACAGTGAAGAGGGATGGAAATAGAAAAAGAGAGATAAAGAGAGATAAAAAGAAAAAATAAGGAAGATAAAGAGAGAGACAGAAAGAGATAAAAACATACAAATAGATAAATTCTTGGCGCAAAATTACACCATTTCCCGCTAAAGGGGACCATGAGGCGATGCGAAGTCGGAGCACTTGAACGATCGCGTTCCGTTGGCGTTATTTCGGCATGCTACCGACCTCGCGTCGTGGAACGCGAAGAGGAACGCTACGCGCTTCTTGTCTGCCCTCTAGCCTGGCCGTTATTTCTCAGAGGGCGAGCGGGGAACGCGGTCGGCAGGCGTGCAAGAGGGGGCAGCGTAGGAGAGGAGAGAGAGGGGGAGGAGACGCTCATGCGCTGGTGCTCATCGCGGCGTTGCGCAGGAGAGAATTTCGGCATGTATAGCCCGCGTTTCTGAGGAAGAGTGGAAAGGGGAGGGGAGATGCAATGTGTAGAGAGGGAAAGGGGGAGGGAGAATGGAGACGCTGAAGGGGAGAGGGGAAGTGTAGATGAGAGGGGAGATGGGGAGGGGAGAGGGTATGCGCATGCGCAGGAACGGCTGTCACGCCGCACACCACCACCCCCACCACCACCGGATTGAACTCCGCCATAAAATACTTCGCATCTAAAAAATATTTTTGAGGAGGCTCGATTCAAACACGCGTGCCCACGTTCCGAAGGCGAGCATCGAAATCACTCAGCTATATAGGCACGCTAGGAGAACATAACATAGCCTTGTATAATAGAGTATAATATAGCAAGCGGGCTGCAAAGGGAAGTTAGGGTAGGATGAAAATGTGAGGATGAGGAGGATGAATGGAGGAGTCGAAAGAGTAAGCATATCACAAAAGGAAAGAGAAAAATAGAAAGAAAGTTGACAAATACATAAATATGAAGAAAGAGATAAAAAAGCTGGAAAATCAAAAACAAAGAGATATATAAACAAAGCGAGACATAGAGATTTAAAGGATATGGAAGTGACAAATAGAGAGAAAGAGAGAGACAGAAAGAAAGGGAAGAAAGACAAGAATATACAAAAAACGAGGAAAACAGAAAAAAGAAATAGACAGAGAAAGAAATAGAAAGAACAACAGACAAAAGAGATAGAAAAAACTGAGACAAATAGAGAGAAAGAGAGGACGAAAGGGAGAGAACATTAAAAAGAAGCAGTCCACTGTTCCTTCATGCTTGGCAGCTGTATTGCGAAGCTGTCTTTAACTTTTACTCAGATAAACTCAAAACAAGAAAACTAAGAGATTCATCGGACATTAGGACACGTGGCATCGAACTACTTGACAACGTGTCACGTGGTCTGATGGCTTTATTGATACTTTGTGTGTGTGTGTGTGTGTGTGTTTTTAAACAAAAGTTCAGCTGAGAGTGAGCACATGCCGCGTGCACTTGTATTTCGTATTTGTGGCGAGCGCTTCACAATTTGAAGTATGATTCTCCACGAACTGACTGAGATCTCTATCCATTTGACAGCAAGGACAGCAGGAGTTTTCACGTGTGCTTACAGACTCTGCGCATCTTTTTCGCAGGCAATGCTGATACCGTGCCCTGCATTGCGGCTGTGGTGGCTTAGCTACCTTTTCAAACTGCAAAACTGTGGATGGGTAAGCTGTGTTTCCGACGCCAGCATCACCTTTCAAGCTGCGGAAAGTTGACTGCGAAACTGCCCCTCCTGCCCTATTGGTTCGTTATCTCTGCGGACAGAACAAAAGTACCGAGCGCGCCGTCTGCTCCTTTCACTTGGCAGCAAGGGCAGCCGCAGCATTCACGTGTGCTTACAGACTCTGCGCATCTTTTACTCACGTTGGGAATCAGTCTGTTTTTTACTTTCACTGCTCTTGCCACTGCTGTCATTGCTGCAATCTGTATCATTTTCTTTATTTTTGCCGTAGCTATTTGTTTAGATGATATATATATATATATATATATATATATATATATATATATATATATATATATATATATATATATATATATATATATATATATAGGTGATTCTGTTTAAAAACAAGAAGTGGTGTTTGTGTGCGCGATCACTGTCTCTCGAGGAGGACACCACAATCAGTACACACATGGGGAAAGAGCATGAAAAAGGAGACAGAGAGGAGGAAAGACACAAAAGGAGAGCTTGCGCGAAGGTAGCACGAGGGTTGAACTATACAACGTGGCGTGTTGGTTTTAAAGCCGCTCGCCGAGGCCTGCAGCGTCGATGAAGGAGAGAAGGGCGGCAAGGGCATTACGGCGACGATTGCTGCAGCCAGTGGGGAAGAGGATGTCTTCGAGGGTCTCACAGGGCAGGCCGAGAAGGCGGTAGCGGGTGGCTAGCTGCTTGCTTGCACAGGCAGATGTGGGGTACTCGCACAGCAGATGAAAAAGTGTTTCAATAGCGCCGCAGTCGATGCAAGTTGACGAAGGAGCTCCCCGCTGCCGCTGTTTTCATTCCCCTATTCATGCCTAGCCAGTCCGTAGGGAAAAGAGGAGGGCGCGCTCTCGCCGGGAGAAACTAGACATCGGGAAAAGAGGAGGGGGGCGTCCATCGGCGACCCGATCGTATGGGTGGTCGCGCTGCAATTCTCGCCGAAAATTGCATCGCGCGGAATCGGAAGAGTTGGCGTATGGTGTCAGTGGGGTCGCGGGAGAATGCGACTGCTTAGCCAGATCGTCGGCAGCCTCATTTCCCGCGATGCCAACATGGTAGAGAAGCCACTGGAGTATGACATCGCAGCCGAAGGAGATGAGAGCACGTTTTGATGAGATGAAGCGTGAACTTCGGGTGGCGTTCAATGATTTCAAAGAAACAATCAAGGGAGACTTTCTCAAGCAACTAAAGGATATTAAATCCTTTTTTGGGGCTGCGGCAAACAAGGAATATGAAGAAATTAGGAATGAAAAGAAAGCCCTGAGAGTCTCAATACTGAAATAAAGGTGCAGTGAACTGATCTCGCACGGCAGGTAAATGACCATAAGAACAGATGCTTCGGGATGATCAGCATTCCCAGAGGGCAAATGTCAAAATTAAAGGCATTTCGCTGAAATCTTTTGAACACCTAGTTGAAATGGTAATAAAAATTGGGAAAAAGGCGGCCGTGCCACTTGTTGCGACTGATATTGACGAGCGCACAGAGATCGAACGGCACAAAACCCAAGCAAAAAAATTGTGGTTCAGCTGTTCGAGCAGAGACAAAGCCGTGATAACTATTTCATGAATGCGCGCGCAGGCAGCCTGAAGTGTTCTAATCTCGGCATTGACCCTCGGTCAGCGGTGTTCATAAATGAACATCTGTGCCCAGAATCGAAACGACTTCTTGGTCAGGCTACGGCACAAAATTGCGAAATTGGTTGGAAACAGGGCTGGTAAGCGTGAAAAGCTGGGCCGGTTGGTTCATGTTTAGGTGCGAGGAAACCAGCGAAAACTGAAAAAGAAGGACGAAGAAGAAGGCACATTCAAGCACACACCATCGCCGGTGTGTGCATTTCCGACTATGGTGTATGCTTGAATGTGCCTTCTTCTTCGTCCTTGTTTTTGAGTTTTCGCTGGTTTTCTCGCACCTAAACGGGGCTGGGCAATATCCCGATACAGGATTATCGCGGTAGTATTTCAGACATACTTTTGATTATCTGAATTTTTGTGTCGAGAGAGATACATTTGAAATATATATTTGTATCTCAGTAGTGAAATTTTTTTACGATCTATCGTCTGTATCGCGATACTATGCAGGACGCGGGTTTCTCGTTACATTTCTTTTGTCGGAAATGAGTTGAGGCGCGTTTTCAAGGGGGAATGGCGGTTTCTCTTTCTTTTTGTTTTTGTGCCAAGACAACCAAAGACGTGCCGCCACTTGTCGACAGAAAGGGTGGCGATGGTTTCCCCTAACGCACAGAATGGTCTATTTAGTAAAGCGCGCCACGCCACAAACGGCAGAATCACGGAAGCAGTGTTGTTGGCCTCTGCTGATGAAAGTTGCTCTCTCTCAAATTCAGTGCAGCACGCCTTTTTTTTTTTTGGGTGGCAAGCCATTACTTCGTGACCTCCCGCGCTGATACAGCCTTGGAACAGAGGCTTTGCAATGCATCGCATGCGTTCAGTTCTCATAGAGGCGGCACTTCCAAAAGCAGTTCCTGCAGTCATGGTGGCAGTGACTGGAAGATGCCTATCTTTATGCCTTCCCAGGCGGGTGGAGGGCGTCACCGCACGGGACACTGGTGCAATCAGGCCGCGCACACTGCGTGGGGATGCTGTAGCCGATGTAGCCGAGCAACGGTATATCCTCGGCGCAAACATTCGTTTCCTGGAAGGCCAGGGCGCGGTAGTCGCGGAGGGGAAGGAATGCCGCAAGCACGGCTTGTCGGCGGCGCAGTGAGTTGCAGTTCCACTGCAGTATGCGCGGCCTGGTTTCACGGAGACGGTTACTCGCCATCCTGGGTTAGTGCCGTTTTGGTGGCCAGCGCTGTAGTGCAGAGCGGGCGAATAGGGCAATCGGAGGGCAGGAACTCCAGTGGCGCTGCGAGTGCTGCCACCAAGACTGAGATAGCAGAACTCTTCATGTCGCTGGTCGCGGCTGCGGGAGCAGTGACACAGGTGGCGGCTGCGTAGGATAGTCTCTTAATGACTGGGTGGTAGTTTCGTTGCTTTGTGGGGTTGGCGGAGGCGTTGGTGTCCGATGCCCGCGCGGGAGCAAGGGCCTCACTACGCGAAATGGGCGTCGTAGACTTCTTGCGCAGCTCAAGGAGGCGACGCTCCTCCTGCCAACGTGGGCAACGCGGTTCCGTGGCAAGGTGTTTTGTGCCACAGAACACTTTGGCAGTTCAGCCGCGCACTTAGCCGGGCGGTAGGGCCCTCCAAATCGCGCACAGCGCATGGTGGACGTGCACGTGACGTCTATGTGGCCGTAGTGGGCACAGCGAGCGCACTGAGTTGGGTGGGGCCGTAAGGGGCTTACAGTGCGGCGCTGTTTGTAGAGTTCGATGCCAGCGGGGGGTTTGGACCCGCTGAACGTCGCAAGAATGTTCGGCCAGTACGGGAGCACTCTATGATCGGGTACTGCGACGTAACATTCGCAATGAAGTCTTCGTTGCCTATGGAGGGGTCCACGTTGTATACAACACCACTGCAGGTATTAGTGGTCTCCGTCTTTGCTCGCACTGCGATGCCGCATATGTCGGCAATGCCGAGGAGGGTGGCGAGAGGTGTGCCCTGAGCAACGTCGGTCGCGGCCACATTGCGCCGAAAGTTAACTCGCACATGCACAACTCCATCAATGGGGGCAAGAGAGGCAGAGATGGCTTCCTGCGTGGCAGTCCGGAAGGATGTCTTCCTCTCAGTAGGGCGAAAGTGGACTGCGTCCTTATGGGTGAGAGTAGGTGTCAGTGTTTGGGCAGGGTTTGAGGCCGGTTTGTCAAAACGCGCGGGTTTGGGCCGCGGGATTGAGACAAGCGGTGCGCAAAGCGATGTTCCGCTTGGGGATCCTGTAGATGGGAGGGAGGGAAAGGGTTCCTTGGCTGGTAGCTGGCCCAATACACAACTTGGCTGAGAGGGACGCTTGGGAAGCGCGCCTCCTGCGCAGGCACCCTTTTTGACAGGCGGCAGGAGAGATGCCTGGTGGGTGGGGAGGGCAACAGAGGCATGATTGCTGCGCTGCTCCTTTGCCCCTCCATCGACGACAGTCGTGGCCTGAGGGCGAGGAGGAGGGGTCACGCTCTTGGCTGTGCAGGGAGTGGGGGCTGCGGCAGTTTCGGGTAACCCAGTGACGTCACAGGCCGCAGAGGAAGGGACAGGCGGGGAACCTGTTGCGCTGTTCGCCGCTGTGGAGACGGCGGGAGAGGAGGAAGTTGTGTGTCAAGGCCCGAGGTGGAGGAGGTGTTTCCGTCCGAGGTTGTGGTGGGCGAGGGCAATGACCCTTCGATGCTTGTCTCAGGAATGCTGCCAGTACTGAGAAGGGGAGCAGGCGAAGCTGCCTCCGCTAAGTGGGGGCTATTCCCTTCTGGGTCTGCAGGTGCAGCATCGCTTTCAGAGAATTGCTCGGGAAAAATATGGCGGCCTTGTGAGTCAGGCAGGGGCAAGATGGCCGTAGCTGAATTCTCTAGAGGTTCCGCTGCTGTTCCAAGCGTTGAGGAGACACCAGGGCTGGTTGGAAAAGCCGGACAAGGGTTCACGGGGCCCGGTGTTGTCGCCGCACGACGGGTGCGCTTGCGTGGTTGTGCGGGGCATTTTTCTTGCTCAACGCGGGCGTCTCCGAGGTGAACGCTGTTTTTCCCCACTTCATCTCTGATGAGATTCCTCGCTTCTCTCAGGAGGAGCTCAAACGATCGAGACCGCTTGGAGCTGGCGCTCAAACTTGGCCCCAAGGGTAGTTCAGCTGACGTGCTGTCGTCCATCAAGCGATGCGGTGAGGTAAACGAGGAAGGAAGGAGATTGGAGAGTGAGGAAACATTGTTGTGAGGAGAGAGGAATAAAGAAAATAAATAAGTGAGGGGAAGATGCGATTAAATTAGTTCATCGCATGCGGAGCGCCGAGGGGAGCTGCACTCGATAGTGCGTACAGAAGGCATGAAAATAAATTAAAGGCAGAAAATGCCATGCCGGATAGTGGTCTGGAAAAAAAAAGCCTCGTGGGAGAGCCAAAGAAGGAGCGTCCATCCCGGCGACCGGCTCGTACGGATCTGTATACTACATGGCCGAGCCGTCTAACGCCGCGCGCTGTGGAGCGAGGGGTCGCCCGCTTGAATCCGCACTTCGGATAGCGTTTTGAAGCGTTAGCTACACTGGCCTAGCCGAGCCAGTTTCGCATGCCTTCTCAAGAGCCATGCTGCAGATGCTCGAGGATCAGAGAAGTCGCACAGCTGGCGCAACGGAGCCGGCACCTCCCGCGCACTCCGCTGCCGCTGCGCGCGCGACTCTCTGCCGCTGGTCTGCGCTTTCCAGAGGAGTGACGTCGTAGCCGTGACAGACTTACTGGCGCCGGTGCGCGCTCAGCTACTCGACCTCGCTATGCAGTCGCCGCCTGACACTGCGCTGGAGCCGCTTGATAGCGCCTCTGACTGGCGTTTGCCAGTGTGGGATAGCTATGGAGCAGGAGAGCGAAAATGCTGCTCAGCGGCGCAGAAGGGCGGTGAAGCTTAACTCATCGGATCCCGAAGTAGTTGCCTGGCAAAATAAATATACATGTGCCACATAATACGTATACCGTGTGTGTGTCATTGGAGCCGCAGTAAGCGTTATAATCAAGCTAATCCTAGACAATCAGGAAAGCTAAGAATGATCAGCTGAACCTTTGGCTATGTCAGGATATCCTTGCATAGCCGAGCTAAGCCACTGCAACATTTTTCTGAACCTTTTTTGTGGAATTTACTATATATATATATATATATATATTGTAGAGAAGCATTGGAACGCTCTAATGGGTCGTCCTCTCAGGCGCCTCCTAGTGGGTCACCCTCTTCGCCTATTCTCGGAGAGCACGCCCCTCGTGCTCGTGCTCGTGAGAGTCTGCGAGTATGCGCTCTGTCGTTGTGCATCGTCGCCGTCAATCTCGCCGTCAATAAACGTCTTAACAAAGTGGTGGAGAGTGCTGTACCATCACCACAACTTCGGTCTCCATTCGATGCCCCTGGAGCTTCGATCCCGTACCGTGACATCTACCATGCCGCAAGACGCCGCTCAGCAAACGCCGCCTCCTGCTCCGACCGCTTGTCCCGGTGTCCTCCGCATCCGTGACCCTCCTATCTTCACCGGCGCGGATGGCACCGACGTGGAGGACTGGCTCGCGATTTACGAGCGGGTGAGTGTTCCCAATAAATGGGACGAAGCGGGCAAGCTGAGCACCTTAGTTTTCTACCTCGCGGGTGTGGCAGGCATGTGGTACAACAACCATGCATCCGACTTCCCGACGTGGTCCGATTTCAAGACCGCCATCGTCGACGTGTTTGGCCGCCCTGCCGTCCGTAAGCTGCAAGCCGAACAGCGGTTGCGTGAACGGGCACAACAGGCTGTTCACGAGCTACATTGAAGACGTCCTTGACTTGTGCAAAAAAGCCGACGCGAGCATGCCGGAGTCTGACAGAATCAGGAATGTTATGAAAGGCATCGACGACGATGCCTTCACCATGCTGCTGGCCAAAAACCCTCGCACAGTGGCAGAGGTCATCACGCTGTGCCAAAGCTACGAGGAGCTGCGCCGGCAGCGCTTGATGACCCGTCGACCGCCATCACGCGATGCTGATCTCGCGGGCTTGTCGGCCATTTCCGACCACTCCACCTTGCTCGCCGAAATCAAGTCGTTCGTGCGTGAGGAAATTGCCCGCCAGATCTCTCTACTGGCTTTCGCTCCACCGCAGCGTGTTGACCAGCCGCCCACTACCCTCCTGCCTCCTCTCCGCCGAGCGATTCAGCAGGAAATCGCAGAGGTCATTCCTGAATACCACCAACCGCCTCCAGTGCATACGCCACTAAGCTACGCGCAAGCTGTAGCCAGGCCGCCCCCAGCGATTCCTGTGGCTGCACCGCGAAGTTACGCCGAAGCCGTCGTCGGACCCCAGGCCTTCGACGCGGCTGTGCCGCCTACGTACGTCGACGTCGTCCCCAGGCCCCGACACCTGCCCACAATGCCCTCATATCAGCAGCCGTCTCGTCCGTCCCGTTCTGCGACGTGGATGCGACCCGCGAACCGCTGGCGCACTTCCGACAACCGCCCCATCTGCTTCGCGTGCGGTTGCGCCGGTCACGTCGGACGCTACTGCAATCGCATGGAGCCGCCTCGGGTCGCATCAGCCCTGCCCAGCTAATCAAGCCAACCTTATTATGACCAAGCGCCGCCTATGTCACCGACGTCCCGCGCCGCAACATCTACCCGCCGGTCACCGTCTCCCCGACGTCGCTCACTGTCGCCTATGCGGCCACGTCCGGTCTCACGTGACCAGGAAAACTAGTCGTTGCAGTCCACGAGGCAAGGGCTGCGACGCTATCGAACTGCGAAAGCCCTCAGCGAAGCCCAGCGAACGTGATAGACGTGTTTGTGGACGGTGTGCGCGCATCTGCCCTTATTGACACTGTAGCCGCCGTATCCGTTATTGACGCCAAACTTAGCCGACTACTGCGAAAAGTGACGACGCCACTTTCTGGTCTCTCCCTCCGTACAGCCAGCGCCCAAAGTATTCACCCTACAGCGGTGTGCACCGCCCGCGTCATTATTCAGGATGCTCTGTACGCCGTCGAATTGATCATAATTCCTGCCTGCTCTCACGACGTCATCATAGGATGGGATTTTCTCTCCCTCCACGACGCCGTCATTCATTGCGCACCAGCCGAAATAGAGCTCTCACCGTTCCCTGATTGGACGCCGGCAGACAATCCATCGGCTGCGGGCAAGGTACATGTCAAAGACGACACCAAGGTGCCTGCAATCTCGTCAACGGCGGTGTCAGTCTACTGCGCAAGTCTTTCCGACACCGTTGCACTCCTCTCGCCATATGACCGCATTTGCATGAGGAAAGGCTTGCTGGTGCCTTTCGCGACCGTGCAAGTCACTCAGGGCAGCACCTCTATTTTTGTTATCAATCCAATCCCGTACAGTGTCACGTTGGTGCAAGGGGAATGTCTCGGTAGCGTGGAACCCCTCGAAGACGCACAAGTTATGGACGAACCAGATGAAATGCACTGCCACAGTTCCAGTACGCTCGGTGCTGTTTCCACGTCTGGTTCATCACCCGCTGATGTATTTGGTTCCTCCATTGCTGACAACCTTACGCCAGTCCAGCGTTCCCAGCTTCTGGGCCTGTTGGAAGAATTTCGCTCTTCTTTCGATGTCGCTCAAACATCTCTCGGCCGCACGTCCGCCGTTACGCATCGCATCTACACTGGCACCCAGCCGCCGCTGCGGCAACGTCCATATCGCGTATCTCCCACAGAACGCCGTGTAATCAACGAGCAAGTCGACGAGATGCTTCGCCGCGATGTTATTCGACCTTCTAACAGCCCCTGGGCGTCTCCTGTCGTTCTTGTGGCGAAGAAGGACGGTTCTGTGCGGTTCTGTGTGGATTACCGACGACTTAACAAGATCACTCGCAAGGACGTGTATCCACTACCGCGAACAGACGACGCGATTGACAGCCTGCAAGGCGCAGAATTCTTTTCATCTCTTGATTTGCGCTCAGGGTACTGGCAAGTACCTATGGCTGATGACGCTCGACCGAAGACCGCCTTTGTCACGCCCGACGGCTTGTACGAATTCAACGTCATGCCGTTTGGGCTGTGTAATGCGCCCGCCACCTTTGAGCGCATGATGGATACCGTTCTGCGCAACCTGAAATGGCACACATGCTTATGCTACCTCGACGACGTCGTTGTTTTCGCTCCGGACTTCTCCACGCACCTTCAACGCCTCCGGCATGTTTTGACGCGTTTGAGCGAGGCCGGTCTGCAACTGAATCTAAAGAAGTGCCGATTTGCAGCACGGCAGCTGACAATACTCGGTTACGTCGTGTCCAAGGACGGTATTTTCCCCGATCCAGCCAAGCTTCGGGCCGTGACCGAGTTCCCCAAACCTACGTCCGTCAAGGAACTGCGCAGTTTCGTAGGACTGTGTTCCTACTTTCGGCGCTTCATTCGAAACTTCGCGACTATCATATCGCCGCTGACGAAGCTCCTCGGAAGTAATGGGCCGCTCAATTCGTGGTCGTCCGAGTGCGACGAAGCTTTCGCGAAGCTCCGTCGTTTGTTGACGTCGCCTCCCATACTACGCCACTACGACCCTACGGCTCCTACAGAGGTACACACAGACGCCAGCGGTGTTGGCCTTGGCGCTGTCCTTGCGCAGCGCAGGCCAGGGTTCCCTGAATATGTCGTGGCATATGCAAGTCGCACGCTTACCAAAGCCGAGACCAATTACACCGTCACCGAAAGGAATGCCTGGCGATTATCTGGGCCCTTACGAAGTTCCGACCTTATTTGTATGGTCGCCCATTTGATGTCATCACCGACCACCATGCACTATGCTGGCTATCATCATTGAAGGATCCATCAAGCCGCCTCGCCCGCTGGGCACTTCGCCTACAGGACTACGACATCCGCGTGCTGTACCGCAACGGACGCCAGCATGCTGACGCCGACGCACTCTCACGCTCTCCCTTGCCTGACGACAATACCCACAGCTCAATGTCCTACAATTCCGTTTCTTCCATCGACATTCACACCATCGCTACCGAACAGCGCAAGGATCAGTGGGTCGCTTCACTGATAGACTTGCTCACTGATCCATCGGCAACACCATCCACTCGCGCGTTGCGTCGTCAAGCACATCATTTCGCCATTCGCGACGACCTCCTTCACCGACGCAATTACAACGCCGACGGCCGCCAGTGGCTACTAGTAATACCCCGCAGTCTCCGTTCTGACATATGCGAATCGTTTCACGCTGATCCGCAGTGTGCGCACTCTGGGGTATCGAAAACATACCACCGCATTCGCCAACGGTACTTTTGGCGAGGGATGTACCGCTACGTGCAGAAGTTCGTTCGCTCCTGCATCGATTGTCAGCGCCGCAAAGCTTCAACATACCAGTCACCAGCAGGTCTACAGCCTTTACCTTGCCCTGACCGGCCGTTTGGGCGCGTTGGCATCGATTTGTATGGGCCACTTCCTCTGACGTCGGCTGGTAACCGCTGGGCCATCGTCGCTGTAGACCACCTTACGCGATACGCCGAAACTGCCGCCCTCCCAGCGGCTACAGCGCGCGATGTAGCCTCCTTCCTGCTCCACCGGTTCATGCTGCGCCACGGTCCACCCCAGGAGCTGCTCAGCGATCGAGGCCGTGTCTTCCTGTCGGAAGTCGTCGAAGCCATCCTCAAAGAGTGCAACCTTGTTCACCGCAAAACTACTGCTTACCACCCGCAGACGAATGGCCTCACCGAATGCTTCAACCGCACGCTCGGCGACATGCTATCGATGTACGTCGCCGCCGATCACACAAATTGTGATTCGATTCTGCCTTTCGTCACCTACGCCTACAATACCGCCCCTCAAAGCACAACTGGTTTCTCACCCTTTTTCTTATTGTACGGCAGGCACCCGTCGCACACAATCGACACAATCCTTCCATACACGCCGGATCGATCGGAGTGTGCGCCTATTTCTGCCACAGCCAGACTTGCTGAGGAGTGTCGCGAGCTTGCCAGGACCTTTACTATGCAGGACCAAGAGCGGCAGAAGAGCATTCGCAGTGCCACCAACACTTCTGCAGCCTCGTTCCTCCCTGGAGCGCTCGTATGGCTCTCGGTTCCTACCACTGCAACTGGCCTCTCTTCCAAACTGCTACCCAAATACGAAGGCCCCTACCGTGTCGTCGAACGCACATCCCCGGTCAACTACCTGATTGAACCTATTGAACCATCTTCGGACATGCGCCGTCGAGGGCGCGACATTGTCAACGTGGAGCGCCTCAAGCCCTACCATGACCCGCTCATAGTGACCAGCTGTTAGGTCGCCAGGCGGCTCCCTTTTCGTACCCGGGGTAATTGTAGAGAAGCATTGGAACGCTCTAATGGGTCGTCCTCTCAGGCGCCTCCTAGTGGGTCACCCTCTTCGCCTATTCTCGGAGAGCACGCCCCTCGTGCTCGTGCTCGTGAGAGTCTGCGAGTCTGCGCTCTGTCGTTGTGCATCGTCGCCGTCAATCTCGCCGTCAATAAACGTCTTAACAATATATATATATATATATATATATATATATATATATATATATATATATATATATATATACTCCACGGGTCGGCAAAAAAACATGCGAGAGTGTCCATACAGTTGCTATCGGAATAACAACAATATCATGGCGTAGTGGAATGATCATCCGTCAGCTGTTCGCTGACTACATAATAAAATGTGTCATATGCAACAACGGTTTCACTCTGAAAACCCAGTCCGGCAAGTTCATATGCACCTTCGGCATTTCAATAAAAAGGAACACATATTGACAACACTAAGCCCGCACAGGTTTTACTTCAACGGCTGCATTATTTAAAGGCGTGCGGGTGTGCCATAGGCTATGCAGGCCCAAGAGAATAATAAGATCATAAGTAGGGCTCCGTGTTTTCGGAGTTTATTTTTCTTGATATTGGGGGGGGGGGGGGGGGTGTTTTTCAAAGTTTATTTTTTCGTTGGTAATTCGGCGTTTATCGGAGTTTAGTTCTCGTAAATCACCAATTCTTCGAAATTCGGGGTTTAATTTTGCATTATTTGTCAATACTACAAACTGAAATTATATCTGAACACGAAAACATTCGACCATACGAAGCGCATTTTAGTTGTCTGGAAGGTCTGAACGAACAAACATATGTACACACAAGCACAAATTCTTGAATACAAAGCACCTACTTTTATGCGTATAGCAACCTTAAAGATTGCTGTAGATGCGTAAGGAAAGAGCGTGGTGCTTAGGTGTGTTGGTGTTTCTCGAAGTTACGTACCAACATGTCAAGCAAGAAATTCTGCTAATCTACTTAACTCGGTTACTGCCACTTAGGGAAGCGTGCCCCTATCAATTGATGATTTTGAATCCGAGCACGTCGGCTAAGCCCTTTCCAACCTCCTGGTGAGCGGTTGGTGTCAACATGCAAATGGGTACTGCGTTACACTGCTGAACTACTTGCAACTCTATCCTGATGGTCATATACGCCTTGGAATGGCAGTCTTTGAAGGTTGCAAGCACTGCCACTACCCGACTGTCCGTAGTTCTGGCAGCGCGTCGATGTTGACGCAAATGGGGCGGCCTTTCATTGAAGAGCTGCCTCGTCGCAATTTTTATGGCACTCTTCTCTTGTAGGGATTCCGGGTGTCATTAATCACTACCTGGCATCGTGCGTGCCTCTTGACATTTGCTTCGAGAGAGACTGCCAAGAGGTCCATCAGCCTGGCGCAGTGGAGCCCCAGCATGACAGAGCACACGGCAAAATTGGTGAGTGAGGTAAAATTTATATTGTCCAAACCGGCCCATGTATGCCCTTTAGATAAGGAATGGAACAGGGTCATATTGGCCATTTAAATTGGAGTTTATCGGATAAATCCGAATCGTGGCAATTTTTACCGGCGAGTTTTTATGCGATATTTTCGTATTTATCCGAAAACACGGAGCCCTAATCATAAAGTAAGCCGTCTTCATTTTCAACGGAAAGAAATCTGATTTCATGCGGATTTAACGGGCTATCCAGGCTGGCTGATAGAACATGGCATAGCTTTGTATAGTGTCGTATAGCAAGGGGGTATACAAGGGAATGAGGAGGATGAGCGACGTGACAGCGAGGAGGAAGGAAATCAGGAGAGGGATAATCATGCATAACAAATCAAAAATTAGTAAAACAGAAATAGAGAGAAAAAATACAGAAAGAGATAGAGAGAAAATCAAAGCAACAGAAAGAAAGAAAAAAAAGGATCAAGAAAAAAAAAGAAAGAAAGAGAAATAGAAAGAGAGAGATAGAGAACGAAAGAGATAGAAATAAACAGAGACAAAAAATGAAAAAAACAGAAAAGAGAGAAAGAAGGGGAAAGAAACAGAAATCAAAATCTTTAGAACGCTTTAGCTTCGCCTTCAAGAGTAGAACGCGATAGCGTAGTCGGGCCCCATGTGCATCGCCTTCTCAACTGCTAGCCCGGCCCCGGTTCTCGGCGCATGCGTCAGTCGTGCCGTAAGGAAACAGACAACTGTGCCCGTAACGTTCGTGCTTTCGAACTGTCCTACAATGCCTACTGGAAATAGAGTTCTTAAATGGCCACGGCGCCATTATTCCTCCTTTTGCGAATTAGCGAAGGGCCCACTACGCGTCCGTAAGGCAATACGCGAACCTACGCAGCTACCCACTTTGTTAATGCTTTTGTAACTGATAATGAGTAAATACGTCTGAGCGCCTTGGAATGGGGTGGGGCTTTAAAACACCCCCCCGTTGCGAATTTCACATATTTTGACGCTTGGCGCGACTCTACGTTTCTACCACGCAATATTACATGCTGTATGAACTCGTTTCACTGCATGATATTCATATGCTTTTTTTTCAGAAGTAGTTTCAATTAATAGCGTGGCTTCGATGTGTCGTCCAGAGCTAGCACATTGATTGCACGTGCGGCGGCATAAGTATATATAAGAGCACAATTGCGCCACAGTCACCTTAACACCTGATGCTTCTCATTACATTGACTCCCTCGGTACGTGGTATCTGCCGAATTATTAATGTGTATTTTAATTGCATCTTTCTGGATTTTTCGGGCACGCACAAGATGATGATATTTCCCTCACAACCAACGACGCCGACATCAACACGGACGCCAAAATTTCGGCGACACAAACTCTTTAAGGCTATCGCGTTAATAATACCTGGGAGTTTACGTCCGAAAAATCACGTTATAATTATGCGAGACGGCATAGTGAAGGGCTCCGGAAATTTTTGACCAACGGATGTTTTTTAACGTGAACTGACATCGCACAGCACACGGGCCGTTAGCATTTCGCCTCCATCGAAAAGCGATCGCCGCCGCTGGGAATCGAACCCGCGACCTTCGAATCAGTAGCTGTGCACCATAACCGCTACACCACCACGTCAGAAAAGAAAGAGAAAACTAAAGAGGGACAAAGAAGGCCGCGCAGCTGTATAGAAAAATTAGACCATGAGGCGATGCGAAGCCGGAGCACATGCACGATCGCGTTCCGTTGGCGTTCTTTGGGCATGCTACCGACCTCGCGTCGTGGAACCCGAAGAGGAACGCTACGCGCGTCTTGTCTTCTCTTAGCCTGGCCGTTAATTCTCACAGGGTAGGGTGGCTAGAATTGGGAGGTGTGAAAACCGGCCGCTCTAAGTTGGCTCCTTTTCGCGATCCCGCAGCGGTGGCGCTGTAGTCGGAGGCGCTGCCAGCTTGCGCTGTGGTAATGCACTCGCGCATGGGCGTCGGCAGGATTTTGTCTTCGGGGGTGCAAACCCGTGCTGCATCGCGTATGGTGGAGTGGGGGAAAGCTGGTGTGGCTCCAGGGAGGCGGGGGAAATGCCCCCTGCCAACGACCATGCACTCGCTTCCGTGCTAGATTTTCGCCAGTGAAACAGCTTTATCAACATAAACATTTTTACTCACTCAAGGATCACGGCATTAGTGCGAAGCTTTCGGCCGCCAACAATCAGGCATAATTCAAGCCTCCATAATGAAACCATTCTTCGATGAATTGTTATTTCGAATGAACCAATGTTTACATGTTTGATGAAGGCAATATTATCTTCATCTTCATAAGATTTATCTAGACATTTACGGAGTAAAAGAGAAAGCTTCTTCCTGCAGGAGCGTTATATCTTTGACGACGTTTTTCAACATTATCACGCGATAACCTTTGATACATTGTAATAACTTGTACTACTAAATATACCTCAAGAGTGCGCCTTGCCTTGTCCATTTGTTCCTTGCCATTTACTCAATGCTGAATTTGCATTACACTCGAGGTCGCGCCGTCACGGAGCCAGTATGCTCAAAGTTGAATAGAAATTGAGACAGCAAATAGTTTCATCGCTTCAACGAAATTTAATTAGCATCATTTTGTGAGCAATACAGTGGTGGATACTCTTGTAGGTGATGCGCATGTATTCAGTTTTTTTTTAATTTGTCCTCGCTTTATCCCTCGTTGAGCCCCTTCAAAGGCAAATGAACCCTCGATAGTGATGCAAAAGAATTTGACCACTGATATTGTCCATTCTTCACATGTTCGACGTAGCCAATTTCTGCAACACGCTCCTTACAGAGCTGCAACAAGCTGCCTACTATCTTTGAATGCAAGCGCACTGTGCTGAACACAAGTGTCAGCCTGCTTTACATATAATATCTGTGTCAAATTGTATAGTAACTTTCATGGATACAGCAGCCCTCAAATATCCCATTTGCTAGTTATCTGATTTTGCAGCTGTCGTGCAGTGCTTTCTATTAGCACGATGCACGCATTTTTGCAGTGTGTGTGCAGCCCGACAGCAGAATGCGCTTTGTAACTGCGTAGCCCGCTATTAAATATACAAGGTGAGCATCGCTGCGTTGCTCTTTATAGTCGATGAAAGTATAATAAATAAAATAAAACAGAAGAAAATGAAACGTTCAGGTTATTTCGTTTATCACTTGCCCGTGCTTGTCACAGACGCACACAAAAACCTTTGCAGCACTTGATCGGGTTCAGTACATTTACCTTGTGTCAAAATGTTTTTTTCACAGATGGCCGAATTCTCGCTGTATCGTTCTGTCGGCCTTTGGGATTGCCCGCTTCCAAACTGCTAATCTGTCTGCATGTCGGCGCACGGGAAAGTGACACTTTTTCCGCACATGTTCTGCACACCGAATTGCAGCGCCTGGCACAAAACACGGTCCTTGTGTATATCTTCTTTGTCTCCGTGCGTTTGCACGAATCCGTTAAGATGGTGGCTGAGTTTCTTCTTTTTTTTTTTGTACACGTCTTTCCTCTCAAGGAACACTAACACAGGGTACTCGTAAAAACACGTGCACGCCAACGAAGCTGACAAGCCGCAAGCGGCTTACACTGCCGTCTCCCCTATCCCCCATGCGAGCAGGCAGCGCCTCCGACTGTCGCGCTATATCTCGACCTAGCGGAGAGATCGCGCAACGCGGCACCTTCGGGCAAGAGAAACACGGCTCGCTTTTCACACCTCCACATTCTAGCCACCCTACACAGGGCGAGCGGGGAACGCAGTCGGCAGGCGTGCGAGAGGGGGGCAGCGTAGGAGTGGAGAGAGAGGGGGGAGGGGACGCGCATGCGCTCGTGCTCATCGCGGCGTTGCGCAGGAGAGAATTTCGGCTTGTCTAGCCCGCGTTTCAGAGGAAGAGTGGAACGGGGAGGGGAGCGGGTAGTGGAGAGGGGGGAAAGGGGAGATGGAGAGTGGAGAGGGAAGGTGGGGCGGGGAAGTGGAGAGGGTATGCGCATGCGCAGTAAGGGCGGTCACGCCGCACACCACCACCACCACCACAACCACGGGATTGAACTCCGCCATAAGATACTTCGCACCTAGTGTCACTGTATATGCTACCTTTAGGTAGCAGAGTAGCGCATAGGTCCGGCTAGCAACCACAGCTATGCGGTGAAGTCGTACTCCATTTTTGCAGGCTACATGCCTACCGCGTCGCCGATAAACATGTCTGGCGTGTCGAAGGCCGTCGATAAACATTGGCTGTCGATGACTAGTGTTAATTGAGTGAGCTGCAGCGGCGGCGTCGAGAAATACAAAAATTGGCCTGAGCGTCAGCTTCTCCGCAATGCATGGTTGCTAGCGGCGTTTGGAAAACAGATGCGCAACTCTGCTACCTAAAGGTAGCATATACAGTAACTCTATTCGCACCTAAAGTAGGTTGCCCAGCGAGCGGCGACGGGCCCGTGCTTCGCTATGCCAAGCATTGCACGTCCAAGCTTCCCGCATTTTTTTGAGCGGAACGCTTTAGGCTTTTCGTTGAGCCTGGTAGGCATTATTATTATCATGAAGCGATGCGTGATTGCTTTGTCCTCATCAAATTGTTCCTCGCTCTCAGAATACCTGCGCTGTTTTGTCCGTAATCACGTAATATCACGTAGCAATCAGTCACGGGAGTAAAATGACGTACTGTCACGTACCAGAACGCATGTGAATAAAATCACGTAAGATCACGTAACATTTATTCATGTGACTAAAAATTATGCAATATCGCATGGCGAAAATCGCGTAACATCATTTAAAAACACTCCCGTAACTAAAGATTGCTTAAGAACACGCACCATCTAGTCGCGTGACCAAAAAGCACTTAACATCACGCACTATCTATTCTGTCACTAAAATCACGTAACATCACGCATCGTCTACTCTCTCGAACTGAAAATCACGTAACACGCAACACCTAGTCACATGACTAAAAATCCCGTAACTTTTTGTCACGTGAATAAAATAACGTAACATTACGTAAAAACGCTCACGTAGGTAAAGATCACGTAAGAACACGCAACATCTAGTCGCGTGACTAAAAAGCACTTACCATCACGCACCATCTATTCATGTCACTAAAAATCACCCAACATCAAGCATCGTCTAGTCTCATAAACTGAAAATCACCTAACGTGCCACATCTAGTCACATGACTAAAAATAACATAACATCAAGTGACAACTAGTCACGTGGCTAAAGTGACATATCACGTTTATTTCTTGACGTGACTAAAAATCCCGTAGCTCCACGCACCATCTAGACAAGTAACTAAAAATGTCGTAACATCGCGTAACATATAGTTACCTGACTAAAAATCCGCGACATCACGCAAAAACTAGTCACGAGGCTGAAATCCATGTAACATTACATAACAGCTAATAAAGCGGCTAAAAATCACATAAGATTACTACGACACTAAGTTGACTGAAAATAATATAACATCACGCAATATCTAACCATGTGACTAAGAATTGCGCACCATCACCCGACATATAGTCACGTGACAAAAATCACGTAACATCACGAAACCCACACTGCCGTGACTAAAAATCACTTAACATCTTGTGATTCGTCACGCGAATAATATCAATGTTACATTATGTAACAACTAGTGACGTTAATAAATACCACGTAAGATCAGCTAACTAGTAACGTGAATAAAATCACGTAGCTTCACGCAACCACTCGAGTTAAAAAAATCACGTAACACTGTGCAACAACCAGTCAAATGGCTAAAATCATGTAACATCAGGCAACTATTCAAGTAACTAAAATCACGGACCATCGCGTAACTTTTTTACGCGACTAAAGAAAATCACGCAATATCACGTAACACCACGTATGTGGCTAAAATTCCGTGCAGTGCTTTCTATTAGCACGATGCACGCATTTTTGCAGTGTGTGTGCAGCCCGACAGCAGAATGCGCTTTGTAACTGCGTAGCCCGCTATTAAATATACAAGGTGAGCATCGCTGCGTTGCTCTTTATAGTCGATGAAAGTATAATAAATAAAATAAAACAGAAGAAAATGAAACGTTCAGGTTATTTCGTTTATCACTTGCCCGTGCTTGTCACAGACGCACACAAAAACCTTTGCAGCACTTGATCGGGTTCAGTACATTTACCTTGTGTCAAAATGTTTTTTTCACAGATGGCCGAATTCTCGCTGTATCGTTCTGTCGGCCTTTGGGATTGCCCGCTTCCAAACTGCTAATCTGTCTGCATGTCGGCGCACGGGGAAAGTGACACTTTTTCCGCACATGTTCTGCACACCGAATTGCAGCGCCTGGCACAAAACACGGTCCTTGTGTATATCTTCTTTGTCTCCGTGCGTTTGCACGAATCCGTTAAGATGGTGGCTGAGTTTCTTCTTTTTTTTTTGTACACGTCTTTCCTCTCAAGGAACACTAACACAGGGTACTCGTAAAAACACGTGCACGCCAACGAAGCTGACAAGCCGCAAGCGGCTTACACTGCCGTCTCCCCTATCCCCCATGCGAGCAGGCAGCGCCTCCGACTGTCGCGCTATATCTCGACCTAGCGGAGAGATCGCGCAACGCGGCACCTTCGGGCAAGAGAAACACGGCTCGCTTTTCACACCTCCACATTCTAGCCACCCTACACAGGGCGAGCGGGGAACGCAGTCGGCAGGCGTGCGAGAGGGGGGCAGCGTAGGAGTGGAGAGAGAGGGGGAGGGGACGCGCATGCGCTCGTGCTCATCGCGGCGTTGCGCAGGAGAGAATTTCGGCTTGTCTAGCCCGCGTTTCAGAGGAAGAGTGGAACGGGGAGGGGAGCGGTAGTGGAGAGGGGGGAAAGGGGAGATGGAGAGTGGAGAGGGAGGTGGGCGGGGAAGTGGAGAGGGTATGCGCATGCGCAGTAAGGGCGGTCACGCCGCACACCACCACCACCACCACAACCACGGATTGAACTCCGCCATAAGATACTTCGCACCTAGTGTCCACTGTATATGCTACCTTTAGGTAGCAGAGTAGCGCATAGGTCCGGCTAGCAACCACAGCTATGCGGTGAAGTCGTACTCCATTTTTGCAGGCTACATGCCTACCGCGTCGCCGATAAACATGTCTGGCGTGTCGAAGGCCGTCGATAAACATTGGCTGTCGATGACTAGTGTTAATTGAGTGAGCTGCAGCGGCGGCGTCGAGAAATACAAAAATTGGCCTGAGCGTCAGCTTCTCCGCAATGCATGGTTGCTAGCGGCGTTTGGAAAACAGATGCGCAACTCTGCTACCTAAAGGTAGCATATACAGTAACTCTATTCGCACCTAAAGTAGGTTGCCCAGCGAGCGGCGACGGGCCCGTGCTTCGCTATGCCAAGCATTGCACGTCCAAGCTTCCCGCATTTTTTTTGAGCGGAACGCTTTAGGCTTTCGTTGAGCCTGGTAGGCATTATTATTATCATGAAGCGATGCGTGATTGCTTTGTCCTCATCAAATTGTTCCTCGCTCTCAGAATACCTGCGCTGTTTTGTCCGTAATCACGTAATATCACGTAGCAATCAGTCACGGGAGTAAAATGACGTACTGTCACGTACCAGAACGCATGTGAATAAAATCACGTAAGATCACGTAACATTTATTCATGTGACTAAAAATTATGCAATATCGCATGGCGAAAATCGCGTAACATCATTTAAAACACTCCCGTAACTAAAGATTGCTTAAACACGCACCATCTAGTCGCGTGACCAAAAGCACTTAACATCACGCACTATCTATTCTGTCACTAAAATCACGTAACATCACGCATCGTCTACTCTCTCGAACTGAAAATCACGTAACACGCAACACCTAGTCACATGACTAAAATCCCGTAACTTTTTGTCACGTGAATAAAATAACGTAACATTACGTAAAAACGCTCACGTAGGTAAAGATCACGTAAACACGCAACATCTAGTCGCGTGACTAAAAGCACTTACCATCACGCACCATCTATTCATGTCACTAAAAATCACCCAACATCAAGCATCGTCTAGTCTCATAAACTGAAAATCACCTAACGTGCCACATCTAGTCACATGACTAAAAATAACATAACATCAAGTGACAACTAGTCAAGTGACTAAAGTGACATATCACGTTTTATTTCTTGACGTGACTAAAAATCCCGTAGCTCCACGCATCATCTAGACAAGTACTAAAAATGTCGTAACATCGCGTAACATATAGTTACCTGACTAAAAATCACGCGACATCACGCAAAAACTAGTCACGAGGCTGAAATCCATGTACATTACATAACAGCTAATAAAGCGGCTAAAAATCACATAAGATACTACGACACTAAGTTGACTGAAAATAATATAAACATCACGCAATATCTAACCATGTGACTAAGAATTGCGCACCATCACCCGACATATAGTCACGTGACAAAAATCACGTAACATCACGAAACCCACACTGCCGGGACTAAAAATCACTTAACATCTTGTGATTCGTCACGCGAATAATATCAATGTTACATTATGTAACAACTAGTGACGTTAATAAATACCACGTAAGATCAGCTAACTAGTAACGTGAATAAAATCACGTAGCTTCACGCAACCACTCGAGTTAAAAAAATCACGTAACACTGTGCAACAACCAGTCAAATGGCTAAAATCATGTAACATCAGGCAACTATTCAAGTAACTAAAATCACGGACCATCGCGTAACTTTTTACGCGACTAAAGAAAATCACGCAATATCACGTAACACCACGTATGTGGCTAAAATTCCGTAACTTGACGCAGCATCCAGTCAAGTGACCACATAGGTCGGCAGACTCACTCATGAGTCAACTCACTCAGACTCAGATCGGCCCGCGAGTCTGAGTCTGAATAAGTCCGGTTGAGTAATATCAGGGCTGGGCAGTATCGCGATACAAGAGTATCGTGATAGTATTTCAGAGATACTTTTGAGTATCTGTATTTCTGTATCGAGATACATTTCAAAAATGTATTTGTATCTCAATAGAGAAATACATTTACGATGTATCGCTTCTATCGCGATACTATGCAGGACACGGGTATCTCGTTACATTGTTTTTTTGTGTCGGAAATGAGTTGAGGCGTGTTTCCGATGGGGGAATGACGTTTCTTTTTTTCTTTTTTGTGCCAACACAAGCAAAGGCGCGCCGCCGGTCGCCGACAGATAGGGCGGCGATGGTTTCCCCTCAAGCACAGAATGGTCCATTGAAGGTAAACATTAGACAGAAGTCTGTCTGGTTGGGTAAGTAAACTGAGATAACTGATATTTATTCTCCAACCAAAGTTACGAAGACACGTAAAAACCCGACGTTTCGGAACCAGCTCGGTTCCTTCCTCAGGGGGGACTGCGGCGGCTTAGCAGCGGCCTCTTTAAGGCACTCTCGCGGCGGTTAACGACCCCACGCATTATCGAGGAGCGTAGCCCATGCGCATACACCGGGGGGAGAGTTCCGAGTGAACGGTTGATATTTTGAGTGGTCCTCTGTATATGCCACGACCTCCAGTAGTAACCTCCTCCTCCACTTGGTTTCACTTTCGAGGATGGCGGTTCCGTTGAAGTCTATTCTGTGGTCAAACGTCTCTGCGTGCTCGGCGACGGCGCTGCGTTCTTTGTTGAGTTTACGGACGTCGTTGACGTGTTGCCTAATCCGTTCGGGGAAGTTTTTGGTCTCGCCGATGTATGACGAGGGGCAGTCGGCACACGGTATTTTGTAAACGACGCCGGGCGCCCTGTCTTTTGTTGGTCGGTCTTTCGGGCGGGGAAGGAAGCGGCCCAGCGTGCATGAAGGCACGTGCGCGATGTGCACGCCTTCTTTCCTAAAAATCCGAGCCAACGCCTCGCTGGCTCCCTGGACGTATGGGACCGACACGCGTTTTGGAGAGCTGTTCGTCAATGCTGGCTGGGAGTCGCGTAACCTCTTTTTCTCTGCGCGGCGGGCGACGGATCGAATGAAATTTCTGGGATAACCGTTTTTTCTGAGGTCCGCAATTACGCGGGCCTCTTCTTTCCGGCGTTCCGTGTCAGTGGAACATATCTTTTTGGCTCTCTGAAGTAATGTGGACACAACGGAGGCCTTGTGGGTGGAGGGATGGGACGAATCGTATTGAAGGTACCGGCCGGTGTGCGTCGGCTTCCTGTAAACGGAGAACTCCAAGTCACTGCCCCTTCTTGCCACCTGGACGTCGAGAAAGGGGAGGGTGCGGTCGCGTTCACACTCGACCGTGAACTGTATGGCTGGGTGAACGGAATTTAGGTGCAGTCTGAAGTTTCAATTTCAGATGTCTTCATGACACAAAAGCAATCGTCCACGTAGCGAAGAAAGAGCTTGGGTCGCGGCGAGAAGGAGCCAAGTGCTTCCCTTTCTATATGTTCCATGGTCAGGTTTGCCATTGTGACGGAGATGGAGGCTCCCATTGCGGTTCCACTGTTTTGCCTGAAGATTGTTCCTTTGTAGGAAAAATACGTGCTGGACAGGCAGAATTCCAGTAGGCGGCAGAGTTCGTCAACAGTGAGTGGGTCCTTTGACTCAAGCCATCGTCACCCTCAAGAGCAGCACGGCACAGGATACAGATAAGGGTACCGGCACATTGGTGAACAAAGATACGACGTCGAACGAGACCAGGCTCTCGTCTTCGTCGATGCTCACCTCTGATGCTAGCTGCACGAAATGGCTGGAGTCGCGGACATGAGTTGGGGTATTCCGGGTGAGAGGGGCGATGATTCGGTGCAGGAAGCTTGAAAGGGCTCGGCATGGAGAGGAAGTGAAGTCGACGATCGGTCGTCGTATCTTTGTTCACCAATGTGCCGGTACCCTTATCTGTATCCTGTGCCCGTGCTGCTCTTGAGGGTGACGATGGCTTGAGTCAAAGGACCCCACTCACTGTTGACGAACTCTGCCGCCTACTGGAATTCTGCCTGTCCAGCACGTATTTTTCCTACAAAGGAACAATCTTCAGGCAAAACAGTGGAACCGCAATGGGAGCCTCCATCTCCGTCACAATGGCAAACCTGACCATGGAACATATAGAAAGGGAAGCACTTGGCTCCTTCTCGCCGCGACCCAAGCTCTTTCTTCGCTACGTGGACGATTGCTTTTGTGTCATGAAGACATCTGAAATTGAAAACTTCAGACTGCACCTAAATTCCGTTCACCCAGCCATACAGTTCACGGTCGAGTGTGAACGCGACCGCACCCTCCCCTTTCTCGACGTCCAGGTGGCAAGAAGGGGCAGTGACTTGGAGTTCTCCGTTTACAGGAAGCCGACGCACACCGGCCGGTACCTTCAATACGATTCGTCCCATCCCTCCACCCACAAGGCCTCCGTTGTGTCCACATTACTTCAGAGAGCCAAAAAGATATGTTCCACTGACACGGAACGCCGGAAAGAAGAGGCCCGCGTAATTGCGGACCTCAGAAAAAACGGTTATCCCAGAAATTTCATTCGATCCGTCGCCCGCCGCGCAGAGAAAAAGAGGTTACGCGACTCCCAGCCAGCATTGACGAACAGCTCTCCAAAACGCGTGTCGGTCCCATACGTCCAGGGAGCCAGCGAGGCGTTGGCTCGGATTTTTAGGAAAGAAGGCGTGCACATCGCGCACGTGCCTTCATGCACGCTGGGCCGCTTCCTTCCCCGCCCGAAAGACCGACCAACAAAAGACAGGGCGCCCGGCGTCGTTTACAAAATACCGTGTGCCGACTGCCCCTCGTCATACATCGGCGAGACCAAAAACTTCCCGAACGGATTAGGCAACACGTCAACGACGTCCGTAAACTCAACAAAGAACGCAGCGCCGTCGCCGAGCACGCAGAGACGTTTGACCACAGAATAGACTTCAACGGAACCGCCATCCTCGAAAGTGAAACCAAGTGGAGGAGAGGTTACTACTGGAGTCGTGGCATATACAGAGGACCACTCAAAATATCAACCGTTCACTCGGAACTCTCCCCCCGGTGTATGCGCATGGGCTACGCTCCTCGATAATGCGTGGGGTCGTTAACCGCCGCGAGAGTGCCTTAAAGAGGCCGCTGCTAAGCCGCCGCAGTCCCCCCTGAGGAAGGAACCGAGCTGGTTCCGAAACGTCGGGTTTTTACGTGTCTTCGTAACTTTGGTTGGAGAATAAATATCAGTTATCTCAGAATGGTCCATGTGGTAAAGCGCGCGATGCCGCAGACGGCAGAATTGCGGCGGCAGTATTGTCGGCCTCTGCCGACGAAAGTCGCTGTCTCTCAAGGTCAGTGCAGCACGCATAATTTTTTTCGGGTGGCAAGCCATTGCTTCGCGACCTCCCGCGCGGATACCGCCTTGGAACAGGCTTTGCAATGCTTCGTGTGCATTCAGTTCTCAAAGGAGTGCCACTTCCAAAAGCAGTTCCTGTAGTCGCAGCGGAAGGGACTTGAAGATGGCTATCTTTGACGCGCTTTCAGCCACCTCTCCAATGTCAGAGTGCGTTCCTAACTGATTACATGCGTGAAACGGTCTTTTGTGGTAGCAGGCTCCCCCACCGCCGGAGCCGACTTCCTCTGTTGCGGCTTTTTGAAAATGGTTGCTGGTAGCGTCGGTGGTGGTGAAAGCTTCATTGAAGCCAACAGGGTCAGACGGCTTAGGATTCCGAAGATGGGGACCGACTTCGGATTCCGAACAGTCAGAACAACCCAAGTGAGGGCGGAAGCGTTTCGGTATCTAGATGACCCGAGAAGAGATATCGCCACGATGTAGGGCAATCCGGCTATGAAGGCGGTATTTATTCACTATAACACGAATTTGTGCTTTCCTTCAGCGGTAGACAGACTTTCTTTCTTTCGTGAGTCTTGTGCTGAGGCTGAACCGACGCTGTTAGAAGACAGCCCATTTGAGAAGCCTACACAGCAACCCTCTCAGCAAAGCAGATCTTAAAAATGAATGTTGCTTTTTCTCAATTCACTGGTGTTTATTAAAGATTCGAGTGATTTGCTTAAAGTGTGCTATTTCTAGCATAGCTTAGTTTGTTCGCCAGTATGTCGATTTCGGTGTCCAATCCTTGTTACTGTTGCTGTGAAATAGTGTATTTTTATTGGAATTGATACTTGTAATTATGTCATTAATTACTAATTATGTACTTTGTCCGCCACCCCTGCAATGTTTTAATGGCGCTGAGGGTACTGTAATAAATAAATAAATGAACTGAACGTTTCGATGCGCTGTAACTTTAATTACAACATTATGCTGCACTAATAGGTGTGTTGGCGTAGTATGAGCATCCTTGAAATAAAAAAAGTATTCCAGTATCTGTATCGCTGTAACTGTATTCCGGAATACTTTTTTCGTTAATTGCAAAAGTATCTCCGAAATATCCCGTTACGTTAAAGGCAAATGTATCTCAGTATCTGTATTTTAGGCTTCCAATTCATGTATTTCGATATCTGCATTCCGGAATACTTTTCTGAGTATCTTTGCCCAGCCCTGAGTAATATTTTGTTAAGTTTGAGTCCGAGTGAGTCCGGTGGAGGAACTTTTTAGTGAATCATAGTGCGAGTGATCCCGGTTGAGGAAAATATTGGTGAGTCTGAGCCCAAGTGAGCCCTCACAGCAGAATACATTTGTTGAGTGAGTCTGACGGCGGTCCAACTTTTTTGCCGACATATGCTTGACTACAATTACGGGACATCACGTGACTAAAATCAATAAATATAACGTGACAACTGGTCACGTGACGATAATAAATCTGGCATTACGTAACAACTAGTACGTGACTAAAAATCGTGTAACATCTCGTAACCAGTCGCGTGACGTGTTCCCATCGAAACCACGTGATACGTGCGCAGTGTAGGGAACCGACCGAAACCGGAGAAGAATAGCCAAGTCTAGCCATACTTAGTACTACTAGCGGAAACGTAACATCTCTAGCGAAAGCTTACCATCGCTACCAAAACTTAGCTAGGTCGAACACTAGCTCCGATGTTACTTAATGCTTGCGCCGCTAGCGCAAAGTGCGCAATTTCTGTAATTTTGGAGCTAAGACGACCTTGAAACGAAGACATTTTGGGGGTTTGCCTTAAAACGCGATAAAAATTAAGGTCTGAACAAAATCCAATCCACGCATTCGGCGTAGCCGTCAAATGTTCAACCAGAGAGCTGCGCCACTGCTTGAAACTGCTTTGGAAAAGGAGCCCATGCTGGTGTCATGCTGGGCGGGGAGTCACGCAATAGTTCTAATAGTGCATGCAAAAATCGTAAAATGGCACCATGTGAATTACGTAACGAATGATGTCTGCAAAGCTCTCCCGGATTATGAAAGGCTCAGCAATAATTTATCATCATCGTCATCATTATCATCATTCAGAGCCCCATAATCTGTGCAGCTACACAAGGCCCCTTGCCTTATAGACGCGTCGTCGCTACTTCGCTGATGCTGCACAACTTAGAATGAGACATTCGAAGACAGAAGTTATTGTATGAGGTTTTCAGCTGGTAGATTTAGAATAAAGCATGTGTAGTTTCAATTTGCAGCTGATTTGCCTTAGATGAGTGCAGCCAGCTTTCGCGTTCTTGTAACACCTGCCTAATTTTATTTTCACATCGACTATACGTAACGCACAAGAAATAGGTGTCTGCGAAAGATGCCTGTGAAAGATTCGCTTGTCTCCAGCCTAATCGAGTTGGCACCATCTTCTTCATTTCACGTGTGCTATAAAATTCAGGGTTCAACGGAGACTTGTCTCGTCAGGAAAATTCATGGCCGGAAATAACAAGCGCCGATGAATAATCGAAAATAAAACACGTCTCCGAAGAAGTAGTTTATTTTTATTGTAGATTGGTATATAAGAGCTTCAACAATGTCTGTCTGTGTCTGGCAGCTATGGCACCTTTTGACGTGGGCGCAGCAACATTCACGCCTGGTGGCACATCGCCATCCCGACCACTAACGTCCATGATCATGCCTTAACCCTTGTAGTAGCTGATGTAGTTAGCATACGGCCTGGTCTCAGCACGTGGTGCATCGCGCGCATAGATGGCATCAACAAGCACATAATAAACTCTTGTACTCGATATACACACATTCCAAGCGTCGCGGTTGGACGAGGGAAGCGTCAAGGTGTGCGCTTCCCAACAATAGGGTAACCTACGCGTGTACTCACGCATATACGACACGTCGCTTCAGTAACGCGAGAGACAGAGTACGTAGCTTGAACTGTGAGCACGGCAATGCGTTCCGCTTTCCCCTAGGGTGCCTAGCTTTACCGAAAGCTGAAACTACCGAAGCGCTCCCTCTCGGCACTCGTTAGCGTTATGACGCAGTACTTCACCGATCCCAGACGGCTGACACCGCGCCCCGTCTACCAAGGTCACTGAAAGGGAGGGCGTGAATGATACGAGGCACGTTCGTGACGCATCATGCATGAGCGCCGGTGGCGTAGTGGCTAGTTGAAGGAGTATTTAGCATATGAACAGATACATTTCTCTTCTTCTAATATTCCCCACTCCAAATATAAAATAATACCTGGAAGAAGTGTTCAGTTGCCTCCAAGCTTGAGCTCCAAGTGTAAAACGCAATATTCCCGGATTAGCGTTGATTTTGTCCTAAGCGATGAGCAAAGTTCGCAGAAACTTGTGGGCGAACTTGCCCTGTGTGATACTTGGCCCCAAAATATGTACACAAGCTGCTGAATGAGCTTCTCTGAAACCCCTACATTTTATTCCGAACCCTGCACCTTCGCAATCTGCCACTCAAACGTCAAGTTGCCGAGATTGACTCGATAGAGTGAAATAATGTTTATTTTCTTCTGCGTAGTATTGCTCAGAGAAGAGGCATACTGAGGGCAGTGACTACGAAGCGTTAGGAATAAAAAAAATCTCCTGTGAGAACAATTCCTATATTGACGGGCGTTTTCTTTGTTTTCTATTAACTGTAATAGAGTTGAGATAACTTCGTCAATACACCTGAAAGGTAGAATTGTCCTGTCCGTACAAAGTCAAACTGTCATGGTCGATGGTTTGCAATGATGAAATTGGCCAATCAATTAAAACAAAAACTTAAAGCTTTGCTTGTTATACCCGTGTCACACGGGCGTGCAAAAAGTGTTTTACGTAAGCGGTCTTTTACTATATTGAAATACTTTGTATGAAGAGGCGTTCGCTCGCAGTCACGCGGCACCGACGATCTCTTTTTAGAGGTTCCGTCCGAATGCGCTACCCATTGTGGCGCTCGCTTTCAAAACAAAGCCAGCGAAAAGAAAATTATGTATCTCTATAGATGTCCAAATTTATTGTATGGCACGTTTGCTGACATGAATTTAACAACTCCAGTTAAAAAAAAAAAAGGCTAGCGCAGTAGTATCTTAAGAAGCGTTTGCACAACTGGCGGCCTTTGTATAGTATTCTGGCAACAGTGGCGTCTATTTTCCTTGTTAGCGCTCTTCTCTGAATCGCCATGGATGATCGTATAGGAGAAAAAAGTTACAATTGCAAGTCTTGTAGCGTACCATCTCACTCCGGAAAACGAGGCAGACGCGGCGAGACGCGTGCAGGTTATCCTCCCATAGCCTAATTAATGTCCAGGTGTCCCTCTCAGACCACTGTACCTGGGGTTTCTTTTTTTCTTGGGCTGATCCCACACCGGCATTCGCCTTTCCGCGCTCACTCGCCTCCATGCTCGCGACTATGCGGGCGGCCATAACCCCTACCCGTTCACCCTGTTTACGAGAGTACAGAAAAAATTAAGTTTAAATGGTTTTCTTACGCTGCTTACGACAAATGAAATTTTTATTATGGCCCAAGTGACACCGAAATAAAGAGTTGCCGATTTTTTTCATCACTTCATAAATGCTGGCGCCCACTGGTTTCGAGGCTACTCTTTTAGCGCCGTAAAAGAGTTCGTCGAACGCTGTTACAGAAAAGACCGCTTCTGAAAAAGATCGCTCTCTGTCGTGTGACAGCGCGTGGAACTCTGTTTCGGAAAAATCTTCTTTCTCAAAAGATTTGTAGTGTCCGTGTGACACGGGTATTACGCTGCATCGAGTGCGATTAAGGTCGACCGGCGAAGGGTGGTATTGAATATAATCTATAAAATGCAAGTATAGAGTGCGGAAATCACTTGTCGAAGTATCTTGTCGTTGCTTCATTTTATTTTCTCGTTAGAATAGCGGTAAGTCGTAAGTATAAAAGGACATCAACTATGTCCTAATATAGACGCACAGACGAATAGACTCGCAGTAGTACATGCGTCGAATCGCTCACAAGAGAAAGAAGCAATATTTCCCACGTGTAGTCTGTAGATATCTTCTCAACTCTCAAATGAAAAGCTATCTTAAACTTACTTTAGTGGCGTAGGAGTAACTAAGGCTCCACGTGTCATAGGGTGATCAAATTTTGCCAATAAATATTTGGACCATACACTGCCGCACTTAAAGCTTCTTTCAAAAATCATTTTTGCCCCAAACATCCTCCAGGTCCCACGCATTGTGAAAATCGATTTCGTGCGGAGCCTTGAGCGAGTAGCAGTCTATGCAGGATTCATTGCTTTGTACCAAGCATTACGTGGTGGACAGGTGCCTCTGTGTAAATTGAGTAGTTGTGCGCATATTCTTCTTTAAATTGAGTAGTTGTGCGCATATTGTGGGCTTACCAGGCACGACGTAGAAAGCGTAGCTCATGGTCAAACGCAATATCGACACTCTCGTTAGAGCAACAATGTCACTTTTATCGCAACGAAGTGAACCCTGCGGTGGGTTATTGCGCATATCATTAGTAGCGGTTGTAGACGTGTTAGTGCAACTCTAGTCTATAGCTTGTGGAGTCATGCGTGTATATATCTAATCTTTATTACATTGATATAATATCGGATCGGAATAACGTGGCTCTGTGATAAAAAGCTTGACTGCGTGCGAAAGGCCTGGGTTCAGTTCCAGCTCGAGCAGTAGCTTTTAGTGTTTGCTTCCAACGAGATATTTATCCCATCGACAGCGCCACCGATGCGCGCACCACATCTTCTGTGGCACGGGCTCCTTTACGATGTTGCATGAGGATTTCCAAAGTCTGAGTTGATATAGCGTGAATCAGCTGTCATGCATAACAGCGTACCACGGCACCCGTGGCATGCGGGTATGTGTGACATGTGACTGGTGGAAAGGGTTTCAGGACGTACGTGACAAGCAATTAATGTTATTCATGCCACTGCCGGCAAATACTGCTGGTCACACGCTCAAGTCCTCCTATATAGATAGATAGATAGATAGATAGATAGATAGATAGATAGATAGATAGATAGATAGATAGATAGATAGATAGATAGATAGATAGATAGATAGATAGATAGATAGATAGAAATGAGCCGAATTATTTTTGGCCTCGTGTATTAACTCTTTGAGATGGGATTATATTATGAGCTGCTTTTTAGGCTTCATGATATGCAGCGCACGTTGCTTTTTTCCTAATCTGCCAATAATAACGTTTCAAGTCGTCATAGGATTGCTGCAATGGGGTGGTCTTCATGCAACATGTTTTTGTATAAATAAGCACAGCTTTCATAAGTTGACGCGTATAATTCATTTGTGACATCCGTGACATCTGTCAGATGCGTCCGTGACAGTTACGCTAATAGTACTTCCGTCTGTCAACTGCGGGTTTAGAGTAGAGAACTGAGCGAGCTGGTATGGAATCATAGTGAGGATTGTGCAGCGCCCAGAAAAAAGACAAAATACAAGTTCCGAGGGCACGCTCTGACTCTCAGCTGATATTTTAATTAAAAAATGTATGGTCACGCAACACTCAGTATTCTTATCTGTTCGACAATGAAACGTTCAACATTGTTACAGTAATGCCAGTGGTTTTAGGGATGCACACAGTGCTGGGCATTATCGAAGATACATGTATCTTAGATACTATCTTGGATACTCTTTGGGTATGTTGTATCTGTATCGCGATACGTGTCGCAAGACGAGTATCTGTATCTGTATTTCCGATACATTGAATAATGTATCGTGTATCTTAAGATACAAGATACTCCTATAGAAACCCCACCGTACGAAACAATAATCGATGGCTCAACTCCGCTTCTCAAGTTGATACTGGTGCCTATAAACCGCCCGAATAAAACTAAGCGCAGAGACATAATTTTATTTTTGCGCCAGAATCCACCAGTGAGGGCAGGCGATTTGGTGTGCGCGTCCCTCCTCACGGACTCGCAAATAGCGTGTCGTTATTTCACTAACGGCCGTGTACCTGCGTGCGTCGCCCGCCTCTTAGGTGCAACACTAGGCCAGGAACATTGCATCATATGGTGCCCCGGACATATAGCAGAAACGGGTAACGATAGAGCGGACGGTGCAGCTCGAGCTATTACTCACCGAGCGACTGTCCCTCGTCCCGATACCCGTCTGCTTCTCCAGGCTCCCCACACTCCTCGGGATATCCTAGAACACCAGCGTCGACAACGACGGCGATACTCCCCGCCCCACTCTCGGCTAGGTGTTAAAGAAGCGCATGAGTGGCGCCGCCTGCAGACAAATACATACCCGCATCTGCGTTTAAAAAAAGCCATTCACCCAACCGCATACGCGGGTACTTGCCCGTGGTGTGGAGGACAGCCAACTCTTTCTCACATTACGTGGGAATGTGAATTAAGGCCCCCAAAAATTAACTCGCCTCAGATTCCGGCGAAAAAAAAATTCAGGACGGAGCAGTGGGAGACCCTGCTCGCCAGCGAGGAAAAGGAGGCCCAAGTGGCTCTCCTGGACCAGGCGCGGCGGGCTGCTGAGGCCAGTGGAGCCCTGGACTAGGGGCCCCACCCACCTGCTTCTCAAACCCCTCTTCTTTTTTAATAAACGTTTTTCAATTCAATTCCCTTTTGGTGGAGCAGAGCAACATGACAGCGCTCGCGTAGTCTCGAAAGAACAAGCGCGTGAACGTTTATGCTTAACTCACGTGCCTTTCGTTTTCTCCATTTTTTTTCTTTTTTCTTGTGCCAGTGCTATGATACTTACCCTTATCCACTGTCCAGCGCGGCGTACCACAATGCGTGCGGCGATTATCGCGCAAATTCTGATGCCGCTCCCCTGCGTAGTGCTTCATTACGAAAGCTGAAGCATAGGGCTGCTTTGCGTCTCGTGGCTTTCACACATCAGCGATTTGAAGGATCTTGTGGATGTAAGTTCGACTTACATGCGATTGACTTATGTGCGAATAAGATCCTAACTATAGCACCATAGTACCGATCAGGGGCGTAGCCAAGGGGGGGGGTTGGGGGGTTCAAACCCCCCCCCGAAATTTTCAATTTTGCTAGCGTATATAAACACACACACATACAAACGCACGTACGAACATACATGAAGTATGGTTGAAACCCCCCCCCCCGAAAAATATTTCTGGCTACGCCCCTGGTACCGATGTTAGGTTTAATAGATGAATCGTTTACCTAGCAGAAGATATGTCGTGTTTCCTATCTTTTAATTCCTGCTGTCGATCGAATCCCGGCTTCGGCGGTCGCATTTTCGATGGAGGCGAAAATACTTGAGGCCCGTGTACTTCGATTTAGGTGCACGTTAAAGAACCCCAGGTGGTCGTAATTTCCGGAGCCCTCCACTGCGGCGTTCCTCATAATCGTACCGTGGATTCGGGATTTAAACGTTAACAATTATTATTAATATTATTATCATTATTATTATCTTGCTACTACTTTTATTCAAAGAGTTTTTGAAATCATAATTTGAATGTTAGCAAAAGTGCTTTCTTAGTTATCCTTCTTTTGTGTCCACTACATTACCTAGGGCTCTGAACTGTTTTTTTTTCGGTCTGGTCACAGCAATATGTCTCTTGTAATGTGCTGCCAAAATAAGCTCTCTGCTTTATTCTAACTTTGAACTGTCTGCTTTATTTCTGCTACTGTTTACAGATTTATATCTCGCTTGAATAATAATATCTGGGGTTTTACGTCTCAAAACCAAGATATGATTATGAGAGACGCCGTAGTGGAGGGCTCCGGAAATTTCGACCATCTGGTGTTCTTTAACGTGCACCTAAATCTAGGTACACGGGCCTCTACCATTTCGCCTCCATCGAAATGCGACCGCCGCGGCCGGGATCGAACCCGGACCGTCGACCACCGCGGCGGACTTATATCTCGCTTGAGTTTACTGTTATGCCAAGGCGAATTTGAAAGCAAATATGTAATTATGTGGGCGCGCACTGAGTATACAGTACCAAACATCCTGCTTATTGCTCAGTAAAAGAGAAAATGAGCTTGCATTATAATTGGGGAAATAATTAGGAGCCATCTTAAAGTTCTTAGGAAGGAGATTCGCGAAACGTTGACATACCAAATGATCTGTTTTTCTCATGAGTGTCCCAACGAGCCATTCAGTCAATTTTTCTAGGCACTACATATTTTTATTGTCTTACATTAACAGGTAAGTCGACGATACTTCATGCTTAATTGACATATCTATAAGGGGTGCCGCCTGTATCGTGTTTCAGTACTTATTCACGATGAATGTTCGATACAGAAAGCCTTTTCTAGCTTATATACATATATTTGTTGTCCTTTTTTTAGGCCTCCCAAATTTTATTTTACTATTACTAATCGCCAGGTAATCGGAGCTATAGGTGGCAATAGCGTGAATAACAGCGGTATGCTGCGACGATTCGTGCAACTATATACTGCCACGCGCTCTTATTTCTTTATTTTGGTGTGATCGGGTTTAGAACACACACCAAAAATTATTAGCAGCGCTCGGCTCCATCCGCACCGCGATGTTTCGGAATATTCGCGGTTGTTTCAGATTGCTCTGTTAAGATTACGCGCGAATCCCAGCCGCGGCGGCCACATTTCGATGGAGGCGAAATGCTTAAGGCCCGCGTACTTAGATTTAGGTGCACCTTAAAGAACCCCAGGAGGCCGAAAATCCCAGGTGTTCGTTAAGAACCCCAGGTGGCCCTCCACTACGGCGTCCATCATGATCATATCGTGATATTGTGATGATATCATTAAAATTATGCGCAGGTCGCGAACACTGTAGTTCATTCGGGAGCTTACGCGAGCACCAGCGGTAACGCTGGAAGGTTCGACCGGTGATGTGTAAAAGACCACGCGTTCCGCCGATGATCAAAATACCGAAGGCCAACGACATTAATTACCGCTATCAGTGTACAGCGTTCTTTTGCTTGTACTTTGAGTTACTTAATTTTCTGGGCACAAGTTTGACCAATGAGCAGTTTCGTCTCAAGCAGAGTGACTACCGCCTTCTTCATGATCACCACCACGTGATAATACAATAGGAATTAGGCATTTGTGGTGTGCACATGTTCTGTCGTTGAAGAAAAATTGTTAAAATATTGCACGCTAGTGAGTATATTGATAGCGAACGTTTTACGCCAGCAGATAAGTAGAACATGAAAAGTCATTGCAGTTTTATGATCTCTATACGTATACACAGTGCGTCACGAAAAATGTCGCTAGCAGCATTGTTGCTGCTGTACACCGGTGATTCGGTATTGCATAAACGGACTTTTACAGACAAGGTAAAACGCCACACCGGTATTTGCGCCATCGTGCGAAGGCCTCTTATTGAAGTTCTTGTGATTAGATGGTGACCTACTAGCTGGTCGACAAGGTGAGCAGCGACTCTCATCCATTACAAAAATGACAAGCAAGGGCCGCTGTCAGTGAAGAGCTGTCCAGTTAAGCAACCAAAACAACCACCAATAAGTTCTGTCGGAAGTAAGCTAATGTACCTTCAGCAAGGACAAAACTTTTGAGATAATAACTGGCATTTCATTCAAATGAAACAAAATTGGTCACATTAAAGAAATTTTCAAGTAAACTTTCTTGTGCATGGGCGTTCGCTACTACATTATGGAAGTCTCTAATAACAAGTTTGCGAATGTATCGAAGTATCTTTAGATACAATTGGCAAGTATCGTATCGGATACAATTATTGCGGTAGTATCTTGTATCTGTATCTCCAATAGTCCTTGCCTGAGTATCTTGTATCGTATCGCGATACAATTTCAAAGTATCTTTGCCCAGCCCACAGCTTGGACACTCGCGCTATGCTGCGTGTCAGTATAGCTAACGCGGACCCTTTTGCTTCCTTGACTGGCAAGTGCCCTACACCCGCCGCCCTTTACGGCTCTTACTGCGGAATACCAACCACATCAGGTGCAACAGAGGGTGTAGAAGAAAAAAAATGAAAAGAAAAAAAATTCGGCACATCCCATGAACTCTGGGTATCGATGTTATGCGAAGCATGCGCGGGATGGGGACTCTGGCGTAATTTTTTACATTGAGTGAAACTTTGCGGAATGACGCTAGAGAAGCATGGAAGTGGTATACGCACACTCATATGTTGAGGAGTCGCATATGTATTATATAACCAGTTGTTCACAGTTGCGTAACGATGCCAACAGCATTATGAATGCTACCAACACCAAACGCAGTAAGCTGACATGTAGTTCTTATATTCTTGAATACATCCCAGACGTCATATTTTTAGCGCAAACAGGAAGAAAACGAATGAACTGGCTGAGAAGAGAAGAAGACAGTGCACAGGGCAAGCGCTAAACATCAACTGGCTTTATTTAGAAAAAAAACCACGGAAAAGACAGATTACCTAAAGCGCATGCGCGCAGTCGTAGCATAGCTAATCGAACATCGACCTGAATAATCTGAACTCGTTGCCGTACAAATATTCAGGTCGATGTTCGATTAGCTATGCTACGACTGCGCGCATGCGCTTTAGGTGATCTGTCTTTTCCGTGGTTTTTTCTAAATAAAGCCAGTTGATGTTTAGCGCTTGCCCTGTGCACTGTCTTCTTCTCTTCTCAGCCAGTTCGTTCTTTTTCTTCCTGTTTGCGCTAAAAAAAATATGACGTCTGGGATACAACACCAACTAGCCCAAGAGGAAGTTTTCTTGAATACATGATAGCGCGAATCAGAACAGCAGAAAGAAGAAACACATATGCAGAGGACAGGCGTTACTCGCAACTTAGCTTCATTCAGGAAAGCTTTCCTGGATATACAAACAGCCGAGTGGCACGCGCCGGCGCGCTGCACGTACGTTACAGACACAGTTGCAGTTGTTATAGTTGCGTTGCAGTTGTTGTGCTTATACTTGTCCGTTATGACGGAGAACGCATGCACGTTTCACGAGCCCGTGTGTATGTGTGGAAGGGGTTGTTGACAGCTCTTGAACAAGGTCTCCATCACCGTGATCAGTGAGCACCAGCAGCTGGACCGGACTTGTTATCGGATCCGTTCGTGATTGCGGCTACGAGGGGTGTAAATGTAGTGAAATGCAAGGTATAACACAGCTCGTGGAAATCTTGGATGCCTCTCACGATGAAATGATCTATGATGCCTCCTGTCCTGGACGTGTCAGCGAGGTTTCTTGATGCATTTTCCATATTTAAGCCTTCTTTCACGCTGTATAAAGAACAGGCGTTTTGGGTCTTGATAAATCAATGTTGAAGTCACCGGTTGAAAGGCCTGGTTCTCTCGGCAGGTTTTTGTAGGTAGCAGTGACTCCGGTTTTTGCGTATAAGACGTCGCCCACGTTGCGGACTACGTGAACGAGTGCATGTCATTTGAGCAGGGGTCTTCTGTCTTCAGCTTCCTCACTATCCTTGCGTCCGCCGCGGTGATGCAGCTGTTACGGTGCTCGGCTGCAGACCTGAAGGTCGCGGGTTCGATCCCGGCCGTGGCGGTCGCATTTCGATGGAGGCAAAATGCTAGATGCCCGTGTACTGTGCGATCTCCGTGCACGTTAAAGAATACCAGACGGTGAAAATTTGCGGAGCCCCTCGCTATGGCGTCTCTGATAATCATATCGTAGTTTTGGGACAGAAAATCCCAACAATTATTATTAGTATCACTCTCCTTGCGCGTCAGTGTGTGTGTTTGCGGTTACTGTCTTGGTTGAGACTTTTTTCACCTGTGGCACATACCCGCATAGCATGAACTCTGGTATGCGGGTATGTGACTCACGTGACTGAGAGAAACGGTTTCATGACGTACGCGACAGGTGTTTTGCGTTATTCATGTCATGAACAGTGAATCGTCTTCGTCATACACTGATTGCCAATTTTAGTATATTACAAGTTATGGAGACGACCAGGAGAGTGTCCAGACGTAATCGGCTACATAGATAGATAGATAGATAGATAGATAGATAGATAGATAGATAGATAGATAGATAGATAGATAGATAGATAGATAGATAGATAGATAGATAGATAGATGGAAACGGCCAAATTTGTGAGGTCCGCTAAGAAAGGCTGAGCTTTGAAATCTTCAGGTTCGAGTGAGAATTGAACACAGGCCGTCTGCGTTCTACCACAGAGCCGCGCTATTTCTTGAAACTGCTTCGGAAAAAAACAATATACGAATGTCATATAGTTAAGGAGTCTCCTTAAAGGGGCCCCCCAATACCTCTTCTGAAGCGCCTACATCGCTGCCGACCACTTGAACGCGTACTGGCGCTCGTCAGAACTATTGCAGGTGGAAATTACGAAGTTCATCGCTGGGCTATGATTGGATAAATATAACGATAGAATTGAAAATTTTGTTGAAGCGCACCAAGAAACAGACGGACAGAAGAGGCTTGCAAGCACTGCCCTTGTCAGCCTCTTCTGTACGTCTGTTTCTTGGTGCGCTCCAACAAAATGTCCAATTATGAACATAATCCAACTGGCCCAACTTACCATCTTGCTATAACGTTAGAAGTCATCGCGGCATTGCATCAAAAATGGGGTTAATATTGGGTTTTGTTTTTCTATAGCATGCTTTTTCAACGCCAAGCAGATCAACGATCTTAGATTTTTTCAGCTTAAAACCTGCAGCGCCGGCCAAAGAATGCGCCCGGAACGCCACGGAGCTGGAGGAAACGCGCTGGGGCCCCTAAGACCGTTGTTTCAAGAAATTGAGGGGGAAAAATGTAAGAGCTTCGGACTGCAACACATGATAGAGGCGTTCGTGAGCCGCTTCGCTTCGCACGTGCGGTTCACTCTTGAAGCCCCACATTGTTAGTTACTATAGCAACGGCGTCATCATTACCTTGGAAGGAACGGGCAAAATTGCATGCAAGCTTGCCATACGTTACATCTCGTTTGATTCGTCGTGCTCGTTTGATTGGGGAGCTGTAGAACATCACAGCGCGAGTAAAATGTGGTCAGGTGACCCCGCGAAGACGGAGTTGAGGGTAGGCATACTTTTTATTGTATTTTGAATTTTCTAGGCTGCATAACTCCGGATTGCGTGCCTCTATCGCGGCCGTATTTCCTGCACAAATCTCTACAGCGTTCAGTCTACGCAACCCTTAAGAAAAATGTAAACCAATAAGGTCTTGAAAAGTGTTGGAGGGCCCCTACAACGCATGTAATATCACGTGGCAGGAGCGTGGAATCACGCCAGGCGTCAGAACATGTGAACTGCGGAATTAATGGGTGTTTCAAAGGCTGACACATTACAAAGCGCTCAGACATACTTAAGCATCACGAAAGGCATCACGAAAGACATCATAAAAGCTTAAGCATCATAAATACTTAAGCATCATAAAAGGCAGCATACTCAAGACATAAAAGGCATCAACAAAGTGAGCGTAGGTTCGCGTGTTGCCCTGCGGATACCTAGTGGGCTCATCGCTGATTCGCAATATGAATAATTATGCACAGTGGGCACTAAACAACTTTACTTGCAGTAGGCGTTCTAGAATACTTTGAAACGGCAAACTTGACACAAGCACCGAAAACTAAAACTAAGCTAGGAATTGAGAAGGCGATGCGCCGGGGCGCGATTGAGCCATCGAGTTCTACTCCTGAAGGCGAAGCAGAAGCGTCCTCCAAGTTTTTTTCCCTCTGTTTCTGCGCGTGCGTTTTCTTGTTTTTTTTTAATATTTTCTCTCTCTCTCTGAACCCTATTTCAAACCCCTAATTCCCCACCCCTGTGCAGGGTAGCAAACCGGCTCGCAATATCTGGTTAACCTTCCGGGCTTCCTCTTCATTTCTCTCTCTCACTTGTCAGCTCATATATTTGTGTTTGCGTAATAAAATATTTGCGGCGCAACTGAGACAAGCAAGGAAAAAGAAAAGAGAAGACAGGATAGGGCGCCAGACTTTCAACTAGTTTATTTTCCTCACATCACCCAAATATATATGCTTTCAGATATGCGCATAAAAGAGGGGGGCGCAGCACAAGCGCCTATCACACAGCAGAAACACAAAAAAAGCACACAGAAAAAAGCTATCGCACAGCTCTTTCTAAAAATAGGCATTCCTTCTTGTACAAAGTGATCGACGGGACATTGACGCATTCATTCCCCTTCCTCTGTACGTGATATGCCTCAAGTACTTCACGTGCTAACGTTTCCCTGCTTCGTCCTATCACACGAGTTTCTCCGAACTGTGGTGCGCACCCGCACGAAGCACAATGGAACGGCAGGTGTCAACCCACACCATTCTTAATTGAAGATATATTCTCCCAAGGAATGCCTATTTTTAGATAGCGCTGTGCGATAGCTTTTTTTCTGTGAGTTTTTTTTTTTGTGCTATGTGATAGTCGCTTGTGCTGCGCCCCCTCTTTGTGCGCATATCTAGAAGCTTATATCTTTGGGTGATGGGAGAAAAATAAACTAGTTGAATGTCTGGCGCCCTATCCTGTCTTCTCTTTTTTTCCTTGGTTGTCTATGTCGCGTCACAAATATTTTATTAAGCTATACACCAACTCGCCCAACATCAGACTCTGCTTGTGTTTGACTCTTGGGAACTTCTCAAATTATAATATAGGACAACAGCTATTGAAATAAAAACGAAAAACCGCACTTTCATTCCCAGAATCTCTCAATCTTTATTAGAGCCTAAGCGCGAAACTCTTTTGGCAACGGAAATATTCTACGTTATACAAATACTTCATTGTTGCAGGGTTTATATTACGAAGCTTAGTTTTTCAGCAACCTATAAACCAATGAGTCGTGGCAATGTTTGTAGAGATGTGTTTACAGCTGGTCTTGGATTGGTGAACCTTTTTATTAGAGAGATAGTTTCGCAATTTTTCTATTCTTGAGACAGTTATCTCTCTTCGCTGCAAATGTTCTCGCAGCTCAAGCTCGCGAATGTTGTTCCTAGTTCAGTGGTGTCTGCAAATGTTGCGTCGGTTTCGTAATTTCCAAGGATTCTGGCGTGAAGTGTACAAATCTGTGTGTTTTCTGTCAGTCGGATTCATGAATTTATATTTATTCGTTATTTATTCTCTAACGCAAGTAAAGGTGTGCACAACGACCTATAAATATGCTATTTCCGCGTCCACTAAAGTACTCACATTGCGTTCTATCAATTGGACATAATGTTCATGCATGTGTGACATTTTTCTGCGAAGCACGTACGCAAGCTCTATTTGTTAAATCTTGATTCAGGAGGAAAGGCATCATTTTATCTTCAAATCATTGTGGCCTCTGCGATGGTCCAGAAGCTACCAACATTCCCTCAGTCGTTCAAAGGACGCAATTCAATTTTGGCCCTTTCTACAAAGGGCTTGCAAAACAACGTGGTTTTAATTCTCACAGGCCGTGGCATGAACCTAGAAAACATCACAAAGGGGGACATGCACCTGTTGCAATGACGGCCGTGTTTTATTATAGTGACGGGGGTCATTTTACCTATGTCAAAATTAATATATTGATTGAAAATAAATAAAAAAACAGCACGCTTTCACAGCTCACGTAATTCCATTGTACTGATTAGTCGCCTCTGAAGCCGGTTCAATGGCAGCCACAATTTCAGTACAGTCTGACGCATCCGAGAGGTATTCAAAACACTAAGAAATAAACAGGCTTTAAAATTTCACTACGACATATTCTGTAAAATATGAGTAATGACTGTCTAGGACGTGAAAAGAAGCATTCGGCTAGTATATCGTCTACCAAATCTTGCCAGGGAATATAGATTGGGAGGTTATTTTTATGAATTTTGCACTGCGTCTGCGCAATGCAGCGCTATACGCCGCACCTCGCAGCGTTGGTACCGTCTTAGGTGACCTGAAGGTGACCCGTAACTTCCGCAGCGTAATCGCTGCAGCCGGGCTCCGAGCTGGCTTAGCTAGCAACCATTGCGTCGTAGCTGCCATTGCCCTTTTTCCGCTCTTGCACAAGAAGACTACTCCTAGCACGCCGATAATCACTTCATCGATTGGGACAACGCCGCTATAATAGCCAAGGCAAAAAATTCGACCACGAGACTACTTTTGGAATCTGTTTTTATCCGGACGACTGAGGACACTATCAACAGGTTAGATGAGAATCTACCTGCCTGCTACATTCGTTCATTACGTCACATTCAAGCATAAAAGAGCGACACACGACTGTTGCTTGCTTAGTGTGGACAAGGAACCCACATGGGTCCCGAAACGACTCTGTGTTTTCACCTTGACTTGGTCAGTGACCGCATGTACATCCTCAGACTACTATTTTCTAGATGCTCGCGATGTCGTGCCCTGGGGTAATCTGTGGAAAGTGCAGGAGCCTCAACAAAGTCGTTTCCACTGGACGATGATGATAACAACGACGACGATTATGACGGCGCAGTACATGCGACGTGCGAAAGAACGCGAGCAGACGAGTTGTATGCAGCGTGGAAGTGCGTCCCAGTTCTGTGAGGTCACGTGGTGGTTATTCACAGCGTTTTGGTTAAAGCTGGCAGTGAGACATCTGTTAACAAGAAAGCCCTGCTGCGTCGTGCCTGTGCTAAAAGTAGCCATGCCACCGCCGCGCCCAGGAGCCACCGCCGCGAAGTCCCACTATTGGCCTCGAGATCTTGAAGTGGCGCTCTCTCGCGTGTGACGTCAGAGCGGGGACTCCGCTCTCAACCGCGCTGCAGCAGCCACTGTTCCAGTATGCGGATCGTCTGCTTCAGGCGGGAACTTGTCGAACGAACAGCCTCGCGACGGTCAACTAACGCCTGCAACGAATGTTTTCGATTGTAATCTGAACTTGTTTTGGTTGCAGCCCAATCGACAGTACCAAGAAATCCCCCGGATGGCCGATGAATGCGCCGATGCCGCCGACCGCATTGCTGGTAAGAAAGTGAAACTATATGTGTGAGTGTTCTCGCTTGTTATCTTCATTCCGTCGTACGATTCTAATTAGTTTGGGTGTTTCGTTCGATATTTCAGTAAGCGTGCCGTCATCATCGAGGGCGAGGCGGAGTACGACGCAGGCCACGTTGTTGAATGCGCGGTCGAGGCCGTCAACGGAGATCGCTGCACCCCCCCCCCCTGCCGAGGCCCATGATCGCAGTTTGTCCCGTAATGTTGGTTCAGTGAGAACGATATTACGTCGTAGTTGATAATAACGCCGCACAGGGCCGTCGCATGGGTATTAGAATATAACAAATATTTAATTGCTGATTATACCACGCACAGGGTCACAGATATTAACGTGGCAAAGGCAAGCTGGGTCGAGTTTCACGCCACGCAGCCTATCGAAAAGCTTAAAGAGCTCCGCTTTTAAAAAAGTGCCTGCACTGCCTCAGGTGAAAACTTTTAGAGAATGTGCACTAAACAACGGCAGCAGGTTTTCCTTATCAATTTATTATAAGCAGTCCGCTAGGTGCGCGCTTTTCATCATAAGTAAAATACGTACGTACACCATTTGAATGCAGCCGTAGTCTCAGATATCCTGCGCCGCTCAGCTGAGCTCACGAGGTGCGCTTTCCCGCGAGGCGATTCGGAGGCCTCGTCATCGGCTCCTTGTCTAGGGGCCTTCGCGGCAGGTTGTGGGACGGCACTGCACCTGATGTAAGTCGCCTATGCTTATAGCCTGCGTGCAATAAACGTCTTAAGTATTGGCGAGGCGCTTAAGCGCGGTCACAAGCTTTCCTAAGGGTGGCGCGTACGGTGGGTAGCAGAAGTCACTCTCAGCGAAGCGCTTGCTGCACTCTGTCGATTAAGGCGTGGGGCGCTTTCCCATTCTGAGCTTTACTATGCCCTTCTTCTTCAGTTTCGGGTCCTTAGGATAGTTGTGAAAGCTAACGCCTTTTTCACGAGCGGACGAAGTACAGTGAGGTACAGAGCAGTACTTCACCATTGCGCAGCACTCGCCCCGTAGGCAAGCGTCCACAGTTCTACGAAACAAAGAGCTGTAGTTCTAAATGAATGCTAAAAGCAGCCCCACGGTTGTTCGAACAGCGTTAGTATCCACCATAAGCAAGATAGCCAATTCAAGTGTTTTTTTCGTTGAGATTTACCTCAACGGTGGTTTCAACACGGCGCTGGGCCTACGTAGCAGACAAAAACTCGCTAATCCCCGCTCTGACGTCATACAGGCGCCGTCCGCATCGCCGATATCGGTCGCACACCAGGGCAATAGCAACCGCCACGTTTTCTTAAACCTGGCTCAGGGTCAGTGATTTCACCACATTCAGAGCTTTGCGCGTATTTCGGATCACCTTGTCGCCGTCTCTTGGCGGCCGCCTCATCGGCTAAGCACGCGGGATCCAATCACCACCGGCGTGTGATTCCCTTGCTGCAGCACGACGACTTGAGGTACAACCAGATTCGCTGAGCGACGCTTTGCGCAACTTAGTGCAAATTTGCCCTATTTTTTTTACCACATTTCAGACGCTAGATAGCGTTAGTGGCACCCGGCGGCTTGCCGTTCATTGATGTCTCGGAAACCGAAAATGAGACTGGTAGGTAAAAGCAGACCGTATTTAATTATCTACCGTGCACTGCAGTGAGCGATGTGCCGTGTGGTGACCAACATCAGATGAAAATGGTAGCAGTTCTTGCTTAAAGGGTGCAGCTTTTCTATAACTTTCTCCTAAGTGTATACCTATTAGGAACAGCCTCCCACATTCTTTCCTGGACGCTTTCTTTACAACGTGCTTACATTCACCACACATTTTTTTTGTAAATAACTCAATCATATTGGAGGATTCCAATCCATACTTCATTGTCAATGGCTTCTTCAAAATCTACGAAATAAATAACTAAATTAAGATATCACTGGGGATTGCTTTCATTGCATTTTCAAGGCCGGCATAATCCGTATTTTTTCGCATGTAATCCGTACCATTTCAGAAAGCGCATACTGTACAGTTGCTTTTGCAGTGAAGAGCAGCTTTCCCTTTGTACTTTGTTAGTGCTATTTCGAAAGGCTTCAAATTTCAGTTGCTTTTATAGAGAGTGTGTTATATTTGACTGTCTAGTAATACAATTATGAGTTCGAAATCTCAAGGGGTAGGGGGAGCGGCACTTTGAGAGGATGCCTCTCCAAGGCTGAACACAAGGGGTGTCAGAGGCCCCTGATCCACTGCTGACAGGACACCTTTTCTCAGGCCACTAGAAAGTAATGTCCTGCTTGTTTAACATGCTCCTACTAATGGGCGTGCACGGCTTATGGAAAACATTCCTGTTAGGTAGGAATTCAGAACCAATTATATAACCGCAGTGACGTTTTCTACAAATGAGTTCATAGCTATCAATGACTTTATAGCTTTGTGCCGAACACAGAAACGAGCTCCTCGAAAAATTACCCTTGTTGCGTTCTTTCATAGCGGCGATGACCTCCCGGCATACGTAATGCCTTAGGCTAGTATATGCGGCATTATTCGTCAGCTGCCGACTCGTACAAAGATCATGTGCGAAATTACACCGTCTGGCAAATAGAATGCCCCACACTCGCCGCCATGGCTATGACGGGCGCTGGCTAACACATCCAGGGATTATATTTGCATAAATGCCCAACGAAGTGGATAGGGAAGCGCCTCCATTCGCAAGTAAATTAGAAGGGCATCAGACGCGTAAATCGAAGGTTGTGCGATCGCATCCCATCGACAGAAATGGTGATTATCGTGCACTTTAACTGATGTCAATTGACGTCATAATTACCGCACTACAGTTAAAGACAACAATTAGTTTCCCTTATGCTTTGCCTGGCCTACTTGGATTCATTTGGTGGTGCCTGACATAGCAAGGAACCCCTCAAAAAGAATTCTCCTATTTTCTTTGATATGTAGCTACAGGAGTGTTAGGTGGGGCCCGGGCCTCCCCTGAAATTCGTTCAGCCTTCTATATTCCCGGGCAACTTTTTTTTCTCTTTGCCATCGGAAGACTTTCTTTCGAACAACTAGGACTTGCCCCCCCCCCCCCCCCACCGAAAAAAAAATCCTGGCTACGTGCCTGGTCCAACCAAAGGTCTTACTTGATTGGTATTCACTGTTCATGAAATGTAGGATTTAATATCCTTTTAGACAAGTGTTCGAGTTGGAATTTGTTCATCCTAATGGTTGTTGTGCGTTTGTAGATATGAATTTGGCTATACTGCTTGATTTGTCTATACATTAGACCAATTGATAATAAATACCTCAAATGAAAATTCAGGACCCCTTGCCCTAGTGGGAAAATGGGGCAAACGAAGTTGAGTGTGTGTGCCTGACGTAATACTTTTCTTTCTTTCTTTCTTTCTTTCTTTCTTTCTTTCTTTCTTTCTTTCTTTCTTTCTTTCTTTGGCATTGCGCAATTCTCCCTTCGAACTGCTTGCTTCCTCCATGCCGGGAATAGACCGTGATTAACGTGTTGAGCAGTGCAACACTTCATTTTTCTATAGGCAACAACGTCATGCGTTCATATCTAGGCAAGAATGAAAAGTGGCGACGTGAAATGACAAGTGAACTCGATGACCTCCATAAAAGATCAGAAAGCTGTATCAGAAACGGCTGGCCGTCGACTAGCCATCGATCGAGAGATCATCAATTATTGGACGCATCAAAATACGCTCGTGACCGGCGCACATTCGAGGGCCTTTTGTGTACACTGCCATGTCTATACTCACGTGGGCCCCGATATTATTGTAGTCAAACCTACAACACCGATTTGCGAGGCAATGAAGCTTCCCTCAAAAGAAATTAGCGGAGATCTGCGGTAGAACACTTGACAGCTGCGCACAATACCTGGGTTTTATTCCGATTCGAAGCCTGACCTGGATTCTGTTCAAAAATCCAGATTTTTTTGCTCCCGGACAACGCCGGAGACACTGGCTTTTCTGCATAATGGGCTCCTTTACTCTTTTGCATCAAATATTCGAAGAAGTTCGACCAGGTTCTTTCTGAACTCTTGGACAAGCGAGCGCCCGGAGTAAGTGGCACATCTGGAACTCCATACGGTACACATATATTTGTGGGGTTTGGTGACGGCTCTATAACCTGCGGTAGATGTGGCCAACGGCTGACTGCTCTAGGCGTTTACTGGATTGTCCAATGCAGAGCCTTAGAGGGAAAAACAACTTTCCATTACTTAGTTGTCTCGAGACCCAGCACCCCTATTTAACAAGCCGTTCTTCGGCGCAAAGTGAGTTAATGACTTCTAGACCATGTGGACACATACGCTTCATGTTATCAAAACAAAAGATTCATAGCACGGCCGCTATGGAAAAACCGATGTTGCGATCTACAAATTTGCGTTACACGATCCTCCAGCCCCTTGCCTGCGTCCAAGCAGAGGCGTCGCTGAAGAGGCAGTACTCTTGTTCTCAGTAACTCTTTCTTTGTATCACTCATTCGTTATGATTACTTCATTCTGTGGCACACATCAGTCACAATTGCTATAATTTTAACAGTTAATTGTGTAGCGCAATTTTACAGTGAATGACTTGTAGACCTTTCAATGGCCGCACTCGGATCTTGCTGCTTTCATTGATCGTGCTATTTGTTGAATAATATACTACTTTCAAACGCTCCTATGCTGAAACCCGGCACTTGGATGGTTAAATCTCACCACAATAATAGCACACTACGACATCTCTTCGATGCTTGTCGTGGAGACAATACTTTCACAGTACACCCAATACGGCTTTCGCGTTCCATTTCACCTACAATAAGGTTAGCAGTTTGGGGACCACGAGGACGGCTTTATAAACGGTGCTGTCACGTGAATGGCTTTTACAATGGTGCCATTTTTGAACGGATTGTAGAGAATACCGTCGTATTCTAGCATTTCTTGAAAGACAGCGGTGGTGTTGACGGCCACACAGCAATCAAGCTTCCAGGAAAATCACAATCCCAATGATCTCAGGTTACTTTGATTTTATTCGCGTCACAATTGACATAGGTACGACGACCACTATGAAACACCTCCAGAGGAAAGATTTGTGAAATCCGAAATATTATAAAAGACGTTGCAGATTTCATTATACCATTTCAGAAAAATGAACGGAAGCAATATATTGGACTCTTGTAGGCTATATGTAAAACGTGCTTTGAGAGATTCTGCTAATAAAATACGCAATACTTGAAAGCTTTTCAACTGAAATGTCTACATTCATTTATTAAACTAGCAGACGGCTTGCAAGATTAGGGTGCCTTTGAATCAACAAATACGCAGCTCTTATCAGAGCGAATTTCGCGCGTTCGCAAATAGTTTCATGGGGCATTTCGCTTTTTTTTATAAATGATTATCACTACCTGGAAACACTCCTATAACTAAGTGTAAAATTATTAGCATACTTTGGCAAGCACTTCCTTTGTAGCGCAGGGGCACGCAACAAAATACAGTGGACTTTTGTCGCAAAGCTTGCATTATTATTCCTTAGGTTGCGGCCGACTATAGAGTATACCATTCAAATCTTTCTGTTGATACTCCGACCTACATACCTTCTGATTGGCAAAAGATTGTCGTTGCTTATAAAGTGGCCTACACGTACCCAATGGCCTCCAGTGTCTTCGGTAAGAAATGTTACCAGCTTGTCTGAATGACCTCCAATATAGAGGATGTCGTGATAGTGGGTACCAGTTTTAAGCTAACCGAATTATTCCGGAAGTGACGTCCGGTGGGGATGACTGTGTGTCGTGTGCCTCGTGACTGATGCTCGGCGCAGCCAGCAGGTGGGAAACAGAAATTTTCTCGGCGTTAAACAGCCGCAATAAAAATTTAAGCGAGCTTGGTGTGTCCGCACTCAAATTTGAAGCGAATGCCCGCTGCTGCAGTAATAGCGATACCGCCCGCAGCGTCTACAAAACAGAAATATTATCTCTCACAGAAACGTGCCAGCTGCCTATCGGCGCTGTCTAGGCTGGAATAAAAAGCCGCATCGCAAAAAGAACGCGAGCACGGACCTCGCGATAACCTTTAAAGTGGTTCAACGAGGAAGATGAGAAATTTATACACATCACACGATGACCAGTTTTTATCACATTGGCGATAATCTACAGAAAAACCAGATTCACCACGACGCCCAAAACTGCTACCTCACAGCGACGGTCTATTCCAAAGCCTTGCGCAGATGTGTGGCAGAGTTAACCAAAGAACAAAAGCATCATGATAGAACGGTAGCTTGGGTTAGTTGGTCACACTGCCAGTGTTACGTCCTCTCATTTGTCCTCCTTCTTTCTGCACTGTGCAAATATGTCAGTGCAATGTATCCTAGAACGCCGCATTTTCTCACGTGAGAGACACCTTGCAAAGAAGGCGCATGCGCTGACAGGTGGACTAAAATCCTATAGAAAGAGCAAATAACTAAAAAATTCTCAGATCACTGAAACACTACAAAGAGGAGCGTGGCAGAAACGTGAGAACATACCAAAATTTGTTTACCAAATTGAGAGAGAGAGAGAGAGAGAGAATAAGGATGAAAGGAAGGCAGGGAGGTTAACCAGGACTGGGCTCGGTAGGCTACCCTGCACTGGGGAAGGGGGGAGGGGGAATAAAAGTTTGAAAGAGTAGGACAAACAGTCTGTTGCCGTCGACATAACGGCAGTTCTGCGCTTGACATCACAGGCGGCGAGTCAGTCCCGTGGCTGAAACTAGAACAGCGCATTCATTCCTTTATGCAACTTGTATGCACGGTCCCATGCAACCAAAATGTTGTCGACGGTGAAGCCACGGTGGTGCTGCTAGTGTTCTCCAGCAGCCCCGCCGCGGTGGTCTCGTGGTTATGGCGCTCGACTGCTGACCCGAAGATCACCGGTTGGAATCCCGGCCGCGGCGGCTGCATTTTTGATGGAGGCGAAAATGTATGAGGCCCGTGCGCTTAGATTTAGGTGTACGTTAAAGAACCCCAGGTGGCCGAAATTTCCGGAGCCCTCCACTATACGGCGTCTCTCATAATCATATCGTGGTTTTGGGGCGTTAAACCCCAGATATTGTTGTTATTAGTGTTATCAAGCAACAGACTTCTGAAGGCTGGCGAGAACTGGAGTGATGGCATCCAGCAGTTGCAACACGCTTCGAGCTATCGGTGTTCCAGCTTGCTCAGTAGCACACTAATAGCACTCACTAGGGTGCTTACCTGATGAGCGACGTCACACTTCAACAGTAAGGGACACTCCAATGGTACCTGATAAACTGGCGAACGAAGACAGATAAGTTTTCGGAAGGCTGTACCAAAGCGATAAAAAATATCAATACTAGAATAACAATGCGCTAAGTCACTGAAACGTAACGGTAATCAAAATTATAAAAGAAAATGCTTGAAGGAGGAGACGCTGCGTCAGTTGATCATGCGTGCACACAAGGGCAAACATTCGAGCATTTCCTATATCAGCAAAATTGGCACACGCAAAGCTTCCCGTGTGCGTTCCTGACCGACGAGGGTGGCGATGCGGGCTTGTTGGTTGGTCATACTTGAATGAGTTGAGCGCATACCAGGACACGGATAGAAGGAAGGTGTGCGTTCCTGACCAACTATTTTAAGTGCGTAGCACTTTAGGTGCCCAGCAATGTTGTGCATCTACTGTCTCATGCCGCATTGTCACGCAGTGGTCAATACAGACCTAAAACAAGGCTAACAATGCGCAAAGCCAGTGCAAACTAAACGAACAAGGTCTAAAATTGAAAATACAGAACTAATAAAGAATTAATCCCAAATATTCACCTAAAATCGATAAAAGTGCTTCTGAAACAACCAGCTGATACCCGCGCCACGCAAGAGATGACGCCACTGTCCCGGCAAACGATGAATTGCTGATGCAGTGACGAACGCTCGAATCCCAAGAGAATCGCTCGGCGGTTCGTTACGCCCTTCCTCAGGTTTTACGGCAGTGTAGCTGCATTAAGCGCAGCATTTATATCTGCACCACGTTCTACACAAGAACGACATTAGCGTGGGATTCGAAACTACCCCAAGACCTACGAAAGAACTACATTGGCAGCAGAAATAGCGCTGTATTAGAGCAGAACTAGCGATGTTAAGCGCTGCATTAAGACTTTTAGATGCGAAGCATCTTATGGCGGAGTTCAATCCGGTGGTGGTGGTGTGCGGCGTGACCACCCTTACTGCGCATGCCCAAATCCTCTCCCCACGCATCCCTCCCCCTTTCACCTCTCCGCTCCCCTTCCCCTCTCTCCACTCCTCATCTCCCTTTCCTCTCCTCTCTTTCCCTCTTCACTCCCCCTTTACCCTCTCCCCTCTGAAACGCGGGCTCGACATGCCGAAACGCTGCTTCGCATCACCTCATGGTCCCCTTTAGCGGGAGATGGTGTGATTTTTTTTAACTTTCAGATGGCTGGCGAGGTGAGGGTGCAATTGAATTAAGTAATGTGCAGCTCGGATGAGCGCTGATTTCGCCCATCTACAAACAGTTGCATGTGGCGTTTCATATTTGATATACGGTTTAATACGTTTCATATACGTTCCCATAAATAACGGGAAATTTCTGACATACATCGCGAAGTACTTCATTTGGGGCGCGAGTGCAGGCAACAATCTGCGGTGCACTTTTGGGGGTGACGCTGGCATTTTTTCTTGCGGGGCATCTCACTACAGACTACCACTGATAGCAATCTGTTTACACTGCGACATCCATAGCGTACAGAACGCTAGCTTCCCACGCGTTCCAACAGTCGCACAAATGTCGCTAAACTGCCTACACAATTTATCTCGTACACCGTTTCTCTCTCTCTTTTTTTTTGATCGGATTGCCACATGCTCCCTCCTAACTTTTATCCTGCCTGCATAACGCGAATATGACATTCACCGACGTGCACCGCAAAACTTCTCTTACTACAGACAAGAACGACAGTCATGCGTGAAATAACTAAGTGTGGAAACGTGAAATAACAAGTGAGGTTGATAAACGTTCGGATTTCCATGTCATAAACGGCTCATCACCGACAAGTGAGTTATTGTCGAGAATGCGAGTTATTGGCAACCAGCGCTGCAGACACGTATGTGACTTCCGCAACTTCGAGGTCACCTCTGTGGACGCCCGCATTTCTGTACACTCGCCGGCGCCGCGCTCTTCGTGAACTACGCTGCCGCAGCCACCGAAATATTCACAGTAGTGATGCAGAACTTTCAGTAAAGTGACTATCGATAGGATCGATAGTTCTTTTTAAAGTGTCGATAGTGTTAAAAAACTATCGATAACTCTGAACAGTATCGCAAAATTCACACAGACGACGACAGAGCAAGTTTATTCGAGAGCTTAGGCGAGCACTTGCTCGCGTCCTGCTCTGTCGTCGTCTGTGTGATTTTTTGCGCTACTGTTCAGAGTTTTGCAATACCAACTAGCCCACCAGTCTGTCCTTTTAAAACTATCGACAGTGCGACTATCGACAAACTATCGATAGTGCAATCGGTGGTACCATCCGTAAATGTTACTAGCGATATTACTTCTACACGTGTTTATTGCTTTGTTTTTGTCGTATTCGCGCAGACCGCGGCGTGATGTTTGAGAAGCTTCGCAATTGTTTGAGATCACTCTGTTTAGATTACGCGACGGACGCAAATAGCCAAGTTTATTCGAGAGCTTACGCGAACACCAGTAATAACGTTGGAAGGTGTGATGACTGACGTATAAATGACGACGCGTTCCACTGATGATCAGATTAGTCAACGGCTGACGACTCTTCCCACCACTATCAGTGCGCAGCATGTATCGCTTGTATTTTGAGTATTGATTTTCTGGACACAAGTTCGCTCAAATAAAGAGCCCCGTATTTCCCAGTCTTGGTGCAGCATTCTTCACCGTCACAACCACGTGACAATACTATCGATAGTGGTGTGAATAATGATGCGGTTGCTGGCCGGCCATATTGCCAAAATATTTGCGATAGCCTACTATTAGCTTCGCTTAATTTATGAGGACTTTTTGGCAGAGAAATAATTATTTGCGCAGTGAAAATGGCGGAATATATCCATCAATAAATTCGTATCCAAAAGCAACCACTCACACCTTACTATTACCTTCTTGATATCTTTAAATTTTGAAATCATAAAATGCAATATCAATTAGAAGCCGCGCAGTCCCACCACATGTAAAGGCTTCCTTTCCGCTACAGCTGAACAGTTTGACTTTATGATCATGTGTCAACGAAGCACTCTGGTGAAGAACACAAGCATGTCGACTTTCTTGCCCTTCAGCCTGCTCATTCGGCTCCACTATGTACCAAGCGCGCGGGGAACCAAGTTTATTCTGCAGTGAGACCGCGCCATTGATTTAGACTATCGATAGTAACATCACATTTTTAACTATCGATAGCGCTGTCGACAGTATTTTTCACCATTGATAGTTCGATAGTTACTCAGCTATCGATAGTACCATCAACAGTTCTGCATTAATAATTCACAGTCTAGCGCGATTCGAAAATTATGGCGCGAGCGTCGACCAAGAACTACAACAGCACCACGGCCCAGACTCGTCTTGCGAGGAGAGGAATGTATCGTGCAACCTTCCCTCACTCCCTTAAGCTGCGGTCACTCCCGCGTGAGGAAGGCGCATTTTGGTGTCTTCTTTCTACTACGAGGCGATGTATATATTTTGTGCCACTTAGGCAGTCGTTCAAGTGAAGCAGTGCCAGGCACCAGCCTTTGCCAGATCTGTCCGATGGATTTTGATCTCGTCCGTTGAGATAAGAGCCAACGAAGTATGCGCTTGATCGCAAGGAATGGAAAACTTAACATTGAGAGAATGTGTGGACAGTTCGTCGCAGGGGTGACTGTTGTACCATGGAACAGCAAACGAGGGAAAGAAGAATGCGAAATCTTGATTTTCACGGTTGCCAAATGCTCCGCTAGGCCCCTGACCCGTTAGGCCTCTCGACGCTCGCGCGATGACCTTCAAATCGCGCTCGACTGTAACTTATACAAGCTTCGCCTAAAAAGATTGCGGGCTGTTTGCACTAAGTCGCCCAAAGCTTGGCACAGCGAGGCATGGACTCGTCGCCGCTCGTACTTCCCGTCGACCGACTGTAGAACGAGCTGGGCTGTAGAACGCCCTGCTGAACGGCCTACGATTCTGGCCCTGAAGTATGGAATCAGGCCCGGGCATTTGCAGCCTGTTCACGCTTCCTGTCGCGCTTTCTGACGCCCGCTTCCTGTCAATCACTCATCCCCCAAAGGCTTTGCACCTGGTACTCATTACAGCTGTACTCAGTAAATGGAGGATATGTGCTTTTCTTTTCGAGAACGAACAGCCACCTTCAGCGAAGAAGGGTGAAAAACATCTATTAAGTGTCATTTGTAGAGACACTAAAATCACAAATATGTGGGGCTCTACACTTAGTCAAGAGGTCCATAGCCATTGGATCATCCTGTGTGCGTCTGCGCAGCGTGAGCTTGATTTGAATCTCTCTATTAAAGCTGTGTGTGGTTCTCTTCTTTGTCTTCGTCTTTTTGTGCGCCGCTTTTCTTTAAATATGAATAAAGCTGAGCACCATGGCTTCCGACTGCTGAAGAGTAGTGATGTGCAAGCCTCGGGGATGGTGTGTTTGGGGCATGCAAGGGCAACCCGATAATATGTGAAAGAGCTTTGCTCCTTCAGCTAGGCATAGTGTGTAGGTGACAGAGAATAAGGAGGGGTTTATGTGCAAGAAGATTGAGGTGACAGCGAAGTCGTTCATTTGGAGTTTCCTCCAAACACATTTATGTCTTTTACTTAGTGATATACTCCACTTTCAGCGAAGAAACTTAACTTCTCGTCACGAAGTTCGCCTGCACCACATCTTGACGTTGCGCAGTGCAGCTGTCAACAGTTTCAAAATTCTCGAGGCTATCACCATCAGCACCATCTGGCACAGTAAATTCACAGGAGCGCCCATTTCAACCCCGTTTTCTTTCTATTAAAGTTCGCCCTACAGCTGTTCGAGCTTGATGACGAAGATTTGCTTACTGTAATACTCTGCTGAAGTACAGCTGCCCTTAGTACAAAACACAGCGCCCTTTCAAAGCTCCGAGCTTCATACAAGTACGTGCTTTAACGCCACTGAAGACACTGGTACCCGCTCGGAATCACGAACACTTCGGCGAGCGCACTGAGAGACAGGTGGGTCGCACTGGTAGGAGCGCTGGCTTCGCCGCAGTGTTAAGTAAATAGTAATCTTAGGTTCGAGTGAGAATCGAACCAAGGACGTCTGCGTGGCAAGCAGGTGTTCTACCGCAGAGCCACGCCATTTCATAAAAATGCTTCGCAAAAAAACACTCTATGCATGTCATATAGTGGAAGGAGTCTCCTTAACGCTTATAATATTGCGTTGCAGAAGCGTAGAATCACGCCAGGCGTCAGAACATGAAAATTGCACATCGAGTGGGTGTTTTAAAGGCCCATTCATTACAGAGCGCTGAGACACAATCAGTCGTCATCAGCTGCAAAACCATCAACACTGTGATCAGCTGCGTAGGTTCGCGTGTTGCCTTGCGGACGCGTAGTGGACCCTTCCCTGATTCGCAAAAGGAAGAATTATGGCGTAGTGGGAACTTGACTGTACTCGCCGTTGGAAATGTATGAAAGTTTGAACCGGCTAATGTTACGCACACAGCCAGGCTAGGAATTGAGAAGCCTATGCGCAAGGGGCCTGTTGAATAAAGGTGTATTCGCCCGTAGAGTGCAAAAAACAAAGGTTTAATGAATCCGATAACAAAACGCGTCGATGCCAGGCAACGTTCGCTTCGGCATACCCTGCGCGAACTCTCCTCTCGTACCCACACTTCCTTCTCTCCTTTCTTCCAATACACATTGAAGAAAATTCAACAGGGTCTGATTATGCTATCGCTTTCTAGTCTTGAAGGCAAAGCTGAAGCGTTCTTCAAGTTTTTGATCCATGGTACCAATACATACTATCCCGGGTCCCAAATATATGCCACAATTTCCACCTTAGCAGAGAAACAGGATGAGATGCACACTACTTTCATGATGTACGTGCTATGTGAAATTAGTGTCATTTTTATTGTTTCCCTTTCACATGTGCAAAAAGTATATTACTAACCCAAAGCAGCCAACGCTGAACATTTTGCTTTCTAGCACGCTTTTCTTCATTCAGGGACAGTAACGGCATTAATTCTTGTGGAGCACACAACCGCAACGAAGGCACCTTTGGTGCGTGCCCTGCACATATATATCAGTTTCGCATCGGTGATGTGTTGCTGTAATATCTTCATGTTGAAGTGTCCATAAGCCTGGAGGCGTCGGTCCTAACAATTTTCAAAAGTTAATTAGAGCGCAACCACACGACACATTCACACACCCACACACCCACAACCCAGACATCAACCACGCACAGCGCTCACTTCCAACTGATTTATTGATCGCACGGGCTTGAATATATACATGTGGCACATGCGCGCATTAACATCAGATAAGGCCAGCAAACACACAATCATGACATACATTTTCCTTCGTGCTCCTTCCATCTTACAGTCTAGAACTGATGAAGTGAAATTCACTGGGAAACAGAGATAGCGATGGGGTGCTTACACAGCGGTCCTTGTCTTTTTCTATGTAAAATGCCTCTAACACTTCACGTGCAGTTTTTCTTGTGCTTCTGCCCAGAATCTTTGTCTCAGAGAATCCTGCGTCACAGCCACACATGATAGCATGCGCAACCAGGTGCGCATACTTGTCATCTCGTTTTATTAGTTTTTGGGCGTGTTCCCTTAACCGGTCATTAACACATCTTTCGGTTTGACCGATGTACACATTGCCGCAGGATAGGGGTATCGAGTACACGACCCCCGTGGAACATTTTACAAAAGGCCTCTCATGTTTCTTCTCGCAGCCGCGCTTTTTGCTATCGCAAATACGTTGGTACAACTTCCCGATTTTCTCGGGTGCCGAAAAGACCATCGGTACACCGTGCCTACCCGCGACTTTCTTGAGATTGTGCGAGAGCTTATGGATGTATGGCACAACTTGTGGCCTAATCCTTGAGGGCTGGGTAGCAGTCGTCGCTTCCCTTGTTCCACTTTAAACTTCTGCAGCAGAGACTCAGCAACGGCCGTGATGACCGATCGAGGGAAGCCAGCAGCCTCTAATCGGCTCACCTGATTATGAAAACTATGTTGCATGCTGTGTGGACAGGACTTCCTCAGCGCCGATTCCAAGCAGAGAGAGGCTACGCCCCTCTTGACAATGTTTGAGTGGGCAGAGTCGTACGGCAACAGCTCCTTCTTAACACGGGGATGAAAAAACCAGCAAAAGTGTTCATCGTTCCACGTGAGGCTCAAATCTAAAAATTGCAGACAAGCTTCTTGCGGTAATTCGGCCGTGAAAGATAGGCCTCGTCCTAGTCTTTTAAAGACGTTTAAAATAGCTTCAGGGGATGTAATGTCTCCCTGTAAAAGAATTAAAAATCATCTGCGTATCTAAAAACCTTTAAAACCTCCCCCCCTTTAAAAGCATTATCCAAGTCCCCATCTACTTCAGCCAAAAAGATATCGCAGAGAACCGGCGCGACACACGAACCAATGCAGATTCCCTGCCGCTGAAGGTAGGGCTTTTCGTCAAACATTATAAAGGTAATATTGAGGTAAAATTCTAAAAGCGATAAGAAATTGTCAACAGTAACGCCTGCGTCATTGATGAAAGGAACATCGCCGTTCTTTTCGATGCAGGATTTTACTGATGCCAGAAGCTTGTCATGCGGTACAGAATAATATAAATCTACCACATCCACCGAGAAAGCGTTGCAAGTACCATTACGAGACCGCAAAAAATTGCACACATCACTAGATCCCTTAGTTCGGAAAGGATCATTCACCGCAAGCTTCTTAAGCTTGCTCTGAAGAAATCTACTAACATTAATTTGCCAGGATCCCCCTTCACTAACAATAGTACGAAAGGGTATATCAGGTTTGTGTGTCTTAGCCGAGAAAAAAACGTTAAGGCTGCTCCCTCTGCTATTTTCTATTTCCCTGGCTAGCGCCGTAAGACCCGCATTCTTGTAGAAAGCAACAAACTTCGACTTAACGCGTGTCTCACCCTTCTTAACCGAACGGAAGTTCTTGATAGCATCTAGAAGTGCGCCTTCTGCATACGCAAGGGCATTACCCCTGAAGAAGTGTGTGCCTTATTCGGAATTGTTCAACCCTCCTGGAGACACGTCAAAAGAGTGTGCAAGATTCTCAAGGCAGAAATGTGGCGCCAGGTGCGTTTGTTCTACGACTAGCTTCGCGTGGTCCACTACAATCTGTATCCACAATGGCTGGCTGCTCAATATCTTCGAAGGCTGAGGCAGCATGTGGGCGAACTCACGGAAGCAAGGTGGAAACAGGTCCTGACACCACTGCTCAAGGTGTGTGAAAAGCAAAAGAGAGAAGAGCGGAGGCGCATCGTTGTACTCGAGGACGCATGCATTCCGGTAGATGTCGAGAGATGGCTCCAGAAGGGACCCAAGTTTGCCGTGCCGCCTAGCCTATCTGCCCATGAACTTGTGGGATTGAACAGGGACGTGTCTGCGAAGGCCAGTCAAGATCGTGACAGATGCCTACAAGATGGTATGGACTGTTTTTCAAAATGTGCACCGCAGGCTCTAGGTGGACCTAAAGATAAAGGATTAAATAACGTTGTGTCGTATTTCAAAGACAACAAATTAAAATTAATGCTAGCAGACAAAGAAGGTTGCTTTGTGGTCATACCTGAGGGAGCGTTTAACGAAAAAGCTCTAGATGCTATCAAGAAGAACTTCCGTTCGGTTAAGAACGGTGAGACACGCGTTAAGTCGAAGTTTGTTGCTTTCTGCAAGAATGCGCGTCTTACGGTGCTAGCCAGGGAAATAGAAAATAGCAGAGGGAGCAACCTTAACGTTTTTTTCTCGGCTAAGACACACAAACCTGATATACCCTTTCGTACTATTGTTAGTGAAGGGGGATTCTGGCAAATTAATGTTAGTAGATTTCTTCAGAGCAAGCTTAAGAAGCTTGCGGTGAATGATCCTTTCCGAACTAAGGGATCTAGTGATGTGTGCAATTTTTTGCGGTCTCGTAATGGTACTTGCAACGCTTTCTCGGTGGATGTGGTAGATTTATATTATTCTGTACCGCATGACAAGCTTCTGGCATCAGTAAAATCCTGCATCGAAAAGAACGGCGATGTTCCTTTTATCAATGACGCAGGCGTTACTGTTGACAATTTCTTATCGCTTTTAGAATTTTACCTCAATATTACCTTTATAATGTTTGACGAAAAGCCCTACCTTCAGCGGCAGGGAATCTGCATTGGTTCGTGTGTCGCGCCGGTTCTCTGCCATATCTTTTTGGCTGAAGTAGATGGGGACTTGGAAAATGCTTTTAAAGGGGGGGAGGTTTTAAAGGTTTTTAGATACGTAGATGATTTTTAATTCTTTTACAGGGAGACTTTACGTCCCCTGAAGCTATTTTAAACGTCTTTAAAAGACTAGGACGAGGCCTATCTTTCACGGCCGAATTACCGCAAGAAGCTTGTCTGCAATTTTTAGATTTGAGCCTCACGTGGAACGATGAACACTTTTGCTGGTTTTTTCATCCCCGTGTTAAGAAGGAGCTGTTGCCGTACGACTCTGCCCACTCAAACATTGTCAAGAGGGGCGTAGCCTCTCTCTGCTTGGAATCGGCGCTGAGGAAGTCCTGTCCACACAGCATGCAACATAGTTTTCATAATCAGGTGAGCCGATTAGAGGCTGCTGGCTTCCCTCGATCGGTCATCACGGCCGTTGCTGAGTCTCGGCTGCAGAAGTTTAAACGTGGAACAAGGGAAGCGACGACTGCTACCCAGCCCTCAAGGATTAGGCCACAAGTTGTGCCATACATCCATAAGCTCTCGCACAATCTCAAGAAAGTCGCGGGTAGGCACGGTGTACCGATGGTCTTTTCGGCGCCCGAGAAAATCGGGAAGTTGTGCCAACGTATTTGCGATAGCAAAAAGCGCGGCTGCGAGAAGAAACATGAGAGGCCTTTTGTAAAATGTTCCACGGGGGTCGTGTACTCGATACCCCTATCCTGCGGCAAGGTGTACATCGGTCAAACCGAAAGATGTGTTAATGACCGGTTAAGGGAACACGCCCAAAAACTAATAAAACGAGATGACAAGTATGCGCACCTGGTTGCGCATGCTATAATGTGTGGCTGTGACGCAGGATTCTCTGAGACAAAGATTCTGGGCAGAAGCACAAGAAAAACTGCACGTGAAGTGTTAGAGGCATTTTACATAGAAAAAGACAAGGACCGCTGTGTAAGCACCCCGTCGCTATCTCTGTTTCCCAGTGAATTTCACTTCATCAGTTCTAGACTGTAAGATGGAAGGAGCACGAAGGAAAATGTATGTCATGATTGTGTGTGTGGTGGCCTTATCTGATGTTAATGCGCGCATGTGCCACATGTATATATTCAAGCCCGTGCGATCAATATATCAGTTGGAAGTGAGCGCTGTGCGTGGTTGATGTCTGGGTTGTGGGTGTGTGGGTGTGTGAATGTGTCGTGTGGTTGCGCTCTAATTAACTTTTGAAAATGATCTACCAACTAGCCCAACAACAAGTTCTTTTAGGGTCCTAACAAACACAAGCAAATCATTACATTGCCGCTGAGTTGGCGAAAAGTAAATGAGCTCTGGCTTTGCACTCATTCCCAACAGAGGCTGCAGAAAAGAACCCTCGCTCGATATCCCCACGCCGTAAACATCCACTTGCACTTGCACTTCCACTTACTTCAGCTACTGCACTTTATATAACAGTTCTTCGCACTCGCCGGGTAAAAGCTGCCGATGCCGACTTTGCATAACGCTCTCCCATTGAAATTAACATTGTCTGTTCTTGCCGTCCCTGGTCAGATACAAACTATCAATGACCTGTCGCGCATACCAACACAGCGCGGCCCGCGGTAGACGGGTTTGTGGCAGATGTGTCTGGAGGAAAGGGTCTGACGTCGTACGCGACAGAATTTTCAGGTTATTCATGCCACCACCATACAGTCATATTTGTGAAATCGTTTTACCCTCCCATGCCAATTTTGGTCCACACCAAGTCCGCACCAAGACGTAGTCGGCTGGATAGATAGATATATGGATACGTAGAAAGAAACGCTCAAAATGTCTTGGTTCGCTCAAAATGCTTCGCATTTATTACGGTCATAAAACGTTGAATTTACCGAACCAACCCTCTTCATGCTTATGCGTCGACTATGGCACAATTTCTTTAGTTGTTAAAGATACAAAACGGCAAGGTTAACCTCTCAATATGGTGGCACCGAAGCCCATCCGCGATATGGTCTGTAAAGAGAGATTCAGTAATGAAGCAGAAAAATGTACATGCTATGGGGAAAGTAAGGAAACGACCCCGCAATTTCTGATTGAAGGTGGAGGTTTCCAGCCAGGCGTAACTTTGGGTCCACATGAAGCCTTCGGTTTGAGGGACAGGAATGGAATGGTAAAATATAATTAAGTAAGATACAGTTCAAAAATGGTGGCAGAAAAGTAGAGAAATAGGACAAAAGTGACATGCTCGGGGAAATTGGATCATTCTGCTGTAAGGGGCAGGGAAGTCGGCTGTGAATTTATGCCCTTTTTTCTTTAGTAAGATTTATTATAGTGCTTAAAACAAAAAGAAATGAAGTTTTTTATTGAGCTTGGTGGCGCACCGGTCACAGGAACGCTCATAGCATCCACCCATGCACGAGAACAAAATTTCTTAACTGGGTCTGCTGAGAAGCCGTTATTTATTTTTCAAAATTATGCTATGCGTACATATTATTGTATGCTGTAAATAGACTTACTTCAACCTTACCCGTAAACAGCATATATATGCATGCATAAATTCGGTTCTGCTATTATACATGCCCAAAGTGTTGCACATCTTGGTCCGCTGTGGGGGAGAAGGAGATATTTTCAAACTTCTTCTAAATTGAACCTGGCTTCTTTTTCCAATGGAGCACATCAGGCCTGTATTTCCACATCTTACATTCTCATTCAGTAATATTCATGCGATGAAGCTGTGTGAAATACCGAACTGCCGCGCAAACACAAAGCGACCGTACATTTAACCATACCAATTCGGCCGTAGATGAATGCTGCCAAATGTACTAATGAGATAGCATGTCCGTGAAACTTTTGCTTTCCCAAGTAAAAACCCGTGAACATTGTAATTGTTTCATTTATGTGCTTCCGGTTGGAGCAGCTGTGCCCCATGTTCTGCGAAAATGCCGGTTTGGGGCACGATGCGCGTAAAGCAGCTGCTGGTGCCGCTTGGAACAGCTGTTTCAATTAGTGGAGGTATGTTCAGCTCTCAGCAACATATTAACAAGCTCTACATTGACCGTCCTCCTACTTCCTTTTTTTAAAAGCATGGTCACCGACACAGAAACAAATGTCGCGAAGCCCCCACAATTTCCTCTGACAGGAATATGACGCTTAACTATTAGAACAAGACAAATTTTCGCGAAGCTCGCCATCAGTCACGCGAGGCTCGAAAAAGGGAAACTGGACGTTTCCGAAGTCTAATCTGATCGCTTCTTGGTTGTTCCTAGGCCTTTGCTATACTTCAGCTAGGTTAGTCACGACACGTATGTGTAAACTCCATGACCCAGCGTTCGCACCTCTCATACATCTACGGGCACGACGTTCTCGGCAGCTTCGCACTATTCGTGCCAAGCCTGAAGGATGAGCGCAGCTTGGTGGCCTGATTTGTATCTCATTATTATTTTTACTTATTCTTCTCTTTCTTTCTCTTTCTCTTCGTTTCTTGTATATGTATTTATTATCTGTTTCTTTCTATTTCTTGCTTTCTATATTTTTGTGCCTTTATTCCCATTTTCTCTCATTTTTTGCTATTTTTCTGTAGTTTTCTCTCTCACTTAGTGAACCAGGGGTGAGTAGTGCGATTCGCTCAATTTCTGTAGCACATACCCTTTCATAATGATGATAGTTTCCTGATAGGCCGCACAAATTAGGCTCGCTTAAACAACTTCGCTGTTAAAAGATACCCGTGTGTCATAAGCAAGAAAGAAAATAGAACAACTGCGAGGAAAAACATTCCGGCCTAATGAATCACCACCAACTAGCACAAGTATCTCTCCTATATGTAGTCAAGGTTTCAAGCATCAGGCGCGGACGTGCAGTTCAAGACACGGATGATGCGCGAAGTTTGTAGCTGTGGCTCCAAACAGTGAGTGTGCGATATAATTTGTCGTGCAGTCTGTGGGGCCGTTAAGCAATATATTTAGCCGAAGGCTGTTCTTCATCGCGTAGGTAGATAAGCTGGTGTCCTCCTGTTGTGGCCGCGATTCTGAGCAGTCTTTGCATGATGTACTTGGCCGCCGTATCCTAGAAGCCCACGTTCAATGTGCCTTGTGCAGGCCGAGCTGTCGACAGCTCTATGCTCGCTTCCATCAGGCAGCCGTCATCACTATTCGTCGCCAAGCTGTCCACCAAAACACGTTTGACATCGCCACCATCATCCACCATTTTCTACTTTGACCGTCATTGGCTGTTTCAAAAACCAACAGAAGCTCGCCATCACCGTCACCAGCGGCCACAGTTTTTTCCACGTTCGCCATCATCAGCCATTTTGGTCACCACAGCTTCCAGCCCATCCACTACTCTTTACGTTGTATCTACTATTGTTTCCACCACATCCGCCATTATTACCATGCTATTCATCAGGGACTCCGGCATCCACGAATCCGAGATTTTCAACAGGGGGAACGCTAAAACTATGCTTCATTAGTTCAGCCACCATACAGGGTCCGTCGTGAAGCTGAGGAGATGCTGTACAAATTTATTTAGAAGAACATCGCATTAAACCTATTATTCATCGAAATAACATCCTTCGGCATCAGAACATTAGGTACACAGTGTTTCTCACTGTTTGTAATTTTTTGGAAGCCCTGACATCAGACTTCGCTTAGCGCTCTGTTGCCGCGCTTGAGAAGTGTTCGGCAGTATTGTATCGGTGTCCTTTCAGAGCCCCTTTCAAAGTGGCATGGGTTCTATGGCGGCTGTTGAAGTGCGGTTGCGTATTTCCCTCCCAAATGTCCATCCATGGCGATTGACACATGCGGAGTAGTACCGGCGATGTGAAGAGTGAATGATGTCGTGAACTCTCGACGCACCCGCGGCAGGCGTTTCCTTAGTATTCTGTAGCGATTTTGCGTCGAAACTTGCATTTACCGTTGTTCCGTAGGAAACATATTCTTTATGGACCATTCCCGTGCTGTAAATGAACGCGAGAACCATGACTTTCAATTTGCCTTCCTGACATCCGTGCCTTCTCCTGCCTGGGCGGTGCACATGTTTGTACAACTAAGCACGCCTTTAAAGACCATTAAAGACGCTTAAATGTGAAGTCTAGACCCTTCAAAGGGCCCGGAACTGAGCTTTTTGGGTGGATTTCATTGCTGGAAACAACGCGAAAGCAGGCCACATAGAAGAAAGAGAGAGATCCTTTGTGAAATTCAGAATTATTAGCTAGCGTATATTCGCTTACATGCTACTCTGTGGCGAGTAAGAAGGAGAATATAAGAGGGCCTAGGGCAATTTGGGCAGAAAACAGTAAAACATTGCCACGTCTCTGCGTGCTTCGCTCCAAATATCGTCGAAAGACGATAGTCTTCTGCAATTTATGTTTTCCCTTGCCTCAGACACCACCTCCTCTATGTTGTATCGGCCGCATACGGCTGGCGTTGATAAAATAGAGGAGGCGCTGCGGAGATAAGGACGCCATCTGTCAGTGGCATCAGGAAACGTGAGCTTCTGTAGAACCCAGGGGCACTGCTAGGTGGCAGCACCATATCGTCGGCAGAGGGCTTTTTCTTGCATAGTGTCGCATTTCCAGCAGCCATAAGAAACACTGCGGTCTTTTGAAATACGTATCTATGTATTTTCTAATGAAGTAATAGACCACCTAATACTTACGTATTGATGTTGCGCCTCAGGAATGTGTAATATTCGCTTTTTGATAGGCAATGTTCAAAAGTATGAACGCAGCTAGCAGTTCAAGATGACTGGGCCTTCAGCAAGTACTTAAATTTTGGCCGGGTGGCTGAATCCTGTGACAGACAGACATACAAAGATTTCTGCGTTCATGTATCCCAAGAAAGATGATCCTCAATTAAAAGCTCGCACAGCTTGCACAAAGTGGCGCACGGCTGGATCACAGCAGAGGTGGTTGGATAGAAGCAGAGAAAGAAGATGAAGAAGGTAACGGAGAGATCGCGTGCGGGTTCTTGAAGATGATACTGTTTTTACGGCTCACTTCAAACTTTACGTGCTATAATGAACTGTACATGGATATGCTTTCTCTATTTGTTTATTTCTTCTTTTTTGCGTATGTTGTTTCATATCTCTTTCTATTTCTATATTTCTGCTTTTTTCTCTTTCTTGCGTATCTTCTTTTTTTTCTCTTTCCTTCTATGTCTTTGTTTCTCTGTCTCTCTCTGCAATAGGTATCTCGCCTTCTCTTTTTTTTTCGCTGCTTTTCTCTTGCTTTGTGAATCTTTCTTTCCTTGTCTATTTCTTTCTCTGTCATTCTGTATTCTTCTCTCTTTCTTCTCTTTCTTTCTCTCTTTTTGTCTATTCCTTTCTATGTATTTCTTTTTTTTTATCTCTCTCTGTGTGCTGTCGATCTCTCGCGTTCTATCTTTTTCTCCGTTCATTCCTTTTTCTATTTATTTCATTGTCTTCCTCCCTCTCTGTCTCTGTAGTTGGCCTCTCGCCTTTTATCTTTCTCTGTTCCTTTCGTTTATCTCTACCTCTTTTTCTCTATCTATCTATCTATCTATCTATCTATCTATCTATCTATCTATCTATCTATCTATCTATCTATCTATCTATCTATCTATCTATCTATCTATCTATCTATCTATCTATCAGTCTCGCGCCCTGTGCTCGTTCAGCTATCCTCCTTTCCCTCCTCCTAACCCTCATATCACTCCTCCTCGCCCTCACTTTTCTTTCCCACCACGTTGCGGTACTATACTATACATGGCTAAGCTCTGCTATGCTAGCGTGTCTGCATAGCCGAATTAATAAGGAAAAAAAAGCCTGGATAGCCGAGTGGTTGCGACTCTCGCATTCAGATCGTGGGTGCGCGAGTTTCATTCTCGCCTTGAGAAACATTTTAAATGCGAAGCATTTCTTAGCGAACTTCTGCGACTTTGAGCGTATCTATCTATCTAGCCGCCTACGACTTTGTGCTCTCCTGGCCGTTTTGTTAATCAAATGTATACCAAAATTGGTGTGGCATAACATGAGCGTATTACGAAAATAAATGACAGGTGATATCATGAAAATCATGACATGCATGCCATAAACAGCATGATTTACATTTCACGGCCTTTGGGCTCTTGCGGCCGTTCCGTTATTTTAACGTATACCAAAATTGGTACGGCGTGACAAGAGTTCATGACGAACATAATGACAGGTCGTAACATGCAAATAATGACGCGCATGTCATGTGCAGCATGATTTACATGACATGGTCTGGGGGCGTTCACGGCCGTTTAAATGAAAGGATGTATACGAAAACTGGCATGACGAGACATTTCTGCACGGTGAACTTAACTGACACGTGATAACATGAAAATCATGACATGCATGTCAGTACGACATGATTTACATGCCACGCTCATGGCGCACTCGCGGTCGTTTCGCTAGACTGATATACACCAAAAATGGTATTGTGCGACGTGACTGTATAAAGAGCATGAATAACAGGTGGTAGCATGAAAACCATGACATCCATGTCATGTACGTCATGATTTACAAGCCACGCTCATGGTGCATTGGCGGCTGTTTCTCTTGCATGATATACACGGAAATCGGTATTGCGCGACACGACCATATGACGAACGTAAGTGAGAGGTTCTAACATGAAAATCATGACATGCAAGTCATGTACGACCTGATTTACATGCCACGCTCATGGTGCGCTAGCGGCCGTTTCAGTAGATTGATATGCACCAAAATTGGTATTGCGCCATGTGACCGTATGAAGAACATGAATAGCAGTTGGTAAGAAGAAAACATATATAATAATATCTGGGGTTTAACGTCCAAAAACAACGATATGATTATGAGAGACGCCGTAGGGGAGGGCTCCGGAAATTTCGACCACCTGGGGTTCTTTAACGTGCACCTAAATCTAAGTACACGGGCCTCAAACATTTTCGCCTCCATCGAAAATGCAGGTAAGAAGAAAACCATGACGTGCATGTCATCTATGTCATGCTTGACATGCCACGCTCATGATGCATTCGCGGCTGCTTCGCTAGGTTGACGTACACTAAAATTGGTATTGCGCGAAGCGACTGTATGACGAACGCAAATGAGACGTGTATCATGAAAATCATGACTTGCATGACTTGCACGACATGATTTACATGCCATGCTCATGACGCACTCGTTGCCGTTTGGCTTGGTTGATATACAGCAAAACTGGTATTGCGCGACGCGACTGCATGACGAACGTAAATGAGAGGTGGTAACATGAAAATCATGTGATGCAGGTCATGCACGACATGATTTACAAGTTACACTCATGATGCATTCGCGGCCGTTTTCCTAGCTTGATATATATCAAAATTGGTATTGCGCAACGCGACTGTATGACAAACATGAATAAGAGGTGGTAGCATGAAAACCATGACATGCATGCTATGTATGTCATAATTTACATGCCACGCTCATGGTGCATTCGCGGCCGTTTCGCTAGCTTTATATACACCAAAACTGGTATCGCGCGATGTTACTGTATGATGAACATTAATGACAGGCGGTAACGTGAAAAACCCTGATACGCAAGTCATGTATTGCATAATTTACATGCTATACTCATGGTGCGCTCGCGGTCATTTCGCTCGTTTGATATACACCAAAATTGGTATTGCGCGATGTGACTGTATGACGAACATAAATGAGGGGTCTTAACATGCGAATCATGTTATGCATGTCATATACGGTATGATTTACATGCCGCTGTCGTGGTGCGCTTCCGGCCGTTTTGTTAACTGGATATATACCAAAATTTTTCATGGCATGAGACGAGTGCGTGATGAACATATACGACAGGTTATGTATTGTATATACCAGAATAAACGTTTCATTGGCATGGTGTATACTAGATTGTGCATGCATATGTGCGTGACAAATATGCGATATATGGGTGGACTAGATGCCATGGCATGAATGATATCATTTGGCTCAAAGACAAAGAAGGCGATGTATGCAGCTCTTTCTGCCTGATTCGCATTACATCGCTTCCCACAGTGCGTGGGATCTGCCGGATTTTTTTTCTCGTTTTCTTTCTTTTCTTTATTATATTTCTTTCTCTCCCACTGTACTCGTTCCCTCGCCCATCATGTTATTGCATTCCTTACTGGACAAATGAGCGCACGTCTTCTGTTAGCGAAGCAGAGGAGGAAGAAGAAGAAGTAGTTGAAGACGATGGCGCGTGCCGGTACATGGTGATCATTTTGTATTTTCGACACACAGCCAACCTTGGCCTTAACTGCTCAGCTATGAAATGATATAAAATACAGGTTTTTTTAGTAAACATAGCGGATATTTCTTCTTCTAGCTACTCTACCAGGCAGAGACATGACCTCACCAATACCCTCTTTCCCACACGCAATATTTGTTTTCAGTATTCAATCTTTCCGCGCACCATAGTCGAGTAGAATAAACTAACTAATGCAGTTGTTTCAGAACCCTCATTGGCATTGTTTTCATAGGAATTAGAAAGTGGGCTTACCAGTTGAATCATATTAAACACATGCTTGTATATGCTGGTCTAACTGTAATCTTCTATTTTTTATTTTATCTTTTGGCCCGTGGAGGCTTGTATTTGTCCTATACACATTGCATAACCTGTATATATTATATGTCCATGTGGTTGCCATTTGTTCATGACTAACTTCATGTACCACTCTGCTAAAATCACCAAATGGTGATTGCAGTACCTGTAAATAAATATATTTGCCGCGGCCCTTGGTGAAGAGCAGATAGGACTAGGCGCTCAGTACCAGCAAACGTTTATTATTGCGATAGCAATTATATGGACAGTCTCGGCTGGATTTTGCCGTCGCCGTCGCCGCCGTCATGCACCGTATATGTATAAGTATGTATATATATATATATATATATATATATATATATAAAAGCCCCAAGGAAAAATAATTCAGAAAAATGCATTCGAAGCGCGGAATCGAACCAGGGACCTCTTCCTCCGCAGCGAGAGGCGCTAGCCACTACGCCACGAAACGCAGATCCTCCACGGAGGTAACAGCGAGCGTTATATACACATCCTTTACCGCTGGACGGACTCAGAGACGGCTGCGCATAAGCGTTTCTTCATTACCAGCGAGATGGCGTTAGGAGCGCGACAGGCGCATTTAAAAGTAGTCGGCGAGCTCGCTCTCTTCTTCTTATACTTGCGCATGTAGAACCTTGCACTTCCGCTGTTTGCTCGCGCGGTTTTCTTGTGCTGAGCGGAAGAGGGATGTTTCACGCTTTCACCGTGATGTCCGCGCTCATGTTACGGAGCGTACGAAAGCCACTCGAGCTCAAGGGACGCCGCTAAACGAACAAACAGAAGATGAGCGCGAACTATCAACTGTCACAGCTCGACACTTGAAGCACGCTAGTTTCATTCGCTGCTTCGGCCGCCTTTGCAACAGGAGCGCTGTTCAAACTGAAAGTATCCATTGGCGAGCCTCACTTCATATAGCATTAGTTTCTTGCTGTCGCATTCATTGCTTCGGCCTTGCGGCGAAACGGTGACTTTTTTATTGCGAACACGAATACAAAAGCAATCCAGAGGAGCACAATATAGGGGAGTTTGAAACATGGGCATGCATCCTTCCCTATCTGGAACAGTCAAGTCTTTAGATGCGAAGATATCTATTCTCTTTGTCGGCTAAGACAACCGATGCTGAACTGACAGAATCGGTTATACCGAACCCTTTAGAAGCTCCTCGAGTGCAGATGCCGCGGTAGCTGCTAGCGATAGGCATCTGGTAGATGTCAGAGCTGCAACCGTACCAAGCGCAATGTGACACAAAATTGCTGCGCTGTTTCGATGAAACTAATGACATATTCGACAAGGTGGCGGCCAGGTGCTGCGCTGATTGGTTCAAACGGCGCACCGTGGTGCCAAGGTGCGCACCGGCGCGAATTGTAGAAGTTCCCAATACTAGCGTATAACACAAATAACTGAGGAGGCACATACCTATATGGTATATACCGCGGGGTAAAGAGCGGTCGTTCGGTGATTCACTACGTGGTGCGCTGTAAGCCAAGAAAACATGAGCGAGCATACAAATTATCAGAGATTCCAGCAACACTAAGACGCAAACTATGAGCACACTGACCGGGATAGCATCTCAGTACGTTCTAACTGTAGCGACGCTACCATCAGGTTCAGGTGGCGACGGAAGAGAAGAGGGAGAAGCAGCGTGGTTCGTGGCGCGTTTGGGTTAGAACGCCCTGGTTCTTGGTCTGGATGTACGTGGCAGCAGCAACCGCTTCTCTACGGCCTTCGCCAACGTCACTATAAAGCAGCGACGACAGGAAGGTCTCGAAGGAAGCCGTCACGTCGCCGTTCTCTATATTTTAAAACCTTGGGTGCAAAATCCAGCGTCCGGCGCTGCACCACTGCTAACAAGCAATCCGACGAATGGAACCAAACTTCGACCCGCCGATGCCATCGTTGTAGTTCTCCGGCGCCGAATCCTGATTCAAGCAGTTCGAGGCGGTCCGGGAGCTCCACAACTCTGGCTCCGAGAATTTAAGCATCAGGTTCTCCAGTACATCCTGCCACTTGAGCTCGAATGCTGCCTCACTTGCTTCTGGACGGGCGCCTGCGCTGACACCGCACTACGGCATACCATCATTCAGTCTTGCGGCGCTAAGCATCGCCCTCGTCAAGAGACCGACCGCATGATACACGACGTGCTGCCACTGCCCATCTTGACCGAGACAACCTAACGGCTTGTCTCGAGTGCCTCCCATCCTGCGCCAGCTACCACGACGCGGTAGACCACAATCCTCCATTGATGGGCGCTTCCATCAAGAGGTGCGCTTCTCCGGAGTCCATAACCTATACTCACACCGTCTGCACGTGTTTCCACACGTGGACGACCAGCGACAGCTGCGGCATCGCAGATGCCCCTCCAGCTACCAGCTACCAATGGAGCACAACGTGTCGCATGCCACTCGCCCACCATTTCCAGAGACATCGTCATCCATGCCACCCGGCTTTCCGCCACGCGAAGACGGGCTTCAGTCCCGAGGTTCGGGGCCTTCCAACAACCCTCAAGATGGCGGGGACGTTCTCCTTGACGCGGAGCTATGGCGTCTGCACGCCGGTGAGGTTCAAGCACTCGGTACGGCGGCATGATGCCCTTTCATCGTTCGGTGTATTCAGCGATTTGGTGCAAGGCGCTCTGAAGGACAGCGCTGATCGGATTCGTACTGGCGATCAGCGCCCTTCAACCGATGCAAATGCGGCGCTTAGACTGACTTGAGCGTGCCGAGATGCGGATAACGATTGTCGCAGTCATTAACCGCCTACCATTTGGCTGAGGTCCGCTGCCCGGCCCATACACCGCCCTTCGACGCCAACACCTGCAACCTGCAGTGGTCCTGCATGCCGTTCTCGGGGGACGTCTGTGACGTCCGCGTCCATGGCACCTCTCGTACTCGTGCTACAGTCATCAGGCGGCGCGCGCCACCTGGAGCCATCTCGCAGGTTTGGGCTGTACTGGATGCCCAAGGTCCGAAGAGGGCCACCTCAGCGCAATGGATGGCGTGGCCTGCTTGCAGATGTGCTCCCAGCAGCCCCGTCACTGTCCTCAATATGTCAGCACGTGTTTTACAGTGAGGACGTTGTACACGGATTCCACCTTCGACTTCACATGCCTGCCATGCAGCTCCCCTAGCTATCCGTCCGCAGCGATACTCTCGGCATCGGACCCCGCGGGCCTTGCACTGCCCATTCGCCTGAACAGGGTCCCTTTTTCTGCCTTTCAACGGACATTAAACGAACGGCCGCTCATGTACATAGTCTTGGTATTTGCTTTTTAGACCATACTTTTCTACTTAAATCGCGCTACGCGCTTTACGGGGGCTATGTAGCGACGCTACCTTCACGTTCAGGTGGTCTCGGAGGAGAAGACGATGAAGCAGCCTCGCTCGTGACGCATGTGTGTGAAATGCGGTTTGGATCTTTGTCGGGCTGGACGCGGCAGCTGCAACCGCTTCCCTTCGGCCTTAGCCCGCATCTAAATAAAGCAGCGGCGACGGCATGGTCTTGTCGGACGCCGCGAGTTCGCCATTCGCGACAGCACTAACGATCGAGTGCGAGCAGAGTATCAAGATTTATCGGCGAAGATATGTGGCGTGCATCAATGTACTTGGGAATATACATATGGGGACACCCAGCGCTTACATGTATGCGCCGCTTACCATAGAGGAACTTAAAGTCGCATTCCGAAAAAAGCGGCCCCGTGTCACGAAAGTATCACTAACGCTGTAATTAGAAATCTCGACAGGGATATATTATAGGTCGTTGAAAACTTCTACGATAGCATATCTTGAAAAGTTCAAGCAGGCTTACCAGCGCAATGGAAGGGGGCGAGTATTGTATTTATATCCAAACTAGGCAAGCTACAAACACTTTCCCACCTGTGACCCATTTCAAAGACTGCCTGTCAAGCCAAACTGCTTCAGCAATGATCATACAGGCTAAAAACAGCTGGATTCCACTAGGGGTGTATTGCTGGAATACATTTGAAAGCGGAAGTGACGAATCCACATCCGCAAGTCGAAAAGACAAGTCTTGATGACACAAGCTGTGGTCAGCAGGTCAACCGATACAGGGGCTTCATAAAAGTCCATACTGCAACACAGAACTTTGAGTAGGTCAAATGTATCGGTCAAATGGATGCGTAACAAGGGCAGATCTCAAGGTTACATTCGATCTTCTTTCCTTCTTAACATTGGATTCGTCGACAGGTTATCAATCTATCTGAAGAGCATTGCCTGGGTCATGCATTTTATGCGGATGACCTTATCCTTTCTATAAGAGGAACTTAATGCAGGAAGCGTGGAAATATATCACAGAAAGCCCTAGAAACGGATGAAATTTACGTTGAGGCACCTTGTATGACCTCTCCGCAAAGTATGCTGGAACATCAACATTTGCCACCCCAGAGAGGCCGAAAGGCTTTGCGGTGCACTCCAAGCGACACCCCATTCGCCGAGACTAAGATACACCATCATACCACATAACGCTCACGTGGTCAAGAAGGCTGCAGCAAAACTTGTATGAACTTGACCAATTCGATCAATTTGAAAATTGATCGAATGTGGCACGTTGCGCGAATGGCTCTTTGACGGCGCAGCTATTTAAAGCTGGGGTAATAATCATACGACACACTGCAGTTTTTTTAGCAGGCTTACTTTTACTTCTGAAGAGCAGCGAGGTGTGCTGAAGTCTGCTGGAAATTGGCTCCACGATGAATTTATTTTATTCATTGTGTTGACACCGTTTGTGTTGACAATTCATGGCGACATCACTCCGTGCGTCAGGTAACGCTTATCACACTTGGTGGGTCTCTCTCGACAGCTGGACTTCGTTGGTGCACTAGGCGACTTCTGATGGCTTCACAGCGCTGCTCACAAGTGGCTGTGAGGATGTCTCCTGAAACTCATCGTCTGCCTTCCCTTCAGGGGCTTGTTTCACATCTGGCAACAGACACACACAAAAAAACAAAATTTGCACTAAGATTTTGAAGGGGAAAGCTACTCCACGATTACTCAACTATCGCACTAACCATGGTAACGGAAATGTGACGTCACAGAAGATGCGCTTAAGTACTACGGTTTGTGCCGAGCTGCAGAAGATCTAAGTACGCCTGTAGTTAACGCACTATTCCTCCTCAATTATTAAAGGTGTAAATCGATCCGGTTGATAATAAACTATATAATTGTGCTAAAATGCATGCGTCATTGAGAAAAAAGACATGCCTAATAGCACTTCTGTAGTACATCAGCGTTATAAATGGCAAGAAGACTCCGACGACACGATATACACAGCGCAGACAATAAGGAATGTTCACAGGACGCTCCACATAAGGCATTCTTTTCTTTTTTTCAGTTTCTACTCCGCTACTGAAGAAAATGGAAAAAAGAACGAAACGCAGGTAGCTAAATATAAAGTCTACTCTTGTCTCTTCTCGATAACGGCAGCGCGTGCCTGCTTCACTAAATACGTAAATATGAATTCACAGAATGGACAGTAATAGTATGCATAATTGAAAACCATGCTTAAATGTAGCGTATTGCCCAACGTTATCTGTAATATTCGATCAATACTTAGGGCAACACACTGGTGCGTCGCAGCACGCGAGCCAGTTGCTGCAGCTACGATGATCTCACATTGCTCGTGCGATTTGGCGCGCCAGCGCCACTTCCAACATTGTGCGCTTGCAATATTAGACATGCACGAGAGGAAGCGAGCGGAAAGTCAGCAGCTTCAGGAAGCGCTGAATAAAAGTAGGGTTAGCTTGACCTTTAAGTGCCGTTCTGCATTTCGTTAGGAGCAACGTTTGTGTGAATTACGAGCGCGCGCATTCCTCGCACAAACACGGAAGGCGCGAGTTGGGCTTGCTGCTCCGCGTAACTGAATAAACGGAACTGCTGTCAGTACTCGTTCTTCGCTTTTGCAGTCATGTGAATTGCAGCACAATCGCGTATAATAATGCGGCTATAAACGTAGTCGCCAGACAACTTTCTGAGAAAAGTGCGAAAACATGTGCATGGAGGAAAACAGACACCATAATTATTAACTCGCTAACAGTGATATATACATATATATATATATATATATATATATATATATATATATATATATATATATGTATATATATATATATATATATATATATATAATATATATATATATATATATATATATATATATATATATATATAGTCGAGGAAGGAAGACAAAACGTACGAAACAAGCTTTACTAACGTTTCGGCAGGAGGGCCTGCCTTCGTCAGAGTGACGAAGGCAGGCCCTCCTGCCGAAACGTTAGTAAAGCTTGTTTCGTACGTTTTGTCTTCCTTTCTCGACTGCATTTCCCACCGGATCCATTGAACTTCATCCTCGCATATATATATCCCTCTATTGCATGAATTACGAAAAAGTTATTTGAAAAATTATTTTCTCGACTCTTATCATAAGACAGACGAAGAACAACATATGCAAAAATTTTCAGATTTATTGTGACTGTATTAATGAAGATACAGGTTTGTGCCAAATATGGCACACCATGCAGATGGGCGAGCCATATTGCGGACGTGGCTGGAAAACAAAATATCACTGAGTGAGATTTTTTGAGGTGATGTGTGGAATGAAGCAAATCATTTGCTTCCTGTGTTGAGGCATAATTGAACATTTCTCTTAGTGCATCTGACCGCCGATATCTATGTACAAGATGGCCGCTTACACGTTTGTCTGTTCGCATGTTGCCGCCTCGTCATACTTTCCTGCTCGAATTACCAGCCACTGATTTGTGGTTAGGAGCGTCATTGCCGAGGAAATCGAAGAAGCTAAATATCGTCTTGAACTGGTCGGAGCTCACATAATATTTTTATGTACCCACGCCAATATTGTAACAAACGAATTGCCAGGTACTGTTGCTGGCACCCCAGACTTTTGAGAAGGAGCTAAAAACCTATCACCACAACCTAAATCCTGCACAACAGAGCTGTGCTGCATGATCTCAGAGGCTCTGCTTTATTTACATTTGTATTGTGGAGCACAACATAGATGGCAGCATATTGCGCATTTCGTCACTGATATTCATACTGTGCCAAATATGGCACATACCGGTTTTCGGCTGTATACCGTAGTGGCAAAAGAAATGGAGAAAAGTAATAAAGAGCATGAATTTTTAAGGTCACGAGATACCCCAGAATAATTTTTTCATGCTTCTGCAGCGAAAAAAACGTTGCGATAAAAAAATCGCAATCGCTGTTGTTCGCATGCCGAACTAGCACGTGCTCTGTGAAATCTATTTCACGTCTGTTTTTCTTACTGCTACATGGATGGCAGCACTTTTTTTATGTTAAGTGCGCATAACTATGGGAATTACTCTGGCAGTGTCGCATTCTCAACTGGGTCTCTTGCGCCCTCAATAAAAAATGTTAATCGGTATGTGCCAAATTTGGGACGCTATGCAATAGAGGGATATATATATATATATATATATATATATATATATATATATATATATATATATATATATATATATATATATATGAAAGCTTGGTAAAATACCCGTAAAATGGAAAGCAAAGTGGTACTTCTGTTTTTTCTTAGCTTCTCCGTTTCTGTTTCTTCCGCGTGGTCGTATACCTGCGTGTAAGTCGTAGTAGGCACAGAAATAATTCGGTAATTAGCACACACTTGAGCCGTTGTCTTTCTGTGCAATTGTTCGTGTTTTACTGAAGACTTGGTAGCGCGGATTAACATGTTTATCGCTTTATTTTTTTGGATAACTCAGTGTTACCACTCCAGGAATTGTCGGCGGAGAAGTTACTTATTTCCCATGAGTAGGGGGACGTCATAGCGACAGTGACGTTTGTAGTTCCGGAAGAGGTTAAACTTGACACCTGCGTGCGGCAAGGGACTCCTAGCTACTGTTAAATAAATGTTGTTGAGTGCCTACCGTCGCCGGTTTCGTCCGGAGCTGGGACTTCAGACAGCGGGGAACTGCCGCTGCGGCCTTCGCTGATCTCCTTTAACTGGCCTACAGTGAGCTGCCGGATTTCTTGCGTAGTCACGCTCACGTCGTAGTATCGCTCAAGCAGCTGTTTCAACTCGACGCACATCAGGGAGTCAATTCCCAGTTCACCGAGGGTGACGGTGGGACTCATCTTCGACAGATCACTGATTCCTGCAAAAGAGGTAGCGAGGATTGTGAGAACGTGTTCGTATTGCTCGTCATTTCCTCAGGTGATGATTCAGCCTTTCAAGTTTGTCTATTTCACTTTACTTCGGAAGAAATAAGAGAGTGCAGCTAATAACGTACGTGTCGCGTAAGCTCTATTAGTGATATTATAACAGAGGTTGTTCGCATCGTTGTCAGCGATTACCTACAAGCACTTTGAAGAAGCATGAAGTACTTAATTTATTAGCTCTAAACGCTCAGCCATGTGAGATATGAGAGAACTGGCTTGCCCTGTAGTTATCGCGCGGAATATGTGCTGGAGGGTAGCTTCCAAAAAACTCGGTAAATTATTTTTGTTAAAATGCTACGGGTGCGTTCTTGCACGGGCATGTGCGCGCATGGGGAGAAGAGGTGCTTGTCAAGGTGCCGTGGAAAAATGTCTCGTCTATTATCACGCAGGTGGGGGTTCATTGTGAATGCACGTCATTGTTCATTGTGGCAGGCGTTTCACAATACACGACAACGCGTTCTGATGACAGTAGAAATTGATAAATTTCACAGCATTTTCTTAATGAACGAACTATATTTAATTCACTTAGAAAATATAGCGTATTTCTGCGGTAACACACAAAAAACTAAGTGGAGCTATAGGCTATTTGGCCTGAAGGCGCTTCGCTATGAGATGATGTGCGGGACATCGAATCAATGTAAAAATATGAAGAAAATTCTGGAAAAAGTTGGACTCAACATACCATGGTACAAATAGAAGGAGCAGCAAAATTATGTAAACATACGGAATACAAAATACGTTGGTAAAAACATCATGTGTGCGTACGAAACATTTCACTACGCTTTCTGCTGTATGGTATGATGAGCTATATTCGGGTCCTGAAGATCAACCCTAAGTTGACGTAGGCGGCTCCCACGTTGTATATACACAAAAAATTAAAATTTGAAGGAAAAGTAATAAATCAAAATGAAAAACCCGGGTTAATTACCAAAAGATCTGCGCATTTGCAGGCACTGCAAAGATAATTCGCATGAATTAAAAAAACGACGCATATAAACCGATAGACGTCAAGATTGGCGCATCTAAGGAAGTAGATCAACTGCTCAAGTTAACCGATTCGCAAAGACTTTGACATCGTGTTTGCATTTCGTTAAAGAGAGGCACAATTTTATTTCCTCATGGTGAACGCTTAAAACCTGTGTCATGCGATGTGTAGTCAGGGTTCTACCATATTCTATTCCCGTGGCGAGTGCCTGCAGCCGTTGTTCACGCAGAGAACAACGGCGTGTAGTTTCATGCGCTGCAGAAGAGATGAGGATATTTTATGAATGCGAGGTAGTAGTTTATATTTGTGAGGTTGCATTGCTTTCGGCGTACAGCCGTTACAGATATGAAAATGCATAACTAATGATGCTAAGAATTTTTTCGAAGTTATGGCAACAAATTGAACCATGTATGTCCACGTTGGTACATTTCAGTCATTGTTTGTTTTGATAAAGCGGCGTTGACAAAGGCGGATAAATCATGTTAGATGGATATAGATAGATTCGTAGGAAACATCCAACGAACACGTAATACTGGTGATATTACGCGATATCCAAGCATCAAGCATTTAGGTCGAAAGCCTCTAGAACTCACCAAGTATGTGAACCACGCTCTCAACAAGGTCTCTGGTATCCTTGCTGCCCTGTTTCGATGATGGGCTGCTCTTGAGGAAGCAGGAGACGACGGGTTCCCTTTGGCTTAAACAGTAGTCCATCACCTCCATGCAGGATGATATTGGCTGTGGCACAAGTCCAAAAAAATCCACGTCCGTGCCCACGCTTTCGTGGACTACGCCAACCTCTCCGATGGGGCCCCACTGGATAGCCAATCCTGAATTTGCACAAATAAATACACTTTTAAGAAATCTCTAAAAATAGCTACTTTCATAACAGTGCGTTTTTAGGTCTTTGTCTTCGTTAGGTGTTTGCTTGGCAATGGCATGATACTGCCTGCTTGTAATGTTTTCACAGCTATTATTTTTCATTCGAGCGAGAACAAGAGGCTGAATAAAACAATTGTGTAAACAAATAAGGAAGCCCTTATCCTGTTCAGTTTTCTGTTGTGTCAGTTTTCTAAACGCTGGTATCCATTTTTGAATTAGGATCAACAAATTTGCCCAGCAAGCAACGTTCCTAACTGATAAGGCCTGGTTGCTAAAATTACACGGAATCGCAGTCTTGAAAATTCGCTTGGGGCTCCAGCAGAGTGAAAATGACACTTCAAGGTATCTTTTGAAGGTATTAATCAAACGTACAGCTGCGTAGAAGCAGCCCTAGAGTCTAATAGCGAACCCATAATAAAACAAACCTTCTGCTCATAAAGAGTACAAAACGTCAGTACGTGTTAAGTTTAAAAAAAGTCATCTTGCTCAGAAACTTTGTCCAAAATATCTAGTTCTTGTAGAAGATAGTATCAAGCGTGTGGGAGGAGTTACACATTTTAAAGCTTCAGAAGACGCCAATTTTTATTTCCCTGGGGGCGCACAACATTCAATGCATAGGTTTTGCATCTTTCGATAAATACAGCTAGTCAGTTACTTATTTCACGCCAACCGGTTTCCAAAATGTCCAAGCAAGAGCAAGACCCTGTTGCTGATAGTGCAGTGGGTACTACTATAAGAAAAACATACAAAAAGCATTCTGGTCAAATAACTTATGAGAAGTATTTTCGATATATAGGTACATTACTTTTGGTAGTGAAGTCTAGTAATAGTGAATTGCTGTTCGGTTATGCGAAGACGTATCACAAGAAGGTTTTTTTGTGAGATGAAATGTAAAATGATGGAAAGAAGTGAATCACCTTGTAGGGACTTTTAGAAGCAATATGTTTAGACATTTTTATTTTATCACTGAAATGTTTTGCGAAAAATTCCAAATACCGATCAGCTTCCAACATGAAAACACAACCATAAGGTGGACAAATGCGTGCCTCTGAACAGAATAGCCGACGCAATCATGCAAACTGTGTCTCCTAAAACGTCGAAAAGTGGGAAATCCTATACGTTAATTTAAGTTATTGCTGGTATGAGCTTTTTAGCATTTTTACTAGGTCTATCAAATCACCTATTGCAATGGAAGCCTGTACTTAGACTAGCTTATAATGAATATATTTTGGTCGCTTTAGAGGTAATATTGAATGAGGTTTTAATTAGTGCAGTAACATTTTCCTTTCAGCTGAGAAAATCCTCTATCTTACTGTAAGCTCTCGATTTGACAGAGGAGCCGCTAAACTCACCGGGGAGGCCGTCGGCGACCCGTCGCTCGCAAACACGCTCCATGACGGAGTTGGCGAGGCCGTAGTTTGTCTGACCAATCTGACCACGGCCACAAGACACTGATGAGAATACAACAAAGTGATCAAGTTCGGGACACTCCTTTCGTGACACGTCGTCGAGGCACTGAGTGCCAAGCACTTTGGGCTTGCACACATCCGCGTACATCTCAGCGGACTGATTCTCAATCAAGGCATCACGAAGAACCTGCAAACACAAAGTAAGTTACCCGGCCACTTTCGCACTCGAATTCCATTTACGTGGAGAATAACACAAAACAAGCAAGCGCAGCAAACCAACATCTGTGTCAGTTCTTTTTTGAATGATTGATTGGCAGAAGGGGAAAAGTTACGCCAACACGTTTGTAACAAAATTCTATAGAAAAGGTTAGCAATCTTTCCAAGTAAAGAAAGCTTTCGCGCTGGCAAAAAATTCTTGTTTGTCCGTGGTTCTAATTCGGGACCAATGCCTTTCCGAAGCGGTCGTCTATTAAGTGCGATAATCAGGAGGTTAGTAATTCGCTGTACGAGGTTGTATCAATCGGCAACTCGAAGCGCTTCGAAACTGAATGCCATATTAAGTGAAGTAAATATTCGATGAGTTCGCCTCAGGCTGCAAATTGCTATCCTCCTGGCTAGCTGAACTAGTAGGGCGACTTGAGAGAGGGCTCCGGTTTAGAGGCACGGAGAAAGAGAAATATTTCGACAACTAGGAATATTTTCTTTCTGAGAAATCCCTATGTAGGATCTAAAATGACGCACATAACCTAAAATGAGATGAAGCATTACGTAGATAACAATTATTTTCAGGCTCTTATCTCTTTCTGACAAATAAATGGGTGTTGTATCTTATAAAATAGCGGTAGCCCGCCATGCAAACAGCTGTACACCTATATTTGCAGAGAGTGCAATAAACCTGATTTTCACCAAGACTAACACGCGTAATTCGCAACAAGTGTAATAAATTTCTTAATACGAAAGAATAGAGAGGAAAGAAAGAGCTTAACACCAACAACATGTAAAAATATTTCTTGAAAAATGTCGATGAATAGTATGTCAACTTTATTATTTCCTCCTTGGTGTTTTCTTGTGTGTTCTCGTTTTGGCAGCCTCTGTATCTTCATTTAATTTGTATTGCAAGAGCAATTATATAGACACTCTCTACGCGATTTCGCCGGTGCCGTCACCGTCCTTCTTCTTATATGTGTACGTTCATATATATATTTAAACCCCGAAAGATAAATAATTGAGATGAAACAATTTCCGTACAGCATGATCGGAGATTCGGACATGTTATCTTCGCTCCCCAGCGCGCCGCGTTAGACAACTCCGCCACGCAGCATTCGTCATCCAACGTACTAAGGGAGAGCTATTTATATACGCTATTTACCGCTGACGGTGCGCAGAACTCCAGTGTGCTTCAGCGTGTTGCCTATCACCCCCGAGGTGGCACGGAGGGCGTGATTGAGCGGTCGTCGCCCCGCACGCGTTTCGCCGGAGTTGAGATGTGCGCGTACATCCTACTTCGACATACAGGGCATGGGCGCCCGTATCCGCACGTCTATCTTGCGAGGGAGGAACTTTGTGCGTCTTATGCTTTCCCCGGAAAGTTTGCCCTAAAGCTGTAGACAGCGCGAAGGCCACTTTGCTCGCGACAGCGGCCGCGTTTGCGAAAGGAATGAGCTGCTTGTTAGAAGAGCCATATTAAGGGCAAGCTGGTTGTGCATAGTCGACCCTTGCAGCGCGCAGTAACAATTGTGACAGTTGTTCATCGTGTGTGTACGTGTGCGTTCTCTTAGTGCGTCCTTATTTGTGTTTGAGCAGTGCGCTGCGAGTGTCGAGCTGCTTGCCGTTCTTCGTGTGGCGTTCCACTTTGTTGCTGTCGCATTCATTACTTCACCCTTGCGGCGTAACTGTGACTTTATTTTCCTTCCATGATCGTTTTCGTCATTTAGCATAGCAATATGCAACATAGTACGCATCTTCATGAGTGTAACCATTACTTCTCGTATTGTGACGGCTTTCATGAGGCCTGCAGAATCCCAATATAATGCTGCGAGTTTAGCACACTGTAAACATACCACATTACGCTGTACATAAAACATATGACGTATGGAGAAACTGGCTAAGGTATACCGGGCAATGACGGCAGATTCCAGTATCCGCCTTACATAGACAGTGCTCTTAATGCTATTACCGACAGCTGAGTAGACATATTTTTTCTTCATATCTTATAGCCATTTGGCTCATGGATATGGCAAGTTCTTACGGGGCCGTTGCGTAAGCCGATCCTTGCGGGGCCATTTGATCTTGAGACGAATATTCATATGTGTTGTATAACAGTATAAATATCGTCAATTTGATGGTATTTTAGACAGGTATTTAATTTACGTTACTGAAAGCAGTTCCTCTAAATTCAAGACTAGGTGTCTATCGGAACGATGAAAAAAAAGCATATTTCCATGAAAGAATGTTTGTGTTTACTATGAATATAGTAATATGCTGAAGAACCGAAATTTATTTCTTTTTAAAGTTTCTTTGAATACGCCAATTTCTGCAGGCAACGAGCATGCACAAGTGACTAAGTTGAGGCAACATCACTTCTTCATTCAAACGATACATCTGCCATATCTTCATTCCGGTCTCCCCGGAAACACACAAACCGAATACGCCCGGTAATCATTAGTGAAGGCAAGATGCGACTTTCAGACCTTGTGGCGTGGTGGTAAAACAGTTGAAATTTATGACGTGCACAATCAAGGTGTTTCAAACTACGTATCAATTAACATAGACATGATATCGAGATTCAGCTCAACATCTAAGTTTTTCATTGATATCTATTTGCTGTAAACAGCGACGTTACTGAGTGAGGGGGAATGAATATGAAGGAGGAGATTCAATGACATCGTAAGAAGCGAATGAATATTTCAGTGCCGAGATGTTCTCCGGACACTTCTTTATCATGAAGGGGTGGTGTCAGTTTATTTAATGATTCAAAAAGCAGATTTGCGTTCTCAAATTGATTTACGTTACGTCATATGGGCTAATTTAAGAGCTGTTAAACTCTGACTGAAGAGACCTACGAAGCTTTAGAGTTTCCAGCAATCCAAAATAATATTCGCCAGCAGGCTCCATTACAAAATCATTAGGTGAATATGAACAATTTCTTGTTTGGTACCACAATGCTTTGTCGTTTTTTCCACCAAGCAGAAAATGCTGAAATGGCTCGCTTTTGACTACAACATAGGAGTTGAATATTTTGTACAAATCAATTGCAATTAAAAATGGACCGATACTGTATTTTAATTAACATTGGTACAATAGCTTATGGCTTGTTGGATTGTCGTGTCTTATAGGTACTTTATTACAAGGAAGTATTGATTTCATGATGTAGGTAGAGCTTGACTAGTGGAGCTTAACAAATGTCTTTCATGATAACTGCTAGATGTCGAAAATACGTGAGGATAACAATGATGTGTGAGGTATGCCGTCGCAAGGGAAACTTCATAATAATGTCGTTTGCTGCTCGGCTATCTTATCATGGCCAGGTTGAAAATACCGCCCACCGGGACCATAGCTGCCGCAGTCTCGATGATCTTGCGTGCACCGCCTTCAGTGCATACGTCGTCACTGCTAACGAGCACTGTGACCCCTCGTTCGCTCCAGTGCCTAAGACAAAGCCTCTGGTACCCCGTACGTATGCCACTTCTGGAGGTCAGGAGCAGCTTGTGGCATCCACGTGTCACCATCCAGTCTGCGAGCTCGAGACCGAAGCCTCCAGACCACCGGCAATGGCGTAGGATTTGTGTCGGTAGAAGTGGGGATGCACCACTGCTTCAAGTTCCACAGGAGGTGCGCGACTCACGTGCTCGCTCTCTTCCGGTCGCATCTGAATTTACCAAGCATTAGCATTGTCTCTTTCAAGCATTGTAAGAAAAAAAAAAAAGATCAATCCACTGCGACATCACAGTTAGGCCACGAATGAAAATGAAGTTGTCTCCTACACGGCAGTCTCCATATCCGTGCTCAGTATTGCAACAGCAACTTAACAATCTAGGAAGCAGACTCCACAAAGAAGCGTGTATTCATACGAGCCTTCTTTCAAACTGCAGCTAAGAAGTTAACGTTAACGTAGTACCCGACTATCTGTGCCATGATTGAATTAAGCATGTAGCCTCTGGTGTTATATCGCAGCACAGAAGATTTAATAACAGTTTTATTGGAACCATGCAGTGGCCGGTACTGCTTTTGTTGCGATTAGCCTTCTCAGTATACTTGAAGCACGGGCTCAAATCCCGGCCTCGGCGGCCACATTTCGGTGGATGTCAAAACGCTTGAGGCCCGCAGACTTAGATTTAGGTGTTCCTTAAATAGCGCCAGGTGGTCCAAATTTATGGAGCCCTCCGCTGCGGCCACCCTCATAATCATATCGTGGTGTTGATAAGTCAAACTTCAACAATATTTAGTATTACCTTTAGTTCTAGCAATGTCGGAAGAAGAACCTTCCAATCAACATACCTTCCATACCCTAGCCACAGCCTGCTCCGGCGTGCTACCTCAGCCTCACCCACCGGTATTCAGCGGGGCTGACAGCAAAGACGTTGGGAACTGGTGGGCAGGTTACCACAGAATACTCGCAGTCAACAAGTGGAACGATACGAGTAAGCTGACGAATGTAAACTTTACTTCCCCGCGTCACCAGTCACGGGTTCCGGCATCGCGAATGAGTTATTACAGCGAAAGCTGTTATGAGACTACAACAAGAGCCGATTTTGACGCCGTAGTTTTCGGCCATCGCCGCCGGCGGTGTCCGTAACCGCTATCGCTCGAAATAAGAAAAAGAAAATAAAAAAAATAACCAGGATCAGATAGGAGTCGAACCCGGGCCCCCCAGTATGCTACCACAGCCCAGTATACTACCACAGAACCACGCCAGTGCTTGAAACTCCTTAGCAAAAATACCCTATACAGGCGTCATGTCGGGCAAGGAATCGCGTGAACATATGTAATATGGCGTGGTTGAAGACTAAAATAACTAAGCGTCACACAAAGCGAATTGCGCAACGAGTGTGTCGTTGAATGCGTCCAACCCATCACAAAGGGCTCAGCCATAATTCTTCAGCGTCGTCAGCCACAGCACAAAGTGCACATAATGTCTCACAAACGTGTAGCGTGTACCACGCTTCCCTGAAAAGTGACGAACAATGACATAGTCGGTGCTTCCCTGCTTCACAAAAATTATGGTTGTTGGCATAGTGGCTACTTCTTTACTTCACAAAAATTATGATCTGTGGCGTATTGGGTATAGCGATGCAGAGCTGCCAATAAATTGACTATCGATAGCATCGATAGTTTCTTTGAAACTATCGGTAGCACTCTCGGTAATATTACTAGCTACAATACTGCCAGGCGTGTTTATTGCTTTGTTTTGATGTATACAGGTTCAACCTACAAAGATTTTTTGCAACGTTTGACGCAGACCGCGGCGCAATGTTTGAGAAGCCTCACGATTGTTTGAGATCATTCTATTCAGGTTACGCCCCGGACGCGAATTGACCAGTTTATTCGACAGCTTACGCGGCCCCCAGCGACAGCACATGTATAAAAGCTGACGCGCTTTACCGCTTCGCAGATTGCTCGACGGCCGACGACTGTTGTGTCCGCTATCAGTGCGCGGCGTGTATCTGTTGCATTTTGAGTTTTCATTTTCTTGGCACAAGTTCGCCCAAATAAAGAGCTCCGCTTTACCCATTCTTGAGGCAGCATTCTTCACCGTCACAACTACGAGACAATACAGTTGATAGTGGCGCGAATGATGTTGCTGTTACTGGCCGGCCTTTTTGCCAAAATATTTGCGATAGCCTTCTGTCAACTCCGCTTTACTTATGAGCCATTTTCGGAAATAGAAGTAAATCATTTGGCAGTGAAAATGACAGAATATGTCCAACAGTAAGTTCATATTCAACAGCAACCAGTTACACCTTACAATGAACAAACTTTCTTCTTTATACATTTTTTTTATTTTGAAATGATAAAATGCAATATAAATTTGAAGCCACGGAGTTCCACCACTTCTAACGGCTTCCCTTCGGCTACAGCTGAACAGTTTGTCTTTATGATCATGTGCCATCAAAGCACTGTGGTGAACAACACAAGCACGTTAACTTTCTTGCCTTTCAGCCTGCTCCTCCGGCTGCACTATGTACTACGCGCTCGGGGAACCAAGATTATGCTGCAATGAATTCGTGCTCTTGATTTTATACTGTCCATAGTACGATCGATTTTTTTATCGATAGCGCTATCGACTAGTATTTTTACCATCACCAGTTCGATAGTGACTGAGCTATCGAAAGTATCGATAGTACCATCGATATTTCTGCTTCGCTTGTACCGTGCAAGTGTACTGGTAGTAGTTGCCCTAAGAGAGTTTACAACAAACTCTAGAAAGGCCGCCTTTCCAGCTTTCGCTGTTACTGTCCTGCGTGTTCGGCGCAGGCATGGCGATGTTAGAGTGCAGCTGTTAGGCGCCCGTTCCTGCGTAGCGCGGCGTCGCCGTCGTTGGAGTAATCGACAGCCATGAAAAATAATGAATATAATATAATTAAAAAGGACATATATACCCTTGTTTACATAGGTTTTTAACCCGGGCTTTCGTGGTAGTCGAGTATTCTACCACAGAGCCACGCAAACTTTGTTTATTACAGGGAAGGAAACCGCTCCATTTAGAGTAGTGTTATAAAAATAATAATCAGGCATATTAAAACACAACTCAAACACAGGAAACCAGCCTACAGTGTCACAAGAACGTTCATATATCCCGGGTATTTGAATCACTTGTTCCTGGAATATCAAGAGAAAACATACTCCAAGAGCCACGCTGATCCTTGAAACTCTTTTGCAAAAATACCCTATACAGGCGTCATATCGGGAAGCAATCGCGTTAACCTAAGTAATATTGCGTGGCAGAAGAGTAAAACAACAACCAGTCATCACACAGTGGAAATTGTGCAACGATTGTGTGGTTTAATGCTTCCCACCCACTACAAAGTGCTCAGCCATAATTGTTCGTCGTCATCAGTGTCATGCAGCATCAAGAAATTTCATATAGTACCTTACAGATGTGTAGCGGGTACCTCGCTTAGCTGCAGAAAGATTATATATATAATGGCGTAGTGGATGCTGTCCTACTTCACAAAAATTATGGTTTAGGGCATCCCCCCGCGTATTAGACCTGCCGTCGAATGCGGCTCAAGCAGAGAGGAAAGGCGCCGCCTGTCTTGAACGATTATGAAGAAAGACGGGAGGGGGGGAGGGAGTTGCTGCGCAACATTCAGCGTATGACAGCCATCAGCGTACGGCTCTCAAAGCGACAAGACATGTCTCCTTGGAGCAGCCGTATTCTCTTACCGCAATGTTTTGCACAGCTACGCGAGATCGTATCCAAAAGTGTTTGCTGCCATCTTTACTTGGTATAACATTACAATATGTTGCTCTCGCTTTCATTGCTTCTCCCTTGCGGTGAAACTGTGATTTTTTTTCTTTGCGGTTGCTATTTTTACCCACAAATAACAAGCTTTTTAGACTACTCTGCTCTTCAGCAAGACCTAAAAATACATGCAGGGGGCACGAAATATTGCATTTCTCTCAATGTCTCTAAGTGATCTCACTTGTGTTTTCATAGCCGTCGTAAGAACGTAGATCTAGCCTACTCCTTTAACAGCAAGTTAGCTCATAGTTACACGTTTAATAACAGGGAGTGCATCTGTCGAGCGATATATAGTAGAACCATCACGTTAAATAGTTAACTAATTCCTGCAGTCGCATACTAGATTATCTACGCCATAAGGTGTCTTCAGCATCTGCCATATAAAACCTTAATCCGGTTCAAAATAGAAAACACCGAGGCCGTGTGCGAACAAGATTAGGTTCATCTGGATAATTCTGTTGAATCAGTCATCAACCGAAAGGTTCATTCTTGTAAGAATGTCAGACTGGGTGTGTTGGTTCAGCTTGGAACTCTAAGGCACGTTCATTCACGTTTCCAAGCAACTATTGAAGACGATCTCACAAGTGGCGCCACCTAACTGACCTGCCATTTCTTTCAACGTGCCCACACCTCACAAAACGGCCCGTTCTGGGACCTTCAGGTATAATGAATAAATCACACTAATAACTGGTTATCTGAAGGGGATGGGGGTTCAGAGAGTGAGCGAGAGAGTGGGCCCTCCGGAAATTTTATGTGCCAACCAGACATCGTGTTTCGGCGACCCCTACGGTGCAACGTACAATCCGGCCGTCAGGTGCGCCGAACGGTCTCCCATCACTCCTTTCGTTTAGCCACGTGAAAGGGAGAGTCGGCGTATCTGTGCAATTAGGTATACATGGATGCAGTCGGCTCGCGAACTTGAGTAGAGACGAAAATGCAGTGGGGTGTTGCCCTGGTGACTTAGACAACTGATAGAATGAAACTTCAAAGTACTCGTTTGTAGTCCGCGCCAACAATTTGCTTAGCCTGGTACAGGGGTTTACGGCGTGCTGGGTTGGTCGTGTGGGAATTACGTTATTGCAAAATAATTTCAAGATATGCGAGTAGGCGCTCCCGCGGCCTGCAGAAATGTAGACCGTGCGCTGCCTGGTTTACGTGTGCGCTAGCTGATAGTGCACCAGTGTTAGAGCTACTATTGCGGGCCCACAAAAATATCACAGTTTGGCCACAAGAGCGAAACAGTGACTACAGTAACAAGAAATTGGTATGCTATACGAAGTATGGTTAGCAGCTAATTCTTTTGGACCTGATCTCGCGTAAGTCTATAATACGGTGGTGTAAGAAAACGCGGCCGCTCCAGAGAGAACATACGACGCGCGGGGCGGTTTGGATTTATATGGAACATGACGGCGACTGTGACCACATAAGTGCCAACATAACTGCTAACGCAATAAAAGAAGACAGACTGACTCTGCCGCGTCGCAACAAATTAAATTACCACGAATTTTAGCCGCTATCTGCTTCAGTCACGCGCCCGAAGCATACAGCGACTAAGATTCATGGTAAGATCTCCTTCGGGCTCGAAGCCGACTGCTAGTCGGCTGCCAAAGAATGGATGTACGTTGATCCGCTTCGCCACCGTTTGTCAAATACATGTGGCCGTGGTCACCTGAGCCGGCGATATTGCTAAAGACTGGCGGCACTGCTGAATGAACACCGCTAAGGTTTGGTTATTTGTCATGGGGGTATGATGCTATGGCTTAGCGTTTTTAGCACGCATTCACACGAAGCTTCGCCTGCAATTGAATGGGGGAAATGCGGTGGCGCTCGGGCACCCTGCATTAGGTACACACGTTAAAGAACAGGGTCTCGTCCAAAAGTGCACACAACCGCAGCACACAACCGCAGTGCCTTTCATCGGATCATTGTTCAGAAACGTAAAACCTAAGACACAACAATCAAGTGTCGCTTTAAACAGCTTCGAGCCTTCCCGTTGTATATGCATAGCTAACCGATGTGTCTGATAAGCGGTCCTGTGTGAAGCGTGAAATGATTACATGTGAAGTACACCCTCTCCAACGTTATGTGGCCGCAGCATACGTATGCCATTAGGTCTGACAAAACAAGCATGACAGCAGGTCATTCGGGTCAAGCCTGTCAAGATAAACTGCTTCGCTTGACATCTTGTCTCACAATGGTATGCTGATGGCTGAGACATAAATTCCGTATTGCAAGTCGCGTTCATTAGTAATGACAGAACGAAAATTGCGGTGACTCCTATCTGCTCATTTCAGCTGCACATATTAATGAGCAACCTTCGTACGTCAAACTTTTCTACGCAGAGTCAATGCGTTAGGAATGCTGGGATTGGCGTTACAGTGACTGGGAACTCGCAGTAACCAGCATACTCAGCGAGAGTTGATCCAGCGGTGACCTGCATGAGGGCTGTCACTAATAGAGTTTAACAGCAACCGGTAAAGGAACGCCCGATCTGCCCGCTTTTGTATGCAGATGAAACTTACCGTGTAAACTGCACCTGCCATTCATCAAAATGGTTTTCCAGCGTATCAGTTTAACCGCAATTATGATACTTGAATACCTATTGTAATGGCGAAATGCAGGTGCAAGTATTATTAGCGTAGAGAAAAAAATATGCGGCACTGGTAATTTCGAATGCACCAAACCGCACATCTAGGCCCTCGGAAGACACTCAGATGCGCCATAACATATTGATTACAAGATGCTGCATAGGATATATTTTACAGTAATATACTGCTCACATAAATTAGGGTAGCGCACGATAAAAGGTAAAGCACATTTTTGTAACATCATAAAACGTAGGGGCCCCTGTATAAATCATCCGAGAGTTATCGGGCCCCATCGTTATATAACAAACAGTGTACAACCCTCTATGCACTAAAGAAGCTGTGAACATGCTAGTCATACGAGTTACTGACGTCGCACCTATTTCACCAATCGCCTTAGTCTGAATCATTAGACCACCCCTGTCTGTCATTGTGATGATATTGCAAGCCGAGCGCCCACAGGGCTAGGCACCGAGGCAAGCATTCTAGCAAACAGGCTATATATATATATATATATATATATATATATATATATATATATATATATATATATATATATATATATATATATATATATATATATATATATATATATATTGTAGTGATAAATACGATGACCATAGAAAGCGATGAAGAAGACGGTTGTTGTGGTTGGTGCTCGTGCTGGCTCCGTTTCGGGGAACTGACTGCTGTCCCGCCGCTGGTCTCGCCTCTAAGACGCTCACCGTACCTAAACTATTAAACACATACTATCAATATATATATATATATATATATATATATATATATATATATATATATATATATATATATATATATATATATATATATATATGCCTAAAAAAGAAGTCACACTTCGAAAAACAGAATGGTTTATTAACGTTCCGGCCGTGGGACCGACCTTCGTCAAAATAATAGAAGTGACAGTGGCGCTACAGTATATAAGCGCATACGCTCCGATTACAATGATCACGTGAGCCCAAACATCAAAAAACGAAGTGCAATTAACAGACATGATATATATATATATATATATATATATATATATATATATATATATATATATATATATATATATATATATATATATATATATATCATGTCTTGATAAAGACCGGTCTCCGATCGAAACGTCGACAATAAAGTTGTTTTTTATGAAGGCGCATCTACTCTTAAAAGCGCTTAACCCTTCTTGTGAAGCTTCATCCCCTTACAGGCTTCACGAGCACTGTGGAGGGGGGGGGAACCAATGACGCGAGGCGTGACAATGGACTGGAGGAATGTACTCACCTTTTGCGTCCAAGCTTCGGGAACAATTGAGGAGGCGGCACCCAAAGCAAAGGGACTACAGGAATGTATTTCGCGTGGACGATCTGTGTATATCTACATAGTTTTCACTCATTTTTGTTTACTCAGGAAACACTTGTTTTGTACTTCAAAATATGTGCAGGTGGTGTGTTCGCGACTCTTTTCCTTTTTTCTCAGAATTCTTACTCCTTTTTTTTCTTAAGAAACACGTATTGTGCGTATGTCACAATATGTGCATGGTGTGTGTTCGCGACTTTTTCCCTTTTTCTCAGTATTCTTATTCTCACTTTTTTTTCTCTCTCAGAAACATGTGTTGTTCGTATGTCTCGGTATGTGCACTCTTTCTACTTTTACATACTTCCCCCTCTCTTTTTTTTTTCTTTCTAAACACGAAAGTGTTTTACACCGGGGTCCACCAAGTACGTCCGTTACCGGATATGACGTTCATAAAATGGACGCCAACAGATGAGAAAGAAAAAACCAAGAAAAGTGTCCGCCGCTGCGAATCGAACCCACGACGCTGCAGCCGCGATGGAAAGCGCCCGACGCTCAGCCAATTAAGCTAGCGTGGCAGATGCCGGACACCTCATATGTCTTTCACACATTCTCTCTCGCACGATGCTCTGTTGGCAGTGTAGATAGGCGGGGCAGAGCGGGGCGGTGCCGCCCTCTGTGAGAGGGGAAAAGAAGCAATGCGTCGGAGGTCATGGTTAAAGCGTGTCGATACGAGCGAGGGACACTGGCCGCGCTGGCGTTGCCGAAGCACCCTAGACCAACGTTTATATAAACGTTGCCCTAAACGCAGTTATCTTCTTTGCCTTTCGCTTCGTGTGAGCGTGCGCCAGCTCATCGGAGTAGTGCGGCTTCCACATGCATCAACGGGATTTCTCCGCCGCCGACTACTTCGATTGAAGCAGCACTGACCTAACAAAACTGCTGCAATAAGTGTTGCAGAAAGGACACGATTTCGACGGACAAATGTCGTGCCTTGGTGGAGCGAGAGAGAGGCCAGCCGGACGCACGCGTTTACAGCTCAAGCTAAGAAACTCTATGAACTAGGCGTCAACATGGGTGCATCCACGCCAATCGGTGCTATAGCTGCCAAGCACGAATGCACATTGTACAAGCTCTCATATATCACTACAGAATAAGCAATACTTTTGTCCAGAAACGTTTCACTTTCGTGTTTTGCCGATTCCGTTTTGTTGAAGAACAAGAACTTCTTGAAGATTTTCCCGATTGGTTAGTGCTGTATTCGTGCATGCAACTACGTATGCACACAAGCCGAAAGATCTGCTTCAACTGAAGGCCACAAAATTTTCTCCTCTTTTTCATAGCCCTGAGGTATATATACGGATTATCAGGCTACTTGTGGCGCCATCAGGTAAGAACATAACTTGTGGCGCCATCTACAAGCAATGCTAAACTCAAGATCCTGCCTTCTCACAAAACAAAGCGCTTAGCTTACACTCTCCAGTAAACTGATAACCAAGCTGGTTTTCTTTGCCTGCACGAGCGCCTCACAATCGAATGCAACTTCAGGCCTAGTAAACTGGGTCGAGCTGGCCGGACTCCGGGAGCAAGGTCGGGCTGCCCAGGAACTGCTTGCACCTCAGGCAGACTTTCGCCCGGCCGGGACCTTCGACCTGGCATCGCGCTGGCTAGATATCTGTTTATCTGGAACTTCTGCCGATTGTCCCCGCACACCACACTGGCCCTGCACACCAGGACTTCTCTGCTGCTGATCAGACGAACGGCAAACTGCTAAGTCAGGTCATGTTGCTACGGCGTTAAAATGGGAAGACAACTTCGGCGTCGTGGTGAAGGCACCAACCGCTCACGGTTTCAGGTGCGTCCATCGTCCAGTTCATATGTGTCTTGATGTCTACGCTTGACGGCGATGAATGGGCGCGAATAGCTGCAGCTACCCTTCGGTAGATGACCTAGCAGCTTGACACGTAGACGTTGCCTCGGTATCAATGGCGCGCTCTTGCTGGCTCGGCGTCAATCCGTGTATCTGTTGCGCTTCTGCTGAAGCTCAGCTACCCTTTGACGCAAGGCTTTAAGTTCTTTGCTTCATTCCTAGGAAAACGTTCTAGTTTGGGGAATACCCTCCAAGTTGAGGGTTGTTCGCGGGTTCCGGCTATATAGAATTAAGGAAGGCATCTGGCCAGACTTAGCATGTGGTGCGCAACACTACACAAGGTATTCCGTAATGGCTTCTTTCAAGGGTCGCCTCTCTTGCAATGACTTTTGGATATAGTCTTTAAGTACTTTATTGAACCTTTCCCTTCGTCCATTGGATTCTCGGTGATAAACAGCAAAAAAGCTGTGCTTGATCCCCCGGTATTGCAAGAACTGCTCCAACTCGTTGGAAGTGTACTGCGGCCCATGGTCGCTGACCAGCTTGTCAGACTAGCCTTCACGGCGAAACACGCTCCGCAGGAAACATTTTATCCTTGAAGTCGTTACGTTGTGAGTAAAACAGGCTTCGGGCCATTTTCTGTGGTAGTCCACAAGCGTAATTGCAGAAAGACATTGTGGTGATGCGTTTGCAAGTGGATCCACAGCATCTATGCCCAACGTTTTCCATGCTACCGCCGGAATTTCCACTGGTTGTAAGGGTGGCACAACTGGCTTTGCCGTTTTGTCTACGGACTGGCCGACAGCACAGGATATAACCATTGCTTCCACTTGCCTAGCCTATCGCGGACACCAGTATTGATCGCGATGCCTCTGCTTTGTCCTGCAGATTCCTGGATGTGCCTCATGCGCCGCCGTCATAAGATGGTACGGCAAGAATGACGGAACCACGAACTTCTCACCCCGAAGAAGTAGGCCGTCCACGACGGACAATTAAGCTCGGCTACTGTGTAACTCAACCACTTCGGAAACCATAGATGTACTTGCAAATCAGTTCTGCGGAATCTCGCAAGTTGGCGGAACGGTTAAGAAAGGGAAAGTGGAGCGACCGCTACGCCACAAAGCGCAGATCCTTCAGGCAGTTAACTGCGAGAGTTATATACACATTCTTTACCGCTGGCAGGACTCAGAGACGGCAGGCGCTTGTAGGCGTTTCGTCATTACCAGCGAGATGGCGCGAGGAGCGCAATGGGCGCATTTAAAAGTCGTCGGCCAGCCCGCTCGCTTCTTATAATATTTAAGCAGGGATAACCTTGCCCTTCCGCTGTCTGCTCGCGCGGTAGTTGCTGCCGGGGGTGGGGGGGGGGGGGCAGATGTTTTTGCTGCGTAGGAGCGCGTCCATCACGGGCCGCTTTTCTTGCTATTGCATTCATTTCTGCGCCCTTGCGGCGAAATTATGACTTGTTTAGATAAGTGCTAAAACGTTAGCCGGGAGTCCATCAGGCACTAGACAAGTGTGAAGGGAAATGTAGATAACCACCACAAATTTGCAGTTGTAAAGCCACCACGGCGTCTAAGCCAGGATGTCGATCCCCTTGGAACTACGCAGAACAGCACCATAACTTGGCGGCTGTTGAGTGCGACTGAAGCACGGAAGCAACCCTGCACAGGAATGCGGCGGCACGAGAAGTAGCATAACGTTGCCGTCGAGGATTGCATAGGAACGGACGACCGGAGCTTGCCGTAGCTGGCAGAAGAGAGTATCAACAGTACAGAGCAGGTGATCACAAACACGAATATTGTAACGACATGTACCCGTACATGTTGTTTCATGGAGGTTGTGCTCGCCAGCCTGTACAAGCCTGTTTCGCCCTTTTGGCCCAAGTGCAATACAGTCACGACCTCCAGTGCATCTTCGGCCGCTCCTTCTCGGATAGCAAGTATTCTGTTTGCTTGCTCGGAATGGCACACACGTGCAAAGTGGCCCAACATTCCACACTTTCTGGACGTCTTATTTCTCACCGTGCAGGTGGCAGAACGTGCAATGTGAAGATAGGAACCACAGCGGACGCACGACAGTGGTGGCTGAATGGCCCCTGTAGCTTCCGCAAGAGTTCTGTCAACCCTGCACACGTCGGCTGCCGACGAGAGTTCCCTGCAGTATTGCGCCGTTATGTCAAAGCTTCTGCCAATGGCTACGGCGCGGTTCATGGTCAATGAAATCATCTGCCTGGCACCCAACGTCGCATGAAGCAAAAGCACCCACCCACTCACCCGGCAACTGGGCACGCAATCCAAAGTATTGCATTTTCACTGCAACGTTGATTACGGTGGCGAAGTAAGCGTCGAGCGTCGCGAGCACAATCGCATATTCGTCAGTCTCCCTTGCGCTGTCGTTCCCCGTGGCTGACACCTCCGATTTATCCAACACATATTGGCTCTGCTTCGCCTGTAATGCATAAAAGTCTGCTGACCTTCTGCCCCAAGTCAATGTAGAAGGAGAACCTTGCAGCGGGCAGTAGATTGGGCGTCGCTGCCCGATGCCACAAGATGATTCTGGAACATCCGACGCTATGGGTTCCAAGGGACGACGGGTTTCCCTGGTGCTCAGAGGAAATGTGGTGGCTGCCGCAGGCTCTTTGTTATCATCGTAGCCATCTGTTGTATTCGTGCTTGCTCCTTCGTATGCGCACGAGCCGAAGGATCTGCTTCGATCGAAAGCCATGAAATTCACTACTTTTGTTCACAGCATTGCAGTATATGTAATTAAGATTATATGTGGCGCCATCAGATGGAAATAAATCTTGTGGCGCCATTTAGAAGCAACGTTAAACGCAACCGCTAGATCAAATAAAAGAGTTTGAAAGTGTCCTTATTAGCCCCGATTTCGCCTTTTATTTTTTTTTCTCTCTCTCTCTTAAGGCAAGGTTTAAGTAAGGCTTAGGTAAGGCTTATACTGCAAATAGCGTTTGCTCTTTGTGTGTTCGCTACGTGTCAAAACGAGGCAATAGAGAAAAAAAAGCCCATATAATTGCTATCATAACAGAAAGAGGGCTCAAAGGATTTTGGTGAAGATTAAGGCGGACGTTGTGCGTCAAAAGTGCCACTGTGTTTAGGAATATTGCATTCTTAAAATTCCTTTCATGTTTTTTATGAAATGCAGCTCATTTTCGATAACGTCGCTACGGGACAGCCATAGATTTTGCGAAGAATTTTCGTTAACGATATAGTGCGTACCTCAAAGGGTGATATGAACGGTTTGCCCCCCCCCCTTTTCGGACCTCGAAATCCGATAGAAGAACAATCAGTTTTGAATCATCGCCGTACTTATTGGGAGTACAGATGCTGCTTTTTATATGTTTTGCTTTACCGAAGACTGGCGTCGCTGTTAAAACGGGACGTTTTGGTAAAATATATGTGCAGTTTTTTTGAGAGAAAAATTGCAACACCAGGGTTTACATCCCGCTAAGACCTATTAAAACAACATATTTGATGGGTTAGGGCGCAGGATGCCAGCCTACGTGCATCATTATAGTGCGCACAAATTTGTTTTCTGTTTTGGGTTCAGTGAATTAACTTCTGCTGTTTTACGAGTGGAAGCCACACTCTGACGTTGAATGGCGGTGCACTAATTGGGTCCGCCTTGGGCTCTTTACAAAAGCGTTTACTCCGTACTTCTGTGGAATCCAGACGACGTGGCCGGGATAGACCACGCTAGCTTCTGTTCAGCTGCGCTGTGACGCACTGAATAAGCAGCAATGGCGAGAACGATATGGGTCTCATTTTACTGCATCAGCTGTCGATGATGGTTTTACGCAGTTTAAGCCTGCATTATACCAGAGTATCTTTGAATTAGGTTCACAGACTTGTGGTTTGTGGAATAGTTACTGCTGCCCGTGCAAATGCTGTAAATTAAGTAATGTTCTTCTCATTATTCTCTAACGGTGCCTTGCTGAAACTTGGCAGATGCTTTGCAAGCCACTACGTCTATTTTCGTGCAACGCGGACATTCTGCAGTCGCACATTTGTTCTAGTAGAGCAGCCCATCACGTGTGCCCTGTATACCCGGTTGTCGCAGCTACGTTCTGATAGCAATTGGAATGAAGTATTAGATAGCGCAACGCGGCCCCTAACAAAGAACAACAGCTGATGAAAAATTATTGTCCAGATACCTCCTGCTTCGCCTCCTATCATCCACGCGTTTGCCTTGTGATATTGCATCCGGTCAGCTATGTTAACTACTTCAACGCTGTTGCGCAGCTTCCAGCAGCGGCGCTCGTATATCATCAGGTGAAATGAATAGTTGCCTTTATTGCAGGGTTTTTGACGGGATGCCTCAATTTTTCTTAAATAACTAAGGATCCTAATTAGTCGGCAGACAAAATAAAACCAGCCTATTTTATTTAGCTATCTCTGGTGCGCAACCATGGTGAGGTATAACTGCTTTAATATATTGAATGCCTGAAGTACGCTGTTTCATCGCTTATAAAAGAAAATTTCACTTCATTTAATCAGCCTCGCGGATGTCAAACTGACAATTTGCGCGAATTTACTGAGCACTAAACCTACGGCGACTTAAAATTTTGGCTACTCCCCTGACCATTATTACACCAATTTCCAAAGACTACATTGAACGCGCTCCTAGAGTGGGATACACTGTAGCCCTGGATTACATTTTAATGAGATATATTTCTCCCATTCAGGTTTGGTCGATTGCTGCATAACATTAGCGGAATGGCCGAATGCAAAGAAAAGTGCTACGCTTTCTTTATGTTTAAAGATAATAAAGAGAACATTCAATCAAATTATTGATCCATTTCTATTTGTCCTTCATTGTCAAATGTGCGTAGCCCTTAACAGGTTTTTTTCCGTCCCTCGGTGTTATTGTGGTACTGTACCTGCCCTCGTACTCGGTGAAAAACCGCCTACAGCGCACAGCAGATGCAGCGGTGTATACAACTCTGCGAAATATTGTAGTGCCGCGTGGTAGGCAGAGTTTACAAGCGGAGCCAGTTGCCACTATCTCATACATTCTGTCTTCATAGAAACCCCCGTCCTTCGTCTCTACACAGAGCTGGCGCCAGTTCAATTTCATTATAGCGCAATTTTCTCTTTTTGAACGATAGCTTACGTGCAGCAAAAGCGGCGTTTCAGGCCAGATGCGCTTTCTCCCACGGCGCGCCGCCATGTGCTGGCGCCAAACTCTATATTGCGCTAAAGTTACATGGTAGAAGTCCTAGCGCGGACCTCAGTTAAACCAGGAGAGAGCGATCGCGTTTCATGATGCGCGAACGTCGCTTCTTGAACCTTTGCCATCTCCTCCTCCTTCCCCGTGTAGCTCCCATTGCGCTTGCCTGGACGTCAAGAAAAAGAAAGTGTCCAAAGTGTGCGAGAAATTGCCGTAATTTCGTCTGTGGTGATCGAATATTTGAAATGATCGATTTCTGCGGCCATAAACTTCAGTACTGCGGTCTTTCGATGATTACGTGGAAGAATAGTCCACGACCGTTTTAAGTCAACGTAACCAACCACACGATAGCAAAGATGAATTTTTGGCTCGGCAATCAAATAATTACGCGGTCCCTAAAGGTAGCCACCTCAACCATTTTATTTATAATGCTTATAATAACTATATAATCCGCGAGCAAAAAATGAATATTTACGCCCATGATTACCGCATACTTTTAGGGGCGAAGCTCCTCAGGGTGTGGGCCTGTCCCTCCTTTGTAGTATGTAGTAGTAGGTAGCCAAGCATAGCGGGATGTGTCCACTCCATCTGATAAAGATGACGATGACGACTGATGATCATGAAGAGTAAGCGCGTTCCAGTATAGTGGAATGTACCCATTGCACGTGATAACGATAGCGATGAGGCTGATGACCATGAAGTATAAGCGCGTTTCGTGACAATGACGACCGATGACCACGAAGAATAGGCGCGTTTCAGTATAGTCGAATGTACCCACTACACGTGATAACGATGACGATGAGGCTGATGACCATGAAGTATAAGCGCGTTTCGTGACAATGACGACCGATGACCACGAAGAATAGGCGCGTTTCAGTATAGTCGAATGTACCCACTACACGTGATAACGATGACGATGAGGCTGATGACCGTGAAGTATAAGCGCGTTTCGTGACAATGACGACCGATGACCACGAAGAATAGGCGCGTTTCAGTATAGTCGAATGTACCCACTACACGTGATAACGATGACGATGAGGCTGATGACCATGAAGTATAAGCGCGTTTCGTGACAATGACGACCGATGACCACGAAGAATAGGCGCGTTTCAGTATAGTCGAATGTACCCACTACACGTGATAACGATGACGATGAGGCTGATGACCGTGAAGTATAAGCGCGTTTCGTGACAATGACGACCGATGACCACGAAGAATAGGCGCGTTTCAGTATAGTTGAATGTACCCACTACACGTGATAACGATGACGATGAGGCAGATGACCGTGAAGTATAAGCGCGTTTCGTGACAATGACGACCGATGACCACGAAGAATAGGCGCGTTTCAGTATAGTCGAATGTACCCACTACACGTGATAACGATGACGATGAGGCTGATGATCATGAAGTATAAGCGCGTTTCGTGACAATGACGACCGATGACCACGAAGAATAGGCGCGTTTCAGTATAGTCGAATGTACCCACTACACGTGATAACGATGACGATGAGGCTGATGACCGTGAAGTATAAGCGCGTTTCGTGACAATGACGACCGATGACCACGAAGAACAGGCGCGTTTCAGTATAGTCGAATGTACCCACTACACGTGATAACGATGACGATGAGGCTGATGACCGTGAAGTATAAGCGCGTTTCGTGACAATGACGACCGATGACCACGAAGAATAGGCGCGTTTCAGTATAGTCGAATGTACCCACTACACGTGATAACGATGACGATGAGGCTGATGACCATGAAGTAAAGCGCGTTTCGTGACAATGACGACCGATGACCACGAAGAATAGGCGCGTTTCAGTATAGTCGAATGTACCCACTACACGTGATAACGATGACGATGAGGCTGATGACCGTGAAGTATAAGCGCGTTTCGTGACAATGACGGCCGATGACCACGCAGAATAGGCGCTTTTCAGTATAGTCGAATGTACCCACTACACGTGATAACGATGATGATGAGGCTGATGACCATGAAGTATAAGCGCGTTTCGTGACAATGACGACCGATGACCACGAAGAATAGGCGCGTTTCAGTATAGTCGAATGTACCCACTACACGTGATAACGATGACGATGAGGCTGATGACCATGAAGTATAAGCGCGTTTCGTGACAATGACGACCGATGACCACGAAGAATAGGCGCGTTTCAGTATAGTCGAATGTACCCACTACACGTGATAACGATGACGATGAGGCTGATGACCGTGAAGTATAAGCGCGTTCCAGACCACGCATTCTCTTTCTGCCATGGATGAAAACGATCGTGCACGCGCTCTCGCCCTCGAAAGGCAAAACGACAATGCCGACAACAAACGTTCCCCTGAGCTTAACGTCATATATGAGGACCCCTGCGTTTGTGTGTCGGGTGTTTCTATAATGATCGAGTGGGCAAAATTTACGCGGATTGACGGTTTCCCAGATTACCTCCGGAGCTTCGCCCACTCATCATCATTCAGTTCGTAGATATGGCGTTACTTTTTTGGCGTGTGTACTCTCAGCAATCTTTTAGGCAGGAAATGTGCTATTCTTGAATAATCGAATGAACGACCGAGGTGCACGCACTATAGGAAGCACTTTAAAAAAACAAAGCTGTCTTTCCTTCGCCCTGTATATTGTGAAGACGCGTCCAGCAAGCACCGTGTCCTTTGAGAAAATCGGAAAGATATATTCGATCTTTGCAAATCACTTGTTTTTCGTTCATCAAAGAGATAAAAAAATAGGTAGCTCATAGTGAACAAAAAACGCTTGATGAGAGTTTTTACTTAATTTCTGGATCTCGATTTAATTACCCCAACCAGTTAGAATTGGTGATCAATCAGGTTTTTTTTTTTGCAATGTTGGGTTGATAATGGTTGTTTGGTCTGGGCATCGACCTGACATTCATGGGCCACTATTATTACAAAGAAAGCAATAGCAGGGGTATTAGTTATGGACCAGATTGAAGAGATTTTTCGTTTAGCACAACTTTATTCTCTCTGAAAGCGAATATAGGCTATTCCCAGGAAAGCCTGCAATTTTCCCATTTGACCGGACCACCTGTCTCCTCTAATTAAAGAGTTAATTGACTTAATTTATTTACCTGCTGTCGTAACTGATGCCTTTACTCAGCTTAAGATGCCTGCCACCAGAGAAAAAGTAATTATGAGGTCAACGTAAAAATATCTCATTTTCCGTATTTCTCAGCATTTTCGGACACATTTCTTGAAACACCCTGTATATTGCCACGCGCTAGCGGTGGCGGAAGAAGAGAGCGCAGAAGTTAGTGGCTGTTGTGGTCGCAAGTAAGCAGCCGTTCGCTTTGAGCTCCCTCTTTGTTGTTCCCTCTCGCGACAGACTGGTGGAGGAGCTGGGTACTGCGACGTCCTAGGCCTGCTGGTCCTGAACCAGAAGCAACCAACGGCAGTGCACTAGGGTCTGCTGATATTCATCGAAGCAGCTGCCGCCTTCAAGGGCTACGACCACAATACGGTCCCCTGGCAAGTCCCGCGAGGAAAATGTTTGCCACGACCGCAACCCAAACCGAGCATGACCCATTCGCTGCCTTACACTGTGTCGTCAACACGCCTCGCACGCCCAACCCATTTCACGGCGATGCCAGTGAGGATGTGGAAGACTGGTTGAACCATTTCGATCGGGTCGCTGTCATCAATGACTGGGACAATCTGCGTAAGTTGAAGAACGTTTACATCTCCCTGTGTGGTACGAGAACGACGAAGCTTCATTCACCAGTTGGCAGGAGTTCCACCGGCAGCTTCGTGAGACCTTCAGCAACACCGAACGGAAAGATAGAGCTGAGCAGGCACTTTCTTCTCGGTTTCAAATGCCGAACGAGAGCGTCGCCATGTTTGTAGAACACATGTGGCGATTGTTTCGACGGGCTGACCCCCTCATGTCGGAGGAAAAGAAAGTACGGCTGTTAATGCGAGGCGTAAAGCAACAGCTTTTCGCGGGCCTCGTGCGCAGCCGCAATCTTTTTGCTGATGTCTCTTAGAAAACGATGTTTTAGGGAAACAAGAAAATGAAGCTCAAAGAGGCAAACAGATGTTTCCGCTGTACCACACTTCGCCATGCCGATAAAATATTTAAGGTAAATGTCAGACGCAAATTATGTCAGAAATGACATGTGACATCTTTGTGCCGAAGCACGGAACCCACAGCCCAGTGTACAGCAGTTTACATAATGAAAGTGAAGATTCAGCATATCAAACACCTACTTGCCAGTTAATGAGCATATTAAGGTTTTTCCCGCAGACTGCAGTCGCATTAGCAACAGGCCGAAGACAATCATGTCAATGTCGTGTAATGCTGCGCACTGGCAGCCAAAGGTAATTCGTTCTGAGAAGCTTGTCCGAGAAGCTCTGGCTGTACACTCTAAGAAAAAAGGGACTAAAAGGGGTAGGGAGGTTAGTCCTTTTGGGGATCAACTGATTTGCCACAACCGATAGTCCTTTTGGGGATGAACTGCAAGGGGATAAACAGTTAGTCTTTCAAGGATTAACTCCCGGAGGACTAACGGTTGCTCCAGTAAGGACGAACAGTTGCTTTTCGGAATGGTCCCTGAAGGACCAAATGTTACTCCTGTAAGGACTAACAGTAGGTTTTCGGAAATGGTCCCTGAAGGAGCAAATGTTACTCCTGTAAGGACTAATGTTTGATCCTCAGAAATTATCCTTGGGAGAGCAAATCGCGCTTTGCAATTTTAAAAAATAGTGGCAAAGTTCCTGCGCTTTTGGGAACGGACATTTCATGGAAACATGCCACTTAAATAGTGCTTTAGATGCGGTACCCACTTTATATGTAATAACTGCCATTAATGCATTTTTTGAGCGCTTGCAAGCCATAATGCTGATCATTCGAATTTACTTTGCCGAAATTGAATGAAATTGTGTATACCGGCTTCAAGACTTGCCCTCGCGAGAATATTTAGTTACGTACCCTGATCTTTCATTCTTTTACAACTTTCAATCTTATGAGCAAGATAAAAACTTAGCGAGAAGTGGCAAATTAGGACACGAAGGAAAGAAGTGTTAATTTCAAGGGCTCGTTTTCTTTGTTATACACAATAATAATCAGAACTAACAGATAATAATGCCAAGGAAAGTATAGGGGATGTTTTTAGTAATAAATGTAAGGTAACTGTGAAGAAAGAAAAGTGGACGAAAAGATAGCTTGCCGCGGGCAGCGACCGAACCTGCGACCTTCGAATAACGCGTCCGATGCTCTACCAACTGAGCTACCGCGGCGCCAACAGGCAGAAAAAAGTGTTCCACACTCGCCGTCATGGCTACTGGCGGCGCTGACTGACGCTCCCACGTTTAAATGCACACATATACCCTACAAAGTGGACGGGGGGACGGCCGCCGCGGTAGCTCAGTTGGTAGAGCATCGGACGTGTTATTCGAAGGTCGCGGGTTCGGTCCCTGCCCGCGGCAAGCTATCTTTTCGTCCACTTTTCTTTCTTCACAGTTACCTTACATTTATCACTAAAAACATCCCCTATACTTTCCTTGGCAATATTATCTGTTAGTTCTGATTAAATTAGGACACGGGAACACGTCACATGAATGACACCACACACACACGCATGCACGCGGTTTTGATTTCTTGAGTGTGTAAGATGCAGATCACCTACGGTGCTCTATGAAGTGTTCAAGGCAAAAAGGAAAACACGGTTCTATTAACATCAATCTTTATTTTTACGAAAACACCAAGAGAGACGAATGCCATCATTTGGTTGGAGTAGGGCCTGTTTCCAAATACCTAGGGCAAGTCCTACCTGGAAGAAATACAAAAAAGAAAATTTTGTTATAAAATAAAGTAGGCAGTAGAGAACGGTTTAATCACGTGAGCCCCAATAATTACGCAGTCGCATGCTCAAAAAACATGCGACGCACAATGCTTTTTTAGTCTTCATAGTCTTTATAACACAATGCACCAAGGGAATGAAAATGATAAACTTACCTTCAAAATTAGCAGAGGCACGTTGTTTGCAGAGCCTGTAAATCCAGAAACTGTTGATCACACCTCGATGTGACGGCGTCCACCTCTGAAGCTTTGCGGAAAGGAAGCTGCGATGGAGTCTTGCATGTAAGCTGAGGTGTCCATTTCTCCGCAGGAAAGTTCCGGTGCTGGCACCAATAAACAGCCGGTACACAGAAACGAACGCGCATGCGCGTCCACAATAGCAGCACATGCAGCGAGGTATGTTCTTCACAGCTGCGGTGATGGTCTGTGTAAATAGCCGCACTCGCTGACCCCGAAACACGAGCAAGAGAGATCACAAGTGACGAACACGACCCGCACTCGACACTCCGGTGAGCGATACTGAAGAAGAAAGTGCGGCGCGGAAAGATACCCAATATGAGCGCTGAAACGTCCGTCAGATTTACACGATTGTCACCGCCAGTGAATCTTGGGAAGCTTATCGGGGAACTAAGTTTCAAGTCCTCATAATTGATGACACAATATTAACACCCTGCAAATTAATCTTTTCTCGCGTTATTTTCTTGATCGCAGAAGTGAGCGGGCCGACGCGCCGACGCCTTCTTGTCATCTGTGCAGTGGATATTTGGAACACGCGTTCGCCGAATTCCTCACCCCTCAGGTCCCCGCCGCCGGCAACCAGCCCCGCGTCGGAGTAGAAATGACAGCTTCGGAACAATAGGGCGCACCTGCCCGAGAGCTAAGCTCATGACCTTTGAAAGAAGCATTCGTGGGATGTACGATCCCTGCTTCGTGTATGCTGCTGAGCCTTGCTCCAAACAAGGGCCACAAAAAAAACGTCTTCCCTTAACCTCTATCCGCGGGAGTAAATAACCAATCGTCCTCCCATTAGTCTTTTCCGAGGTATATTTAGTCCCCCGAATTAGCACACGGCACGCACTTCGCGACAGTTGGTCCTCTCGCGGACTAACAAAACAATTTGAGGACTAAAGCTGACGTTACTCCCCCTTGAGCCGGTTTTTTGTTAGAGTGTAAGGTTAAACAAATACTCATGACAGGTTCGTTTCGAGGAAGTCAAAATGTGTGAAACGGAAGTAATCCTAAGAACAGCAGAATCCTGACACGGACGAAGATAGACGAAACAGTGCCCGTTCCGCTCAGCCTTCCATTATCCTTGTGCTTCTTGCGCTGTTTTTAAGATGAAGCATAAGCAAGTGGCCTAATTCTCTGTTCTAGTAAGTAATGAAGTTAGTCGACGTCCCGAGAAAAATTACCTGCAGTGTCTAAGGAGCGTTATTGACAACACTAGAGGTAGACTTGATTTGAGAAAAAAAAGTACCACTCGGCTGCGAAAGAAGTATGAAAAGGGTAGAATCAAGCTGGCTGATTGTTTATGTTGAAACGGAGCATGCATGAAATACGGAATAATTATCGGGTCAGATCTTTATCGGAAAATGATGACTGGTTGTGCCCGAAAATTAGAACAGTCGTTGACAGCAGCAGAAACCATTTTTGGTTCTACAGTGCTGCGTAAGCGAAGGTATCCCCAACCACAATAGCGTCAACCGTAACGGTGCTGCATGTTAACGCAGATAATTAAAAAAAATTGATAATGCAGTGTCCACAGCGCAAGTTTTCCTACAAAGACAACGAGGATGTTCCTTCATGCTAGAAAGGTCTTTGAAAACGGATTAGGTGTCATAGGATACAAAGGCAGCGCGCTTAAAAGTAGTCCACCATACAGCATAAGCCATCTTATTATGTTACTAAATCCAAAGAGTAAGGTTGCCGGAAAATGTCTGATTAGTAGAAGAGAGACACGTGATCACATATAGTTGAGAAAGCTATTATTAAGCACTTTTCATTGCAACTCAGATGTGTCAATGTCTGCAGTGATGAACGATTTCACTTTCTTTAGCACGAGCTTTTGATGTTTTCAAATCAATTACCTGTTTAGGAACATGCAAAGCTGCGGTATTTGCAAGCCCAGTACGAGGCTAGACTCCGGCCATAACGTAGGTTCACTAAAAAACGTGCATGCATTAAAAACTGCATGCACGTGTGCTGCTTAACACAGGCGCATTCCCTCCCGGTATGAAAGCTCTTAATGTACGCGATAATAATTACTGACAAACACAAAACTCAAATATCAAAGCTTATTACTCAGCCACTGCCGTTATACGTGAATTCAATTAAACGATCTGCTACAGAGCCAAATAGGTTGATACGAAAATTATTCGCGAAGCTTGCTTATCAGCTAACCTGTCCTGCCAGCGTCGTTGTGATGGTAAAGCAGCTGTCATGTTTGGGAGCGTTGTGTTCGCAGTGTAGATTTGCAGATGGAAAACGCGGTGTATGTATTCTCAATTATATGAACGGGATGAGTGTGTAGGACAATGTCGGAAAAAAATGCAATCCTTTCACACGGCCACGCGCCGAGGGCGAATGGGAAGAGGCACAATGAGTTACAGCCAACAATATAAGGAACGCCGTCGTCACGAGCCCATTTAAGAGCACCGTCCATCCGCAGACCTGCAGAAATCCAAACGGCCGACATGATTGCTTTGAAGACAATAGCATTTTCGGCTGCATTTATTCTTTCGGCAATTGCTGCGGCTTCTGCGGCGGATCGTAAGTATAAGCTGTTTTAAAATACTCCTGCGACCTACTCTATTAGAATACATATCTGATATACTAAACCCTCGCCCCTTTCACCATTATACGAAATTATTCTATATACGTCGTTTGGATTCTCAGTGGGCACCTCTACATTTCCTGGCTGAAGTTCACGGTTGTGAAGAACTCATGCACATCTGCAGCTAGCTTGAAACGCCTGAAGGTCTTTGTTGCGCGATAATGCTCATTAGAAATGGTGGATGTATATGGCAACAGGTAACACTCCGAGGGCTAAATACAGTTCTTTTAGGTTAGATATATTACGCATAGCAGTGGAAAGGAATAGTAGGACGGCACCTGCCACAGATTTATTGTTATTATTTCGTACACGTCATGCAAAGTTTTTGGTTCGCTATTAGGCTTACACGGTAATTGCAGCTCACTTGGGAAATCAAAGCCGTAGTTTGTAGATCATGGGAGGAATTGAATGACTTTGCGTTATAAGGATAACTGAACGGAAAGTAGATATTAAGAATTATTACATACCTAATACATACTCAGCCCACAAGGTTCGCTAAACTCAATGACAGCCTCACTGCTGTATAGGGTGGCAACAACGGTAAGACCAGGAAGCAGGGCTTGGGCGCTATGTTCGCCCCTGCTTTTACGCCGGGGGGTCATGAGATGATATTGTCTGTGGATAATAGATGCTGCGGAACCAGTCTTTCGATATCCATGTATACTCAGCTCTGTATTGAATTGAAATTTCGGTTTATCTTTAGAAAATGCACTGGCGATTTCTACTTGAACGTACATTACTATGCACGAGAAACCGTATGACTTTTTCGCTATATGCTCTGCCATTTCTGTTTCGATGTGAATTCTTTAGAGTGTTTGCACGCGCGCGATGAGAATCTTACGCCCCTGGATAACCTGCTTTCGAAGCAATTTCGGCGAAGTCTTTGACAAACCGCCGAAAGTAGGAGCCGAGTCCCACAAAGCTGCGAACATCTTTGGCGGTTGTCGGCACAGGAAAGTCCTTCACGGCTCGATTTTTTACAGCGAAAGCTGTTATGAGATCATTTCACCGGCCGTTTTTGGTGCCGTAGTTGTCCGCCGCCGCCGCCGCCGGTGTCCGTAACCAGTATCGCTCGAAATAGGAAAAAAAACGATATAAGAAAAAAATTCCAGGACGGAACGAGGTTCGAACCTGGGCCCTCTGCGTGGGAGCCCAGTATTCAACCTCTGAGCCATGCCGGTGCTTGAAATTGCTTTGCAAAAAGGTCCTATACAGGCTTCATGTCGGAAAGGAACCACATTAGCATATGCAATATAGCCTGGTAGAAGAGTAAAATAAGCACCAAGCGTCGCACAACGCGAATTCTGTAACCAGGCGTCACACAATGCGAATTGCGCAACGAGTAGGTTGTTGAATGCTTCCAACCCATTACAAAGGACTCTGCCATAATTCTTCATCGTCATCAGGCACAGCATCAACAAAGTGCGCATAATGCCTTACATGCGTATAGCAGGTACCAACGCTCTCCGTAGAATGACGAAAAATGGCACAGTGCCTGCTGCCATACTTCTCAAAAATTACAATGATTTATAGCGTAGTGGGTTCCTCACAAGTGCACTTGTATTGGTTGCCAAGGAAGCCCATAAGCGCATGATCCAGTTCCTCGGGGTCTCAGTAAAATTACACTGATTTATAGCGTAGTGGGTTCCTCGCAAGTGCACTTGTATTGGTTGCCAAGGAAGCCCATAAGCGCATGATCCATTTCCTCGGGGTCTCAGTAAAGTTCTTCGCCCCCCCCCCCGTCTCTCTCCCACGTCAACGTGTGTTATACAGCATGACGTGAGAGGGAAATAGTGTCCGGGCGTCACCCAATGCAAATTACATAACTGGTGGGCCGTTTAAAGATTCCAACCCATTACAAAGGGCTGAGCCATAATTCATCGTCATCAGTCATCGCGTCAACAAAGTGCACATAATGCCTTACAGACGTGTAGCTGGTGCCTCGCTTCTCCGCAAAATGACGAATAATGGCTTAGTAGGTGCTTCCCAACTTCATAAAAATTGTGATTTATGGCGTAGTGGGTACCTTTCTAGTGTACTTGTATTGTAGCCCCAAGAGAGCTTAACGGGCTCTAGAAACGCCGCTCTTCCAGCTTTCGCTGTGACTGTGCTGCGGTTTCAGCGCAGGCCTGGCGTTTTTTTCCGGATTAGGCTGTACGCCGGAGGCATCAACAATATGCCCAATGATCGTAATGTGGTGGCGGCCGAACCGGCACTTGGACGAATTAAGCTGAAGTCATGCGAGACGGACACTTGAAGAATTGTTGAGAGTCTCTCAAGGTGTGTTTCGAACGTGGGCGAAAACACAATTACGTCATCTAAATAACATAGACATGTAGACAACTTGAATCCGTGAAGCAGAGAATCCATCATTCGTTCGAATGTGGCTAGGGCGTTACATAGGCCGAAAGGCATGACCTTGAACTGGTAGAGGCCGTCGGGTGTTACAAAGGCCGTCTTCTCTCGGTCCACGGGATCCACAGCGATCTGCTAATATCCGGAACGGAGGTCGATGGAAGAGAAGTACGCGGCACCATGCAGACAATCAAGGGCCTCGTCAATTCGAGGTAGAGGGTAGGCGTCTTTTCTTGTGATGTTGTTGAGATGGCGATAGTCCACACAAAAGCGTCACGATCCGTCCTTCTTTTTAACTAACACTACCAGAGACGACCAGGGACTGGAGGACGGCTCTATAATGTGCTTCGCTAGCATCTTATTTACTTCCTGTTGGATGACGCTCCGCTCAGACGCAGACACTCTGTAAGGGCGGCAAAATCAAAAATGTCCTGGTAGGACCCAAAAACGCGCTGGAGGGCTTCAACGTGTTCAGGCGGAAGGTCAGCGGCGATCATGTTAAAAATTTGACGGTTGCCACTATTTGTTGTCGGTGGCGTCCGCTGCGTAAGAACAGCGGCATCCAAGGCGAAAGCTTCGACCGGTGAATCTAGTAGCGAACAAAGGTGGGCTACGGAAATGCCTTGTGGGAGCACTTGATTTGCGAAGCCGAAATTTACCACTGGTAGCCAGGTTCTGCTAGCCGTGATGCTAAGAACCGTATAGGGAACAGCAACACAATGCGTGAGCAGCAAGTCGGGAACAGGCGCAGCGTAGTAGTCACCGTCTGACACAGCTGGAGAGCACAACATATCGACGTACGTAACATACTACGGGGGCAGATGAATAAGGTCGCTGCAATGTAATCGGCACGAAGTTTGGGACGGGGGATCACTGAGCTGTGGCAGTTCAAGGCGCAGCACACCAGCGGAGCAATCAATAAGCGCAGAATTGGTGGCAAGAAAATCCAGCCCAAGTATGAGGTCGTGGGGACATGTGGCAAGCACAGTAAAAAGGACGACCACCTGATAGCCGGCAACGGTAAGCTGAGCTGTACACATCCCAACGACAGGAACGATGCCGCCATCCGCGACTTGTACCACATTGGTCAAGGGTGGCGTCAGAATATTCTTCATGCGACGACGAAAATCCACACTCGTGGCAGAGACGTGAGCGCCTGTGTCGATCAAAGCTTGAACAGGAGTGCCATCAACATTTACTTCAAGTGTGTTCTGGTGTAGACGTAAGGGCAACAGAGGATTGTTGGGTAAGGTCGACAGGGCAGCTTCACCTCCACAAGCTGCGCAGCCTAGTTTTCCGGGGACATGCGGCGGCTAAATGACGGCGAGGGCGAGCGGCGACGCCTTGGTGGACGAGAGGAACGGCTTGGAGGCGGCGACGATGGGAAGGTGCGACCATAGTCCTCAGGGGCGGCGAATGCTGAAGACTCAGTGCGGGTCGGATGACGGCGATTCATTGTGCAGAAGGGGCCGTTGTAAGCGGGATGCTGGCTACGAGGAGTAGAGGGCCACTGACTGCAACAGTAACAAGCAATGTGGCCTGCACGACCACAGCGAAAGCAGATCGGCTTCTCATCTGCTTTACGCCATTCAGAAGGGTTCCTGGAACGAACAGGGTACTGACGGCGGCGTGTTGTTTCAGAGGCTACGGAGGTGTCAGTATTGTTCATGGCACATACAGTGGAGCACAGACCCAGGTTGGCGAATTCCTGGCGGACAACGGCCTGGATCAGGGCGACAGTGGGGGCCGGTGTCTCGGACAACATCGGTTTATGGTCAGCCGGGCACATAGCCTCGAGTTCGCGTCGGACGATGCGTGTCACATCGTCAGTTGTGGACGGCTGAAAAGGAGTTCCTTCGCAAGACGACGTTGCAGCGGTGTTGGGAAGACGATGGAACTGATGCGGAATGCGCCGACTCTTCGCTTGTTCCAGGCGGCGACAATCCCTAATTACGGCGTCCATGGTCGTGACGTTGGTAAAAACGAGCACATTGAACGCATCGTCTGCGATACCCTCCAAAATGTGAGAAATCTTGTCAGCCTCGGACATGTTGTGGTCAACCTTTTGACACAAAGCTAAGACGTCTTGAATATAGGTCAAGTAGGGCTCGGTTGACGTTTGAGTACGTACGGCCAATCCCTTCCGTGCAGCAAGCTGTTGACCAAATGGGTTGCCGAAAATATCACGGAGCTGTTGTTTGAACATGTCCCAGCTTGTAACTTCGTGCTCGTTTGTCTCAAACCAGACGCGACGAGTTTTGTCGAAATAGAAGATGACATTTGCCAGCATAACGGTTGGATCCCAGCCATATTGCTTGCTGATGCGCTCGTACATGCTGAGCCACTTGTCCACATCGATGTTGTTCTCCCCAGTAAAGGTACTGGGGTCACGGGGTTGCGTTAAAGCGACGTACTGGGCTGTTGTCGGAGATGTTGCCGACGTAGCTGGCGAAGGCGTGTCATCACCCGGAGCCATGGTTGCAGACTTAAGAATGCGTCCACTGCGGAGCTCCGTCGTCAAATAAAAGTACCCCTGACCTCCACCAAAAATGTTGCGGGGAAAATACAATACTGAGTCAGTAGCAAGCCACAGCACAGATCGCAACACAACGTCGACTTCTTCACCTCTTTTCCAGCTGCCTTTTCAGGGTATATCCCACTATGCCCTATTAGCGTAGGTAAAAACCACGCCACAATAAGTAGTTCTAGCGTTTCGCAAGTGCGAAGCTGTGAGTTCTATTGAGTGATCATGTTTGTTGCGGAGGCAACTACTCAGACACATACGATGGTCTACTGAAAACTTCTCTCATTATTGCAGCGTATTTTGGCTCACATACATCAACAGCCCGTGATTAAAATTGCAAAGCGAAGGCTGCACAACCTCAAAAGTAAAAATGTGGTTTCCAGTGATGCGTAAAACTAGCTTAAAAGCAGCGTGAATACAATTCATTACAAGCTGATCTACACAACAAATATAAAGTTGTGAAAATATTTGTCGTAAAGAGAGACTGGCAACTCTAAGAGCGTCTGAAATTTTTTCCATCGGCTTACACTCTACTAATGTGAGTAAATAATAAAACAGAAGTTATTGTACATTCAAAAGAACCAGGCATCAATAATTCATTAATAGAATATCGAGATGGCGAGAGTTATAATTGAAATTAAAATAGAGCACCTGGCACTCTTGGTACAGGGATAGTTTTTTTCGGTAGAGAACGTAAATATTTGTCATAGCTCAAATTTTTTTCGTGCCTCCCGCTTATTTCTTGCAGAGTCATGTGTACAGGTTACCTTCCCGAATATCTTCCACTTCGGCGAGGTAAGCGACCTTTCGACAGATAAGTATTTATTGTACGGGAGCGAATCTTCCGTTGCTACAAAAAATACATAGAAGCGCTTGCCGGCATAAACTGCCGTAAGGAAAAAAAAACTGCTGCTCGCGTTGAAAAACATATAAACGAAACTTCAGATACAGCGACGCCATCTTGCGCTGCTTAGACTGAAAGGAGAAAAACAGTGAAATATCGGACATATCACTGGCAACAACAGACGTAGAATGTTGTCACATGATACTGAAGTCCACTGTGTCCGTCGATTTACCTGAGGATGTGTATCTCAGTTTTCACAATAACTGTGCGTTTATAGTGCAGGCTGCAAATACCGCACATTAGAAACAGATAAGCTATATCTTTTTGCATAAGCTATATCTTCCAAACGCAATTCGCTGAAAAAAATATGTTGGTGTGTTATTTCACTGACGCGTAGCAGTTGACAGGTATTTGTTCTGACCTATGAGTCAGAGAAGTGCCGGCGAGTGCGGCCGGCTGCTTTCGGTGAGCCTGCGTCTGTTGCTGAAAGCACGTCGCATCGATGGTCATTGCTCCTTGTGCGGACACTGTAGACATGAAAAAAATGGTTAATTTAGGTTAACGAATGTCCAGACTGTACTTTACAATCATTCCTACACGTTGGAACTGCGTGTACACAAGCCAGAAGCGTCAGTGGCATGTAGACGTCCTCGGCTGGTACGCTAGGCCCAACGCTCGCTGGGAGTCGCACTGGGTAGGACCGATCTCGGCCCAGATGAGTTGCGATGGTAGAAGTTTCTGCATTTTGGCCTCGGATCCTTTTTAACGGTTACCTAACGTATAGCTGCAGTAAGTGTAAGTGAAAGAATTGCCCGTGATGCGTTTCCGGTGGGGCGATATCGAACGACTGCTGTTTTTCTGGCCTCCGTTGGGAGAGGTCGCGAAGCCAGAGCTCATTTACTTCTTGTCAAATGCACGGCAATGTAATGATTGGCTCTGTATGTTCAGACCGACGCCTTGAGACTCATAGACATTACCATATGGAGTCGTTACCACAACACATCACGAATGCAAAACTGATATATATGCGCGGCATGCACAAAATGTGTATTCATTGCTGCTCCGTGCTCCGCAAGAATTAACGACGTTGTTGGCACTCCATGATTAAAAAAAGCGTGCTAGAAAGCAAAATGATCACTGTTGGCTGCTTTGGTTATTAACATATTCTCCTCCACATTCGACAGCGGAACATCAAAAGTGACCGTGATTCCACATATCACGTAGACCATGAAAATAGTGCGCATATGTCATCGTCTTTCTCTGCCAAGCTAGAATTTGTGACAGACATTCCGGACCTGTTAGGATCGCATCTATCGGTACTATCGAATCAAACACTCGATATTCAACGATAACAACGTATTCCGCTGCGCACAATACTGAAAGCAGCGCGCGGCACTAGCAGAAATAGTACAGGATCGAGTATGTGCCAGGGCACGCTAGGGGAAATTCCAGCGTCTCCAGTGCTTCCCAGTGAGCGCCAGCGGCAAAGCCAGTGCCCTTACCAGTGCGACCCAGCTCTTTCCCAGTGCTTTCACCGGGGTCGCAGTGAATCCGAGGGTATACCATTTGTGCCAGTGCGATCCAGCGCCAAGAAACCTACTTGTACCACGCTGGGGGTACTGGAACGGCGCTGGTTTATGCAATAGGGATGGAAAGTCACGCGAACGCCGCTTTTCATATTTTTTTAAAATCAACCAAACGCCGCAAATGCAATGTGAACGCGGAGATCCCGCGACTGGGGCCAGGAGTCGTGCGGGTGGTTTTTTTTGCGATTCATGTTTTTTGTGTGCTGCATGCCGGATTTGCGCCACCTCAGCTGTCTTATTAGCCGTTTAAGCCTGTCGCCTTAAATTTGGAGCATATTTATAGTGAAGGTTACATTGCGCAAGCAGGTTCTGGCTGCAGCAAATTCGAGCTGAAGTGTATGCGTGAGATACTTCAATCGCATAACTGAATAGGTCGCTTACTCGCCGATACTTTCTGAGCGCTGTGTTCAGTGAAGAGATGTGGTTCCACAGATTCCATCAAAGCGCCAGTGAGCACCGTGGCAGTGAACATGCTGTGATAAATGTTTGTCTTCTGGGGTTGTTGCGACCGGCCTTTGCAGACACCAGAGACTCGGGACGAAGATGCAGAGGCAGCATGAAGAGACTGACAAGAAAGTTGATGGGGTTTATTTACATTGTTTACGCGGCGAGCATTTCCTTACATGACGAACATTTCTTGTTACATAACAAAGATTTCGCGTCGAAAGAGCCCGTGGGGCTCATTTTAAAGGGTATTTTTTTCCCAGATCCCTAGATGGGGAAATTGCTCCATGTTGGGATGGTCCCATCACGTCACACACAGCGCTAATGAGGGTGCCGCCCACACCCGGTCAACGTTCCCGACTGGAGCGTGGTCACTGCACTCTGCAGCTGTGGCAACAAGGGTATCCCTCTATGCCATGTGAAGGCAGTAGGGCGAGGGATCAGACGCTTGGGAAACCGGGCGCGTCAAAACGTCCGCTGCTCTGAAGTACCTCACCGCTATATTAGCAGGACTGGTTTTCATCCACGCTGCCGCCACTGTCTCTTGAAGGCAGTTTTGGCGAGAGGAAACCATTACGGTCGTCTCGTCGAACCTTGCTGTGTAGGACTGCATGGCACCTACTTCTCGTTTCGGGAGGATAATTCAAGTGTTTGAACGGCTGAAAGCAGGCAAGCAGCCCTTCGACGCCTTGTTCAAAAAACAGGGGACGCCGCTTCCCCCTTCGGATTAGGGGCCGATCGTAACAGGGTGCAGTATCTGCATACTTGCGTCTTTATTTACTGATTTTGCCTGGCTATTTTGAAATAAAAACAGCCTCGCTTGCCCTTTTTTATGCTTCACTGTCTTTCATTAATAACTTCAGTTGGAAAATACACGCGTATTCGTCTTTGTTTTATACCTGTTGTTCGATGTACACAGGTATCTTCGAGATGCTTCACAAAGTAGCACGATTGACTACTTTACTTTTACAAGTCGCAATCACAGAAACTTACCTTTAAGTTTCATCCATCCTTAATATTTCTATTATACGCTTATTATATCTCTAATATTTTTTTTCGTATGTCCCTCTTCATGTTTCAATTCAAAGCAATTAGCCACTAAGATTTCTTCGAAAATAGGCTCGACAAATTTGCTTTAATTGAAGTAATGTACAATTTCAGTGCTTGGGTCAACCACAGGACATGTGTCATAATCCGGTAAGTTGTGACTTCTGCAATCGGGAGGCATCATTTTACTGAAAGATGTAAAAACGCAACACTTTCCTCCTTACTAATCACATGGCCTGCTCCATTCGATTGCATAGAGACACCATTGTAATCATATCATGTAAAAGAACATGCGCAGGTGACGCATATCTATATGGAGAAATAAATTATTCAGTAATCATTCCCCTGCCTTGGAGTAATTACGAAAATGACTTAGAATACTGCGCTTTGTTTTGTTCTCATCGTGTAGCTCTTTATGTCCACGTAGGTGGGCACGGTTGACTTATGTCAAAACCTAAATATTGTCTGGCCTAAGACAATCATGTAATATGAGGCGCGCCTATGCAATGGTGTAATGATTATGGCCCCCTCTGCCTGTTCAGCCTGCCATGGGCCTCCATTACTGAGCGTGTCTTCATGTCTTCGAAACTTAATTATCGCTAGGACTGAACGCCCACGCCGGAAGCTCAGTAGAACAACGCTGAATCGAGATTACAGCTATGCACCCTGCGAAATTCATTTCACTTGTAGCACCACAGTGTATTGCGTCAATATGCATGCTGCCAACTTTACAGAATGTCGAATGGGATAGGTGCTTTAAGTGATCAGCAGTGGCCGAGCAATCGCTATGTAACCTACATTAGGTGCCAAATATATTAATTCCTCGTTTAATGCGCTGAAGACACACTCGTAAATAGTTGTGCCGTGTAACCGCTCACAGTGTATTTCAGTTTATTTTTTATTTTTTTATTTATATGTGCCCTCGGAGCCTCAAATACAATGATTGAATTAATAATTGTGCTCAACACCCTCTTTCGGTGGCAGAATAAGGATTGGTGCCTCTGGAGTCCTCACATCTGTTTTTAGGCTGTGTATGTATATGAATACGTTCAGCAAGAAAATAGAGTTGTTTGGCAGTTCATCACGCTCGCACAAAAGCGCTCAACACGAGCCATAATAAGGCTAGAAATGCTCAAAACCAGGTTAAAATGAACGAACAAGCTCTATTATAATATCATTAACAGAAATAAACTAGAAGTAATTGCAGTAATCAACTTAAAATTACTGAAAATATTTGGACCAACGTTACTAGAACAAACTCAGTTTCAAAGCTCCGTATCTCCGCCAGCGGAGGAGGGTGGTCCGAACGGCGGTCGCGAGAACTAGCGGCGCTGCAGTTCCGTCTTGCGCCACTATCGGCGCGTCGTCTGACGCTGCGGTCCGCCGCGCAGTTGCTCGCGGCAATTGTGCGGCAACTTTCTTATTGTACTAGTTAGGTCGATACTTAGGTGGATATGCGTAAGGTCGTGTGTATGCATTGGCCCGCGTGCGTTCTTTATTGATTGGCTAAGAATCGATGTTCGGTCTATATTGCCACGCCCACTTCTTGTTTTATTTGATGTATTCGGGTTTGACCAGCAAGGACGGTTATCAACGCTCGACGCTGTCCGCGAAGCAGTGTTCGAGAAGCTTCGCGATTGTAGTAGATCGTTTTGGTAAGATTGCGCGCCGCACGCGAATGATCCAGCTTTGTCGAGAGATAACGCCGCCACCAGCGATATCGCTGGAAAGTTCGATAGCGCCTGTATAAAAGCCGACGCGCTAGACCGCTTGTCATTTGATCGACGGTCGACGCTCTGTTCGCCGCTATCAGTGTATTGCTGTAGTTTGACTTTCAGTTTCCCGGCCACAAGTTCGGCCAAATCGTCGACGTCACGACCCTGTGACAATATTTGAGCTGTCTCCACTGCGCTTAACTTCCAAGCATAGGAGTTTCTAAGCGAATGAGGGCTTTCAGCGTAATTTTTATAACTACCACTACAATTTTAGCCACTGCCGTCTTATCTAGACCAAGAATAACCCAACACGTTTGTAAAAGCCTTTATAGTGTACGAAGAAGCGTACTTACCCGAGATACAAAAACGTTCTAGAAAAACTGTACTCATGTTGTCTACAATTTATTGAAAAAGCTTTCTCAAAAAACACCACCAACGCTTTGCAATGTTTACAAGACACGTTTTCGCGACGGTTAAAGGGATACTGACCCAAAATCGGACAATTTTACGAGAACTCGGTAAATGAAATCTCAGTGTGCGATTACATCGAATAGATGTCGTCTCTGAGCAATGTTTTCAGCGGATAGTTGTGTTTTCGGTGTCTCATCTTTCTACGTCGCATCCTTATACGGTGCCTTAAACAATTCGAACAGATCGGCCGTGATGTGAGCACCGAGCAGTTATTCGCGCGTACTCTGTCGCTAGAAGAGTCGTCGGTATTCAACTTCAGTTTTTCAACTTCACCGAGCAGATGTTCCATGCCCGCAGCACTTCTTTCACTGTACGACAGCCGTTTGCGTTTCGTGCTGTAGCCGTTCACTACGCAGTTAAACTTCTCGTCAAGTACAATTATCTTTTGCACAAGTAAGTCTCCGTTCCCGAAGCAAAGTGTGGGGTTAGGCTATTTGGTATTCCATTATTAAACTGCTCAGCGCAAAAAATTTGACACGGCACACATAGAAAAGACGAGGACCAGCACTGGTCCTCATCTTTTCTATGCGTACCGTGTCAAATTTTTGCGCTGAGCAGCCCGTTCTCGAGCCGGCGAGTGTAAAATATTCCGCACATCTTGTTCGATACCTCATCGTAAAATCTCTCGAAAATCCACTGCTTTGAAGGCATAGCAACAGCTAACAACTGATCGATGTCAGTGTGATGCAACTCTCAGTCTCGGTAGCGTATATAGGTAATCGCCTGCCTTTCGTTTTGCTGTTCTATTTCTGGCGGCTCCTCCAAACTGGGCACTGGGCTTTCGCGGGACGCCGTGCGGTTTGGGGAGGATTTGTGCCTAAACCCCGAACATTTTGGCTTTGAAATGTGGGGTGGAAGTGCTGGGAACAAGCGCGGCACGGCACCGGGCGCAAGTTCCCACTTTCCACGTGGGATCAAAACTTCTTGTCCCGCAACGACACGACGATAGTGCTTTACAATGTCGTCACTCTCAAAATGAACGCCACAGACCTTGCATTTCGCAGTAACCTTCCTATCTTTGCGATGCAAAGCTTGAATGGCGTAGGGTCTTTTAGAGGTCCGAAGAAGTGTCGTGAAGCGGAGTCGTCGTTGCGGTAGCCGCTCTTGCAGCCCGGCGAAAAGCAAGTCGGCATACCGCACCGTGAATCTGTTCGCCCTCGTTACGCTTCGTACATCACGCACGTGTCTTCGTAAAAGTCGCTAAGCCTGGTCAAGAACAGTCGCAAAAATGACGAGCGAACAAAACGCAGACGTCGCTGTAACCCACGTGCGCTCGTACATCGGCGCCGCCGATCACAACAAGCGCCAGCCGCGGGAGCTAGACGTGACTGCAGCGCCACTAGTTCTCACGACCGCCACGCGGACCGCCTCTCCGGCGGAGCTTTTAAACTGAGTTTGTTCTAGTAACGTTGGTTTGGACTACATGCGGCTGACTCCGGGGCCGCGCTAGAGAGGGCGCCACCTCCTCGCTGAGTGAACGAACGCACTTCTTCCTGCGCCTCGCCGGCGCGGCATCGCTACGTCTACAGTGTACTAGAATGGGGCAGTGGGCTCACTGCCGTATCCCTGCGCCGCGCCGCCATGGCCCTCTCCGCGTCGACAGCCTGGGCGCCCGCCAGGGGCGCTGCCGCCAGTTTCTCCTGAAAACTTCTCTTGCGGGGTGCGAAGCGCGTCCCCTGGTCGGGGTTACGCTGGTTACGATGTAGTTCCGGGGGGATCAACAAACGCGGAGTTGAAGGCGGTAAGAGGGCCACCACAATGACACATAAAAGAGACCACAAAAAAAATGGAGGGAGGAGGAGGTCGAACATTTTATTCTTCTTTTAAGCTGCAGATTCCCCTGCAGCGCATGTTCACGCCATTCATTCGTTTGAAGGACCTTTGTCGATCGGAATCACGCGTGCCGCTTTGCTGCATTTACGTATGCTTGTTTTTCTGAAGGATCGGCATTTGTGTCTGTCCGCAAACTGCAACTGTCTCAAAGACGGTCCGCCGCTGCATCTGGACGGGAGGGACGCGTTACAGCCTCCGGCGGTCGTGCACATAAGGCATGCAGCGTACGTGCAGAGAAATTGCTGGGGCAGCGTTTGACAACAAAAACAGCTGGACCCAACGAAGCTAGGAGTGACCGCGTAGTCAAGTGCGGCAACAATAAAAGCAAAAAAAAAACAAAAAAAACAGGAGGGTGGTGACAGCAAAAGCATACTCGTGTACAGAAAAAGGAGATGTAGAGGGGAGAAGTAGCTGTCATTAGGAAGCAGGAGACCCGTAGGGATTGGGCTTCTTTTGGGATGCTCCAGAGCCTGTTAGATCAACGTCGTCGTCGGCTGTTTATTGGTCGTGACCATTTCTGCATTGTTAATCATGGCAAGCATTTGCGCATACATATAAGCAGGGGTTCGTGTAAATAAAATCAGATCAGACGTCTATCGGGCCAGGAGGAGGAGCAAATCTGCCTGCTCATTGCCGGGTGTGCGGCTGTTCTCCTGATCTGAAAGGCACGCAAATTATTATTAAGGGAACCACGCAATTAATACGAACGGGAAGTGATTGAAGCGCAAATCTGGAAACATATGGTTCGAACAAATGCATTACTGTATCTGTCACTGTCAAAGAAAGAGATTGCTTATTTTTAAAAAAATGTGGTTACTGATGTCATTCTCTCTTATCACACGTGTCTTATGTACGACGCATGCGCGCTTGGCTTATCAGGGAACGTTATGTGGTTTCATTAAACCTGTTGCTAGTTCCAGCGAGTGTCTTCTCTTCTTGTGTAAGCGTCCGTAAGCGGTTTTTTTCGTTTCTTCAAGTATGTATACCAACAGGCCCAGCAACAGATTCCCCTATTACAAGACCAGCTCATATATGCGAATAAAAAAAAGAAAAAAAAAGTGAGGCTTGTTGTGGGGCTCGAAAGACGAGAGTGAAGTCGCTATGATCGTTACAGTGGCGAAAGGGCATTGAAAATCGTATCGATCAGCAGGACAAAAAAAAAAAAGACTTCAACCCCCCAACTACACGCCCTATCTGTTACTGCAGCGGCTACGTTGAGGAGCATTCATCTATGCAATGGCCGCTTAAAACATTGCCCACCCTTCGTAAATCAGTCACAGCGACAGTAATTTATTTCACAACTCACAGAAAAGTTGCATCAGAGAAGAAGCTCCGTGTGTTGCCCACCGTAACTTTGACTTTTCTTGCGCGAAAAACAGCAACGCGCGCTAGCCGCGCCCAGCAATCCGCCGGAAAGTTTGAGGTGACGCTGGGAGCCGCGCCACCTGTCGGCGGCGACATGAAGTGCGTCACGCTCCGCCGCTCAGTGAGCGCACTACAAACTTCTAGAACACTGTACTACGTCTGACGGGGGTACAGTGACCTAGAATAGGGGGAGTGTCCAAAGCGCCGGCTCCCGCGTGGGCCATTTGCCGTGAACTCCCGCGCCACGCCGCTGCTGCGCCGAACCCGTGGGCTTTCCGCGCTCGGGAAGCGCGCGGAAAGCGAGGGGCGTCTGCTAGGCGCTGTAGTTTTTTGCGCCGCGTTTCTACACAGGGCGTTTGAAGTCTACTTAACCTTTATAATGCGGTGCGGAATGGAGCTTATCCATCTTTAAGCGTTGTTTTAGTGCTGGGGCAACAACAGAATAGAAAAAATCATGTGTCAAGCGGCATCAGCGTGGCCTAGTTCCGGTCACAGAGTTCGAGAACGTTGGTGCGTGCGTAAAAACGCGCGAAACGGACACGCACAAACAAATAACGAAAAAAAACCTTATTCGCACGAGTAATCGGGCAATAGCATCACGCATGCTCGAATTAAGAGCAATAAAAAAGTGAATTGCACGCGCAGTCAGCTGAAATACTTGCGCGCAGTGACCGCTCACACTACGAGCTTTTTACTCATGGTCGCCACTGGTTTGCTGGCCATATGCACACCGCTTTATTCGACAATTCATTAGCCTCCACTACCTCTCTATTATGGACGGAGCACACCGGGAAGACGCAAGGGAAACAAAAAAAGAAAATAAAAGAGCAGAGACGGCCATACGACCGCAATGCTGTTGGCTTATTTTTGCTTCTGGGGTAGCATACAACAAGGCTCACCATGCGCAAACATTTGAAAGAAAAGCAATGCCAGGTAAACTAAACTTGTCAATTTCGTGCGCTGCGCAAAGATGGAAACTAACCTTATTCCACAAGTTATTGCATAAAAGGCGTAATATAGAAAATGCTTTACAAATATCCATATATCATGAAACAATGTTACAAATGCCCCCATTCTTGCTGTACAACCTGCCTGAACGAAAATACGGTAAGATATTGACAAATAGAAGTGTGATATCTCAATCACTTCAGAAAATTGTTCAAGTGAAGAGATCCCTTATGTCGAAAAAATGCAACATGGGATAATATATATATATATATATATATATATATTATTGCATGTTGCATTGGATCGCTGAGCGTCAGTATGAAACGTTCGCGCGAGATTGCTTCAAGCGTTCGCCCGGTTCAGAGACTTTACAAAAAGATGTGGACGAGTGGTTACATAAAATACAATTGCTTCTGCGGCAGTTGAGTGCGCGCCAACAGGGCACCCGACCGCAATTTCCTACTTTTTCCTGATGACCTCAATATAGCGTCCACCAGTGCTGAAGCTCCGGAGTACTTCAATAGCGAGGCTGGTGATCTCTTGAATAAATATAAAGAGATGACCAGACGGGTAAAGCAAGCCTCTTTTGTTCCGCAGACGCGTGCAATCAGCTGCTCTGAACTGAGAGATAATCACGTTTGTTTTCGGGCGATCGCTCAGAACATGAAGTGAGGCATACACGATGTTGCACTGTTATCGTTTCATTTACTTTGATTTGTCTTGTTTTTCTTTAAGGTAGAGCCGGATCTTTAAATAAAGTTCTTCGTACCGTACCGTACCGTAGAGCCTTAGATGCCTCATCAAGCACGAAAATTGACCGTCGGCGTCCCGCGTAGTCAACACGAGTGATGCACAAAATCATCACCCGATGACGTCGACAGAACTTGTGACGTCACTATGACGTCATTCAACGTGCCGTCATATGATGACGCCATCACATGCCATGGTCGCTTTGCATTGCCTCCGTGATCGGGGCCGATCACGGAGGCAATGTAAAAGCAGGTGAGGTGCAGAAAGTTTGCAATGCCTTCGATCTTGTCGGCAGTCCGAAACCACGTTATGTGCAGAAAGCTTTCGGAGAGGGGCGAGGGAGGATCAATGCATCGACTGGCGATAAAAAAGGCTTTCCGAGTCATCTCAGTCGAATGCATAAGAGCTAGACCATGTTTTTTTTTCATGTAATTTTTTCCCATACATTTTACCTATGCGGTCAGTTCTTCAAAATGTATGGGTAAGTCTAACGTGTTTACATAAATATTGGTGACCACCATGTTTTTTATAACCTGACGGACACAAATCGTCAGACCACACGTCGTCAGAATTATTTCCGGCTAGAGAAAGCGGGTTTGCGCGTAACACACCATATTATTATTGTTAGTCGTTACGCAAATGGCAAGCATGTCAAGTTAGTGACGCCATGACCTATCGGTCGTGTTGGGCATGCGTACATTCGTTCCCCTTCGTGCCAGTTTTCGTGTATACCACGTGAACGAGACGCGAGTAATTTTTTTACTTTTGGTACCGCGGCCAGCCACTCCGACTGACACATTCGGCTTCGCATGAAATGGCTTGAAACAGCAGAGCGCCGGAGTCAGCCTTGTAAAACAAATCGAATGCACGAAATAAAAGGTAGGATATGAAGGGTGCAAACGCGTTAGCATGCATGAGCTAGTTACTACGTGCACTATGTGCTACGTTCTCGTGGTTATCTCCAGTTTATTCTCTCCTGCAGCAAGTTTACGTTCGTAATTCCACGCGAAAGTAAGTTAAGCGCCTTTTCTCACGATGAAGTGCGTGCAAGATGCGTTCCTGAAACAGCCGCGGAAGTGTGGACCAATGCGGTGACAAACCAGCTGAAAGGATATACACAAAATCCCCGTTTCACAACACACAAACTAACAAACGCGTTCTCTTTGTGATGAGTCGCTGCAGTATTATGTTGCAGTGACGCAGTATTAAATATTGCCCAAATTTCCGCAATTTTAGCTAATAGCGGCCAAAATATCACGCGCGTAGCAGACGCTCGGTGCTTTGACGCGGCTTCCGCCGCGGAGAAAGCCCACGGGTCCGGCACGGCAGCGCCGCGGCGCGGAAGTTCACCGCAAAAGGTCCTCGCTTCTCCCATGTATTCGCGCGGCGCTTTGGACACTCCCCCTCTTCTAGGGCACTCTAACGGGGGCAAGAGCCTGAGGAACCCGCTGCAGACGACGCATATCTCAACTGCCGTAACGAGCAAGACGTCGATAAAGCGCAGAAAAGATAGCGCAATGTCGCTCACCGAGTTTGCGTATCTCCCTAACAAGATTCTAGTTGTTCTTGGGAAGCCCTGCATGCTTACCCCAAACGTTGGGGTCACCGACGCTTTGGTAAACGGAGCAGTGGGAGCTCTACGAACGGGAATCGCTGCATGCGCGTGCTACGCACTTCATCATGCAGTGGAGCTGCCGTACGTTTTTCCTTAACACACTACTTTTTAATATGCCTGACGTGTTGGCTTTGAATAGTTTACCTCGAGCTTGTCCTCTAAATAGCAATCACTATAGTATTCTAATATATCCCTATAGTATTCTCGATATCCCCCTTCCAAAATTGGGTGTAACGCGCGGACAATGTGCAGTCAAGTGTTGCCCGTTCTAGGTTCGGCCGAGCTCGCCTTCCGTTTGCTACGCTGTTAACGCCCCTTCTGTGTGCTTGGTTTTTTTTAAACACTTCTTCTTTCCCCATGGTCCCTGTTCCAGGCGGAAATGGTGACGGTCGCCGAAAACATTTTTCTTGTAAGTAAACGTCTTCGTGTACTATGTAAGATTACGAATGTGAACGCATGTTTAGGATGCTATCGATTTTAACAGATTACTTAACCCTTTCAGACGCCACGATACTACTGTATTTCAAGGCACTTCATATTTTATTGCAACAAGAACAATGTCAAAAATACGCTAATTTATTCGTGTTATAGGAAGTATCCACAATTAAACTGCAATTAAGTATATATTTACTCTGAAGTCATTCATGCCTTGTTTTCTCATAGATTCAAATAGGCTAGAAATATAGGCGAATGCGTTTCGGTTACGTGAGTTTAAAGCAAAGAAAAATTATAATTTAGACGCAGCTCGTTCGAAGCGGCACGTCGAACGCCTTGTCGAACGAGGTAGTGCGTTCAGAAAACCAATTGTATGCAATGGTACACTGCACGATGAAGTTGAGTGAAGACACATTTATGGTGCAGGAGGTTCAATTAATCGAAAGCTCAATGTATCTGGTTCTTTCTTAGCCCCTAGTCGATACAACTAACAAAAACAAGTGGTGTACGCAATTGCGTACATAGCGTGTCAAAGGGTTAAGTGTCCACTCTGGTGGCTGCGAGCAGGGCCTGCAGTAAAACACCACCCGCGGTATATTGATGAACAACTTGCCGTACGTACGAGGGTAACATTCAGTGCTCGTGAGCGCCCAAGAGCGTACGCGCATATTATCACCGCCCGTCCAAGATGATCAGCAGAAGAAAAAGGAAATAAAACTACTCCGTGCCCCCACACTGGCTTATGCTGTACTAAAGACAGTGTTACTGGGGCTTCAAGTGTTTCCTGTCGTACTATAACTCTGTTTACGACAAAATAACCTAATAATATGCCTCCCAGTGCTTTATAGCTGCTAGTGGACGACGTTTTTGGAACATGTCATAAGTGGTCGTGTGCCACTGTGGCCGAACTGATAGTGCCATATGAGAACCCGTCGTAGTTGTTGGCTTCAGTGCTTTTGCTTGCAATGTTGTGAGGTGCCATTTTAAAATAGCTGGATCATGCTATCTAATGACAACCTTTTAAAGATATATTTATGCATAGAATAACATGGTAGATGTTTCAGACAAAGTTTACATCACTTCATTTACTTCGACCTCAACTTCAGGAACTGCAATTTTATGATAGTCAGATTCGTTCTTGGCAGCGCTGTATGTTTGTTACGAAAAAATGTAGTTGTATTTCAAGATATGTTTTTAGTTCAAAGTAATACTTTAACTTATACAGAAGTTCATTGATGCATATACTAGTTAAATTGATGTCGTTAGCTGGTAGTGTCGTCAGCTGGGCCTTGTGTCATGAATGAATACTCAGAGTCTCAGGGGTAAGAGTGCTTTGTCCTCTCTGTCCTTCCGCTTGTTCCTTCCTTCCTTGTTAAACTACGGCGAGACGCTTTTGAAGTGCACTATATCATTTCGAGCAACACAATGAATACAATAGCAAACAAATTGCATGGAAATTAACGTGAGCTCTTGTAACACAGCATTGCTCCAATAATGCCACGCTGTTAAAAATGCGCTATTCGAGAGAAATACTAGGCTGCGCACACAACAATACATGACGTTTGCAGGAAGCCTACAAACAAGACAACTTGGAATAATGTAATGCGAGTTATTTCCTAAATGATTCCTTCACCTCCGCATGCTAATTGCTATATGACCCACGATTATGTCCTTGCTTAACAGCGAGAAATATTGCATCTAAAACTTCGAATACCTCTTATCATAATTTATTACCAAGTCTTACCAAATATCCCCTGAGATACCATATTGTTCGGTGGACTGATAAAGAGTACAACCTGAAATCATGTCGGAATTACCCTTGGCAGTAGTGCGATTGGAAACGAAAAAATGCTGTGACAAAATGCATAAACACCATTGAACCGAGTCAGTCACGAGAGCTCTCTTGCAGCAGCGCTCATCTCACGCTTTTGTATTTGGAGTTACTGTATATGATTTTTAAAGCAAAATATATTAGTGGCGCTCGTTTTTCCGTGCATCCCACTGGTGCCATTCACAAAGTTGAGCGCCTTACAACACATCACTGTTTATAAGGCCGGCCGAAAATGTTTAGTGTAATTGCAATCCGAAATTTTCATCCGTGCGTACTAATAGTATTTGCCCGTTCTGCGTTGCAAATCACGTTTGAATAGGACGTCTTGTCATGCTAGCAATCGCTGCACGTGAAATAGGAGTCTTAGTTTTAATTACTCTACGCCATGTACGACACGTACACCTTGTCATGTAAAGTCATGCTTGATGTGACATGCTATTAATTTCATGCCATCCTGTTAGTACGATGTCACGCGTGCCTAGTCACTCATTTGATGCATAATATTTATTCTATGTTATGACATACATTCTGCCCCATGTTGTTCATGTCTACTTGTCACACTATGCGGGCGTGTCATTCTTGTCACGTCTTATTGCTGATGCTTTGTAGTGTATTTATGTAAATTTGGTGCCCTAACCATTATTAATAGTCATTTCGTGTATGTATGCCTTCCATATGTTCTTATCTGTGTCCTTCACTGTATGTAGTACTAGTTCTCGTAATTGGCTGTATTTGTATTGTATTATCGTAACTGAGTGTGTTGTACTTTTCATTTGTCCATTCACACATTAAATACTTCATCAAAAGTTGGGGAAATACTTACATGACTTATCTACATTCATTACAAGTGCTACAAAATCAAGCTATTAGAATAATTATGCTTAGCACATTTAACCACAAAGCCGCCTATCTTTTACAATCTAACTGTATTTTTTCAGTTTGGAACTCATTAAATATAACCTCACGAAATTCTTGTTCCAAGAAATCAACCTCAGACGTTACGATGGCGTTTTACCCCGAAGTTATCTAACAAATAATAATACTACAAAGTGTGCACGCAATAACAACTTTGTTTTATTCAAAATACATACTAATTATGGCAAGCAGAGCGTCCTGTTTTCATCTATCGCTGTTTGGAACACCATACCCATCGAATTAAAAGCACTCAGAATTCATTAGTTTAAAAAAGAATTAAAAGATTACATTCTCTCAATCTCTGATGTATAGGTATGCACATAATCTTAATTATTGTGTATTCTGATTTGATAACCTCGTTCTTGTTACTTTGTGCATTCTTATTTTTTCTAGTGCAATTTACTTTTGTTATGCTTCAATGCCAATCATTACTATTTACACCTTTTATATTGCATATGTTTTGTTATGCTATACCCTGAGTTTCTCATTTATTTTGAAAAGGAGGTCCCATTGCAGTCTTTCACTTCAGGACCTTCTTTTGTATATTATCACTATGTAATCTTTGTACTATTCACAATAAAGTTGATTCTGAAACGAAGCCCATGTGGAAACAAAGTGTAGCTTTATCATACTACATTGCATGACAAGACGGCAGATATTTTCGGAAATTTTGCTGCCCATTGGAGTCATAAACAGTAAGGGCGCCATCTATAGGTGCCGCCGCATATTATATATATATTCCGACATATATTGTCTCAATGCACATAACGTTCTTTGCACCCGGAGGAGAGGAATTCTAAATGATATCTATTTCAGTAATTTGAATCTTAGAGCAGTAAAGATAGAGCAAAACACATGTCGGGTAACCTGCGTTGCCGCGCAACAGGCTTACTCAGCAGCGGTACCCACTGAGTATAAAAATACCAGTTAAGATTGATCTGGGCCGTTCAGCATGCCCGCGAGGCGGCGACTAGGCTTGGCCTGGACGCCCGGGCGTGTGTGACTTGAACCTGGGTCATCAAACCGCAAGATGCTGAATAAAAGCTTTTACCGAGCAATCTAGTGCGGATAGATGGCGTGGCTTGGGCTAGGTTGGCGTGTCTGAGCAGTACATCAAACAGAAGCACCAACTTTTATTGCGATAGCAATTATATGAACAGTCTCGGCTGTTTTTTGTCCCTCCCCGTCGTCGCCGCCGTCATTCACCGTATATGTATAAGTATGTATATATATATACATAAAAGTCCAGAAGAAAAATAATTCAGAAAAATGCCTTCGAGGCGCGCAATCGAACCAGGGACCTCTCGCTCAGCAGCGCGTGGCGCCACCCACTGCGCTACCAAACGCACATCCTTCAGGTAGCTAACGGCGAGCGTTATATACACACCCTTTACCGCTGACCGGACTCGGAGACGGCAGGCGCTTATAAGCGTTTCTTCATTATCAGTGAGATGGCGCGAGGAGCGCAACCGGTGCGTTTAAAGTCGTCGGCCAGCTCGCTCATTTCGCTCATTTCTTGCGTGGCGCGCTTTAAAGATCGTCGCCCCGCTCCTGCGAACGCCGTTGCTCTTAGCCCTACAGGGCGTGGTCGCCTTCGTGCGCTTTTCTCGAGGAAAGAAGGGGCGGCCGGTGGGTGGAGCGGGGGGTACGAAGGTCTCTTCGGTCGGTGCAGCGGCCGCGCTGACGAAAGGAACGCGCTGTTCAAACAGACATTAGTAACAACTGTGACAATTAGTTCGCGCTCGTCCTGTGTGTACCTGTTCGTTCGTCCCGTGCGCCCTGCTTTATGTTTGAGCAGTGCGCTTCAAGTGTCGAGCTGTGACGCATTAGTTCGCGCTCGTCCTGTGTGCGTTCTTTTCGTGCGTCCTTTGGGCTCGAGCGACGCGCTGCTTTCCGTTCTTCGCGTTACATTGCAATTTATTTCTATCGCATTCATTGCTTCGCCGTTGCGGCGAAACTGTGACATTTTTTTATTCACGGGAGCACCCCGTTGAATAAATCTCAGCACGCCGTCCAAATCCAGAAAAGCAAGGGCGTACACGGAGCGTGCCTTCGTCCCATCACATAGATAAAACGTTCACTTGTTCATTTGCTTGCGCCTTGCACCTCCTACTGCCACTCGGACTATAGCCATCGCATAACAGATTCATAAGCGGATTCATGACCATGGAAATACTACGCCACCAAGGCTCAAACAACAAAGTGCTATCAATTCCTTTATGTCGTAAAGTGTTCACAGCAAATGCACAAAAGGGAGGGAAAGTAGCCGTGATTTCCTGAGTTGTACCTTTCCTTCCGTTGTCCGCTTTCACGCCGTGCAGTTCACCTTGTAATACCAGCTGGCCCACTCGCTTTGTATCTTGGCACCCAGCACGAGAGGAATTCTGGAGTATTCATGCTGTCGCCGTGATTACAATAACTGTATCAAAATAAATCATTCCCTTAATTAGCGGACACTAGAGTTTAGTACCTATCCCGCTCTGTTGAAGACCTGGTCCTAATCAATCTTTCAATTTGTAATGCGCTGTGAAAGGAATATCACACTTGGATATAGGAACCCAGCTGTTTCTTCTGGAAGGTTTTATTACAGAAACTTTCAAGCGATTCGGATACGGTAAGTTTCACGTTTTTCTCTGCATTCGCCTCGCTTGAGTTCGCCGTTGTAATTGAGCAGCTGTGTGCATAATGGAGGCGCTCCACGTGTACAAAACTTGCGAGATTTATTGGATATTACACACATGGAAAAAGGGTGTCGCAGTAAAGAGTTACCATAACTTGCTGCATGCCACATGTTGGACGCAAGATGGTTATTACCGCAGTTAGTAGACATTGTATAACCACGGCCACTCGATCTCCCCCCTTTGGTGCGGCCCGCCGAATGCTGCTCTCCGCCTGTGAAAACGCTAGTTCCCTTTCAACCCGCTGCGTAGGCTATGGCGCTCGCTATCGGCGACGCGGGGGTTCCTCCCAGACCTCCCTTCAGTCACAGTGAGCTATCTGCGCGGGCAGTTTCATGTGGTTCTGGTCAGTGTTTTGTCATGCTTCACTTGAGACGCTCTTATGAACAAGCTGCGCTCACTTTAGCTGCAATAGAGGCAGATGACTGGCTGAGACATATTAACGCAATGAATAAAAGGACGAACACAGGAAAGAAGACACGACAAGCGTTACTCCCAACTGCTTATTAGCAGGGAAGGGTTCCTGATATATATTCTTTCTTCACGCATGCGCATACAAGAATAAAGTATCACGTATACATCAGAGGCGTTGGCGCATATATTCAAATTAGGGGTCAAGCAAAGCGATAGACGGATCACTTTGCTGGAGTCCTAATTTGAATTTATACGCAACCGTCTCTCATGTACACGTGTTACTTCAATCCTGTATCCGCATGCATGACGAATGGATATATATGAGGAACCCGGCCTGTCCTGCTAAAAAACAGTTATGAGTAGCGCTTGTCTTCGTCTTCTTCTTTTTTTTATTGCGACATAGACCTTCAAGGCATAATATTTTGTGTCTATATGTACGGCGTTTTTTTTGTTTCTAAAAGAGCCAGCTCCAGAAACCAAAACTCGGCTAAATTTCACGGGAGCGTAAAGCGAGCCTAAGCATCTTCCACTTTTGAAACAATTGTAATCGAAATGGGGCAATTCCTGATCGTAACGAGAACTCAAAACGGCCGTTTCGAATAAAGAATGAGCAAAATCCTGCATCGGTTTTAATCAAACTGGGCCAGATCCATTAAACCAGCGCTGCGTCAGCAATTGTGCCAGAAACAAACAACATATGCAGCATCCAACCTATTTCATTTGTGTTCTTTGCTATATTGAGTCCCTTCCACAATTAGTTTTTCTTAGGCGAGTTGGTACTTACTCAAGGACATGATGCTGTTGGGCAAAATTCGAATATAATGTGTGAGAGGCCGACTTTCCTACTTTCTGCCTCTCAGTGTTTCTTTTCGATTTTTGCGCTACAGTATCATGTCCTTCTATCTCTCCAAGACGGTACATTTGAAATAGAAGGCAACTGAAATGAAGAAATTGGCTTAGAAGGGAGGGGGCTTGGGCTAGTTGGTATGTCATGATGAATGATAGCGCTAACTTAGGACTAGGACAAGGGTACACACGAAGATGGGCGCTAACTTCCAAGTGAGTTTATTCTACAGAATACTAAAATATTTACGTAAAAACCACGAAGAACAACAACACGTGACAAATGACGGGCAATGCAAAATTGTATTGGGCACCGATCTCTTCCTTTAGGAAGGAGAAGTGATCCGAAATGGCGCGGCACAAGACGAGCTAAGGAGAAAACGTTTTTTGAAGGCCTTCAAGAGATGCCAAGAGCAAGAAAAAGATGCCGAAAGTCCCTAATGGTGCGCCTTTTGCCTGCGAGGGCCACTCGCTCTACAAGTCTACTCTAGCCAAGCGTTACGAGATCGATCGACGTGTTTTTGTAAGCGTAGTAGTTGTGTGCACATCGTGGTCTTACCAGGCACGTCGACTACACTGGCGCTTAAAGGGTAACTTATGGTCTGTCGTAACGTTGGCACTCACTTTAGCGCACAGATACGACATTAACGAAACAAAGTGCACTTTACGATGCGATGATGTGAATATCATACGCAACTTTTGTTACCGTATGTCTCCGGAGTCGAGCAACACTTGAGTATCTTGCTGAATCATAGGAATGCAAATATAATGTTTATTAGACTTCTACGAAAGCGGAGCCAACACTGGAACCATAATTAACGTTAACCCGGCATGACACCTGTGTCATATGTGTCCATATGTAATGTTTATTGCTTTGTTACAAAATTAGATAGCCAGCACGGCAACCACATTTCTCGCTGCACTGACATTACGCCTGCATAGGGTCTTTTTTCCAAAGCAGTTTCAAGACGTGGCGTAGCTCTGTGGTAGAATACCTGTCTGACACGCAGGGTATTGGGTTCGATTCCTATTCGGATCCTGATATTTATTCTTTGCATTCGTCGCGTCAACGCTGCCAATTTTTCTTTACGCTCTCGCATTTAAATTAACAATACGTGTGCCCTTAGACCGGTGTCTTGTAAGAAGTGAAGCAGTGTTCATATGCTTGCGGTAGTATGTCCAAGCCAGGTATATGCACGACTAACTAGGCCAAGCATTAATTCTTCTGAAGGTAGATAGTTCATGCGCTCAATTAGATGCACGCGGCGAGCTATCCGATATTGAGGAACCACGTGATCCTCCTCCCGCTCGTACGGCAACTCAGCATTCCATTAATATTGTTATTGTGGATGATTAAGACATACTGACTTCAGTGTCAACCGATGTTTAATGTGTATTTTATTTATAAACACACTGAGCGAATTTATTTGCCCGTCGTGACGTATTCATTTCCGCGACATAAATCACGGTATAACATGAATCGAGCAAATATTCGTAAACAGTCTCAAATGTGCACGATTGCATATTTGCAAGATACGCAAATTGTCTCAGATACGCATGATGCAACTCAAATGTCGCAAGATTTCACAAGGGGAGGACTTTGCGGGAAAGTGGTTTCCGAGAAAGTCTGAGCACGTTTTCTAGCGAGCTGCTAAGATCTCCAGCCCAGTTGGCCAAGAATGAACTCAGTAGCTTTTCGATAGAATGCTCGGACTTTTAAACGTAACAGCCGTCCAGAAAAACAAAATGGCATCCCATGCTGACCGCACGACGGCAGGATACGGCTGTAACAAAATAGAGAGGATTAATAGGGTTAGACCTTCACGCGACGCGGTGCAAGCAGGTGCAAGGGCGATTACTTCGCCGATGTGCAGCGCCCTCACCTCCCGTCGTGGCCAGTCTGTGAACTTCTCCTTTCACGCGCGCTCTTTTGTTCGGGAGACGAATCGGCAGGCCGCACCAAAGGGGGGAGATCGAGCGTCCGTGGTATAACATAGCTTTATTAACAGTTCATAACTCAAAATGGTAATAAACGCTACTAATAATGCTTCTGAAACGTCAAACATAAAACATTTCACGAGTTATCAATTTACATGATCTCATAAATCAGTTGGTGTCGGCATGTGGGTCATAAGCAGCCTTATATTGAGGGCATCTCCAGACTAAAGAAAACAAGAAATGCCAGCCACCGCTCTCAAACCATTGTTTTTTGTTGTGTTAATGATTGTTTACTGGGAGTTGTCGTGAAAACAGCACCAAAGCGCCATTCAATTACCATGCTCTGCACCAATTACACAACACATATTACCACTTCCTTCTTTGATTCCGTGGCTCACCAAAAAGCGAAACTAAGAAAATGCTAGCCTTGCTCTTATAACTCAATCATTGTGCTAACTGCATTTCAACTCCTTTTTAGTGCAAAGTGTAACACGAGGAAGGCTCACGTTAGGTTTTCTTTGCCCAAACCAGGAAAGGTCCGTACCTCAGCCGCACTTTTATAGGCGTCCAGTCATCAGTGCAAGCGAGAAAATTCATGGGGGCATGCCGGTGATACCAATATGTCAAATTATACGAAAACAATGCATAATCATCATCATCATCAGCCTGTCTGCGCCCACTGCAGGGCAAAGGCCTCTCCCATGTTCCGCCAATCAACCCGGTCCTGTGCTTTCTGCTGCCTCGTTATACCTACAAACATCTTAATCTCATCTACCCACCTAATTTTCTGTCTCCCCCTCACAGCGCTTGCCATCTCTTGGAATCCACTCAGTTGCCCTTAATGACCACCGGTTATCCTGCCGACGTGCTACGTGCCCGGCACATACCCATTTCTCCTTCTTGATTTCAACTATGATGTCCTTAACCCCCGTTTGTTCCCTGACCCACTCTGCTCTCTTCCTGTCTCTTAAGGTTACACCTATCATTTCCCTTTCCATCGCTTGCTGCGTCGTCCTCAATTTCAGTTGAACCCTCTTTGTAGGTCTCCAGGTTTCTGCTCCGTAGGTAAGTACCGGTAAGATGCAGCTGTTATATACCTTCCTCTTGAGGGATAGTGGTAGATTACCATTCATGATTTGATGATGCTTGCCGAATGAGCCCCATCCCATCCTTATTCTTCTAGTTATTTTACTCTCATGGTTCGGATCCGCGGTTACTACCTGTCCTAAGTAGATGTACTCCTTTACAACTTCCAGTGTCTCGCCACCTATCGCAACGCGCTGTTCTCTGCCAAGATTGTTCCACATTACCTTAGTTTTATGCATATTAATTTTCAGACCTACTCTTCTACTTTCCGTATCCAGTTCAGTAATCAGGAGCTGTAATTCGTCTCCCGCGTTACTCATCAATGCAATGTCATCAGCGAATCGGAGGTTACTGAGATACTCTCCATTAACTCTTATCCCTAATTCTTCCCAATCTAGGGCCCTGAAAACCTCCTGTAAACACGCGGTGAATAGCATTGGAGAGATCGTGTCTCCCTGCCGTACGCTCTTCTTTATTTGGATTCTGTCGCTTTCTTTATGGAGGACTATAGTGGCTGTGGATCCGCTGTAGATTTCTTCCATAATGTTTATATAGGCTTCGTCGATGCCCTGATTCCGCAGTGCCTGCATGACTGCTGATGACTGCTGAATGCATAATATATTACCAAATGATCTGTTAGCATCGTACATAGAAAAAAGGGAGGTGACCGTAATCGGTGTGTGAGATGTCTATTGCGATCCCAGGTGCTCACAAGAACGCCTACTGTTCTTGCAATAAACTCAATAAACTATGTTCAATAATTATCCCGCCAAAGTTTTTAAACTCTGTATATATATAGATTTAGTGTAGGCATTTTTCGACTTCATCTTCCTCATCTGTAAATAACCATAATCAGTCATTGGCTCGGGCGTGTTCTTCGTCGGCGCCATCTTCTTGCTTTCGGTGTAATAAAGCGTCCGCTGAGCCGCTTTATTTCTATATATATATATATATATATATAACTGGGGTCCAGTGTAAGACCTTATCGCCTGGATAAAAGGCCACGTCACGTCGTTTACTGTCACAGCGACGTTTTCGTTCCTCTTGTGCAGCTTCCGTGTTTAGACGAGCAATTTCACGCCAATGCGCGACTCGAGCTGCAAACTCTTCTGGTAGGGAAGTACTGGACGGAGCAGGGGTAAAAAAGAATGCCGTGTCGAAGACGCAGGAGGCAGTCCGTCATATACTAGGAAGAAAGGGCTGTAGCCAGTAGATCGTTGTGTCGCAGTATTGTAAGCGAATGTGACGAATGGCAAAATGTTGTCCCAGTTTTTTGGTCAGGCTGTAGGTACATGGAAATCATGTCTGAGAGCGTTCGGTGGAAGCGCTCAGTAAGGCCGTTCGTCTGCGGGTGATATGTAGACGTGGTTTTATGCACCGTATTACTCGCCCGCAGAACATCATCGAGGACCTGCGAAATGAAGGCTTTGCCATGGTCACTCAAAAGGACGCGAGGAGCTCCATGGCGCAAGACGATAGAGTTCAAAAAAAAGTTGGCGATTTCTGTAGCGGTGCCAGAATGAAGAGGCGCAGTCTCGGCGTATCTTGTTAAATGGTCGACTGCAGTGACGATCCAACGGTGACCGGAAGGCGTCAACGGCAAGGGACCATACAAGTCAATTCCGACAAGTTCAAAAGGTGAGGTCGGACAGGGTATAGGCTGAAGGAAACCGGTGGGAGGGGATGTAGATCGCTTACGGTGCTGACACGACGAGCACGAGCCCACGTATTTGGCAACCGTTGTGGATAAGCCAGGCCAGAAGCAGCGGGTCTTGATGCGGTCGTAGGTCTTGTGGAAGCCTAGGTGGCCGGCAGCAATGTCGTCGTGAAATGCTTCTAAAACACGAAGACGAAGGCACCGGGGAAGGACTGGCACCCACTTGTTACCCGTGGGATGATAGATGTAGCGATGAAGCACCCCATCTTGTAGGAGAAATTGTCGAAGGTGGCGTCGCAAGCGGCTGTTGGGTGGTTTAGTGATGCCGCGAAGGCGATCGATGAAAGTTCGACAGTAGGAGTCTGCCAGCTGAAGTGAGCGGAAATCGGAGCGCGAATCAAGTTGTATTTGATCCACTGAGGCAATCGAGAGCTGGTGTGAGGCAGGCGGGACGTCAGAGCCACTCGAAGGAGATGCGGAGGGCGTATTGTCAAGAGGAAGCGAAAGTGGGCATCGGGACAGCGCGTCGGCATCATGATGACATTTGCCAGATTTGTACGTGATGGTAAAGTCGTATTCTTGCAAGCGCAGTATCCAGCGCCCTAGACGTCCCGACATATTCTTCATTGATGACAGCCAACAAAGTGCGTGATGGTCGGTGACGATGGTGAAGTGCCGACCGTAGAGATATGGGCGAAATTTCTGTATCGACCAGACAATAGCCAATCACTCCTGCTCCGTGATCGTGTAGTTGCGCTCCGCTGTCGACAGGGTCCGGCTAGCATAAGCCACAACTTGCTCTTTAGAGGCGACGTCACGCTGTAGAAGCACTGCTCCAATACCCTGTGCGCTTGCGTCAGTGTGGAGTACAGTGGGCGCTCTCTCGTCAAAGTGGCGAAGCACTGGTCCGGACGTCAGGCGTTCTTTAAGGGTTTTAAATGCGAACTCGCAGTCGTTGGACCATGCGAAAGAAGCACCAGCGACTAATAGCTTATTCAGAGGAGCCGCTATGCTAGCAAAGTTGCGTATAAAGCGACGAAAGTAGGACGCCAGACCAAGAAAGCTGCGCAACGTCTTCTGGTTGGAGGGTCGAGGGAACTGTAGTACAGCTGCGATTTTGTCAGGGTCTGGCTGGATGCCGTCTTTCGAAACGACGTGTCCGAGAACTTTGATACTTTTGCTGGCGAATGTGCACTTTTTTGTATTTATCTGAAGGCCAGCGTTGGAAAGACACGCGAGTACCTCGTCTAATCTTTGAAGATGTTCGGTAAAGGTAGATGAAAAAACAACGATATCATCTAAGTAACAAAGGCAGGTCCTCCATTTTAGGCCACGAAGAACGGTATCAATCATGCGCTCAATATATATATATATATATATATATATATATATATATATATATATATATATGTGTATATATATATATATATATATATATATATATATATATATGTATATATATACCGGGTGTCCCAGCTATGTGTAGCCACGAGTTAAAATATACTGTATGAGAGGCAGGCGAGTGAAATCAGTTGCAAATTGCTGAACAGTCACCTTGCGCACTACAGCCATTTTTTTGTAATTGATTCGTTAATCTGGATTATTTAACTAACTTTATAAATATTGACATTAGGCAAGAAATGCGACTTGCAAACTTCGAGAGCGTATTCACGAACCCCCATTTCATTATTTGCGATAAAGAAAGTCTCACGTATATCATTTTTTCGAAGCTGCAAAGAGAGCCCGCGAAATACAAAAAGAACCACTTGACTAACGCATTCGCGTGGCGGCTAACGTGCCGCTCTCAGCCGTGGTTTGAGCGAACGAAATTAGCTGCGGCCGCGACTCGCCGGCTCGGTTGCAGCGGTAGGCCGATACGTTGGCCGTGGTTTCTTCGCCCGCGCTTGCTACAACTTGCACCACCACATGCGCCAACTGGCTGACGCGGGCCACATGGCGTAGGCTACATGAATGCGCCTTTGATCTTTCACTCTTTCCTTTACGCTGCTCTTGAATGGATGGATAATTGCTATGAGCGTGCCCTTTATAACGGAGCGGGGACCTGGGCCAGCAGTCTCGAAAAAAAAGCTTCGTTGCCGCGCAGTTAGCACCGGCAATGCGCCGTTGCTACGACCACCCCATTCGGCGTGTTTCCAATAGAGCGTAATTTCGTCAACGCTTTAACACAACGCGAGGTGGCGGCTTTAGCCCAAGCCTCGCTGATAGCATCCATCCATCTATCGGAAAATAGCTCTCCGACGCTCGCCTGGCTGTCGCACCGCGTTCCCCGCTCTTCATGTGAGAGCTAACGGCCAGGCTAGAGGTAAAACACGACGCTCGTCGTGTTTCTCTTTGCGTTTTACGACACTTTGAAGGAGTGCATATCGAGTATCGGTGTTTAGTATATACTTGTTGATGCCATCTTTGCGCGGGATTCACCATATGCGGTGTCCAGGTATGTCTTTGCAATTTCAGCTACTGCAAGGGTTGAATCATGATCATGGGCGTTAGTCCTCGGTAGGGAGATGTGCCACTAGGCGTCAACTTGCGTGCGTCTACATCAAGCGGTGCTATATCTGCCAGACAACAACAGACATTATAAAAGCTGTCATATACCAATACACTATAAACAATCTACCACTTCTGTGTCGACATGTTTCATTTTCGTGTTCTACCGAGAGATCAGCCATCTTTTCTGTATAACATGCATGTTATGAATATGGCCTAAACTTGGCGTGCCCCAAAGCAGATGACAACATTTTATGTGAGATGAAACCAAGACTTTGCAGATGAAAAGCTTAACTGCTCCAGTCAGCCAGAAAGGCACCCTAGACTAAAATTCCCGAAATTCTGGATATACTCGTACACAGCTGCTCTGAGCTGCGATACGGATATCGCTGCTCATAAATGTCTGTGGGTTTCCATAACTAACGCCAAGACGACTTTATCCGACAGCTTATTATTCCAGCCTAAGCCACTGTAATTTACTGCAATGAACTTTGATCTAGTGCGTCATACTCTACAAAAGAAAGTGTTAGAAAGAAAGAGAAAAATGGAGAGAAATATGGGGAGTGAAGATGTAATAAGATAAAGACAGAGAATGATATAGACAGAGAGAGAAAGAGATAGAAACAAGAAAAGGGGACAAAAAAGAGAGCAAGAGAGAAAGAGAAAGGAATAGACACAATGAAAGCTAAAGAAAGGCACGGAGAGAGTGAGAAAGTGATGGAAAGAAAGAAGAGCTAATTGGGTACAGACAGAAAGACAGAAAGAGCGAGTAAGGGAAAGAAAGAGAATGAAAGAGATACAAAAAAAGAGATAGAAGAATAAGATAGAATGAGATAGAAATAGAAGAAAGAAAGAGAGAAATACAGAAAAACAAGAAAGACCGCCTAGCTCCGCTTGTCCTTCGGGTTTGGTACCACTAGTTCAAAGCTGCCGTAATATTTTTGCGCTCCCAAAATGTAATATCGAAACAGAAGTTCTCAGTACTTAACATCGCTTCTTTTTCTGATACACTAGAGGAAGCAGACCTAGGCCTTCAGAGGCCGATTTCCCTCTTTTTACTGATAAAAATGGACTGTGTCGATTAGCAATCTTTTCCCCTTGACATATTTTCCATTAAACTGACAGGTCCATTCGTCAACATGATCTTCTCGCTATGCAAGACCGTCGGAGGTGCAGTGAATATGTTTTCGAAGATTGGCAAGAGCTTTTTCGGCGGCATGTTTGGAAGTGTCTTTGACACCGCAACCTCTATGCTGCCTCTGGGTGACTGCACCGGCCTGAACCTTGCCGGCGACATCATGTGCGGCCAGCCGGTGGTCTTCGAATTTCCCAGCGCACTCAACATTGGAAAGGTCAGTGCCTCTAAACAGTAGACAACGCTAAGCTCCAGCAAGATATAAATGCTTCGCTCCAGCAGGACGCCCGCCACGGTGGTCAAGTGGTTAGGGTTCTTCACTGCTGACCCACAGGTCCCGGGATCAAATTCCGGCTGCGGCTGCCGCACTTCGATACAGGCGACACGCTAGTGGCCCGTGTGCTTACATTTACATGCATGTTATTTATGCGCAGAAATTTATGTGCAGAAGATTTATGTGCAGAAATTATTAGATCCAGCAGCATATTAATTTCGTGAGTGATGTAAGGTTGGGGCTCTAATGATGACATCCCGAATTATTAAGGGCACTGTTTCCGATTGTTAATAGAAAATGAGAGGTGATTTCACGCTTGGCGCTAACAAACGCAACTACTTGCTCGAATACTCTGTCTGCAAATTACAGCACGTCGGAAAAATGAAAACACCGTTCAGACACCCCGTTACGAACCATAGGTATGAGGCTGCTATTATTCATAATCTGTGAAGTGCGGAAAGTCTCGCGAGTTGGCACATTAGCGTGATGAGACCGAAGAGCAAAAAAGAACAACAAAAAAAAGACAAGGACGCAGTGCGAAAGGAGACGTGTGAAGTGGCCTCATTTTGTTCATCGTCCTCGTCCTTTTTTTTTGCGCTTCCCTATAATCATAATCAGAGCTCGACCGATGACCTGAAAGTGTCCACTTTGATCGCGGCCTCGCCAGTCGTATTTTGAGAGAGGCGCAGCGTTGGAGGCTACATTGCGATGTTTGTGCACGTTAAAGCACAACAGATGGACAAGATTTCCGGAGAGCTCCGATGTTGAGTGCTTCATAATAATAACGGAGTTTTTGCACGTAAAGTAGCAGAAGTTCTTATTATTCTTAATAACATTACGCTTCCAGAAAATATGTATATTTTCCGGGCCACTTGTTTGATATCACTGCTACAGCCGTTCGATGTGATTTTCGTTCACACCAGAATCGTAATTAAGTCATTCATTTCTGAAGGTTACATGTGATACAAATGAAAGGACTGGCAAACTATCCTGTCTACCCATTTCGTCTCCTAAGTGCTCGTGCCTTTCGTCACATGCTTCTATTCTCGCTTCAGGTAGTTACTTTTCTTTGCGCGAATACGGACACCTGTTTTCCTGTTATGTTTCTTTCGTATCATATCACGCATCCTATTCAAACACGCATCCTTACCAATTATTTCTCAGCCAGCAACAGTGCTGTAATACTTCAGTGATTATTGCATATGCTGCTGTCGCTGCATATGTATACATCAGTCATGCGACGGCCGGCCCCACGGCCAGAGCGCCAGTCTTTAGCGTTTTATTCGCAAGATATAAACAGTACAAAAGAGAACACAGATACCGTTGAAACGACAGCTGCTGCAAGTGTTCAGTATCAAAATGCAAGGTATGTGGTGTATTGACAAGGGCGCTGTTATCCTGAGTAGAGGTGAACATATTAGGGTTAATAACGGTTCCGAAACCATTCGTGTGAGGTTGTTGTATTCCGTAGGAATAATAAGCATTCGACAGACTACGAGAACTAGTTGCATGTGAACCCTTCTACAATAGGTATTTTATTTTTTGTGTCCTCATTGTGATTTCGTTTTTTTAAGTTTGTGCGCAGTCAGCTGACACCAACACGTAAAACTAATTCATTTAACCAATGCGCCCTTTCATTCGCAGTGTCTGAACACAACGATGTCGACATGCGTTGGAACTCATGCGAATCAGGTAGGTTCCATGTGCATGTTTAACGGCGGCGTATTTCTTTTATAATGCAGTCCAAGGTTCTTACTTACAAAGCAACACAGAAAATTTCAAGCAGTCGTCATGTTGGCCATATTACCGAAGCTAACCGGGTCATACCAATTGAAACTTAAAAAGAAAATTTAACTGTGAAATAGACGCCGGTATTTTATTAAAGCGAGACTTTGCACTGCTGCTATCTGCATATATGCGCCTTGTGCACGGATTGACAAGGCGAAATATTACCTTAAAGCACAGTCAAGATCCCTGCAGCGCGCAAACGTAAACAACGCATGGTACTAGACGTTTGCATATAGGCAGTTATGCAGACAATTTACTCGTCACGTTTAGTAGTGTAGCATTTACAAGGACATCTTCACGCTAGCATATTTAATATGTCATGACATATGCGCCACATTAACAAAGGTCTTCATTGCAGTGTACAAATTGTTTCTTTCTTTCTTTTTTGTCGCAGGATCTGGTCGTAAAACAGTTCTTCCAAGCTGCCACTGTAAGTACGAGCCTGGTGCTTGTTTTTTGTAGGCCCATCTATGTGTGGTCTAGGAAAGCTGTGGTACATTGCTGATAAAACTGGCCCCTTATATTGTCACGAGGTTGTGACGTCCACGAAGGCAGCAGTCGGCGTGTCCAAGATGAAACTTTTATTGCGATAGCAATTATATCGACAGTGTCGGCTGGTTTTTGCCGTCGCCCCGTCAGGCTGCGTGTATATATATATATATATATATATATATATATATATATATATATATGTATATATATGTAAGTCCCAAAGAAAAATAATTGAGAAAAAAGCTTCCGAAGCGCGGAATCGAACCAGCAACTTCTCGATCCACCGCGCGTGGCTCTAACCACTGAACCACAAAGCGCAGATCGCGTAGGTGGCTAACGGCGACCGTTATATACAAACCCTTTACCGCAGTACTCAGAGACGGCAGGCGCTTATCATTACCAGCGAGATGGCGCTAGGAGCGCAACGGGCGCACTTAAATGCGTCGGCCAGCTCGCCCCGCTCTTGCGAACGCCGTTTCTCTTCGCCCTACAGGGCGTGGTCGCATTCGTGCGCTTATTCGAGGAAAGAAGGGGGCGGGAGGGGGGGGGGGAGGGTCGAGCGGCGGATTGTCTGTCGTGTGCTTTCCCCGCGATGTGCGCGCTGAAGTCACAGAGCATACGCAGGTCGCTTCGCTCACTGCAGCGGCCGCGTTTGCGAAAGGAGCGCGTTGTTCAAACAGAAATAAGTAACAACTGTGATAGTTTGAGCTCGTCCCGTGTGTACCTGTTCGTTCGTTTCGTGCATCCTGCTTGATGTTTGAGCAGTGCGCTTAAAGTGTCGAGCTTTGACGCATGATAGTTCGCGCTCGTCCTGTGTGTGTTCTTTTCGTGCGTCCTTTGCGCTTGAGCGACGCACTGGAAATTTCGAGCTGGTTTCCGTTCTTCGCGTTACATTCCAATTTGTTGCTATCGCATTCATTGCTTCGCCATTGCGGCGAAACTGCGGCTGTTTATTTGGCTGAACTTGTGGCCGGAAAACGGAAAGTCAAACTACAGCAAGACGCACTGCACACTGATAGCGGCGAACAGATCGTCTGCTGTCGATAATCTGTTCTGCGGTAAGGCGCGTTGGCATTCATACATGCACCATCGAACATTCGAGCCTTATCGCTGGTGGCCGCGTTAGTTCGAGAGTAATCTCAACTGTTCGCGTTTCCGCGCTGAAGCCTATAAGAAGATTCTAAGATATTCTAGAAAGTTCCCAGATATTAGGGCATGGCTTGCGCATGGCGGCGGCTATGAGTGCAACGGACAAGTTACATTTAAATAACAAAATGAAGCGCGCGTGGCAATACTGAAACTGAAAGCGCGTACCGAACACCTTTTTAGGGACGAAGCTCCTTAGGGTGTGGGTCTTTCCGTCCTCTGTAGTAGTAGTAGCAGGTAGCCAGCTCTAGTTTAATGAATTGCTCACTAGATGAGCAATTCCCTAGATATCATAATTTACAACACATCATAGTGCTCCTTGATTTAATCAGACTAAAAGACATACTTTTCGGGCGATATACACTAGTGGGCTTTAACCTTTTCGTCTTTATGCACATGATCAAAAAATTATTTCTACGAAAAACGCAAAGCACACCTTGGGCAACATGTTTGGCTAAAGGGACCATGAGGCGATGCGAAGCCGGAGCACTTGCACGATCGCGTTCCGTTGGCTTTCGTTGGGCATGCTACTGGACAAGTACTCTAAAGACTACGTTTACAACGGAGAGATACAGTGGACCGCAAGATGAGAAACCGCTCGAGTTTTACAAGAGTGTGTGCGACTTTAGGCGCACAGTAGATCAAAAAACGGAGGGGAAATGGTTTGAAGAACTACCGCCAATAGAACTAAGTTACTTGCTGACGGAAGAGACACTAGTAGACGAAGATAAAAGAAAAACAAACCCAAGCCGATGGAAGACACGGAAGAAAAGCAAAGTCCCTGAAGTAGTTCGCGAATTTGACTGGCTGAGAAGATGGAGCTTGTTGCCGACACGTCAACGCCTTGCCAGATTCCACGTGACACCAAATGATAGATGCGTGAACTGTGGGCATTCCGAGACCACTAAGCATGCGTTATTCGAATGCGTTGCTACGAAGGGTGTATGACACCTTGTTTGGCGCACCTTTGGAGTTAGAGCTACATCGCTGTCCAAAAAGAATAACGGCAAGTTTGCCCAATTGATACTATTGGTGACAATGTACGTGATCTGGAGACGTCGGTGCCAGGCAGAAGCTCGTCGGCAACCACAGCGTGCAGCGTTCCCAGCCATGCACCATATTTATCAAATTGTTTTCGGATACCTAGTTGACGATCTGGAAGCGAGTGGTGTTGATGCCTTCTTAAGGCGCTGGCACACTCGGTTTTTCGCATTACGTGGACAGAAACTGCAGTTTAAAGCAGCACCATACTGAGTTCAGAAAAAGAAACAAGTTACCCGATTTCCCGTGTTACACTCCCCCCCCCTTCCTTTTTCTCCCCTCTTTTTTCTTTATTTTTTGTTCTCATATCCTTGAGACGTAAGATGCTTTAGTTAATTTGGTTGTTGTTTTATAGTTGCCCGGTAGCGTACAGTGTATTACTCCAGCCAGTAATTGCGTCAAGCGTTTGTATAAGTTACACTGACGCAATTTATAAGTATTTAGTTTATAAGTATTTAGTTTATATGTGTCTCTCGCGCTTGCGTGTACAGGTTCAATAAACTTTTCTTTGCGACCGACCTCGCGTCATGGAACTGCGAAGAGGAACGCTACGCGCGTCGTGTCTTCCCTCTAGCCTTGCCGTTAATTCTCACAGGGCGAGTGGGGAACGCGGTCGCTCTTGGCGCGCTTTCTCTTTTGCTCGGGAGCGGACACTTTCCCTCCATTTCACCGATCACAAAGCGGTGATAATGAAGGGACCACGTAAACCAACAGCACAATAAAAGTTTGATGTTTAATATATGCACGGTGTTTGACACTCTATATATGATGTACTGGGCGAATTTCAATGAAGAGTTTCACAGTTTACCGATGATTCCCTCAGGAGCTTCGCCCCACTCATCATCATTCACCCCGTGGATATGCTGTGACTTTTGGTCATTTGGACGGGTGCTTGCAGATGGCACGTTCTCTATGTACCTGCCGCGGGACACAAAGAAAAACTCTGCAGAAGCATCTACTAGTTTAGGATGGAGATGCATAGGCGTGCGCAGAGGGAGGGGAGGGCGCCCTCCCTAATCACCTAAGAAGAGGAGGCGCAAAGTCTGCCCCAAACATTGACTTCATAGGGAGGAAGGGTGCCGCGATGAACCTACGCACCTCCTGAAGGGAAGCCCTGCGCACGCATATGTGAATATGAATTGGGCAGCAAAGGCATAACGCTAAAGCAGTTGTTATCAAGAGCAATAGAAAGAAAAATCACTAGTTTCGCTGCAAGGGCGAATCCAGGAATGCAGCAGCAACAAATTAAAGTCTTGTACGAATATAATAGTTTGATAATAATATCTGGGGTATAACGTCCCAAAACCACGTCATGATTATGAGAGACGCCGTAGTGGAGGGCTCCGGAAATTTTGACAACCTGGCGTTCTTTAACGTGCACCTAAATCTAAGTACACGGGCCTCAAACATTTTCGCCTTCATCGAAAATGCAGCCGCCGCGGCCGGGATTCGATTCCGCGAACTTCGGGCCAGCAGTCGAGCGCCATAACCACTAGATCACCGTGGCGGGGCAATCTTATACGAAGTAAGGCAAGCAGCTATCTCTTGGAATCATCTAGCGTAAATCCACAAAACGCTCGTGTAAGGGAATACGGTCGCTCTATATAGTGAAGCAGTTTTCGTGTTGTCTCTCGTCTCATGTGTAGTAATCGGTGAGAGCACAACACTCACAAGTATACGCGAGCCGTGTGTCTGATGTCTGTCTATAGAGCACACGCGCAACAGCGCTCGCGGCCGCACCTATGTGACCAGAGTTCGCAGTTGATGTGCCAGTGACGCTGCCCGCTCCTTCCACCGGCGCCCTTTCATGCTCCTTCACCCGACGGTAGACGGGTTGTGCGTTTCCTCTCTGCTTGAGGGAGCCATCGGCGTCAGGCTTCAAAAGCGGGGCGATCTTATCGCATGTTCTTTTCGTGCGACGGAGACGGCTGCTCCTTTGATCTATGCTGAAGTCGCGTTCGTCCGCAGCGCTTACGCGCTTTTAAGGCTAATTCAATCTTGGGACTAACACTGGTCGCGCGCCTATTTGCGACGGGCGACCAAAAAGCGACGTGAATCTCCGTGTGACTTATAACCGTCGCACACAGAATAAACATCTGCTGGAATTGCTATTACCCCGGAAAATTAGCTGACGCCCTGTTCCTGCACATCTGATTGGTTCGGAGGCTTGCGAAAACAGCCGCGTCAATGAAAAAGGCTGCACCTCCCCGAAGGGGATCGGGAGGAAATGCGAATGCATTGGGGTGCACCCGATGAGTGTGCGATTAATTAATTAAGAGAGACGAGAGTGGGCACGTAGAGGCGTAATGCTCGAGTTGCATTGTGTTACACTTCGTCCTAGTGGTTTCGTTGTCGCGAGAGATTCGACTTCACCGACTTCCATCGCTATCAAGACACCAAAGCGCGTGCTCGTTGCATGATATATATAGGTCCGAGCGCGGAGAGGAGGAGCGCCCCAGCTCTCTCTCCGCCGAGCGAGCTCCGCGATGCGAGTGCCCTCACCGGGTACACTCCTCCTCTCCCTTACCCTCCGCCGCTCACCACCTGCTCCGGTTGCTAGGTGCGGCGCAGCTGTTGCTAGGGGCGAGAAGGAGCGTGCGCGGAGAAATAACACCTGTGCGCACGCCGGCCAGGGACGCAGGACAACCCCCGACTAAGAAATGCATTCGCATTTAAAATCAAGGAGTGAGTGACTGAGCCAAGACAGTCGCTTTGCGACCACAGTTGGCTATAGGAGACCGTTGGCGACCAGTCGCTTTTGGGACTAAATTGGTCGCGCGACCAGTGCGATCATTGTCGCAGGTTTCTACTGGCAACCATTAGGGCCACTTTTATTGCGATATCAATCATATGGACGCTCTCAGCAGGTTTTTGCCGTTGCCCTCGCCCTCGCCGTCATTTTCCGTGAAAATTCCAAATCAATAACATTGCCTCAAGCATCATATTATCTACGCAAGAGTAAAGGATCGTTCACACCTGCGCATGAACAAACTAATTTTATCTGGGGTTTAACGTCCGAAAACCATGCTATGATTATGAGGGACACCGTAGTGGAGGGCTCCGGAAAGTTCGACCACCTGGACCTGGTGTTCCGTAACGTGCATTGGCATCGCAGAGTACGCGGGCCTCTAACTTTTCGCCTCCAGCGATATGCGACCGGCGCGGCCGGATTGGAACCCGCGAACTTCGTGTCAGCAGCGGGCCACCGGAACTGCTGCACCACCGTGGCAGACCCTGCGCACGAACAAAAAAAGGAACGTATCTCCATGAAGTGAATGATGACGAGTGGGCGAAGCTGGGTCCTAAGGTCCATAATGTATACGTTGTAATCGCCGTTTAGTATAAAGGGTGTGTGCTTGCAGGATTTTTATATTGTTCTGTCACAATTATGATTGATATTAGTCTACTGTTCAACCAGTTTTTGTGTCCGACATATGTTACCCTAGTATTCCCAATGGGTCATTCCACGCCAAACGTCCCAGACATTGCGCTCGACCCTCTCCAATTGTATTGTAAAAAATTGTGGACGTTCATATCAGTGCACTATTTGCCCTCGGAAAGTATTTTTTGGAAAAAAAATTTTTCTTGTCTGTTACAGTGATTTGAATTTTGCCGTAGTGGGTGAAACATAGGTTGCGAAAAAATACTCTAAAAAAATACAATACTTTACGGAACGCCTTGAATATCTGCTGTTTACTTGAAAAGGAATGGCACTACCTTATTATTGCCCATTGACGACCACTACTTAGCCTCAAGGTGTGCTTTGTGGTGAAGCAGTGCTGCAATTCTGCGCCCATTTTGAGTATTTTTTAAAAATTCTACGAATAATATAGACAAAATAGGACTATATCACCTGGCTGGATAGTTGGCAGTAAGCGTGTCAAAAAAGTATTGAAGTCGATGACCGAGTTTTTTCGAAGTGGAAGGGGCGCAAACATTGAAAAATGTGTGAAAATGCTCCACGTTCAAGCACATGTAGAGTGGTGATGCAGTTCAAGTAAAAATGCACGCTTGGTCTCGTTGGGAAGAGTAAACAAAGGAGATTTATTTGTGAAAGTTTAATCGGAGTGTTGTTTCATTTTTCGCGAGAAACAAAATTTTATGTTGAGCATTCGCGGCGTGCCTGGGCGCGGGCCCGTAAGTCCGCTTCACTGCGCCGCCACTGTTCCTTGGGGCAACGGAAGTGTGCAGCGCCCACGCGGGTGGCACGATCGTGTGCTGCTGTGAGTTTTCACGTTGCTGAAAACTTGCAAGCAGTGCATATGGCTGGCAGAATGTTTCGGAAGGGCACTAAAGGCTGCCGGTTAGTAGTCGGAGCAGAGCACGATTTCATTGCCACGTCACTGCATGCACACGTGCGACAGGCGCAGAGCTTGGGTTGTGTTTTCGATCTCTGCGGATGTTGGAGTTCTTACTTCCGTTGCCGACGTATGGTCTTCGCCACTTGAAATGCCTGTGTTGCTGAGTAGGTGGTGAGCCCGGCATTAAGAGTGGTCAGTGATGATGGCACGCAATGGTGAAACGTGCGCGTACCTTTGAGGGAGATTGTAGATTCAAACCTTGCTGAGAGCTCAACTTTCTGCCACGCTGCATGCGATGCTTTCATCTTAGTAATCGCCTTGCGATTACTAAGCGAACGCGATAGACATTTAAAAGGACGAATCCGCCTTAAAGGCGGCTTCGTCCTTTTGTATATTAATCGCTTTCGGTTTCCGTTGTACACGCTCTCCGTCTAAAATATGACACGATGGCAGTATACTCACCATTCGCAATGTTTATCTTACTCGCTGCCAAGGGATGCGGCCGAAAGACGAACCTTCGAGTGCCGCGTGCTCGCTCGGCGACGCGATCACCGGAACAAAGTTCACCTCTGCCGAAGATCCGAGCGCAAGACTACGTAGCACCATTCGGCTCCGAGGCACGAATGGCGCGCGTCACGTTCAAGCGAGCTGCCCATAAAAAATAATTATAAGTGTATTCCCGGTGCCTGTTAGCCACTTTTATTATATAATAATATATTTTAAACGAACCATCACTCGTTTTCCCTGACACTCCCTGACACTTCGTCGGCGGCACTGCGGAAAGCCGAAGAATGCGTGTCGAAACGTGAAAACTCACAGCAGCACACGATCGTGCCACCCGCGTGGGCGCTGCATACTTCCGTTGCCCCAAGGAACAGTGGCGGCGCAGTGAAGCGGACTTACGGGCCCGCACCCAGGCACGCCGCGAATGCTCAACATAAAATTTTGTTTCTCGCGAAAAATGAAAAAACACTCCGATTAAACTTTCACAAATAAATCTCCTTTGTTTACTCCTCCCAACGAGACCAAGCGTGCATTTTTACTTGGACTGCATCACCACTCTACATGTGCTTGAACGTGGAGCATTTCACACATTTTTCAATGTTTGCGCCCCTTCCACTTCGAAACTACTCGGTCATCGACTTCAATACTTTTTTGACACGCTTACTGCCAACTATCCAGCCAGGTGATATAGTCCTATTTTGTCTATATTATTCGTAGAATTTTTAAAAAATAATCAAAATGGGCGCAGAATCGCAGCATTGCTTCACCACAAAGCACACCTTGAGGCAAAGTAGTGGTCGTCAATGGGCGATAATAAGGTTGTGCCATTCCTTTTCAAGTAAACAGCAGATATTCAAGGCGTTCCGTAAAGTATTGTATTTTTTAGAGTATTTTTTCGCAACCTGTTTCACCAACTACGGCAAAATTCAAATCACTGTAACAGACAAGAAAATTTTTTTTTCCGAAAAATACTTTCCGAGGGCAAATAGTGCACTGATGTGAACGTCCACAATTTTTTACAATACAATTGGAGAGGGTCGAGCGCAATGTCTGGGACGTTTGGCGTGGAATGACCCCAATATAAAGTAAATTGAGTGACATAAAGTGACATAAAAAGTCGACGAAAAGCTCGGTCCTAAGGTCCATAACGTGTACGTTGAGGTCGCCGACTAGCATAAAGGGCTTGTGCGTGTAGGCGTTTTATATTGTTCCGTCACAATTATGATTGTTGTTCGTCTATTGTGAACCTTTTTTATTCTTATACACACATATGTTTCAACTATAGCAACGGTTTCCTAACCACCATGACAGCGGACAGCGAGCTTCGACGACAATGCTAGGTCCTATGGTTCATTATGTCTACGTTGAAATCACCGACTAGTATAAAGGGTTTGTGCTTCTAAGTGTTTTATATTGTTCCGTCAGAAATATTATTGATATCAGTCTATTGTTAAATCTTTTTAGGGGATTTTACACGGTGCTGTGCCGTGAGCACGGACACCACACAACGGACAAGCTTAAACCCTAAGGTGCTTCGCCCCTAAAAGAACAAGATACTACCCCGTGAGGATTGTGTCGCTTTTTGTTTGCGTTTGTCGTCGCGCTACCCGCTCTACTTGTTCCGTACCAACCAGCCTGATTTATTTACGTGTTAAAAAGTAGAATTCACTTTTGATGGCACACACTCATACGAACATTCATGCGCGTGTTGTAAATGAGTGTGTATATCCGGCGAACGCTTTTGATGCATCAGCTACCAAAACAAATGTGACTAACAAATGTGAGTATAAACATTGAAAACTTCATGCTAACAGCGTCTTTACCAGTAGCACATTTCGTGTTGAACTCCGAAAAACTTGTTCTGCATCAGAGAGCTGTCTCTTGTTTTTTTATGTTTATCATTGTGTGTAACGAAATTCATAACATTTTTTTCCAGTGAGTAGTTCAACATTTTTTCTGCACAGACGAGCCTTCGGGACGGCGGGTAATACTTTTTTGCATTTAGTGCTACTTTAATTCCCCCATGAGGAAACGCCCTACGAACGATTGCGTGGCTTTGGAACGCGAAACATCGGATTTTTTTTACAGCTAAACTGTTCAGATTGTCCTTAAGCCAATTCGCATCGACAGATAATTATCATCATCATGAACTGACTCCCATTATGTTCGTCCTCTTCTTCATATTCTGCTTCGCTCCCTGAGCACGTGTGCCGATTCGTCCGGCGTGGGATGCAGTAGCTCAGACTAGTTAGAGAACGAGTACAGATAGAGTGGAAGTAAGATTTCAAGGGAGAGACATAGAGCAAGAAATATGTAGAAATATAGAGAAAGAGAGAAATTATTCGCGAAAATAAAATGTTTTGGCGAGTCCGGATTCGAGCCTGCCTACCCAGGATCCGAAGGCGAGCACTGTAACCACTGGGCTATCCAGAATATGTAGCAGAGCGTCACGTAGCCTTGTATAGTATATTATAGAAAGTGGGCGGGAAAGAAAAATGGGGATGCCGAGCGAATTCGAGGGTGAAGAGGAGGGAAGGGAGGAGGGGAGATTGTAAAACGAGAGAGAGAAATAGGGAGAGAGAGAGAACGCAAGGGAAGAGAGAAAGTAAGATAGAAACATCGAGAAAGAAAAGGAAATCTACATAGAGAGAAAGAAATAGAAATAGACAGAGACAAAAGGGACAGAAAACAACAGACAACAGAAACAAAAATGAAAAAGATATGAAGAAAAAACGAGAAAAAGAAGGTGAATAATAAAGGGAAAACCAAGAAGGCCGCCTAGCTCCGCACTTCCATCAGGCTTGGCGCCACTACTTGAAAGCTGTCTTAACTTTTTTTTGCTCGAATTTTCATGCATCGGCAGGGAAGCATACGCTTACTAGCGGGGAGATGACGCTGCCCCTACACCTCCACTTGTTCAGCACTAAATAAAAAAAACAGCTGGAAGTGGAAGATGGAAGATTGCGAAGAAAAAAATCCGTAAACAGGGGGTGGGTGCTTGAGCCGACGTTTCGACAAGTGGACTTGTCTTCTTCAAGGCTGGAACTGATTTATTCCATCTTTGAAGTTCCAGCCTTGAAGAAGACAAGTCCACTTGCTGAGCACCCACCCCCTGTTTACGGATGTGTTCAGCGTAAGGCACTTGAACGTGAAATACCTGTGTTGAAAGACCTATCTTGCAGAATTGTTTTTCTCATAATTGGTGTTATAATGCTGGCATTGTGAGCACTTAACCTTATCAAGAGGCAGCTTCACTTACGAGCGGGATGAATGTAACCTGGGTCGTGAATCGTCAGTGCTGTTTTTTCTGCACGTTGCTAATAGTGATTTTTTTTATGGCAGTGTGTTTTCACAACCATCATTGCGGCGCCAGGGTACTCTATGACAAGCATTTTCTGCACCGTGGCCAACGTCATTATAAGCATTCTCAGCAGCGGACCACTGGAAGTTGTAGGCTCTGTGATGAACCAGCTGGAGAGCGCCATCGGAATGCAGTGTGAGAACGCTAGTCTCATAAGGTTGCCAGTAGGCCTCGGTTGTGAGACGTTAGCTGTAATTGGCGGAGCGAATCCAAGAAAGAACAAAGAGCGCCACAGTGATGATCACAGGCGCACACACAAACACAGATCATTTTACTTGGAATGCAAGCAAAGCATTTGGACGCCCCCTTGGAATTCGTGCGCTAACTTTCTGTAACAGTGGGTAAGCCAATGCTAACTACTACTGCTTTGGCTGCAATTCCATAAGTAAGGATATTCAAGTTGTTTCCCGAAAGAGCCAGAAGTCGAGCTCAGTAAATTTCAGAATTTCATTTTTTTCTGTGCTATGGCGTTTAAAGTAATCCCGATATGATCACATGTTCCAGACGTTACTGTGGCGTTCCAGTGACACGTGTCCATTTTTCATGTTTTACACTTTGCGCCAGCAAGCGAATGTTCAGCAGGGACAGTCACCAACTAGCCTAGGAACACGTTGTTTTAAAGCGCCATAGTTTGGGCATTAAATGAAAAAAGGACATTGGTCTGTTTGCTTGTATTTAGTAAATGACCTCATGCGGTATTTTTTTCAGAAATTCCGATTTTAGTAAGTGTAGCTAGGCTTTTCTGTTAAACTAAGTTATTTTACTGCAGCGTCTCTTGTTTAGTGTTGATGTTGACACGCACGTTTTGCCTATAGGTGTTTACAAAGTTAGCCGCTACAACGTCTCTCACCTATCAAATTGCAAGGCCGAAATAGAAAAGGGTAAAAAAAGCGCGAAAACACAAGGACGAGACAGATGGAACAGCACTAGCGCTGAACCGATAATGTTTACCAACAAGCACAAGTTCGCACGCTTAGAAAAAGTTGTAGACACAGTGTAATTCATTACGTAAGAAAAATGAATATTTACAATGTATCAAAAGACAGTATTACGAAAAATGCAGGTTGCATAGTATATAGACTTAGGTATCTCACTGAACACCCACCGCATAATAATTTTGTTGCCGCCGTCAATATGTCGTAGCGATGTTAACGTCCATATTATTTTTTTTCAATCATATAGACCATACATCTAAGCTCTCCAAAATTGGCTACACTGCCAAAGTTGGGATTGTGCCATTGGGTCTGTTAAAACAAGGATGGCTGTAACTCAGCATCCCAGCATCCCAAATTCAGCATCCCAAATTATGGAATGTTGGAATGCATAAAGCTTCAAAGTTTCAAAGGATAAGATCGCCGATATGCGTTTGGTGGCTAGTATACTAGGAAGACTTCGTCGAGAATCCCTCCCAATTTTACCTATGCTCACGCTCGCTATCATCGCCCGATATATGTATCTTGACTGTAGTAAACAGCTTCCGATTTGATTCGAAAAAATACTTTACCTAAATACCACTAACCAGACAGGAGGTATTACACATTGCATTAAGGGTACTCACAAGTGCTTTACATGTTCGCGGAGAAAGACGCAAATGTGAATTGTGCTCGTTCATTCAATGATGATAATGCTTCGCATGATAATTTCGAACAGCGCGCTGCACCTATACATTAATGTCATGGTTCTCCTAAGGAGCTAATGAACTGGCCGAGGAACTGCTGTAATGACGATACAGCAAATTGTAAAATCGTACATAAGGCATTTCACTAGCAATACTTGATTTCCCAAGCATTCACCTTACTTTGATTTGTTACGGGGAATAAGTTCTCTTGCATCACCTTAGTAGTGTAGCAGATATTGCTAAGGTTAGGAGAAGATGAGATTTTCTGCGGTGTCTACATGGGGTATATTGCGAGAGTGCGGAAAACCGACGATTATTGCCAAATATGATTCCTTAGGGGCACTCCAATATACAGGTGAAGTAACATTTCTGAGATATCTGTGATTATGAAATGTTTCCGTGTGGTAACGCAGGGCTTCGTTGGTTGGTATAACGGAATGAAGCTTGTTTCATTTTTTTTGCAGGTTGACGTGCCCCTGCCATGCGGATGGAACTTCAAACGCAACGTTCCCTTGTTAACTGAGCGGTTGTCCCGACCATCGGCAGTGCTGAATGCTGAAAAAAAAAATTACAGCATATCCAGGGGGGAATGATGAAGACCTTGGGCGAAGCTCCTGAAGCAATCATGTGGTGAATTCCATTGGCAGATTCGGAGCACTTCCGGTAGCAGTTTTTCTGCTCCATTCGGAGCAAGTCTGTTCCTTTGGCAGATTGAGAGTGCTCCCTGTATGTTTCATTGGCAGATATGGAGCAGGTCCGGCGCCAGATTCACTCCACGGAGCAGCTCTCGCTACTACGCCAAAGGCGGTGGATTCGACCGGTAGTCGCAAGCTCCCCGCGCGTGCGCAGAGCGTGGTGTACCGCGTGTGCGACGAAATGCGCTGTCCGACCGCGCCTGTTCTCTCCGCTCGCACCCGTGAAGGCGAAAACTGTGCGAACCGCGAGGAATGCTGGGCGCTTGCGAAGTAGATGTGCGCTAGAGCCCCCTACCGTTTGCTCTGGCGAGGGCGCTTGTGTTCTATTGGCAGATTTCCTTGGGATGCTCTCCACGGAGTGGAGTGCTCCGGCGTAGAGTTCGTCAACCACTACGAATCCGCCAATTGAATTCACCAATGGTCTCGGGATCCCACCGTCTCGTGATCCACCGTTTCGGTCACCACCGTTTCGTGATCCGCCTGGCTGCCGCGAAGCGAGCGCCAAGCAAGAGAGCCTCTCGGGATCGAGAGGCTGCCGCGAAGCGAGCGCGGCGCCAGGTGGATCTCGATGCGGTGCGCGCCCGCGAAGCCGCCGCCAAGCGCGCGCGGCGCCATGCGGCAGCCTCTCGAGCTCGCACATCGGGATCCTGCCGACGAGCACGAGACGCAGCGGCCTTCCACACCCGGCGCTCCTCGTCGTCCATGGTCCGCCAATCAGCGCGATCCGATAAGCGCACTCCTCCACGTACGGCGACGATCAAGGAGAATGAGAGATAACGGGCGCAGCTGCCAATCTGAGAGCAGCGGCACCTATAACGCCATCTAGCGTGCATTCACCCAACCGCCATATTGCACATATCTCTATGGGACAGCGCCGTGTAGTATATTGTCACCCAACTGCAGTTTGCATGCATCTCTATGGGACGGCGCCATCTATTGAATGATATGGGAGACGCGACGGCGGCGGAACGCCTGACGGAGCAACGAGCGACCAGGTGATGCTATAAGGAGCTTCGCCCCTAAAAAAATATACGAGGCTTGACCTGACATTGTCTTCAGAATGTAGGCTTTCATTCACTTTTTATCACTGATGCAAATAACGTTTCTGCGCACCATCATTACTCTGGATCACATGCTTTGGTAGTATCTTGTGGCTTTCACAGACTATGACAAGGAAAGAGACTGGTGGCAAAGAGTCCTTCACAGTGGAGCTCTTTCAGATCAAATACAGGCCGTCCAGAAGGCCCAGGATATTGCGGTAAGGTTAAACATTACTGCCCCAACCTGGGAGCTGCCTGCGTCAACTTAGGGTTGATCATAAGGACCCGAATAAAGTTCATCATACCATACCTTCCCCTAGTCGTTCTTAGCAGGGGCCACTGACACGCATTATTTTATTCGTAGTTATTCAACCATACTTCCGAAGAAGTACGAATATGGCAGCTTACATCAGGTTAAAACGATACGCCTTGCTGTTATGACTATGCATCTGTTAAAATCACTGCTCTTACTTTTCTGAGATGTTCTTAAATAGCATGCGCTCCGCGTGGAGGTGCCGGTTGTGCGTGAGACACTATCGCTTACTTTGAAACCTCCAATATCTCGTTGTGCCATCGAGGCGCAACGACTGTGAGGTATTTGTCATGCATAGGCGAACTTCAACATCCCACACACGGTTTAAGTTCATCGTTATAGACACACATTTTAGGAGCACAAAACATGCCCATATTCACTTATTTGAGCTTGTTAATGGAGAAATTAAGAAGTGCGCTGAGGTAAATGGAATTAGTTTGGACAAGATAGGGTAACGTAGATATCATTTTACATTGTAAACGATACCTAGGATAGGATAGGGTAAACTAAAGACCTAGATTTTGTAAAATAGTCGATGTTAGCTAAGCTGTGTTCCGATGTATTTTCGTGCAGATAAGCGATTTCGCGCGGTTTCAATAAGCATCAAAATAGGGCTCAGAGAGCGAGTACAAAAGTTATTGAAATCTAAAAGCAACATGGAATTCATATGCACTGATGAAGCAACAGTGTGTTGCGACGTGACGGCGTCCGACGTAGACGTGCCGTCGTCGCTCGTTTATTGACAAGGCGGACGGCCGAGGAAGGAGGCTAGAGGCTGAAGGGAAGCGTTGGCCATCGCGTCCAGCCAGTCGAAGTGCCCAAGCTCTCTAATTGCCTCGTGCCTCGTGTGCATAATGTAATGGGCATGTGTGTATAACAGAACATTCTGTGCATATCACAGAAAAAGAGTGGCCGTTTCTTTCAGGAACTGGCTGATTATCAGGCGGAAGATAGGGGCCTCAGGTGTACGTTGTATGCATATGCGGGTTTGAGGGGGGGGGGGTAAAGTATACGTGGATGCGTCAATAAAGTGGCTGTAAGTCCAGCGACGGTGTGTGATTGAATGTGCCTTTTACTTCGTTCTTACTTGAAGCGTCGTTGTGTGGTTGAATGCGCCTCCTTCTTCGTCCTTCTTTCGAGCTTTCGCTGGTTTTTGTTGCATTTAAACATGAACCAACCGACCCAGCTTTTAACGCCGCTCGAGCATGTCCACGCGGATCTCTTCTGCATTTGCGCGGCCAGCTGCCCAAGACCGGTGTGGCGCTACATCGGCTTCCCTATCGAGCTGCGCGATTTGAAAGATATATATGCAAAAAAAAACCGAGAGAAACCGATTGTACGTACATGACAGCTAGCCTAAACATGCCCATTGGGAGGTCTGAATTGTCAGGGTGAAAGGCCTAGAGTCTCTGGAGGTACCGGTGGGCGGCACTGGGAGCTGAACAGCGTACGGAGACAACTGGCAGCAGCGATGGCTCTTCGTGACGCGGGAAATGGTACTCGAGGAGATCGAACATGAGTCTTTGAAGCCAGATGTTGTTAAGCGCCAAGGCGGCCTCGAACTCCTGGAACCATGATTTCAGGCGGGAGGACAGAAACGGTGGCAGCGGTGGTTCGATTTGTGACTGAGAGCGTTGAGCTGCCTGGAACAAGGCTGCGGAGCTCAGTGGCGTCGGTGCAGTGCCGGTCGCTCGTCATTGCGTCCATCGTCACTAAATGTTGCGCCACGACGGCTTCGGATGTAGATGTGCCGTCGTTGCTCGTTTATTGAGAGACATGGGCGTCCGGCCGAGTAAGAAGGCGAAAGGCCGAACAGGAGCGCTGGCCGTGGTCGGTCGGTCGGTGGGTCGGTCGGTAATATATTATACAAATTTCTTATCGGCGGCAGCTGGTTTTATGTAGATAAAAATATTCGAAAAAAATGCTCCTACATGAATTTTTTAGAGACCACCGGCCTTACTTCAGAAAACAGACATAACTGCAACTTTGGTGCTCGTCTATTACCAGTGCAACACATGTGGCACTTTTCACACCGGTCTTCAAGTGCGCTGTCAGGATACTGCACTTCAGATATTCGAATAGAAATGTCCACACATGTACCAATAAAATTAAATTTATTGAGCTGCAAGCCACATAGAAAGGAGCAATACATAGGCGCTTAATTATTTATCATTCAATATTTGCAGTATGAATTGGAAATAATGTCCAGAATACATATTCGCAGCTTTGTAGAGTCCCTTGTCCGCAGTCAGTAAGACTTGCGCCTCGATGTTGGTATCCGACAGATGAACATGTTTCCTCGTCAGCACTTAGTTGGCAATATTGAAAAGCCGTTCCATCGAAGCGCTTAAGGGTACTGCCGTGTTGTATAGAATTGAGAATCGAGGCAACCGAGGTCGTAGGGGCAAAGAAAGGTTCAGCGGGCTAAACAAAAATGTAGCGCTGAATGTATCGTAGATTGCACGCCAGAGACAATTTTCGGGTGCGGTGCCTGTCGAACTAAAGGAGAATTAATGCACCGAGAGCCCCGGAGAGACATCGTACGTTTAAGAAATGCCTGCCCAAACGCAAGCATCCCAGGTATCGAACAGGTGCCACTGCGGCGGCCGCGTCCACTGCGTTGCGGGCCTATTCACCGGCGTCTACACAACCGGCTGTCAACAGGCTGAGATTTATTCATAGCCGCCGGCGGCATGCACGACATATATGTCTTAGAGGGAAGATCCAGCCAGCCACTGCAGATCATGCGACGACAAAAACACAGGAAGAGGGCCGAAGTTTCGCACTCGGGAAGCGCGCAAACATAAAACTAATAAAACGTAGGAAGCGTACGCTTCACGCGGCAAGGCGCTCCCTCCCAAGGGGTAGAACCAAAGTATATCTTCGCCGTTTACGTTGGCGCCCAAGACCATTTTTGCGCAGCGGGAGCCCACCGTGGTGTCAGAGATTAGCACGTCGGTGTTCCGCTCACTTTCTGTGGCCTCTAGAGTTGTGATGCGTTCCTGTGTTCCACGGGCGTAAAACACCAGAAACCGCCCAAATACGCAGCCAAAAAAAGATCAAAAAGTCTCCCTTCGAGTCGGCCGAGCAATAAAGTCAGTGAGGTTAAAAAAGACGCCCTTCCTGGCGGCAGCCTTACAAAGGGGTTTGATGATTCTCGAATGCCAGGCCGCAGTTCTCGACGGTCTGTCTAGACTCCAGAACAGACCTTGACTGCCGTAAGACTGGCTCGGACAAAACGCAAAATATGACATGGTTGATCACTCTGTCATAGGAATCAGTATAACACGAAAGTGAACCGTGTATTCACAGAAGTAGTGCTTATTGTGTAGTGACATATTGGAGCTTGTGCAATTTCTATTAGTTTACCGTCTGCCGTGGATGCACCCACGTTGACTCCTAGTCGGACATCTCCATCGCGACAACTAACGCCCATGATCATGGTTTAAAAGTTGTGGTAGCTGAGGTGGTAACATATACCTGGACACATCGTATCGTGAATCCCGCGAAAAGATTGTCTCAACAAGTACAAAATACACACTGGTACTCAATATGCACTTCTTCAAAGCGTCGTCAATTAAGGAGAGAAACGACGGGCTCCGAGTAATAAGGTAACCTACGCCTCTGATCATGCATACATTACCACACTGCGCTTCAGCAACACGTGGGGCAGAGGTTCGTAGTTCGAGCCGGAAAGCGCGCAGGCGTTCCACGTACCGCTGGTATCTGTGTCGCTCCACCAAGTGAGGACATTCGGCCGTTGACTTTCTGCAGCGCTTATTGCAGCAGTTTTATAAGTCGGTGCTACCGCATTATCGTAGTCAGCGGCGGAGTAACACCGTTGGTACATGTAGAAGCTGCACTACTCCGACAACGAGCCGTAACACGCTAACGCGAAGCGAAAGGCAAAGAACGCCCAGAAGGACAGAGTGCTGGACAAGTTGGTAGTGCACAATTCCTGAGCAGTAGCGCAAAGAACACGGAGGGCGACAGATCAAGACGGGACACAGCGCTGTGTCCAGTCTTGATCGATCGCTGTCTTTGTGCTTCTCTGCGCTAGTGTTCAGAATTATGCAAAGAACATAACCGCGTCTACGGCGATTCCCCGATGCGAGCGCGGCCAGTGTTTTTGCTGGTGTCGAGACGCTTTACCCACGGTCTCCGAGAGTGCTTGCCGGCAAGAAACCTGACGGCGCGCAGTGTTGAAGGCCACGCTTCAAGTGCGTCGTCGCAGAATGGTTCTATATAGGCTCTAGTAAGTGTCATGCCGCATTACTTCGCTTCACTGTTCACAGACGGCGCAGCACCCCGCCCCGCCTAGCCCCGCCAACAGAGAGCACTCTGCGGGAGATAATATATGGAAGATACGAGGCCCGTTTGTGGATTGTCGTGCATTTGCTTTAAAGAAAACAAAAAAACTTCGGTTGCTTAGTCGGTAGAGCGCATCACGCTTATCGTCGCGGACCGAGAGGTCGCAGGTTCCAATGCCAGTGGCGGAACTTATTCTTATAGTTCTTTTTTTTCTCATCCATTAGCCTCTATTTTATCAATGTCCTATTCTTGATGGAAATACGTCAATGAAGTCTTGGTGTACCCCGGCATGAAACACTTTGGTGTTAAAAAAATAAGCTGTCCCTCTCGCACGCGGTTGGTCTTGACGCCGCGCGTTTACATGCGCCCCCTGTAGGCGCCCTGACATGAAAACCAGGATGCAGCGTAGTCAGGTACCATGCGAGCCGTAGATCCTTTCGCCTCACGCGGTCGGCCATTCGCCCTACTCTGGGTGAAGTACTGTGTGCGTGCACCTGTTCAATGCCGTGGAACGTTCACAGAAAGAACGTCATTCCATCTGCAGTTCCATCGCGAACTTTACGAGTTACCGTTACACTTTCACCGGTTCCTAATGGAACCACAGCGTTCCTGAGTTCCTCCCAAAAGGAACTAGCTGCCGTAACGTCGTTCCTTCAAACGCCGTTTCGTACTACACTGCATATTAGTTTGGCTCCACAAGCTATTACGATTCTTGTTCCCAGATAGCAGGGAGAAGTTTTCGATTGATAAACTGTATGGATTGTGCATCCAAATACATTTGCTCATTTTAGAAACTTCAAGCACTCTTCAAGATTTCAAGATAGTTGCTTCTGCCACACAGGGATACGCTTCCGTCGCCGGTTTTATGTGGAAAATCCGAACTTCCGGACAATTAATACACTTCATATTCTGCGCAAAAATTGAGAATGGACAAATGGGACACCTGTCTGTCAAGCAAGGAAAAGTTGACCGAAAAGGCACTCGTCGACCAAGCATGGCGGTTTGCTGGGGCCAGTGCAGCCGTGGACTGAGACCCTACGGCTTGCTTGGCCAATCCATTTGCTTTTACAATAAATTTTTCAATTCACCACCTTCCGGAAAAATTTCGCCACAACTAGTGGAAACAACGGTCAGCTATACGGAGTACTTTGGGATCTCGTTGATATCATTCTCACGTGCAATAAAAATAAAAATATATTGTCCGAAAATCGCTTTATCCGAAATAAGGCCCAAAAGATCACACAGCACAAACGGCACATAATTTGCATTTATTAAAGAGCATTAAAATAGTCCGTCACTTTGCACTGAACTTTTTTTTTCTATGTCCTGAAGTAATCTTTTTTTTGGAACTCGTCGAAACGAGCAGCAGTTTCAATACTGAAACACTCACCTACGACAAGGTTACAAAACGTATAGTCAGCAGAGCTGAGCAGCATCGCGATACAAGAGTATCGCGATAGTATCCTACACATACTTTGGAGGGTCTCTATTTCTGTGTGGAGATGCATTTTTAAGATGTATTTGCATCTCAGTAGTGAAAAACATTTACAAAGTATCGATTGTATCAGGATACTGTTCTGGGCATGGTTATCTCATTGCATTTTTCGTCTGAAGTGACCCGACGTGTTTCCAAAGGGGAAAGGAACACTTATATTGTGATAAGCGAAGAAAAGTCGCACCGCTGATCCGCGACACGCGAAGTGCGGAGAAGGGTTTCTCAGACGCATAGAATGACCCGTGTGGTAAAGTGGTCGACGCCGCTGACGGCAAAATTGCGGAGGCACTATTGTGGGCCTCTGTCGACGAATGTCTCTGTGTCTCAATTCTTTGACGAAGCACCCCTAATTTTTTTATCGGTGCCCAGATGACCTGACGAAAAATATAACTGATACAGAGCTGCCTGGTCATGAAGTTGTCATTTATTCGTTATAACACGAACGTCGACTCGTCAGTAATGGCAGAGGCTTTTCTCGTTCGCGAGTTCTGCGTTGAGGCCCAACCAAGGCTGTCTAGAAGACACCCTTTTTAAGAAAGTGCAGTTGCCTAAATGTAGATAACGCAGCAACCGTCTCCGCAAAACAGATCATGTGTGTAAAATGAATGTATGCAGTCAAAATGAGCTATTCGTTTATTTGTATTCGGGGATATATTTTTGTTTTTTTGCAAAAGTATGTGTGGAATATCCCGTTACGGTAAATACAAATGTAGCGGGGTATCTGTATTTTAAGGTTTCTGCATATGTATTTCGGTACCTGTATTCCGGAATACTTTTCTGAGAACCTCTACCCAGCCCGATAGTCAGTAGTTATTGACCGTTTCAAGGGGAAGCAATCAAATCCAATCCGACACTGCGAACATTGATCTCAGACGCCGCCGCATTACCGCAAGCGCTGGCGTAGTGCCTCTTGGTGCGAAAGTTGAAGCATATATATATATATATACATGTGAGTGTGTGTGTGTGCGTGTGTGTGTGGGGGGGGGGTGTTTCGAGCGCCCCCCCCCCCGCACTCATAAACAAGTTGGTACGCCACTGCTTTCTTTTAGTTTGAAGCAACTTTTGAGCACCATCGTTTTTTCACGGTGATCGATCAGCTTTATTATCACTGGCCGTGGTCTGTGTGATTTTCTCGTTCCCAATCTGTGAATTCTTCCTACAGATAGTATTTGCAAGCCGAGTTTGCCCCCAAACAGGTCATCAATAACGCTTTCTGTGAGAGATTCTGAAATTTCCCGAGTGTTTCCAACAACGTCGAATATGATTGGGTTATTCCTTCTGCACCGGTCCTCCAGGTCAGCCAATTTTCTTTCCAAGTTTTATATTGTTTTTTTCCATATGGGCCATCTTTTCGCCAACTTCTTTCACTAAAGCCAGAGACGTCTCCACATCTGTAAGTTTTCCCTCTATGGCGTCAAACCTTTGCTGCATACTCTTTCGATCATCAATTAGCTGTCGTAGAAGCTGTTTTGTGGTTGGCGGCGCTTCTCGCGATGCGGTACTTGTCACGATAATAGTGGCAGCCGATGACCGTGGTTGCTGGCGTAGTAACTGATGCTTAGCCACTGTTGGCGGCAGCGTCGAACTCACTCGCATTTTCACCGTATATGAAGTGTCGCCGAACAGAAAGGCCGCATGAAGCGAACGTCGGGAGTACAATTCAGCAGGAAAATCTGTAAGAGCAGACAGCGTAACCGTTCCAAACCAGTTTCGCCCCTCCCACCCCCCCCCTGTCCCGTCCAAAGACTCCTACAACATTTCACCTGTAGGCGTCAACATAACCTCGGAAGCGTAAGCATCACATAACGAGGAATCCCACATTTTACAGTCGCTATCATGAATTCCTTAGACGCACCGGTTCTGCGAGCTCATCGGTACAGCGAGTCCTCCCTTCATTACCTAAATCCACGAACATTTATGGTATATAAATTCTAAGAATATCGTGACACGTGTTATAGGAGGAGGAGGAGGTAACTACTTCATCGACGTCAAGAACTGGGTCAGGTGAGGCGATTGGGGCCAGGAAAGAGAGAACCACGGTAGGTCTAAGGCTCCTGTGGGCTGCCGATTTCCCTGTGGTTCGGCGATCGCTACGGCCCAGCATAAGATATGGAGTTAGTTTTCTATCACTGAGGCGCGCAGAGTAGCCTACCATGGTACCTATTAGAAAAAAACGATATTTTATCATGAAAGTATTTTTTATGGGCAAATACGATATGTGGCGTTTTTGTTTTCTAAATGCGCCAAGTCTTGAAGCTGAAACTGGGCTAAATTTCACGAGAACGTGAAGCACGCTAAATGTCATTCACTTTTTAAGCACTTGTAGTCAAAATGGGGCAATTCCTCATTCTAACGTGAAATCAAAAAAATGTTTTGATAAAAAAAATAAACCACATGCTGCACCTGTTTGAATCAAACTGAGCCAGATCCAGTAAACCAGCGCTGCATCAACGATCGTGACCAAAATAACCAACATAGCCGCATCCCATCTGCTTCATTTCCGTCCTGCTTGCTTTGCCACCGTCTTTCGTTCCACAATTGCTTTTTCTTGGGCGAGTTGGTACTTACCAAATGAAATGATGTTGCAGGAAACGCTCGAATATAACGATTAAGAGGCCGACTTTCCTGCTTTTATGTGCCTCTTAGTGTTTGTATCCTTTTTTGGCTCCATACTCATTTGGCTCCATATAAGTATCATAGCCTTATTTGGCTCCAAGGCCACAGCCAGGATGGTATATTTGAAACGAAGGGCAATTGAAATGAGGATAATGGGCCCCGAAACGGCACCGCATAAGACAGCTAAGAAGAAAAGCTGAAACATTTTGAAGGTCTTCAAGAGATGCCAAGATCAAGTAAGCGCTGCCTACAATCCAGAATGACGCACCTGTTGCCTGGAAGGAGCACTGGCTCTACAAGTGCAGTCATCGTCATTAGGTTCATGCAACAAAGTACGGCACCGACGAAAGCACAACGATGGTGTTTGTTCATCATAACATATTGCTGTATCGTTCATTCGCTGCCATTTAGACTTCTTTTGCAAAGCCAACTCAAGCTCAAATGAAATGTTGCAATCGATAAGAGGCAAATCCAATGTTTAATCCTGAGTACTCAAGATAGTGGACTAGATAGATTTTAGCCGCAATATAGGTTCGAAGTGTGTTATTGAGAAGAGCACACTAGCAGGGAATTGTTGGAGCAGGCCCGACCACCTTGTCAGTGGCAAAAAACTGCATTTTTCTCAGTTTCGCTTAAAGTGCACTTCGCTATTTTTGATAAAAGACGCCACATATAGACATGAGTAAAATCGGCTTGCAGATTCGAGCCGAATCAACATGTATAGAAACGACAGTGGGGTGAGCTGTCACCCTTATGGATCAGAGAATTGAGGAAATGGGACTTTACTGTCTTCGTTTGTAGTCGGAGCCAAGCGACTTTTTCGACCTGTGACAGGTATCAGCGATGGGGTGTGTGGGCATGTGATAATTGCGTTACTGCAAGGTAATTTCGTGATAGCTGAGGGGGCGTTCCCGCGGGCTGAGAAAGGAAGTTGCACTGTCCAGTGTGCGGTTGACCAGTGATCTACGAGAAGCGCTGCGTTAAGAGGACTACTATCAGTGGGCCCGCAGAAAAGGCAAGAATGACGAACGGTCTGGCATTCCGGTATATTAGCACACCACGGTACCTACTCACAGTCTCCACCCCCCCCCCCCGCCCCCGCGGGCGCGTGCCATAAGTAGTGCCATAAGTAACGGCTCTCGACTCAGCCGCTTCACAGTGTCACAAATAAATATTGCCGTGATCACCTGCAATGGCGATATTCCTAAATTTAACCGGTCTACTCAACATTCTCTACTAACGTTTGTTTGATTTTTCTTGGCAGGTATGCGGCTATGAATCTGCGCTGTTCAGCAAGCTCTTAAGTGATCACTCAAGCCACTCCCGGCGCACTTCAACGAAAGAAATGTAGCAACGCTCGTGCAAGCTACATTAGTGTAAAGAAAAGAACTGGTTCTGGTCAAAATTCGAAGACGACGCAACCTCGCTTCCGTGTGTTTCATCAAGTCACGGTTTAGAAGCGTTAGGATGCAATTATTAAAGGGGTGGTGCCACCAAATTTGTGGCTTGCGCATTCTTTGCTGTAAGCGTTTCCTATAGCTCCAGGAAGCATGATGCATGCACCAACATTCATGTATTCTCGCTAAATACCTTAATATCGCCTTTTGATTTGGATAACTTTCGGTTTCGGTTTCTGGGCGCCGAGGTTGGGCAGTGACGTAGAAGTGTAGGAGGCGTGGTCACGTGACCCCACAAGGCTGTGACGCACATAGCCAGGAAGCGATCGAAACTCGGGGAGTGATGTGGCAACCGATGCTTTGCCGGTACTACAGTGAACTAGAATGTATTCTAGTTCATTACAGCCGGTACGTACGTTGCGGAAGTGGCGGAGGTCCGGAGGTCACTCACGTTACTACAGCAGATTTGGTATGACGTCATTACAACTTTCGTTGCCCATCCTACAGATCTACGTCACTGTTGGCGCGCTAGCGATGGGTTTCGATCGGGAGAATGAGCATTTAGGTACACTTTGGAAGTGAATTAAAATATATTCTAAACGTTTGCTGTGTCCGACCCTTCGTGTGCAATGTCCTTGCATACAGAGGAAACCCACAACAGGCCTGTTATAGCCTCGAAATTTGATGGCACCACCCCTTTAAGCATTGGTTTAAACAGGTTCGAAGCCATCGCGCTTTCTATGGTTAGTTAGCTGGTATGTTTGATAAGCTCCGAAGACCATATGAAGCGTGAAAAAATGGCACATGAAGTAGATGCCATTCCGCGTTATGGGTCTGCAGCAGAGGTGCCTTCATTTACTGTGGAAAACAAGCCCGACAGCCTGTCACCTGGGACAAGCTCATCGAGATAAACTGTTTGGCTCGATATTCTGTTTCGCATTGATATGCTCAAAAGAGACATAAGGGAGATATTTCAGGTCGCATTTCTTGACAGTGACAGCGCCGCAATGATTTTTATGTTCTTTGTGTTTTCAATAACACATATAAAGGATCAACCAACAACCAACATGTCCAACTTCTCAGCACACGTGAAGTAAGACATGTTGTCGAGGGCGTTGTTGTTGAGTTCGGCTTTCTGTTATTCAGAACGCTGTCACATGATCGTTCCGGTCGCTGCGACCGCATTTCAGTTGAAGATATGCAACAACGCTCGTGCACTCTGCATTTAGCCCGCCTTAAAGACGAGCTTCAAAATTCAAATTCTACTGAACATCACTAGGATAATAGTAATAATAATAATAATAATAATAATAATAATAATAATAATAATAATAATAATAATAATAATAATAATAATAATAATTATTATTATTATTATTATTATTCAATAAATAAATTGATAAAGGACAACTGTAGGTAAAAGCCCCTCTCCGAAGAGGCAGCTTGACAAATGCCCACGCAGCAGCAGTGGCAACAGTTAGTAGTGTGAAGTCGAACAGAACTGAACAGAGCAAACAAAGCACACATTTAAAAAAATAATAATACCAGTAACAATAATGCAATCGCTCAAAACAATCAAAAACTTAATATGTGTATTTCGCGCAATTGTGTCTGTTTACAGTGCAGAAAATCTATGCCAGCTTTCACACGTTTGTTAACTAGAGTAGGAGCTATGTAGGACAACTTATCTTTGGAATAGTTTGTTTTGGGGGTTTTATTTTCCACATTTCCTTATTTCGTTATTAAGCAATGTAGTTTTTGGCTGTAGTTGGGAGAGGTCGTGCAAAAATGTCGATTTCCTTTTGCTAAGCGCCTGATTCCCAATGCTAATTTAAAAGCGTAGAGGTCATGGACGGGTAATATGCAATCCTGTTGAAAGAATTTCACTGTGTGAAAATCATACAATAAGTCAAAAATGATTGTAATCTACTTCCTTTGCAGTAGGTATAGTTTTTGCAGGTTCGTGCTAGTTGTAGACCCCATGGCAAAAAAAGCAGTATTCTAAGTGCAAATAGAAAAGTGTTATATCGACTAAAAGCTTTACTTTATATGGTAGTATTGTGTTTCGACTGTATGGCATACCGACTACGCGCGATAATTGCCCCAGGACACTGTCAATGTGTTCGTTCCCAAGCATATTGCTTGAAAATGTGACTCAAAGAGTTTTTTTATGTTGTTTACTACCTCAGTTTGAGTATCGCCGCACATAAGATACAAATTTTGGTTTACAAGCTTATTTTTTGGTCGAAATAGTACCGCCGCTCTTTTATTTGTATTTATGTTTACAATAATAAAGCATGACCAGAGCTTTAGTTTCATAAAAATCTGGGTCATTTTTACCTGAAGTGTTACACTGTCTTCAGACGAAACGAACATGTTAACGTCGGCGGCACATAGAACGTATTTCGCATCAGGATAAATCCGAATCGAGTCATTAATGTAGGCTATGAAAAGAAGAGGCACAAGGATGCTTCCCTGCAGCACACCCTTAGTTATAGGCTTCAGCTCCGTGGACTTTCTATCTATTTCAACTACCTGTTTGCGATACTTTAGGTAACTCTCATTTAGGTCTAGCGGATGACCATGAATTACATAACACTGTAACCTTTCAAACAACGCAGAATGCTGAATGTTATCAAAGGCCATGCTGAAATCTACAAACGTACCGAGTACGTCACGTTTCTTTTCAAACTGAGATAGAATGAGCTCCTTTTGCTCTATTATTGCCATTTCCGTAGATCGGTGTTTTCTGAAACCAAACTTACTGGGGGGAATCGCATTGTGTTTTCTAAGATGGTACAGTCGACGATGCATAAGTTTTTTAATCCTTTTGAAAATTGTGGCAGATTAGGTATGGGTCTGATGTTTCGGATATCATTTCTGTCACCCTTATTGAACAAACCACTGACTTTTGCTGTATGCATTCTTTCTGGAAACACTGCGTTGGACAAAGAGATTGAATATATGAGTGATACAAGTAAGAAGGACATCCAGCACATGCTTGATGGCTCTAATGTGTATACCATCAAGATCACGGGAAGAAGTGTTTTTAAGTTGTGAAAAAAAAAACGGAATGAACGTCTTTTTCCACTACAGGCTCAAAAAAATATGGAGGATGAATTTGTATCTGGTAGAACTTGAGTAAACTCACTAGACATTCTCCTCATTTTTGTTATTGACCAAGTGTTCGTTGGATGTATTTGGAAGTGTAACTCGTTGTGCCCGCTGATAGTAAGATTCTGCTCATTTCGCCGTGTTGTATTCCGGTTCCGAAGTAAGCTCAGCTTAGTCCACAAGGCGTGAGTCCTATCTTCTCAGGTTTCTATTTCTGTGTGTATGTTGTGCGATGTGCGCTAGCTAATTTCCTCATCTAATCGTTTTCTGTACACCTTATACTCTTTTAGAACGGTAGAATTTCTATTTTCAAGAAACCTGTGATAAAGCTAATTTTTAAGTTTAATTTTGTTGAGCAGACCACGAGTCACTCATGGCTTACGGGTTTTCTTATTCAAAGAGATTTGGTTTTCTCGAAAGTGTCTTTTATATATATCCGATATTTTGCTTAAGAATGTATTGTACGCTTGTTTCACGTTTTTCATCGAAAGGATCTCATTACGTCTACTTCTAAGCAATTAATTTCTAAAAGCTTCTCGGTTATACTGTAGTGATATCTCGAATTTTCACTGTATGTTGCTTACGTTCTCGCAAAGTGCTTTTTCTTATAAAGGGAATTACAGAATGATGATCGTTCATAGCCTCCGACAAAATTCCTGCAAGGATGTTATAACTATTTCTAATGAACATATCTAGTGAAGTTGCACTTTTTTCTGCAATCCTGGTCGACGAACTAATAGTATTGTTAAAGCTATTCGATAAAATCGTTGCATTTAACGTGAATAGTGGTTTCAGCGTTGGCTCCGCTTTCATAGAAGTCTAGTAAACATGACAGTTGCAATCCTATGTTCGAGCGTTGCTCGACCCCGGGGGAATACGCTGACAAACGTTACGTATGACATCCAGATCACTGCCCGGTAAACCGCACTTGGTTTCGATAACACTCGCGTCTGTGCTCTAAAGAGAGGGTTGATTTTGCGTCAGACCATGTTACCCTTTAAACGGCAGTGCAGTCGACGTGCCCGATAAGGCCACGATGTGTACACAACTACTACGCTTAGAAAAACATGTCGATCCACGTCGTAACGCTTGGCTCAAAGCCAACAAATGCAGCGTGGACAACTATCCGCTGATTGTTTCGCATGAAGCCGATTCCCACAAGGCGTGGAATCTGCTGAATTTTTACCAGAGCGAGCTGTAAGCATTTCAAGATCATCACATATGACACAAAATCCAGGAAGCAATTCACGTTGCCTGCTTTCCTTCAACAGCGACATAACACCTTCCCCATGGCGCGTTGGGCAATTTAAATAAGAAGACTGATAAGATGTAAAAGGTAGCGCGTCATCCTTATTTCTGCACCATGTTTCAGTAAGTAGTATGGCTTCGAACAAGAATGAAAATTCATGGATGAAAAATTGAAGATTGCCTTGTTTATTTTTGAGCGAACGAACATTTAAATGCAAACATTTCAAAGATCTTTTATGTTAAGTAGAACCGATTTCTTTCCTGCGAAAGAAATCCATGATTATTTGATTCATCCATCTCGAAAAGCTTTGCATGTGTTCGCAGTTGGCCAGAATAACATTATTCGGGAAAATTGTTCGCGTTTTGCACAAGGATTAGCCATTTGGCCTGCGCACAAAGACATTTCCGTTCATGTGCCACGCATACTGAAAGCCGCCGTATTTTCCCCATTCTTTTTGGCAACATTAATACCCTAGTTACACGGGCACGCTAACCTCAGTTACGGCGAACCTCAGTTAACCGGAGTAAACTACGGTTTGCGCCAACTGCAGTTGGTACGTGTTATACGCGAAAAGTTGTCCTTAGTTTGGGTCCGTGAAGCAGGCCACGTGACACCGAGTTTCGCGATTGAAAATATAAACGTTCAGCTGGTTTTTATAAAAAATACTGACAAATACAATGTATTTCATTTAAAATAAATCCTTCCTCCTTGCATCGGCAGTCCCCGAGCGTATTCCATCAAATGTTTTTACAATGTTTAGCTTAAGTAAGGGCTAGTCTCGCAACTATGGGCGAAGTTTACGGTCGGTGCGAAAGCCAAGACAATCCATTGCTTGATACGTTTAGCATCGTCGTGTTCGGTGCGTGGTTTGTTTCGACGGACTGTTTCTCGTGTCAGTGCCTCTGTTCTTGAGAAAGGCCGGTTTACTTGCTTTTGGGAAGACGTTTCGGCCTCCATGATAGCCACGCTGCCTTCAACCACCGACTTGGGTGCAGTCATTTTGTTAGCTTCCTTAACTGAGGTGGTCAACCTCAGTTCGGAGCAACCACGGTTAGTGGGGTAACTGCGGTTAGGGTTTCCGTCTAACTGGATGTAACTGCGGTTTAAGGGAACTGAGGTTCGCCGTAACAGAGGTTAGCGTGCCCGTGTAACTAGGGTATAAGAAACTGCCTGTTGTGACTAAAGTGTTCCAGCAAGGTCCCTCGACAATCATTTTCTCTCAATTTGTGCCAGTTTTCTTGCCACCGGGGCCTAACCAGAGGCCTCGTGTATTTCACAATTATACCTGACAATTTTCCTGCTCTCGCTTGCAAGCGATGGATAACAGCAGCTTCTAGTTCTGTGAGTTTTGGCACCCTCATCACGTCAGCCAAGTTGTTCACTTTCTGCAGCAGGTTCTCACTTTCAGTTACCTGGATTCCATGAAATTCCAAATTTAGCTTTTTCTTCCGGCACTCGAGGTCGTTCACATCCGTTTGCAGCGCATTCGTCTCATCCGCATTTTTCTTGCATTGCACTTCAATCGCATGTATTCGCTTTTGACTGCCCTTAGTCTGAGTTTCCTGGCTTTGATGTTTATTTAAAAGCTCATCATATTTTGCTGGCATCATCTGAACCCCCCTTTGAATGTTTGACACAGTCTCCGTCTGTGTCATTCTTATTCAATGTCTTATGTCTGATTGAATCATGGTTCCGGGACGTAAACATGGAATGCTATATTTAGGCATTGTTGTGAGCAGCTGGGAGCCTTCACGTTGTTTTCATAGCTAGCCGGCATGTTTGAGAAGCACCGAGGTCTATATAAAGCGTGAAATCATAGCATGTGAAGTACATGCCCTTCAGTGTTATGTAGCGGGGCAGACGTATGTCCATAACCCCTCGAAAACAAGCATGACAGCTCATCAGTTTGAACAAGCCTGTCGAGATATACTGCTTCGCTTGACTTTCCTTTCACAATGGTATCCTGATAGCTGAGTCACACTGCGCGCTTTGCGTGTCATGTTTACGGCTAGTGACAGCACCATAATTCCGAAGATTCTGATGTCGCTGGTTTTTTTTTTTTTTCAGTTACCCGTATTAATGAACATCCAGCGCATGTCGAACGTTTCCACGCAAATGTCATGCGTTGTGAATGCTGTTATTGATGTAATGACTAGGAACTGCGAGAAACCAGCATACGAGCGAGAGTTTATATACAGGTGACCTGCACATGGAGTGCCCGTCATGAGAGTTTAACACAGTTCTTCTTCAGTGTTGCCGCGTATAAACTCATTCAAGATTCATAGGGCACGAATGTGTCGAGCTTCGGAAAAAGGCGCGTATTGTTGCCAGGTGAACTTACTGAACACAAACCCTTTGTAATGATACTGAACTGCATTACGTTGCGCGCCACAAGAATTGTTCCCAGTTAACAGAACAATAATGTGTGCCTTGTCGTGAATATTATTTGAAAATTTGTTCGTTCACACAGCAATTGTTTGCGACGCATCCTTCATCGTTTGCTAATATTATGCCAACGCAGTCCAAATGGCGCACATAGCCTGCACAGATTTAGAACCCGCGCAAGACGATGCACATTGTTCCTGTTAAAAGAATTACAGAAGATGCTCTGGGGCTCGCAGTCTGTTTGTGAGAAAAAAAATTCACCGATGATCGCGATACTACCTAATACGAATTCTGAGTGCAGCTTCGTGTTGGGGCCATTCCAACTGTGTTTGAAGTTTTGCCTTTCCGCAAGGTATCAACAATGCCATAAATCATAATTTTTGAGAAGTAGGACAGCACCCACCACGCCATTATTCGTCTTTCTGCAGATGAGCGAGGTATCCGCGGCTGATTACGATGAATAAGTATGGCAGAGCACTTTGCAGTAGGTGGGAAGCATTATACCACACACTCGTCGTTCAATTAGCATTGTGTGATGGCTGGTTGTTATTTTACTCTTCCGCCACGCAATATTCCATAGGTTAACGCGATTCTTTGCCGGACCTGACACCTGGATAGGATACTTTTGCAAATGAGTTTCGAGCACCTGCACGTCTCTGTAGTAGAATACTCGACTTCCACGCAGAGGGCCCGAGTTCAAATCACTTTCTATCATTGGTATCATTTTCTTATCTTAATATGTCTGTCAGTTACTTTTTATGTATATCAGTTACGCCAACGACGGCAACGGCGACGGCGACGGTGGCGCCACTCAACGCAGGAACGGGGCACATGTGAGTGCGCTCTAAAACATCATTCGTTATGAACTCCTACGTTCCGGAAACGAAGAGGGATATCATCGCAACTATACGGCAATAAAACTCACAGGGTGCCTCATGCACTCGTCTGAGACGACTCGAAAGCAAAAGCCATCTTCTTTTTCTTTGCAGTCGATGTATTTATCCCCTCCCGCCCTCCTCCGAAATCTTTCTGCGTCTCACCTTGTTTTGGGCTACCTCCGTGATCCGCCCACTTTTGAACAAGCGCCGATGTCATGTTATGACGCCATCACCTGACGATTTTTGCATCACTCGTGTTGATGAGACACCCAAGGCTTCCGCCTTAAATAAACAGTGCTCCGCGGTCGTCTCGCTCATCTCATTTGTTCGCGTAAGTGCCACTTCCAACCAGCTCCTGCCGGTCGGTCAATGTCGCCGCGTACTGCCAATTCTTGTCATGTTTGCCCACAAGACGATCATGAAACGCCTCATCGCTGTTAACCGCCTCGCGTGGCTTTCCAACTTTTCAGAGCGATCAATATCGCAGTGTCACTTACTGCGATATTGATCGCTCTTCTCGATGCCCACGGCCAGCACTCGCCGTTATTGCCAGTAGAAACTGAATCAATTTTCAAGTCACATCTCCCTTCAAAGCTATTGACTTCTGGACATCCCTGTAGCCTGATTTATTTATAGCGAGTTCTTCCACGACGGCACAAAAAAAGCTGTCGACCCCTACTACATTGCAGCGTACCCTGTGTAATTATTTATGCAATTCCAGTCCTTTCATTTCTCGCGCGATGGTCTAGCACCGATTAAACGCTTTCGTTCGTTTCTTACTATTTCAATATTAATTCTTGCTTTGAAAATGAGACGTGAGAGGCGTTAAAGATTGAGCGTCTACAAATAGCGGTCGAGGATTTTTCTTGGTGATGAAAAATGCGTGAAAACAACTACTAAAACCTCAATAGTCTGTGAAATATGTGACTGTAATCGTAAGCTAGTTCCAATCAGCAGATGTGTCAGCGAAGGCAGACCGCTCAAGTATAACGCCGCGAGCACGTGGTAGTTAAACAGAATACGTGTGGCTCGTCCTGGAGGTCACGTGTGCGGATGAAAAAGTTATTCTTTTGAATAACCGCACCCACACGCCTGAGTCCCTCCACGTGGCCAAAAAGGCAGACGGCGCACTGGCACATCTGACGACCACGTACTAATCATAGGCTGCACTTGGACTACAGTCTAACAAGCGTTTTGTTCATACTCAAATAAACGTATAACAGTTTAGTTCTAATAAAAACGAGGTCTCTATAGTTTAAATTAGTGAAGGGGCTTTTAGTTTGTACGCATTGTTTAGTTTTTTAGCGAAGGGGCTTTTAATTTGAACGCATATTTTTTAACGTTACTGTATTACCGCAATACAGGATTGCGTTTACCGTGTTACCGGAACGCATGTTTTAGCAGTTTTATCTCTCCATACGAAAACGCTTTACCTACTTACGCAAACGTATACATTTACGCTTGCGCAAACCACTAAATGGTGATGATAACTGCATTTAAACTATATTTAATTTAGATAAGATTGAATCCCCGCTGCGCCAGAGTCATGGTAAGTTTTTAGCGTGCACAGTATCGTGGTTTACGCCAACGGGTTACCGGACGATGGTCTCGACGTCTTGCGGCGCTTCGTGCAAACACAGTCATGGACACGTTTGTTTTCGCCTAGTGTTCATGGGGGTAAATGATTAAACTGTCGACTCATTTTTAATTGCTCCGCTGCAAGGCATTTACACCTGAAGTAGAATGCGCGATATATTTCAACACCATGCTTTGGGGCGCTAGTTGGTGTGAATCCATAGTGCTTTTTTAGCGTGAAACGACACCACGAGAAGACAGGACAAAGCGCTTCGTTGAGCGCTTTGTCCTGTCTTATTTCTTGTCGTGTCGTTTCGCGCTAATAAAATCACTATGAATGCACGATCCTTCTGCATTAACAATTTTGGGCTTGCCTGCTTCATCTAAACCCCGCTAGATGGCGCCACTTATCTAGCCTGCCATGGGCTTTAGGCCTCTTCGGTATTCTAGGTCACTGTAGCTTCGGTAACGAGGCTCAAACAAGGTATCTCAATTGGATCTCGCACTTCGGATTATTTTGGCTCGGCGACCGCAGTCTCCACAAAGCGGATATCGCAAGTAGCCACGAAGGAAGGTGGATTTCCCAGATAGGGCCGCAAACGTAAGGTCTATCCGGCGAGTAATTTACGTTTCGTAAATATCTACGTTCCGTAAAGGCCTCCGCATGAGCAGATTCCTTCCGGTATGCAGTAACACGGTAACGCAAAGAAGCTAAAAGCCCCTATGTCTTTTTTCTCATTCTGTCAAACGATGGTAAACTATTGGGCTAGGTTACAGCAGCATTGGCACAATCCATGACTACTTAATGCCTGCTATTTTGTTCAGAATGTCTTCGATAATTTTTGATGAATCCCCGACTTTTTATCTATATGTGGAAGCTGAAGACAGCGTGCCCACCAACTGCCTTGTACTCATGTGAGGAGGTGGCCATGATTCGTCCGTCAGCATTCGAGCCAGCCCGTTCACCACACCGCTTTCGTCAGAGACATCGCGCACGACACTGGCACTGTCGTCATGCCTGTTGTAATGACGTCAACGGTTTTGCCGCCACTTCGTCGCTTCAGTGGAGATGGCTACAGCAGCACTGGCGCAATACTTAACCTTTGTCTTGCCCTTATGCAGGAATCTGGTATTATTCGCGCCTACTTTTTTCGTTCTGTAGTCGGTCCTTGGCACTAATGCATTGACCACACCATTACTCATTCCGGTTTATGTAATCTTAAGAAGAGTAGAAGCTCACATAACGTTGCACTTTTACCTTTCTTGAAACTGGATTTCCAACATGCCAAGTGGTCGCAAATGTTTCTTCATACACTGAACTTGTGCGTTCCATTTACAGCTTCATACCGAGGGGCGACGTCAAGTCAAACCCGGTTCCCATTGAAATGTCGAAAAAAAAAGCTATGCGGCAGTCGATCCCTCAGGCAATAAGATCTTTTAATGAAGCCATTCAGCTATTACTTGAAAAAGTGCTGCAGGGCCTTTTTAAGAACGCCTATAAAAAATTAGAGGCCGCTAGAACTTCGCCTTGAAGAGCAGAACACGATAGCTTAATCGGACGCCGTTCGCATCGCCTTCTCAGTCACTAGCATGGCTTCGCTCCTCGGTGGACAGCTAAACCGTGCCGCCATGAAAGAAACACCTGTGCGCCTGTAAACTGGCCCTTTCAGACTATCCTAGAATCCCTACTGATAGTACAGTTGCCAAGTGCCCCACACGATATAATTTTTCCTCTTGCGATTTGGTGAGTCCAAAAGTCATTACACGTCCATAAGGCAACACGAGCCCATACGAGGCTGCACACGTTGTTCATGCTCTCGTTGATAATGATAACTATTGTTGCCTCTGCGCTTTGTAATTAATGCGCTTTTAAACCAACCATTCGTTCCGCAATTCACATACTTTGAGGCCTGGTTGCATTCTACGCTTCTGCCACGCAACATTACACTTGTTAATGACACGCAATACGCTACATAAAATTGACATAGCGTTTCTAAATCCGATGCATTTCTTAGCAAACCTTTGGCCCTTTTAGCGTTTCTATCTATCTATCTATCTATCTATCTATCTATCTATCTATCTATCTATCTATCTATCTATCTATCTATCGATCTATCTATCTATCTATCTATCTATCTATCTATCTATCTATCTATCTATCTATCTATCTATCTATCTATCTATCTATCTATCTATCTATCTATCTATCTATCTATCTATCTATCTATCTATCTATCTATCTATCTATCTATCTATCCGCCTCCATCTGGGAGCTCTCATGATCGCCTCCTTAACTGGTGTAGAGGAAAAATTGCATGGGAGGGTAAGGGGATTTGACGAACATGACTGTCGGGTCACGACATGAATAACGTGAAAATCCTGCCCCGTACGTCGTCAAACCCTCTCCTTCAGACACGAGTGGCACATATTCGTATACCAGGAGCCGGAGATAACGGGTATGCGCCACGGGTAATTGACAGTTTATATCTGCCGAGGAACGGCGAGAACAGACGTGTAAGTTAAATGCGAGAGCGTTAAGAGAAACTGACGTGGGCAGCGTTGACCCGACGAATGGAACGAATACAAATTAGGATCACAGCAGGAATCGAACCGAAGCGTTCTGCGTGGCAGTCAGGTATTCTACTAGCCACACCAAGTATCAAAACTGCTTTGGAAAAACAGCCTATGCAGGCGTAATTTCGGTGTAACGTCAATTGTGGTTCTGGGTATGGCTATATAATTTTACAAGAAAGCAATAAATACTACATATATACTCCTACGATAGAGGCGTCATATCAGATTAACGTCTGTGGTTCCAGTATTGGCTCCGCTTTTATAGCAGTCCAATAAAAATTACATTTGTATTCCGATGATTTAGCAAGCTATTTTGAAGCATTGCTCAACCCCGGAAGAATACATCAGCGAAATTTAGGTATTATATTCGCATGATTGCGTCATAACGTGCACTTAGTTTCGATAATACTGACGTACGTATTTTAACGTGAGGGCTGACGTTACGTCGCAGCATAAATAACCCTTTAAACGCTAGTGTTGTGGACATGCCTGCTAAGCCCACGATGTGCACACAGCTACTACACTTACAAAAACACGTCGGCCCACCTCTTAACGCTTGGCTTTAAGCCTAGTAGTAGTGGATGACTGCTTCGCATGAAACTGATTCCCATAACGCGTGTGATGTACCGATTTTTTTTTCCTGAGCAATTTCGAGCACACGCGTGGCTCTATGGTAGAACACCTGCTTGCAACGGAGAAGTCCTCTGTTCGGTTCTCATGGAAACTAATATTTATTATTATTGATTTATTTGCATCTATCCGGAAATTTCGCTCACTGACAACGCTGGTTTTTTGTTTACAGCCAACAACGCCGACGCCGACACCGGCATTTCTGCTAAACGATCCCTTTTACGCTGTCGCGTTAATAGCTCGCGGTTTGCATATAGGAGCATGTTTGCGCTCGTGGCTGAATCGTCTAAGGCAAGAGCAAGGCAACCTGCGAGACACTGATTCGGCCACCAGCACGACGTCAGAACCTCCCCGCCCCCTTTCCTTGTCCTTTCTTATCGAGACTGCAAAGCAGCTCTTTCAGTATTATACAAACATGATTTCTATTCCAGTTTAAATAACCATGATGTCAATTGCAGTGTTGCACAGTGCTGTCGATTCGCCAATTTCATTTTTCCAGACCCGAGAATTCATTTCCCCACCGAGAGCTCTGTGAGAGGAAAGTGTAAGGTATAAAAGGTGCGTTTGTAAAGCCTCCAGAGTGTGTGACCGTGGCGCAATAGATAGCGTGCCCGACATCTGTCGTCGCGGAGACGAGGTCGTGGGTTCGCCTCCCGTGGATGGAACTTTTTCTTTGCCAACTGATCGCGTGTATTTTATTTCGTCGTCATTTCCGTGACAGAAATACGTTACTCAGGTCTTGGTGGACGCCGCCATAAAACACTTTCGTCTTAAAAAGACGTCCCAGGTTCGAAGAGTGACTCCCAATTATCGAACCAGGTCTTTGCTGCTTCTTCCAGGAACAAGTACACGTGTCGCAGCGTGTCCTCGGAGACCCAGTTGCTCATTGTTGAGACCCTTTCGAACTTCTCGACCCAGGTTTCGGGGTCTTCACTTGGCGATCCACGAAGGTCTGCTGCTCTCTAGCTGGCTGCATCCCGATCGCTGCAGGGGATATCGCGGCCCTCATCGTGCCTGTTGGCATCCCCCCAGTACGGCTTGTCTAGTAGGAGTCCGTACTGGGGGGATGTAGCCCTTTCAGTCCGCGGCTGGCTCGACTGTCCGTGATGGTGTCGGTGTCTTCGCCAAGAATTGGGTTGGGTTCACGGCTTGACGGAGCGTCCGGAACATGAACCAACAGCACCTCCACCAGATGTCACGTGGTCATGAGGGTGAAGATGGTAGCAGTCGGCAAGTTCAAGACGAAACTTTTTATTTGCTCGAACCTGTGCCCGGGAAACGAAACGTCAAGCTTAAGGAATACACGCTGTAGTACAATGATAGCGGTGGACACAGCGTCGGCCGTCGGTAAACTAATCTGCAGAAGGCGCGTCTGCACTTATACATGCGGCATCGAACATTCTAGCCTTATTGCTGGTGGCCGCATTGGTTCCAGAATAATTTCTACTGTTCGAGTTTGCCCGCTCGAGCCTAAAGAAGATTTTAAATGATCTGGAAGGTTCCCAGACATAAGGACGTGGCTTGCCCAAGGCAGCAGCTACATGTACAACGCAGTAGTAACATTAAAATAAGAAAAGAAGCGCGCGTGGCAATATAAGGAAAATCAGCGCCTGCTAGCACATGCGCAATACACATCGTCACGTCACAGTGAGTGAACGAACGTAACAGACAAGTTAAAAAAAGCAATTTTCGTCACACCTGTGAAATTATCATGTAAAGATAAAAGAGACCAATACACGTCACCTTGTGGTGCGCTATCTAAGAAACGTAACGATGGGTATTGCGCATGTGCTACCAGACATTGCTTTTCCATATATTGCATTGCAGCAGTAAAATTGTTAAATAAAAATTGGAGGAGGAGAGAACGAGCCGGGAAATGAGGAGAAGGGCGGAGGCGTTGACGGAAGTGGGCTGACCGAAGAATAGCGCAAGAGGGAATGCGATTGCTTTGAAAAAAAAATTGCAGTAGCTTAGCTCGGCTATGCCAGGATATACGAAGCGTTAGCAAAGGTTCAGCTGATTATTGTTAGCTTTCCAGATTGTCTAGGATTATTAGACTTCTTCTGTTCATTCTTCGTACGCTGAACCGCTACCCTATTGAAAATTCATCCACCATGAGGAATGGTGGATTCCACCATCCACCATTATGGTGGATTATGGTGCTGGAAGATGGTGGCACGTGGTGTATGCTGGATGCTGGCGTATGATGGATGCTGGAGAACGACGGAACGTAAAACGACTCTACAGCGTCGGCTACATCGTGCCTAGCCGTCACACATAAATAATTGTATAGAAGGCGATGGAGAAAGCACTAGTACAAAAAACAAAACCGTATGCAAAAAAAAAAACTTCCGCCACTGGGAATCGAACGTCCGACCTGCGGATCCCGTGCCGAGTACTTTACCACTACGCCACGCTGACATTTGCTTGGCGACTTGCAAAATGACTAGTCAACATACTAATACACCGTTTGGCTTCAGCTTTGTATGTCTCATACTGGAGACAGACGCGATCTTCACATCCTACTAAATTTGCGTAGTTATTACACGCAAACAAACTGCTGCCGGTAACGAATGGCACGTCGATAATGGCAACAGCGCTAACTTTCTTTTAGAATTCACAACGTAACTCCAAAGAAATATGTCAAGTGGAGCGAGGAGCGCCGGGTGTTTTAATAGCCGTTTCTCGCTTTTTCCAAAGTGCGACATGTGCAGAGGCTTTCTGTCGACTCTAACCTCATTCGATAAATACGCGCGTACAATTGATTGAGTATTGTGATGTTTTTTTTTTTCGCGCAACGTACAGCGCAGCCGTGCCAGCGCACTGATCTGACGCTGTATCATTAGCTGCAACTGCATAACAGCTGGGCCAAAACAAGTGCAGTGCGCGGGAAAAATATGCCATCATATTGGTTCAGTAAGGCGTACGAATTGACAACTCTATGTTCTCGCATACGTATCAGAGAAGCGCCGGCGAGTGCGACCGGCGGCGGTTGGTGACCGGAGGCGTTTGCTGGAAGCGCGTCGCATCTATGCTCATCGCTTCTTGTGCGGACACCTTAGACAAGAACAAAATGCTTCATTTAGGTTAGGCGATGCCACAGGTGTGCTGTAAAGTCATTCTTACTCACCGGAATCGTGTATACTGAAACCAGAAGCGCCGATAACGCGTAGACGGACTCGGTCGCTACGCTATGCCTAACCTTTGGTGGCAATCATGGTGGTAGAATATGATGGTGGAAGTCATACTTGGCGGGGCTTATCTCGACGCAGGCCGAAGGTAAAAGTTTGTGCATTTTAGCTTTGCATGCATTTTCACTATTACCTTAAAGTGCCGCTGAGGTAAGTGAGTGTGCAAGAATTGCCAGAGTTGCGTTTCAAGCGTGACGGTATCAAGCGGAGGCTGTTTTCTGGTCTCCCCGCTGGAAGGACTCATTTACTTCTCGGCAAATGCGCGGCGATGTAACACAGTTACTGTCGCTGTTCACACCGACACTTCTAGACTTGTAAACATCAAAATGCAGCAGCACATCGCGGATGTAAACCTGATAAGTACGTGCGTAAAATGTAAACATTTACGGCTGCTGTGCTCCAGAAAACTTGTGGCGGTTATTGGCGCCGCATGAATAAAAAAAATAGTGCTGGAAAGCTTAATGATCGGTGTTGGCTTTTTGAACTGCATATATTTCTGCACATTCAAAAGGAAAACATTAGAACTGACAGCGACTTCTCATAATGTCACGTTCACTTCCATCATGCCACCGTCATCCACCATGCTTCCATCTTGCCACCGTCATCCAGCTTGTTCACCAAGTCATCCACCAAAACATGTTTTGCTCGCCACCATCAGCCAGCATTTTCGACTTAACACCAAAAGAAGCTCGCCACCACCACCACCATCTGCCACCATTTTTTCCACTTTCGCCATCATCAGCCGTTATGACCACCACAGCTTCCACCACATCCACTATTCTTTCCATCTTCTCCACGATTGTTTCCACCATGTCCACCAAGATTTCCAGCATCCACCAACCACGATTTTCAATAGGGTAATTGCCAGTCAACTACTTCGGGATCCGATGAGATCAGCTTCTCGGCTCTTCTGCGCCGTTGAGCAGCATTTGCGCTCTCCTTCTCCATGGCGTTACCCGCCTGCAAACACCAGTCGGAGGCAGCGGCTCCAGCGCAGTGTCAGAGGGCGACTGCAAGCGAAGGCGAATAGCTGCGCGCGCGCCGGCGCCAGTGTGTCTGCCATGGCTACGACGTCACTCCTCTCGAATGCAGCGCAGACCAGCAGCGGCGAGTCGCGCGCGGCGGTGGCGGAGTCTGCGCGCGCGCCGGCGCTGGTGTGTCTGCCACGGCTACGACGCCACTCCTCCCGAACGCACAGAGCCGCAGTGGCGAGCCGCGTGCGGCGGTGGCGGAGAGCGCGTGAGATGCCGGCTCTGGTGAGCCAGCTGTGTGACACCACTTGTCCTCGCACATGCGCAGCACGGCTCATGAGGATCCACGCGAAATCGGCTCCGGCTAGGCAAGTGTAGCTTACGCTACAAAATCTGGAGACACTGGGGGCCACCGTTTCGGCTGCATTCTCTGGGTGGCCCACAACTCGTTCAGCACTGCTGGAAGGCGCCGGGCATGGAGAGAACCTGGAGCAGCGGCTCTCATTTCCGTCAGGTGCAACGACGGTTACGACGGCTACGGAAAGCTGCCGAGACGGCTGGCACGGGACGACGCAAGCGACCGGCATGAAGCTGGGGTGCCCAAGCTGCTCGGCGAGGTCGGGCAGGACGAGAGATGTTACGGGAGGTTTCTGGGTGTCAGGACTCGGGGCCGAAGCACAAGCTCCTCCCAAGATGTGGCATGGGGGTTGGGCCTCTGGTGTATGGCTTTCGCCAATCGCCGGTATGAAAGGGTCAAGGGCCTTCTCCAATCAAAGAACACAAAAAACATTAATAAGGAGTTGAAATAAAGATATTTCCAATAGAACAGAACAGTTATCTAGAATACAAGGGTGAACTAATTACATACGAAAAATAATAAACTCTCCAGCCACTTATAGTCCAAAGTTGCTAAAGTTAAACTTTAAATTAAACTATAAACTGACCCGACGTTTCGGGACCAATTCGGTCCCTTCCTCAGGGGTGACTCGGGATCACCCCTGAGGAGTCACCCTGAGGAGTCACCCCTGAGAGTCACCCCTGAGAGTCACCCCTGAGGAAGGAACCGAATCGGTCCCGAAATGTCGGGTCAGTTTATAGTTTTTAAAGTTTAACTTTAGCAACTTTGGACTATATGTGGCTGGAGAGTTTATTATTTTTCGTATGAATTTTCACCGAGCCAGACAGATCTCTGTCGAATATGTTCACATTGAGCTAATTATACATTCTACAATTATTCGGATAAGTTCAGCATGCATGAAAATTCAAATATGTCGAGACACTGAGCAGGATCAGATGGATTACCAAACAGCAAGAGCCGAGCAAATAATTTGAGTCCGCAGTGCACTAAGTTCAAGCGAATGACATACGTAACCGGGCGCAGCAGAGTCCTTCGACACCGGCACCGAAAATAAGTGACCCTTGAAGCTGGCGAGGCGGGTCACCGGCGGCTCCGCAATGACTCGGGTGTTGGGTGTGCGACGTGTTGTTTGCTGCGTGTGCCCCGGAAGTCCCCCAGCGTGGATTTCTCCTGCGCAGAGCAGACGGATGAAGCATAGGATGGGGCCGTTTTTATACGTTTCTCCGGGCGCCGGTCCCAGCTTCTAGTGTAGTTTCGATGCATCCTTGAAACGGTCACGTAGGCACTGGTTGCTACCGTGCATGGTTCACACTTGACTTTCGGTGTCCTTCACGGGCGAACCATTAACTCACACACAAACCAGTCACGTAGTCACGTAGGCACACGGTCTAAGACGTAGCTTGGATGCAACGTCCCGTGGTTCAGATTCCGCTGTCGGTGACCTTCACGGCAAGTCCTTTAATAATATACAAACAAAAGCACATGATCTGAAACGTGGCTCGGACACAACGTCCGGTGGTATCAGACAAAACAAAAACAAAAGCACATGGTCAGGCACGTAGCTGGGATGCTCGTCTAAAGTATCAGGCTCTGCTGGCGGTGGCCTTCACGGCAAGCAGTTCAATAATAGACAAAACAAAAGCACATGGTCAGGCACGTAGCTCGGATGCTCGTCTTAAATCTAGGCTCTGCTGGCGGTGACCTTCACGGTGAGCGAACAGTTTTAAATTTACACAGGATACGAGGCACTATGTCTCGAATACGGTCCAGCCTTGTTGGGACATAGAGCTGTCATATTTTCTTACGGCTAACACAAACACACATTAAGCGGTGCACATACACTCACGGCACACCATTCTTAGAGAATTAGAGCGCTTTCGCCTTTGGCGTAACTGGGAAAAAAACTTTTCATGGCAAACCTGAGGACATTATGCGCAAGAAATGTTAAGCCTATGCGACTTTTGTGACACTGGGGCACCAAAGAGGCACGCCGAGACGCGACACCGAGAAGCGAAGGGTGGTCGGCGAAGACAAGGACGACGCCGAAGAAGCCGCCGCCGAGGCGGAGTAGACTACAAAGTGCTCCGGGTATACGCATCCGCGGTGTGTGTCCATCGCCAGGGCGAAAGTTAAGCCCTTCCCAAGAGGCACGGCATCCATTACTGCCGGGAGTGGACAGCCGAACCCACCCCTGTGTCGTGCCCCTCACCCCCCCCCCCCCCCTCCGTCTTCGGAGGGAGAAGGGAACAGTTGGAAGACGGGGCCCGGAGCTTGGCCATGAAAAGTGTTTTCTCTTGTGCCTGTGCTCTCGCTCCCCATCCTACAAGGCTAAAAAAACTCACCATAGCGTCGTTTGGAGGACGTCTATGTGAGAGTCATGAAGTCAGTTTATGTTAAGCTGAAAAGCGCCTACAGTGATAAAATTTACTCCCGGAATACTGGAGGTAGACCTCATTCAAAAAAAAGAATACCTTTCGCACCGATTTCGTTGCAAAAGAAATGTGAAAAGGATGAATTCAAGCCCTTTCAAGCAATGATGTGTCTCTGTGATAGAACACCTGCTTGCCAAGCAGAAGGCTTGGATTCGATTATCACTCGAAGCGAAGATTTTAGTATTTACGTCATTCGGATCTTCCTTGAAATTTCACTCATGACAACGCTGATTTTTCGCTCACAACCAACGACGCCGACACCGACGCCAACATCGGAATTTCTGCTAAGCCTCTTGGCGCTGTCGCGCTAAAATATTGAGAAACTGGCGTAAAAATAGAACAAGCAATATCGGAAGGCTATTTCGGAGACCTTTTGAATACCATTAGACAATTTAGAGATGTTTACTCTCATGAAAAAACAACTTTTGGCGAGCCAGAAGCTATTGAATCTAACATGAGACAAGAAGGCGAACAGCGCTGAGGGCGCCGAAAACGCGCTCAGAGCAACGCAATAAAGAAAAATTAGAACTTTTATTTTGTTCATATCAAACGCAGTCCACCTCGTCTTGGTTCTGCGACAGCCGCCATACTGAAATACATTTTGCGAGCGCCCCCCCCCCCCCCCAACACCCACTGAAAGAAATTGCACGACTGATTCCTCATTTTAGCATTAAGGCTGTCTCATTAGCTATATCACGAATTTCAGCGTAAGCGAAATTTCAACAGCGCGGGAAAAACACGAATGCACGAAAAGAGAGCTGACACGGACAAGCGCTGATTTTTAACTGGTTTTTTATTCAGAAAAGACACATATATGTAGTGAGAAATTGCGCATCTTTCGATGACGGAATAAATAAATTAATAAATATAATCGCAACATGCGCAATTTTTCACTACCTACATGTGTCTGCTCTGAATAAAAGATCTGTTCAAAGTCAGCGCTTGTCCGTGTCAGCTCTTTTTAAATGCGAAGCATTTCTAAGCGAACCCCAGGCACTTTGGCCGTTTCTATCTACGTATCTATCTATCTATCTATCTATCTATCTAACGAACACGATTCACTGGTCGTGACATGAATAACGCAAAATACATGTCGCGTACGTCATGAAACCCTTTCTCTCAGTCACGTGTGGCACATACCCGTAAACCAGAGTTAATGTTATGCGGGTATGCGCCACAGCTGATGCAGTCTCAACCAACACAGTAACCGCGAACACACACATTGACACGCAAGGAATGTGATAATAATAATAGTTGTTGCGGTTTTATGTCCCAAAACCAATATGAGAGACGCCGTAGTGAAGGGCTCCGGAAATTTTGACCATCGGGTATTCTTTAACGTGTACCAAGATCGCGCAGAACACGGGCATATAGCATTTTGCCTCCATCGAAATGCGACCGCCGCGGTCGGGATCGAACCCGCGACCTTCGGGTCAGCAGCCGAGCACCTTAACCGCTACACCACTGCGGCGGACGCAAGGAAAGTGAGGAAGCTGAAGACAGAACACCCCTGGAAGACGCTCAAGTACAATCCACTCGTTCACGTAGTCCGCACCGTGGACCACGTGGATTACGCAAACACCGGGGTCAATGTTTCCTACAATAAATCTGCTGAGAGAACCAGGTCTCTCATCATTACCGGTGGCTTCAACATTGATTTATCAAGACCCAACAACGCTTGGTCCTTATACTCCGTGAAAGACGGCTTGGATGTGGAGAGGGCATCAAAAGACCTCGCTGCCACGTCCACGACAGGAGGCATCATGGATCATTTAATCGTAAGAGGCATCCAGGATTTCCATCAGCTGTACTATACCTCGCTCTTCACTGCACTTAAACCCCTCGTAGCCGCGATCACAAACGAATCCGAATAACAAGTCTGGTCCAGCTGCTGGGGCTCACTGATCGCGGTGATGATGACCTTGCTCAAGAACTGTCAAGAACCTCTTTCACACATGCACACGGGTTCGTGAAATGTGCGTGCGTTCTCCGTCATAAAGGACAAGTATAAGCATAACAATTGTAACTGTGACTGTAACGTACGTGCAGTGCGCCTGCGCGTGCCACTTGGCTGTGTATATATCTAAGGAAACTTTCCTGAATGAAGCTTAGTTGCGAGTAACGCCTGTCCTGTGCATCTGTGTTCCTTCTTTTTCCTGTTCGGATTCGCGCTATCCAGTATTCAAGAAGATAAGCACTACATATCATCAGCTTACCGCGTCTGGTGTTGGTAACACCCATGTTGCTGTTGGCATCCTCACGCAACTGTAAACAACTGGTTATATAATACATTTGCGACTCTTCAACATATGAGTGTGCGTATACCACTTCCACATTTCTCTTGCGTCATACTGTAAGGTTTCGCTCAATGTGAGAAATTACGCAACAGTCACCATTCCGCGTATGCTTCGCATAACATCGATTTTCACGGTACGTGGGATCTGCCGAATTTTTTCGGGCATTTGTGTTTATTTCCGCGCTGTTGAAATTTCCTTTACGATGAACTACCCAGTCGCCCAAACTCTCACGTTAAACGAAATTCAGGCGACCTAGCATTTGTGTCTACGCGGTGTTAAGCTTCGTCGTTATGGCAACTTAATTACTGGTTTTATACGCACCATTTTTCTACATGTTCGTTGCCCCTTTGGCTTTCTTGCCGTGAAGGTACAGTGGTTGCAATGGTACAGTGCTGGGCTGCTAACTCGAACGGCGCGGATTTGATCTCGGCCGCGGCGCTTGTATTTCGACGGAAGAGAAATGCTAAAGACTTGTGTATTGTGCGATTGCGTGCACGTAAGAGAGCCCGAGGTGGTCCGTATCATCGGGAGCCCTGTACTACCGGGTGTCTCATAGCCTGAGTCGCTTTTGGGCTTCAAAGGAGTACTGACACGATTTTGAGACATCGCAAAACGGACATTTTTCGTTTCCTTGGTATGCAGTGTCAACGCTGTCCACACACCGGTGTCGGAGAACACGTATAAAATATTTTAATTTGACTTTGAAGTTTTCGTCGCTGAGCATCTGCAAGCCAGCCCCACTGCAATGGACATTATCCCGACGAGTCAAGACGGTTCTCCGAGTTTGCGAGTTCTGCGTCCTGCATGCAGCCTAAATCGCAGAAATCACTGCCAGGGTCACTGGACGACAGTTCACTCATCGTTGTTTATGTGCACCACGAGCAGATGATGGATTTGCCGCTAGTACGTCGCGAGTTGCTGTATCCCCGTGACGTCATACTGATATGAAACGTCACTGAGAAGCCGCCCCCTCGATATCAAAACCGAAAGTGTATTTTTAAGGTAGCGGTAATTAAAATATATACGATGCATTCCCAGGCACCACAATACTCGTTTTAGGTTTCTCGACACCAGTATTTTTATTTAGAGCAACAATCCGAAAATTTTTTAAATTCATGTCAGTACTCCTTAAACCACAAAAACCAAGCAAACAAACGTGTTGCGGTTTTTGCTTGATTTTTAGTTCCTCGACCTCATCATATAACATTGTTTCTTGACGCCCTTTCTTTATTGCAAGCACTGTTTTCCCTTCTATGGTTACTTGCCCTTACGGTATCGATAGTTGTTGTGCAAAGGGCACAAAATGATACGCAATACAGTCCCCATTGCAACTAAGCTGTGCATATATTTTTACTGTGAGAAGCCGTTTTATGGACCCTGGCACAAGCTTTTGAGCCTTCCTTTCATACCACTTCTCGTTTTAAAAACATTCAATCCACTTACATCTGTACGCCCTGTGCGTGGCTGAACCACGGCCAGAACGTAGGGACGTTACAAAATGTGCTTTAAGTAAAAATGGCACGCACGTACGCTGCTTAGCACACGCGTATCTCCTTGCAGAACGAAATCACTCATATTGTACAACATTATTACTGACAAAAACAAAACGCAAATGTGAAAGCTTATGACTTAACGACTGCCGCTGTAGTCGAATTCAATTACACCAACTGCCACAGCGCTAATCGAGCGGAATACGAAAGGTATTCCCGAGGCATGGTTATCAGCTAACCTGTCCAGCCGGCATTGTTGTGATGGCCATGCCGCTGTCATGTCTCCGCGCATCAAGTTCGCCGTGTAGATTTGCACGTGGAAAATGCGCTGTGTTTATTCGCACCAATATCAGCGAGGTCGGTATGTAGGAGAGTTACAAAAAAAAGTTGATTCCTATGGCACAGCAACGTGCTGAGGGCAAATGCGCAGAGGAACAGTGATCTACAGTTATAGGGTATAAGCAATGTCGCCGCCACGAGATCATTTAAGGGCACCATTCGTCCGCAGATCAGCAGAGGTCTAAGCGTTCAACATGATTGCGCTTGAGACAATGATGTTCTCAGCTGCATTAATCGTTTCGGCAATTTCGGCGGCTTCTGCTGCTGATCGTAAGTATGCGATATTTCGAAATTATCCTTTGGTCCACTTTATCGAAATGCATTTGAAATCTACAAAACCGATGGCGCATTGCGCCTTAATAAGAGAGTATTCCATGGACCTTGTCGTGACCGTGAGTGCGCAGCTCTACATTTCCTGGCAGAAGTGGGCGGCTACAAAGAGGTCTTCCAAGTCTGCACTTTCCAGTTCTGAAGCAATTTGATGTATTCTTTTCGAACCCATGATTCATGCACATATGTAGTATGTTTAATTTGTACGCCATTGTACCTCTCGGCTCTGGTCATTTTCATTTAAACAAATATTACTCGAGTCGACAAATTGTATCACTGTCATGGCTGAAAATTACGTCATGTGCGTTTCTACTTGATGTCTTCCTTGCACTGTTTGCACACCCGTCACGCAAAACGGACATTCCCTATAAATCTGCTCTCGAAGTACCCTGTAGCTCTCTTGGCTCACAAAGGCCCAGCGATGAGATCTATTGTCTACTCCTGACTGTCGGGGAGAGAGCGAGACAGAATAAGGGTAAAAGAAAGGCAGGAAGGTTATCCATGGCTCATGCCGGTACCCTACCCTTCACTGGGGAAGGGAAGAAGGGCAAGAAATGTTAGAAGACAGGAAAGTCATTCTTGCCACCGAGTTAACAACAGTTCCACTGTTCACATCACAGACGTTGAGTCAGTCCCGCGGCTGAAACTAGAGCAGCGAAGTCATTGATTTGGGCAAATTGTATGCAAGTTGTCTGCACGTTCCCATGCACCCAAAATCTTGTCGATGGTAAAGTCATGGTGGTGGTGCTAGTGTTCTCAAACAATGAACTTCTGAAAGCTTGCGAGAACTGTAGTGATGGTGTCAATCAATTGCACCAAGCTTTGAGCTATTGGTGTCTATATCTAGCCAACTAGCGCACGAATAACACTCAATAGAGTACTGACCGTGCCGATGACTTGTCTATCTTTGTCCGTCAATATGTAAGGCACTGACCAAGTGTCCGTCACTCTCGAAGTCTGATGTTGCTTAGCTAGTTCAGGCCAAGCATCAACTTTAGTTCTAGTAGAAGAGTTCTTGTCCTTAGACCCGACAGCGTTTGGCCTCAGTGGCAGAGGTGGAGGTGGTTCTGGCGTGGTTTGCGTGGCACCGAGGCTTTGGTGCACGGCCGGCTACGGGACTCTCATCGCGTGATGGATGCAGCCGCTTCCAGGCGTGACGAGTGGTCTCTTGCACTCTTCTTTAATATTCCTACCTACATTCGAATGACAGGGTAATCCTTCAAAGAGGCATCATGAGACCCGCTGCAATTTGAGCATTTCATGACCATGTTCACTACAAGGGAGGCAAATACTCATACACATGCGGCTGCCTGCTGAAAGCGTGTCTCGTTATTGCAGTGTTTTATGACTCACTCCCATAAGAGGTCCGGTGATTAAAATTGTATAGTGAACGCTGCACGAATAATAAATCATGAATTCGGTTCCCATTTAAGCGTAAAATTTACTCAAATGTAACATAAACGTAAATGAATACAATTGGAAATACGGAACAATACATATTTGTGAAAACAATTCTGTTCAATGGAAACTGGTAAGTGAAGAGGTGCCGGAAATTGTTCCCAACGGCAGACACGCTACTCATGTAAATCATAAAAAGGTGGAAAAGACGTTTAACATTGAAAATAATAAGACATTAATTGTGGAATTATAAAACATGGAGCAGCCGAGGGTTGTAACTGACTGTATAAGACAGCATCTGACCCCACGATACCTAGAAACATGCGTTCCTTTCTTTTGTTTTGGCGGTGTGTGTGTGTGGGGGGGGGGGGGGTAATGCAAACACATTTGTGATAGCTGAAATTTTTATTTTCTTCTCGCTTATTTCTTGCAGAGTCATGTATACAAGTTACCCTCCCGAACATCTTCCACTTCGGCGAGGTAAGCGACCTTTGGACTTGTGCGTATTTCTTGCACAGGAGTAAATCTTGCGCTTGTGCGCTTTATACATAAAACCGCAGAGTGGGGAGAAACTGCCATAAGAAGAATGATGCTGCTTTCGTTTAAGAGTAAAGAAAAGAAACGTTGAATTCAGCCGCACATTCTGTACTGGACAATATCAATAGAAAACAGCGATACAGAGATATCACAGGAAAAAAACATGGTTGATCCCCCCGTCATAGGAATCGGAACACGAAAGTAAAGCGTGCCCTTACAGAAGTAACTGAATGTTGATACATTGAATGTACATTGATATAAGAGAGTTTGCACAATGTATATTGATGTATGACAGCTAATGGCACAGTTTAAAGGGCCCCTCACCAGGTTTGACAATTTTGAGCTAACGAGCGCAATGCATCCACTGGGCGTTCACGATCACGTCTGCCAAAATTTGCAACGCTACGCGCCGCGGAAATGTGTCAAATTTCAAGGTGAAGGCTGCTTGCCCTTCCTCTCGCGGGCGCGCGCTTTAGAGAATGAGGGGATGACGTACATGAGAAAATGGCCCTACGTAGATGGTAGTGCTGTGACCTCGCTCCTCTACGTAGACGACTGTGCTCTGACGTCGCCAACAGTAGCACGTGACATTGCGATAATTATTTGACACGGCATGTGTAGTTTGTGTAATTTGTTGCTTGAATAGATTAATAAAACTTGAGTGAAATAATGAAACACACAAAGGAAATGTGCGCGTCTTTTTCAATTTTTTTTTCGTGAATTGCAGCGAGATGCGGGGCTAATGTGCCTCCCTTTCCCATGCGTTCGTGTTCCCGCGGTTAGCGCATCGAGCAGACGCCAGCCCTGGAAACGAAAGTAATGTTATGGCGCGTTCGAGCACTCATTATGCTCATTTATTCTACCGCGTCCAAGTAAACGTTAATGCGGCACTGGATCACGATACCGCCACTCTCGTGCCCGTACAAATGTCTCAACTTTCATGCCCGTGATGCAGAAACAGGCAGTACACCACAGAGAACGCCGACAAAACGCCCATGGCCGCTACAAAAAAAAAAAGGTAGCGGCCGTGCAACGCCGCTCGCGTGCTCGGGCTGGCTCGGGCACGTCATGCGCACGTGACCATGCATGCGCATGACGTGTTCATGCGTATGTGTCAAGTGAAGAGGGCAGGGAAGGGATTTGGCTTGCTAAGGCTACACGGGGCGAGTGGCAAGGGTTTGAAACTCGCCTCCTCGCATCATGGTTTCGCGCCGCTACAAATTATTGTTTTTCTCAGCTCGTAATGAACCGATTTGAAAAATTCTTGCGGCATACTGGTCTTCATTCGGCACGCAACAATTTCCATCGTCTAACTCAAATTTGCTATGTGGCCTGGTGAGGGGCCCTTTTAACGTGTATGCACGCACTTTGATGATTGGTGGTACATCTCCATCCCGACGACTAACGTCCATGTTAAATGATTAAACAAACCCTTGTGGTAGTTGTAGTAGTTAACGGTGAAAGCGTAATCAGAGAACGAGGTGTGATAGCCAGAAGAGCATTGTATATTGGACGCAGAACTTGATCGGCATCCCGCGGCATGTTAAAATCTGATTGAACACCACGGCTGGAGAGGAGACGCTGCGGCCGCCGAGGTGAGCGGACGCGTTCACATCGGCTCCGTCTTTTGCGAATGTTTCCGCGGCTTTCTTGGTCACCGTGTGGTGCAAATTTGACATCATCGGATCCGTGAAGACGAGAGGATTCGGCAGATACTTGACTTTGAGGTGGGCCACCCTTTTTTGGAATTTACTTGGACTTTTGTGCTCACGCCGCGTTGGCCGAGAGCTGGCCCAGCGTCTGGTAGCCCTATACGTGGAGGGACGCGCGCGTCCGGCATGGCAGCAATGCAAGTCGAAGGACAGGTGCTCCCGACAGAGGAATTTACTGCAGAACTTGATCGGCATCCCGCGGCATGTTAAAATCTGATTGAACACCACGGCTGGAGAGGAGACGCTGCGGCCGCCGAGGTGAGCGGACGCGTTCACATCGGCTCCGTCTTTTGCGAATGTTTCCGCGGCTTTCTTGGTCACCGTGTGGTGCAAATTTGACATCATCGGATCCGTGAAGACGAGAGGATTCGGCGGATACTTGACTTTGAGGTGGGCCACCCTTTTTTGGAATTTACTTGGACTTTTGTGCTCACGCCGCGTTGGCCGAGAGCTGGCCCAGCGTCTGGTAGCCCTATACGTGGAGGGACGCGCGCGTCCGGCATGGCAGCAATGCAAGTCGAAGGACAGGTGCTCCCGACAGAGGAATTTACTGAAGACCTTGGATGGCGGACGGTGCCCAGCCGAAAATCAAGAGCTCTGACGAAGCCTGGAATAGGTGATGACGGTTCACAAGGCGAGATGGCTGAACGAAGGGGCGCAGCAGAACGGCGCAAAGGCTTGGTAATCAAGCAACGCATTGTGAAGGCGTCGCGAATGCCGCCGATGCCAGAAGAACACATCAAGATAGTCATTCGCCCACGGGGTGGATTGAATTTGGAGAAAGTTAGCCCACAACCGTGGGCAGGGCTATCGTTGAGGCGGCAGGCCTCACGACTGAGCAGACTACAGAAGATGTTATCTGCCCCAACTTTATGCAAAACATCTTGGTGGCTAGTACGCCAGAAAGGAACAACGCTGAACGATATGTGAGAATGAGGTCAATCAGAGTGGCGGACAAGGATTTTGAAGTCAGTGCGTACGAGACGGCCCCACACACGAACGTGTAAAGGGGTCATTCGCAATGTGGACATTATGGATGGCCCTGCGACCCTTGAGCGGAACATCGTGAATGATCGCAATCCACTGGCTATGGCTGTCAAAAGAATCAAGAATACAGGCTCAGTCATCATTGTCTTCGACGGCTTAAGAGTGCCCAATTTTGTTAGGTATGGGCCAACCTTGGTCCGGTGTTACTTGTATCGAAAGCAAGTGGACATATGTTATGTGTGTGGCAAGCTTGGACATCGGGCGGATGTCTGTCCGGCTCCCGATTGTCTTGAATGCCGAAGATGTGGGGCTCGGAACCCTGAAGAGGACCATAACTGTGAGCCTTGTTGCATACTTTGTGGCGGCCGACACCTGACGGCGGATAAAGAATGCAGACAACGGTACCAGGTTCCCTACGTCGTGCGTGTTCGACGACAGGAGAGAGCGAGGGCGGAGCTAGCAGCGGAACAAGAAGCAGCCGAGGCGGCGCAGCTGGCGAGCGTCCCCTAACGCTCTAAAGGATGTTCGCGCTCTCGGAACCGGTCAAAGTCGAGGCAGCAGTCACCGTCTGGGACTCCAGGCTCCCGGAGCCGCTCTGTGTCTATTGGTGGAGGCGGCGGTGCAGCTGGAGGCCGGGCCACCTGGGCTGACAAGGTCAAGGGCAGCATCAACACCGGCCGAACGCGTGAGCAGAGCCAGGAGCGTGTGTCTGGTAATAGGGATAAAGACAGGATTGCGCAATTGGAGAAAAAAAATCATAGCTTAAAAGCAGCCATTGAAGGGCTTGTAAAAGAGATAGCTGAACTTCCGTTAACAGCGGCAGCTCAGGTCAGGGTAGCAAACCTGATGGCCCGGAGGAGGTACCAAGGTCTATAGAGGTTGCTAAAGAGAACATGGCTGACGAGGAGACGCCAGCTCCGAAAAAGAGGGCCCTCTCCTCGACTGTGCGGGTTCAGGCCAACGTTGGTTCCGAGCTTAAAGAAATGATGGCGGCATTGCAAGAAAGCGTAAATAAGGTCATTAATAGATTGGAGCGGATAGAAGAGCGAGAAAATGTCACGGACCAGAGATGAGGCAAAATTGAAGTCTATCTAAAAGAGACGATGGTTCCTGTTATGGAGCGGGAGTGCTCTTGGCCGCTTGCCCAGCAGGATAAATCTCCTAGTGGCATTAAGCTCAACCTAAGTAAACCGAATTTACATGGTCAAGATGGCGGCTCCATTAAATAGTTCATTTAGTATTTGGCAGTGGAATTGTAGGGGATTCAATCATAAGAAGGCGTCCCTACAGCAGTTTGTTAGAACGGGTAGTGTGAAACCTCAGGTCATCTTGCTACAGGAAACCCTGACGTCTAGCATGACCTTAACCGGTTTCGAAGCGGAGGTTAAAGGTAATGAGCAGGGCAGAGGGCTCGCAACACTCATTAATAGAAGGTTGGCGTATGTTAGGCATGATCTTCACATGGCGGATTGCAGGATTGAATATATTATGGTGGAAGTAATTTTAGGTCGGCAAGGGACATGTCAGAGGAGCGTCTACCTGCTTAATTTGTACAGTAGGCCCCGAGACACGAAACAGAGTTTCAAATCTCTCTTGAACAAGGCAGCCAGTCTAGCTCAGAATGCGCCATTGCTTATTGGAGGGGACGTTAATGCCCCCTATACTGTATGGAAGTATGTCTATAACACTTCTAAAGGGGAGAGACTATGGCAGCAGGCACTAGACGAATTTATCTCTGATTGCACACCCTTCGTATCCCACTCGATGCGGCATGAAGAGATTAGACACCGGGTCTTACTTTTTTCGGGGGGTGGTGGATTCCTCTTGGTCAAATTCTAATATAGATTTTGGTAGCGATCATTACATGCTTATGATTACTTTGGTAATGGTTAAAAAAAGGAGCGCACATTTAGGATTGTTGACTGGGATGCATTTAGGAAACGAAGAACGCAGAGAAACGAAGATGGTGGTAGTGAGTTGACCTTAGAAGAGTGGACTGGTCAGCTTAAAAGTGACGTTGAGGCGACCACTAAAGAAATAAAAACAGATATTGACACAGAGCAAATGGATAGTCGTCTGGCGCATTTGTTGGAAGCGAAGCAGTCAATGTTAGCGAGATGGAAGGGTCAGAGGTTGGACAGAAGGCTTAGAAAGCGTATAGCAATGATTAATCGGCAAATTGAAGACCATTGTCGGGTATTATGCAAGCAGCAATGGGATGAAGTATGTGATTCGATTGATGGTGGCATTAAAAGGGGAGGCGCCTGGAATTTGGTGCGACATTTACTGGATGAGACAAACACTAAGTCTAATCAGAGGACGATAATAGGTAAGCTGGTCCATGAGGCGTGTCGGGACTCCACGGAGGAGGATGTACTGAAGGATTTGGCTGACAGATACCTTCCGTTGGAGAACTTGCAGGACACGCCTGACGTTGTCCTGGAATATAGTGGGAATGAGAATAGAATTATGGATGATGAATTTACTGAAAGTGATATAAGGGTGGCGTTGCAGGATCTTAATAGTCAATCGGCATCTGGGCCGGATGGCATTACAAAGAAAATGTTACGGAATTTAGACGAGGGGTCTATTCATTTCCTTACGCGGGAGATAAACAGCCAATGGAAGGAAGGATCTTTCCCAGAAGAGTGGAAACTTGCAACTACAGTTCTCATCCCGAAGCCAGGGAAGGTCATAGGGCCTGGAAATCTCAGACCAATTTCGCTGACATCGTGTTTGGGGAAAGTCGCTGAGCATGTGGTCTTAAATAGGCTGACACGTTATGTTGAGGACAATGGGGTCTTTTCGCACTCGATGATAGGATTTCGGCCCGGCCTCTCGACACAGGATGTTATGATCAGGATTAAGCATCAGCTACTTGAGCGGCGGACGAGAGATACTAAAGTACTACTTGGACTTGATGTGGAAAAAGCTTTTGATAATCTCCGACACTCTTTTATTCTACGAGTGCTGTCGGACTTGAGTCTGGGGCAACGGCTTTTCCATTTTCCATTCCGATCAAGTCGGAAGTCTTTACATTGGGTTGTCGTGGTACGCCGCAGGGATCCGTCCTCTCGCATGTGTTGTTCAATCTGGCGGTGTCAAAGTTGGCTAATGTACTGGACACTGTCGAGGGTATTGGCTATACTATGTACGCGGATGATGGTACTGTATGGAGTGTCGGTGGTAGTGACGGAGAGCTTGAGGCTAGGCTGCAGGAAGTGGTAACGCTTACGGAAGAGTGTTTGGGTCTTTGGGGCTCAAGTGATCCACTAAAAAGTCGGAGATGTTAATCTTCAAATCTAGGAAATTAGGTCGTAGGCCGAAGGATTGGGTACCAGAAGTTGAGACTTGCGTTACACTCCATACTAGGGATGGGTCACTTATACCAAAAGTAGAGGCTATCAGAGTCCTCGGCTTGGTAGTTGAAGCAAATGGATCGAATAATATAAGCATTCAGCGTATTACCAAGAGGACGCAGGAGGCCATCAGACTTATGAGAAGGATCTCTAATAGGCATAGGGGATTAGGAGAAGGTGCGATGCGGTTAGTTCACGCGTTTATTTTGTGTCATTTCTCGTATGTGGCACCTATGCTAAATTGGAAGAGGGGGGAGAAAGACAAATTGGACGCTTTAATTAGAAAAGCCGTTAAGGCGGCGCTTGGTCTGCCTGTGAGTACGTGAAACGACATGTTGTTGCGGTTGGGATTCCATAATACTTTGGATGAAATTGCGGAGGCTCAGCGTACGACACAGAAAGAGCGGTTGCTAGGTACACTGGCGGGTAGGTATATCTTAGAGTCAATTGGAGAATCGGTGGTTGCGTCGCGCGATGGGGAGCGGCTATACGAGTTGAACGTCAACCGTAGGGCTAATATCATGGTTCATCCGTTTCTGCGGAATGTGCACACTGTGCACAATGTATGGAGGCGAACGGCGAGAGCTAGGGCTCTGTTGCGAGAGGCAAAGGATCGGGAGGAGGAGTCTGCGTTTGTTGACGCTGCATGGATTAATGGGAAAGATGCATACTCGGTGGTGTTGGTAGATGGCAAAGGGAGCGTTCGCAATGCCGTTTTCGTTTACACAAAAATCTGGGGGCCGCTGAGCAGGTGGCTATTGCTCTAGCACTCATTGATTCAGGCAGAGCTTTAGTCTTTAGTGGCTCGCCATCTGCCATTAAAGCCTTCTCGAGGGGAGTTGCTGCAGAACCGGCTTGCAGACTGCTGAAGGGTAGGGACATCACTTCGCAAACAGTTACTTGGTTTCCGGCGCACATGGGATCAGTGGAGGGAGCCCCGCGTAACCTCAACGAGGTGGCGCACAGGGAGGCACGAGGATTAGTGTGCCGTGCACTCCCTGAGGAGGCCGGATCTCCCGCTCCTGAGTTTAGGGACCAGCTGTTATTTTATAACGAGATCACCAAGCACTATTACCTAGGGCGCAGGGCATTCCCCTTGCCACATTCTAGATTAAACAGGCCACAGGCGGTTACGTTAAGGCTTCTGCAGACGCGGACGAACCCTAACCCGGTCGTCATGAATAAAATTAATCCGGACTGCGGGATTTCAGTCTATTGTAGTAAGTGCGGGGGTTTGCTCCATTTAGACCACATGCTTTAGCGCTGCTCGGCGTTGGCCGGTGATGGTTCTCAAGGTGAACAGTGGTGGCAGCGAATGCTGCACAGTGACGCGCTGGCAGACCAACTCAGGGCTGTCCAGAGGGCCCCTGTAGCGGCAGAAGGGCTTGGCCTCTCTGTCCCGCCATGGGAGCGGCCCGCATCAGTCCTGGACTGAATCCTCAGGACATCAATAAAGTTATCCATACCATACCACGGCTGGACTAGGGGGAAACGCAAAGTGCGTCCTGCCGCCCCGGTAGCCCGGCCGCGATTTCTCTCGGGGCGAGCGCGTGAACGGGGAACGCGGTGTTGCAGCCAGGTGAGACAGGCGCGCGTCGCAGAGCTATTTTCGGTTTGGATTAGCGTGATGATAATGAGCGAGGCCGACGCATTTACGACGCTTGGGCTAAGGTCGCCACTTCGCGGTGTGTCAAGGCATTGACAAAATTGAACGTCTATTGAAAGCTCGCCCAATGGGGCGGAAGTGTAACGCGTTGCAGGTGCTAATCGCGGAGGCCACAGTAATGCCGAATTACTTTACCTTACCGCTCCCGGTAAGGACACCACCCCGCCCACCGGGAGAGTGGTAGATATAAAAGGCGCGTTTGTAGGGCCTCTAGAGTCTGCGACCGTGGCGCAGTGGATAGCGTGCCCGGCATGTGTTGTTGTGGACAGAGCGGTCGTGGGTTCGATGCCCGTTGGCGGAACCTTTTTTTTCTTTGCCATCTTTTTCGACGTCATTTCCGCGACGGAAATACGTCACTGAAATCTTGGTGGACCCCGGCATAAAACACTTTCGTGTTGAAACATGGACGTAGAGTGTTTTCACTGAATGGTACTGAAGACCACTGGGTTGACCAGTTTACTTGAGGACCCTTTGCTCAGTATTCAAACTATGTGTGCGTTTACAGCATGGGGGGCGAACATTGGACGGGGAGGGGTGGGTGGGGTGGTGTTATAGCTCATGTTTGCCGAGCGTATCCCCAGCGTCGGCAAGCTGAAATCGAAGCAAAGCGCGAAGGACGGGCTGATCATCAGGTGAGGGCTTCCCATGTTGAAGCAGAAAGACAACGCCGAGCCGATCCACAGGTGAAGGCTGCGATCGCAAAAACACAAACACAACGCTGGGGCATTCCAGAATTTGGACCGGTGACCGGCTCCAGCAGCACAAGCGAAAGCCCAGTAGCCAGCAGCTAAACCTGAAATGCGATGCCGGGATACAGAATGTACGTACACGCAACCTACGAAAAGGCAACGCTGACATAGGGGTCCAGTTTGTCATCCGGTTACGGGAAGCTTTAGTCCAGGCGACGACCAGTACGGAAGCCGCCGATGCCACTGCTGACCCTTGTGGGGTCTGAGGCGATATAACCGCCGCCACTCTCGGAATACACGGAGGCAGTTCACGCGGTCGTGCAACAAACACATAGAGGTTTATTAAAACACTTCCTTCTGTACATATATGCAAAGCTCGTCGGCCGAATTAGTAAACACGTAACACGCTAAAACGCTAAACTTCTACGCTGACAATGTATACTGGGAAAACAACACGCACACTCAAGCCAATGTAAGACATACAATACAATATAACATAAGACATAGATAAGACATAAAAAATTGGCCGCGTATCTGCGTGCTTCCCTGCAAATGTCGTCTAAAGACGATAGAAGAGGCGCTGCGCGAGATATGAACGCCATCTGACAATACGTCAGGAAACGTGAATGCTGCGTTGCGGGCTGGTAGTCCCGGCGCAGCAGCAGGCGAAGACCGGCGGTGACCAACGCGACCGGCGGTGACGCCAGCCAGCCCGAACACGCGGTTTGGCGCGAAGCGCCGAAGCAGAAGAAACCTCCGCACTCAACGAGTACTCTCCACACACTCTTTTATATTCACGTCGCCTGGATAAATCAGGAATGCCAAAGCGGCTCCCCATGGCATTCGTACAGTGCAATAGGCTTCCCAAGCAACGCTAAGCGGCGCTGCTGCTCTTGACAGGCAGCGCCATCTCTGGAAGAAAGATAGAAAGTGGGGTGTCAGCAGCGCGCATTTTCCCTTCTCTCCACCGCGTTGCCGCTCGCTTCTGTGCACGTGCAGAGCTCTCGCGGCGCCTCAAAACGTACAGCATGCAGCGCGGGTTCAAGAAGATCTCACAGCTGGACAAGCACTTCCGAAAAGCGAACTTGATAAAAGGAGAAAGGCTCGTCATTCACGTTAACGGTGAAGAGCGGTCGATCGATGACAACGACGCCCGACTCAAAGCGAAATGCATTTCCCAAGTCGCGATTACACCGTGTAGGACTGTACCTCCAGGTAAGTCTCATTCTATCGTGTTAAAGATGAATAATGGTCCATATGCACTCCGAAATGAAGCCGTACACGCTATCGATGTTCTGCGGCGTGGACTACAAATCATATGATTGTTGTTTTGAAATGGCATACTTACAGTAGCAGCCGTGTACTTTCCTGAACAAACGTTTGCACCGTGCGAAAAAAAGAAATTATACGGCCATGGCACTGTTTCCTGAGAAGGTTAGAGTCAAGTCCTCCGTGCCGCTGGAGAATCACCTGCCGATTAAGACGCGAGGCAGCTTAGCTGAGCTTTAACCACTGTGAAGCAAGGTGAAACTGCTCGCCTCGTTTTTTCATCTCTCACGTCATGCTTGCAGTCTCTTTTTATGATATCGACTTGACAGGCGTGCAAAACCTGCTGCGCGAACGCGGCTAGAAAATCGCACAGTCAGAAGGTGGTTACTTGAAGGTTGCAATTGCAAAGCATGTATTAAGTGCCAGTTACATTTAGAGGCTGAAATATATATCATCCTAATAAAGTGACAAAAACAAAGCAAAGCTGCAGAACGATGTCAAAGCTTGCTGAAAATGCACAGACGTCCGTTCCGGCGTGATAAAGCAGCCTTCCCTACGCGTGAATTGCAGGCGCCGAACTTCTGACAATGTGCCGAGTTCAGTTGAATTCAACCAACCGCGCAACGCTAACGGTATAACGTGAGTGTGAACGTTCAACAACGGCGGGTAGGTGTCACGAACACGGGGAATCAAAACACAAAGTGGTTTCACCTACAACCGCAACTGAACTTTTACAATGCGAGAAGACAGCGAGTAATCATTGCTGTAGTCGCTGCGTGCATGCGCCGCGTTACTTACCGATTCAGGTAGTCGATACGAACGAAAGCGATGAACTCAGACAGCCAAAATAGAAGGCGGGACAGCGCTGTCAGCTATCCACGCTTGCCGCCTTTATTCCACGTGCGACACGCCCGGGAATCGATACAGTTTCACACGTGAATCGCGTGCCTTGGTGTTGTCTGCACTGTTGTGGCAGCGCACGACGGAGCAATACTTCGACCTCGCGTCCACTTCCGTGGGATCGCTTCTGCCATCGCGGAAATGCGCAGCTTCGCACAGCAAGCATCTCGGTTCCACGTGCCGAGCTGACGGCCCCCCAGTTATCCGCACCGACAGAAGAACCCGTGCACACGTGCGCTACCGCTACCGTGAAAGGACATGAGTCGGCCGCGCCAAGCTCCAGAGCTTTCCGACAGAGCCGCGGCGCGGCTGGCGCGGCGCTATCGTCGCGCCGCAAACTTGAGCTTGGGTTCCCTATACTGAACCGAAACCGAAACACAACAATGAGCTCGTGCAGAGGGCACGGAGGAAGCCAAGTTTCGGCGCAGTCGCATTTTCAGCGCAGCTTAAGAAACTAGGGCCTCTAGAATTACGTATCTATATATTTTCTATTAAACGAACACACCACCTAACACTTACCTAATGATGTTGCGCCTCAGATATGCGTAAGGTTTGCTTTTTGATCAACAATGTACACAAGTATGAACCTAGTCAGCCGTTCACGATGGCTGGCCCTTGGGCAAGTGGTTCAACTTTGGCCGAGTGGCTGAATCGAGGGACGTGCCGACAAACAGAAAGACAGACAGACAGAAAGACAGACCCCAAATTCCTGCTTTAGGTTGTTGCCTTATTGTATTATGTTGCTTTATTAAAGACTATCGTCTTTAATAAGGCAACATAATACAATACAAATGCGAAGGCGGCGCCGCAGATGTACGACTCACCACGAGGGCCCGAGGGAAGCGAGCCGCGGTACCGTCCCCCACGGACCCCAGCGTGGCCGCCGTCCATCCGCGCGCGCTGCCCCACCCCAAAAGAGAGAGTCAGTGCCGTTTCTAAGCGCCGGCCTAAATTCGCGGCGGCGATGCCGGCGCCAGCGCGCTGAACTCAGGTTACAGTGGTTACAGCCAGCGCATCCCCGACCTTGGCTGAACGTGTCCGCTTACGCCAAGCACGTGCGTGGCAACACAGCGGCCGCGCCCAAGCTACGACAGTCGCCTTTACAGGGGTGATATAGCACCCCCACACCCTACTCATCCATTGTTGCTAAGATCAGCGTTTGCCGGGCACCGGAAGATGACAAGCTTAAACTACCGAAGAGCCGCTGTGGCTGAAGGTCCAATTCTCGGCACGGAGGAAGCAAAAAGGGGGGATCATTGCGGAATGTGATAGAAATAAATAAATAAATGAATAAATAAAGAAGGAAGGTCAGGCACCCACACGGCAAGCGCCATTTACCCGAAAAGACAAAGGCTCCTAATGCTTATTTCTTTGTCTACGCGAACGCCACACATGCAAAGTGAACGTACATCTTGAGCGTCGAGCCACGCGTCGGTGGTCACGTAATTTTTCCTTGCTCAACTTTTAGGTGACGCCTGCTTCTGGCTCAAGGCCACCTTCGCATCATGCATATAAAGCTTTCGCCGGCATGGCTGCGCTGTTGTCTGTCCTTCTTCGTCATCCTACCGCCATTGTACGTTAATATTAATGAGAACTAACAGACAATAACGCCAAGGAAAGTATAGGGGAAAGTATAGGTTCTGTCCCTGCCGGCGGCAAGCCATCTTTTCGTCCACTTTACTTTCTTCACATTTATATTCTAAATACTACAGATAACACCCCCTATACTTTCCTTGGCGTTATTGTGTGTTAGTTGTCATTAATATTGTGTCTAACAAAGATAAACGAGCCTTTAAAAATCATCTCCAGTCCGCCATTGTACGTTGTTCTTTTAACACGAAAGAGCTGTATGCCGGGGTCCACCAAGACTTTCATGACGTATTTTCGTCACGGAAGTACGTCAGCAAAATGAACAAAAACAGAAGAAAAAGTTCGTTCACGGGAGTCGAACCCATGACCGCTCGGTCCACAACGATACCTGGCGGGCGTTCAGCCCACTGAGCTCCCGCCAAACACATTACTGAGGCTTCATGAACGCGCCTTTTATCTTTCACACTTTCCTCACACAGTGCTCTTGGATGGACGGATGGATGGATGGATGCTATAAGCATCCTCTTTATAACGGGGTGGTGACATATATGCCACCAGGCCCGAAAAAATATAGACGTAAAAACGCACCGTTGCGACGGCCGTCCCATTCGGTGTGTTTCCAATACAAGTTTAGTTCCCTCAACGCTTTAACACATCGAAAGGTGGCGGCTTTAGCCCAAGCCTCGCTCATAGCATCCATCCATATTGAAAAATAGCTCTCCGACGCTCGCCTGGCTGTCGCACCGAGATCCCCGCTCGCCCTTTGAGAAGTAACGGCCAGGCTAGAGGGAAGATACGACGCGCGTAGGGTTTCTCTTTGCATTTCACGACGCTTTGAAGGAGTGCATATCGAGTATCAGTGTTTATTATGTTCTTGTTGATCCCATCTTTGCGCGGGACTCACCATATGTGATGGGTACGTATAGGTTAAGAACTTCAGCTACCGCAAGGCCTAAATCGTGATCATAGGCGTTAGTCGTCAGTACGGAGATGTGCCACTAGGCGTCAACGTGAGTGCGATGCGTCCACATAAAGTGGTGCTATATCTGCCAAACACATCGTACTCATTGTACAAGCTCTCATATAGCAATCCTCTATAAGGAATAAACTACTTCTGTGACGACATGTTTCACTTTTGTGTTATGCCGATTCCTATGACGGAGGGACCAGCCATCTTTTTACGAGAACGATATAACATTCGCCGCGCCGTGTGCCACCGGTGGGTCACAAAGAAACGAAACGTGTGTTTGTGTTTTCTTCACGCGAAAAAGGCAAAAATAGCTCTGTGATTTTCAAATAAGCACGCCAAACGCGGGCCGCAAAGGTAGCAGCGCCATCTCACTGGAGCGAGTGAAACAGGCACAGGCGCGCGACCCACCGGTGGGTCACGGCTCACCTGGAATATATGCCGAACGGTCCACAGGTGGGTCATGACCAGGATTTGGGGACATATGGACGTAACGCCATCTCTCGTTGGTGACTGCGGTGGCCTGCCGTAACTGAATGGGAAATAGGCGGAAAAAATTATATCTGACGAAAAATGTTACTTATCAAAAACGACTTCCGGTTCTATACAGCAGAGACTTATTTGAGCATTCTGTTAAAATTACTGTGTCGCAATACAAACCGCGTGGCTTCTCAGAGTGTTTAAAATTTTACAATGGGGCGGAGTGTTTAAAATTTTACAATGTTTCTAATCGGCGGGGTTCAATGGTCTTGGGAAGCGACATGCTTTGTAGTAAGATACTGAAGTTTTACTAAAACGTTCCAGTAGGTCCCTACGGTATGCTGCCCCGAGTTGTTTTTTGATAGCTTGCTTTTTTCAAAAGATATGATTTTTTTCGCCCATTTCCTATTGAGTTATGGCAGGAAGCCGTTGCTACCGCTGAGAGATGGCGCCAGGCACAAATGTCCCCAAATCCTGGGAATGCACTCCGCATCAAAAACGAGACCACAGCATACCGCAGAGAACATGATATGCACTGACTAGACTAGCAATTACAGCCTACACATAAAACCGCAAACCAAAGCTTCAATTATATTTCCCCTCTTTATAGTAAACAAATTTGGTTGTGGTGTTTACCTAGAACCGCGATATAATCATGAGGCGCACCGTAGCTACGGAGACCCGTCATCAATACTGACCGTATTGGGACTCTAATTAACATATGCATCTCAATTTAAGCACGCGGGTGTTCATGCAATACGCTTCCATCAAAGTGCGGCTGCTGTGGTCGGGAGTCAACCGTCGTCTTCGGAACTAGCAGAACGACACATTATCTGCTTAGCTTCCTTGGCGGGTTTGTTTTCTATCTTTCAAGTCAGCGTAACTGCGTAATCGCACGTTCGGAGAAAGTGAACTTTTTGCCTTAATAGCGAAACAGATAAGTCACTGCAAGAAGCCGTGCAAAAACAAGAAGAAAAAAGAAAGAAAAAAAAAGCGTGTCTCATTATCTAGTAGAGGAGCCGAAGTATCGCTCATGCGTGCACTCAGACTTGAGGCTATGTAACATGCTTGCAGCAGTTCCGGATCGCGGAATCTTTGATCCTTTGCGAAGAAACACATGCATTCGCCTCAAACTACTGCATGGAAAAATTTATCCGGTGTGGCTTTATTACCGCGCGCTTTGCATCACCTCCCAATGTATACTAATGAACCTTACCTATTTATCTCGCAGCAGGGGCGTAGGCAGAAATTTTTTTCGGGGGGGCGGGGGGACACCTCCATGGTCTGAAGTGGGAGCAGGGCAAGCAAATGTGGTCGAGTGTCATTTTGTGCTGTGTATGCCATGGCAAAAAAAAATTCGGGGGGGGGGGCACGGGCCTGGTGTGTGCCCCCCTGGCCACGCCACTGCCTTACAGCGCAATTAACATGCTTTGATTATCATCACATATATGCTTCGGCATCCTTTGCCTTGGTTTTATGTCCCATTCGCTCCGCTAGACGTCGTGAAGCCGTGTCACGCAAACACGGCTAAGAAATTGCGAAAACTAGCCCAAAAGTAACCACCTTGAGCCTAGGGCACTGAGACTAGCCAAAACTAGCCGCACTTATGTGAAAACAACGGCGACGTTCTTATTCAAGTGGCTGAAGTCAAGAGCTTTTGGGCTCTTGAATTCAGTGGCCTTCATGAAATCCTTCAAAATCTCATTCTCTGAAATTAAAGTATGGCTTGTTGACTACAGCAATCATTTCGTGCAGGATGACGAAGTTTCTTGCGCTGTCGCAGAAATTACATTCTGGTCACGCATCTAGCGTGATTTTCATAAAAGGTCTAGAGGCACCAAGCGCCAATAAAAATAAGTACTGTATGAGTGTGCTCGAAATAACATTTGCTTCGATTGATGTATAAATTGTAGTCACTCTGCAATCGTCTCTTGCGTGATGACTAAGTCTGAGCAATTCGTATTCCCTAGTCGCTACCCATATCTAATCCAAGAAACGACACAAACAGTTCTTCGCATGTCCGATTTTTAATGTCGATTAGTACAGGGCGTCTTAGATTGAGAACGCTTTCAGTTGTCCCGTTCCAATTGCTGTTTAAGGTCGCGTTCAGCAATAGGTGGTATGTGAAATAAGGCGCCATGCAACAGTCCCCCCCCCCCCCCACGAATCCCAGCCACGTATCCAAATGCATTTTTTTTGTGTATTGCAAGCGCCAAATTCAATTTTGGAAGATGAAAACATATCTTGGTGAACATGTTTTGACACCGCATACTCGCACGCCAGCAGCTGCAAGTTCAGGGTGCATTGATAATTTGGTGCAAATTGAGGCAACAAGAAAGTAGTCTAAATGTAGCCAAGTAGCCAAGACGTTTTTTGCTGCCGCCACGGGGCTAAAAATTTGCCAAATTGGCGCAAAGTAGCCAAACCATGCAACCCTCCTTCCATTTTCACAATCGTGAAAAGGCTCTGCAATTTTGTGATACACTCCGGCTTTTCGCCATGGGACTTTCTCATGCGTGGCTTAAGGCACTGTAGCTAAAATCAATGATTTAACCTTGAAATTTGAGCATATATAGAAATTTCACGTTACGCACGGAAACGCACAATACCGTTGTTTGCAATTACAGTGTATTCGTGAGAGACCCTTCGATAGCTGAAGTGAATAGACGGCTTACTGACCGATACATTCTGAACCCTGTGTCCAATAAAGAGTTACAAGTCCCTGAAAGCCACACTTGTGCGCTAAGATAGTGAATTGCTGCCAGAAATGTTTATCTTCTGATGTACAATATCATCTGATGCCTTAGTCCCTCATGCTTGATGTAAAAGGCATATTTGATATACCGATTTCCCCGCTTTCCATTTGCGCCTATGTCAATGTCTTTGCTAACTCCAGTGCACGCGTCTTTGTTTTGCGCGTGTCGTTTGGTTTAGGTGTACTTCGAGATGCTTCGCCAACTGGCGGGAGCAACCCCTCCAGTTGTACAAGCCATGATGAGATTTTACAGAAACATATTCCTAGTATTTTTTCCTGACGTGTATACTAACGTTTTAATTCAGGGCAATGAGTTTTTTTAATTAGGTTAAATAAATTTGCTTTATTGAAAACAATGTATCATTTCAGTGCTTGGGGCAAACTCAGGACATGTGCTCTAACCCGTAAGTACTCGCCTCGGGAGTAATGAGGTATATTCTTACTGAAATCTTAGAAACGCGGCACTAAGCTTCTAACATATCGCGCGGCTTACCATACCACGTAATGAAGACTTCAATATGGTCTACCAAAGAACGTGAGCAGGTGACGTAAGAATATGTGGCAATTCTGCGGTCATGATTTAGCAGCCTTGCACTAATTACGAATATTAACTAATTTTAACGGTTCCTTTTTCTTCATCCCCTAGGCCTTATGTACACCTATATTTGGGTCTTGTCTATTTACGTTAAGGCGTAAGTTGTTGCGTGGCTTTTGATCGAATAAAACTGCCATATCAATATGAGGCGCGTCATCGCGAGGTAATACCTAATACGTTCACCCTGGGACCGTTTAAGCTGCACAAGAGTCTGAATTACACCAGGCGTTCCGCCTCGTCTCATAGAAACGTGATCATTGTCGCTATGATTGAGTACTGGGGCCTGAATCTCAGGAGAGGAAAGTTACGTGGAGATCATTTGTATACGGCCTAAGAAATTCATATCCCATATAGCAGAACAGCGTTTCGCTTCAGTAGTCATGATAGCACATGTACAGAACATCGAATGGGAGAGCCACTTGAAGCAATCAGCAGTATCCGAGCAATACGTTTGGGCCCTGCACTGCTACATACCGGTAAATGTGTGAAATACGGTAATTGCTAATCGAATGCGTTGAGGACGCACTTGTACAAAAGACACGGTGCCGTAAAGATCCTCGCAGTATTTTCGAGCGTCTCCTCCGACATAATGAATCACTAAATAACTGTGGTGCTCAAGAGCACGTTTGGCGGTATAACGTTTAGCATAGCGATGAATTGGGGTTGTTGGCAGTTTTTCATGATTTCTTCTGACTTGTAGTCCCTGTCTCGTCTCCACCTCGCTATACGAAGCGCGAGAAGAAATCATGAATTTATTTGCCTCTGGATACCTCGCATGGCTTTTCTCTTGTGTACGAGTACATGCGACGCAATCAAAGCCATTTGTTAGGTGAATATTTTTCCAGCGTAGCTTGTATTGAGTGACCTCTGCAGGTGGTGGTATTAAAAAACATCACGTACGGCTGGCGCGTCCACCAAATATATACAAGTAAAGCAAAATAATTTTTTTCCCGAGGCTGTAGTTTGAATTTTGGTCCCCGTGGTCCGAAAGGAATTGCCTTGTACACTAGGCCACACGCCCATGCTTGCCCGATGGCAACTAAGCATATGAATGCACTCTGCCGACGAGTAAAAAATATTGGAAAGCAGTATAGCTGTTGCACACGCATCATTGCAATATTTCGTGATGGCGGAAGAAAATTTATGTGCTGGACGAAGCTTGAGGTCGATATCAGTAATTGTCAATTTCAGGAAATTTCAGACTTCCAGAAAAATAATTTCCTAGACCGAGTTTCCATGGTCGCGTGATAGTTCTTTCATTGGGCCTTTCTACGGGCTCACGAACACTGGAAAGACCATGAAAGACGACCCGCCGATCCCGACCGAAAACAGCGTTCCGGGGACGGCCACTACCTATAAGGAAAGAAAGAAAGAAAGAAAGAAAGAAAGAAAGAAAGAAAGAAAGAAAGAAAGAAAGAAAGAAAGAAAGAAAGAAAGAAAGAAAGAAAGAAAGAAAGAAAGAAAGAAAGAAAGAAAGAAAGAAAGAAAGAAAAAGCAGTACGTCGGGCGCGTTCACTTCAAGCATCCCTTGGCACCATTTCCCCGATTCAGGGCTCGCGAATTTTATGGTGTGTAAAACGTGCAGTCTACGAATGGTTAACCATGAGTTAAGCAAAAAAGAGTTCGCATAGCATCAATTGTATGCTTTATATTCCGAACTTTCTAAGTCTGCCTTCTTCCTAAATTTGCCGAAACCGTCGTGTGTAGCGAACTCGGAAACAGTAGTAACGCATTGCCCGGGTTAGCTAAGGAGTAGGCTTGTTTTCAACTTGTTATGCGGTGAAAGCCAATTGTGTGTTCTTGGTTGAATTTTTTCTTTCTCCATATTTCATGATCCAGATGGAGGTGGTTGTTGTCGCCGAGAACATCTAGCTTGTAAGTAACCACCTTTATGTATGATATGTTCACAGACTGAACGCATAATTTCGATATAACTGATGTATGCAGATCACTAAACTCTTCACGCTTGGGACTGCGATTAGTGCGTGGAATACAACAATTGATACAGTCTATTTGTGCATTAACTGTCGCACCAGCATGGGTAACGTGTATTGCTCGCTAGCACCCAAGGGTGTACTTGCCTATTAGCGCTACCCTTGCAAGCTGATCCTCGGCAGGGTTTTAAAAGTCAAAATCATCGGTGTTTGAGATAGTATAGATAGTCGAAGGCCTGTCTATCGCGTACAAGGACACTTTTATGTCATGAAAAAAGGTAACAAAAAGATTATCATAATAAAAGGCAATAACTTAAGCATAGAAAAGCTCATTAAGCGTTTGCGAGTTGAATTGATATCGTTAGCTTGTAGTGATGTTAGCTTGACCTTTTAGGAAGAATGAATACTAAGAGCTTCAGATTTAAGTCTGTTTTCTATAATTATCACACAACTGCGATGAGCAAGCAGAAAATCTTATCACGGGATTGCTTTTGAAACTGCAGAGCATGCTATATCATTTCGAGCCATACGATGAATACAACCGCACAGAAATCACATGCAAGCTAAACGCGATGTGGCGTGGCATGGCAGCGCTTAAGTAATGTAACACTCAAAATACGCAATTCGAGAGAAAAATTTTCACTTTCACTTTTCCCCTACTGCTCCCTCGTTGGTCGAGCCCGAAAAAAAAACTTCGCTCTATGTGTCGAACACTCTAAGAAAAAAAACAGTCAAAAGAGGGTCATGGAACCGTGACTCTCTTCGGGCGTCCATGTGACCCCTTTTGGAAGGTACAGGCAGAGAAAAAGAGTTAGCAGTTCGGAAGGAGTCACTGGACGCTCCTGAAGCGCGTTTCGATTGGCTTCCGTCATGAAAGAGCCGCCGTATACGCCATACATATCGCGCGCTTGCCCTTTGGCGCCGTTGTGGCGCGTTGCTCGCCAACGGAGAAGGGGTTGGCGCCGGGGTGACGCGCCGCGCCGCTTCTGCCTTCTCTCTCAGTCGTCTCAGCGGTCTCAGTCTTCTGCATTGATAGCGCGGGTTGCGTGTCTTGAAGTTTCATCAGTGTCATGGTATCATGTTCATGCGCGTCTTCGGCGGTGTTGACGCCGGCTCCGTGCACGAAGTGACGCTTGGAGGGCGGAATATTCATGGAGCTGCGGATACGGACAACGGGCGGCAGTTAACGGTGAGTGTACTGCTTTCGTAGGCACTAATTATACAGGTTTAGCTGGGCGTCTGCAGCAGCTCTGCGGAAGTTATCTGCCAGCCATTTCCAACAGCAGCCTGTGTCCGCGGGGCTGTTGCGGATGCCCAACTAAAGCTGTCAGTTAACGAGTTGCCACCGTTATGTGCGTTGCTGTACAAGCTCCCATAAAGTGCGCGATGCAAACAATTATTAAGGGTCATTTCTTGCTGATCGCACGTTGTGTCTGCGCTACTGAAGGTGCAAGATGTCGCTTTGAGATGCACTTTAGTCTACTTCATAATAACATTTCCATCGACCTTGAGTGTGCTGCGTGCTTCCGCGCGTGGGAACGTGAAAAAAAAAAAAACGTCTGTGTGCAGAACGCTCAGACGCACTATATATAATGGTTTTTGTTGGCTTAAAGACGGTAGCTTGAGGTGCAGATATAGTACGGTGGCTTGCAGAACGTATGCGGTAGTCATTCAAGTTGGACACGCTTCGCCGGTAAGGCGAAAATGCTAGACTTTCGACGGCGCCCGTTGTTGCGGCCGTCGCCGTGCACATTTTTCCTTCGTTTCTGTTTGCTGTTTTCATGGTTTGCCAACATCTGCGATGACGCTATAACGGAATCAAGTGAATGTACGTGATTGTGGGAGTTATGTGTGCTAATTCTAGCATATGACATGTCTGATCTCGACGTAGACGGCGTCCGCACGCGCTGGGTGTCGTTCGGGCCCTCGTACTCGCATGTGTTTATCTGAGTATGGGTTACGTTTGTAAAACATGCGGTCAGTAACCGTTCACGGCGTGCCCCTGACTGCCGGAGGATGTGTTTGCGTGTAGGGGTAAGCCGGCGCAAAACCGTGTTTATTCTGAAACCAAATTTTCAACCGATTTCTCAGAAAAGAAGTGCTTTCATTCGTGTATAGCCAGTGCCTATTGCGAGACGAGGTTCCCGCTGCCTTTTACTTGAAAATTTGTTTTCGTTCCTTCATTGTGTCTATGTGAACCACTTATTTTGTAGGTTTTGCAAAGCATTACTGCAATTTCATTTTCTCATCATAATATCACGTTCTGCTTTTCAGATACCGTTTTCCACGGTGCTCACGCTGAACAGGAGCGACAACCTAGCAAGCCACAAGTCTGGGACCTCCAGCCGTCACCACTTTTTGATTTATTCTTAGTCATAAGGAATAAAGATTGAAACATGATGCCCATTTCTGCAGTTTATTTTGCACTATATGAGACTATGCACATCAGTCACACAATTTAGTTGGCTATAGTCATATAAGCATGTAAATGAGGAGTACCCAAACTTCTTAATTGGAAATCAAATACCATCTTTTCGCGCTTTCTATATAACTTTGCTGGAAAATATGTGTTGTTTTGACGAGTTTTATTAAAATAATGCTAAAACTGAACTATTCTCTTTTTGCAGTCGCTGGGCAGAACGGCAAGTATTATTGGACTTGCTTAAAATGAATACTCCACTATTTTCAACAGTAGTCGCGCAAAAGTAGAGCAAGGGTCAAATGACTAGCTTAAAATACTCCTGGAGTCGCTTGACGCTTCGGTGTGGGTCACTTGACCCCCGTAGGAGTGTTACCGGCAAGAGTCGTCTGACTCCCTATAGGTGGTAACGTTATCCTTCGGATGAGAGTCTTTCCACTCTTCCTAGAGGGTCAGAGGACTCTCCTAGAGCGAGCCGACCCTGACCCACCAAGAGAGTCACCGTGACTATTTAAAGAGAGTCCTATACGTGGCAAGTCAGAACTCTCCGAAAAGAGTCACGCATACTCTTTTTTTTCTTAGAGTGAAGTGGTGAAGCCATGACGTGATTCTCAATCGCCTGCTCTCCGGCTTTCAAGGGGCATAGGTGGAAACTAAACAGTTCATGGACTGCAATATGAGGGCCCTTCGGTCACCACTAGCGTCGAAATCTAGCATGACCATGAGCCTACACACTAAGCACAAAGACGAGCACGCTCGACTGAGTGCAGTATGGGGCAGGCTTGGCACCCCGCTCATATGATTACATGGGGACACCGCCACCCCCCCCCCTCTTCCCGTGCGCACGCCTACGCTTATGTCTCAGGAGTCACTGTATGCGATGCCTAAACCGAAACACAATTGCGTGTTTGTTTTGCCACGCATCCGTCTGGCGTCATTCACCAAGCGGCCCACTTTAAAACACGTTGCTGCTGACAAAATCACCCTAGCGTATTTAGTTTATTTGCTATACGAAATTGTCATTGTAAGCACTTAAAATAGCACGTCTACGTTTTATAATGCAAATTACGTTTGAATAGGATATGTAGTCGTGCAAGCGACCGTTCCAGATCGATTGCACTTGGTGTTCTCGTAATTGGTCTTTACCTTTCGTGTCATGTACGCTTTGTCATAATGTAAATGATGCGTGACGTGCGTTTAACAAGTAATTAGTTTTATGTCATATTATTAGTATGTTGTCACGCATGTCAAGTAATTCATATAATGCATATCTTTTATGAGATGGTAATACATACACTTAGGTGATTTTTATGGCTACTTGTCACACTATGCAGGCATCTCATTCTTCACACGTCACGTTATTGATACCTTTTCGTGCATTCATGTAACTGAGATGTTCTAATAACCGTCTCATGGTTTCATGCTTTCTGTAAGATTCTATCTCTGTGCCTTTCTATTAAAGTAATACCGCGATTTCTCATGTCGACTGTCTTACATGTAGACCGTGCGAAAGAAGCCTTACTACACAACACCACATGGTAAGATTGCGGAACATATAGCAACTTGTCCTCTTCGCGCGAGCCTTTCACCGTAGGCGAACCGCCTAGTAGCCTAGCTCCGCATTGCATATATTTTCCGAATGATTTCATCTGAATGCATGTGACCCTGCTTCCTGCCATCGTGGTAAGAATTCCAAGTGATTAACTTTTCATAACTCAATTTTTTATTCGGACTGATCAGAAATGACCGACAAGCCAGCGAGATCGGCGTCGCGTGATGGAGGTCGACGGGTCAGCAATCGCTGCCGGCGCAGCTCCTCGTAGCTTTGGCAGAGCGTGATCACCACGGCCACAGTACGAGGGTTCTTGGCGAGCAGCATTGTGAAGGCATCGTCGTCGATGCCTTTCAGAACGTGGCAGATCTTGTTAGACTCAGGCATGGCGGCGTCGGCTTTCTTGCATAAGTCTAGGACGTCTTCTATGTAGCTCATAAAAGACTCACCGGTCTGCTGAGCTCGTTCACGTAAACGTTGTTCGGCTTGCAGTTAACGAACGCCAGGGCTGCCAAACACATCGATGATGGCGGTCTTGAAAGCAGACCACGTGGAGAAATCGGTGACGTGGTTGTTGTACCACAGGTCCGCCACACCCGCGAGGTAGAAAACCAGGTTGCTGAGTTTGCCTGCCTCGTCCCATTTATTGGGTACGCTCACACGCTCGTACATCGCAAGCCAGTCCTCAACGTCGGTCCCATCCGCGCCGGTGAAGATAGGAGGGTCGCGGATGCGGGGGACACCGGGGCATGTGGTCGTTGTGGGAAGAGGCGTTTGCTGAGCAGCGTCTTGAGGCATGGTAGTTGGTAGGGTACGGGATCTCAGCTCCAGGGGCATCGAATGGCAGCAAAACACTCTCCACCAATTTGTTGAGGCGTTTATTGGACGGTAGTCGGCGACGATATGCAATGGCGACAGTCAAGGCGAAACACGGACTCAGAGCGCTAGCACGAAGAGCCAAAGAGGACAACATACCAGAAGGCTATAGAGAGCGCAACCTATTACTCACATCAAAGGCTTCGCTACATATATATATATATATATATATATATATATATATATATATATATATATGTGTATATATATATATATATATATATATATATATGTGTATATATATATATATATATATATATATATATATATATATATATATATATATATATATATATATATATATATATATATGTATATACTGATCGAAGTAATATTGATTTCGCCGATCGAAGAAATCACACGACAAATCGCCGTGAACAAAATGTAAAATGTCCTACAATGATGAGCTTTATTGATGAGCTGTGACAAGAGTTTTCTAGAACATAATTTTCCTGATGTTACACATCAGCCGCATTGGCAGTGGGGGGGGGGAGGGGGGGGAATAAGACACCGTTTCCTGTAACCATTCAATTGGGTCTCAAATTTGCCACGTTTGATAAGGGATCTCGGATGTACTTGCTCTCCCAGTACATGAAGTACCTGCTCCCTACTGAAAAAATCCATATGTCATCTTATGGAAAATATACGGATTCCGTATATTTTCCATATAAAATATATGGATTTTGTGCGGACGTATACGGATGCATACGGAAATTGTACGGAAGATATGGAATGTAACATATGGTACATAAGGAATTCCGTACGGGTGTATGGATATAGTCTTGCGGAACACACGAAATCCGTATCTGTTATATGGACAGACCCATGCGGAGATACGGAATATATGGAAACTATGATACGGAACGTGCGGAAACTGCATGGGCATGCGGAAAGAACAAGCGGAATCCGTATCTGCTATGGAAATGCCCATGTGGCGATAAGGACTATATGGAAAGCATGGTGTTCTGCATAAGGAGCATAGTCGTGCGCAGGGTTTTCCTTCAGGGGGGGGGGCGAACGTTCGTCGTAGCGCCCCCCCTCCCAATTATGTCAGCGCCCCCCCGGGGGGGGCGCCCCCCCCCGTGTCGCCGCGCCTCCTTCCCTATTATGTCAATGTGTGGAACTGACTTTGCCCCCCCCCTCTGAGGTGAATAAGGGGGGCGGCCGCCCCCCCTGCCCGCCCCCTGTACGCACGCCTATGATAAGGAGGACGCATGGGCGCACTGGTGGAATTGAGTGGAACCCATTCGTGTGATACGCATGTGCGGAAAACATTTGTACGGCTGAAGTGAAAATATTTTTAGCGCATAGGCTTCCCTATGAAATATGCAGAATATTTATTTATTTATTTCTGAATACTGCAATATTAAAAGATCATATTAGGGCAATTAAAAAATAAAGATATGCAGGCTTGAATACACAAACAAGGCACATTAATTAATGCAGGAATAAGAATGATATATATGCAAAAGTACAAAACACAAATAGACTTACCAGCACAAAAATATAACCCAATGTGAGTATTCACTCGTTCATAGTCGTCTGTACGGTATGATGTTCATACGTCTACTCACACCCCTCAACACGCACCCATACTCAGACCTACGGCTACTCACACCAATGAGTATTCACGTGGTGTCTACTCCCACCTCTCGACGACTCTTACTCACACCTACTCACACCAATGCCTATTCACTCACGTTAACACTCACGTCTAAACCCACCCGTCAACACTCACTCATGCCTACTCTTATTGATGAATATTAACTCATGTTCATACTCATGCCTACTCCCACCCCTCAACACTCACTCATACTCACACTCATGCCTACTCACACCGATAAATATTCACTCATGTTCATACACACATCTCACATCCCTCGTCACTCACACGTACTCACTCATGTTTATACTCACACCGACTCACACTCATTGATACTCCCTCACATCCATACTGCACACCGACTCACACTCATGAGTAACCACTCATGCTCATACTCAGGTTTGCTTACGCCCCTTGTCACTCACTCGTAATCACACTCACACCTTTCAAATGACTGTGAGTGTGTGTACCCATGAGCATAGGTCGGCAAAAAATGTGGAGCTCACTCAGGCTCACTCACCAAGCATATTTTGCCTTTAGTGCTCACTCGGACTCAGGCTCACCAAAAGTTTTCTAAACCAGACTCACTCGGAATCAGACTCACTGAAATTTTCTCTCAACCGGACTCACTCGGACTCAGATTCACAAAAATATTACTCAGCCTGACTCACTCAGACGCACGGCTCGATCTGAGTCTGAGTCGACTCATTAGTGAGTTTGCCGACCTATGCTTATGAGTGAGTATGCCGAGCTGATTTTCACATCTTCCCTAGGTAAAAGACCTGTATACGCATTGATGGTTGCAAATGATTCAGTTCAACAAAAGTGAGTTTTGTATTCATAAAAATATTTGTCTGTGTTCATGGAGTGGTTACCCAGAAGCTGTACAAGGTGGGCTGAAAGTAACATGTCTTAAAGTAAGTCAATGAAGTTCTTTAGCTGCGGTTAAGCACAGCATGAAATTACTAGTTTAACCCATTGTAGTAGCACATGAACACTGGCAACAAAGACACATTCTCTTTGCCATAAAATGACTCCACAAAAACTTTTTCTTTTGTCATAATTGTGTGTTATTGAACTTCTTGTATTCTCAGTATTAAACCAACAATGACTTCAATCAAAGAAGACCCAGTGGCCTGTAGGCGTTGCTGTTTGGAAAGATTCACATTGAACAAGCACTTTCTCTGAAGTAGTATTAGGCAGTACTTCCTTTATTTTATATATATGTGTACGTCATAAGAACATACTCAGAGTCACCTTATAATATCGCTTGCACACACTTAAGTTCTGCCTAAAAGCCCACATTAAATATGTATCAGAGATCATGATTTAAGGTATACACGTGTAAATTGTTCATAAACTAGTGGTGCTACCTGCGTGTCCTCTTTATATGATGCAATTTTAACTTCTCTGAGACACTGGTCTTAATTAAACACGTTTTTTTACATATTGTGATATGCGTACACACAGTGTTGTACATATATGAATACTTCATGAAACAAATGTATGCAGTTTTTGTTTAAAAGCTTCACTCTCAACCATTTAGTTGCTCAAAAGGGTTTAAGAGCAGACATGTGTTTACATAGTTCAGCCATAAAGGAAGTATTGATGTACTCAGATCTGTAGAAGAGAAAGCTCACTGCTCTCATTAAGAGTGACAATGTTGCACTTCTGATCCTACTACAGTAATACCTTTGTCATCAGCTGGTTATACAGCTGAATAAGTGCCTGATCTTTGTTTTACATGTTGTCGTATGTGCTAATAAGTAAGGATGCTGTTGAAATCTCAAGTGATCAATAACAGATGCGCATCGTCATACCGATGCTCATTATCCCAAACCACATGTCGAGCTTCTTGGTTATCAGTTTTCATGCAAGTTATCAACTAGCCAACTGTAATATACAGAAATATGAAGCAAATTTGCCTCTCTGCTTTACTTTCCTATAGACCCTGAGTGTTGATGCACATGATTAATACCTATTTATACTACAAGGGTACATAAAATGAAACAGAAAATAAAAAGAGGTAAAAGACGAAAGAATTAAAGGCAGGCAGGTTAACCAGGTTGAACTGACTTGCTGCCCTACGGTGGGAGGGAAGGTGATCAGAAAAAGAATTACTCATGAAAGCACAAGGGATGTGTACGCACACATAACCATGTTCATCATTGATGCACCTATGAGGAGTGAGGACTCACGTTCGTACTCACACCTACTCACTCACATTCATACTCACGCCGACTCACTCTGACTGTGTACTTGCTCACGTTCATACTCAGGTTTGCTCATGCCGCTCATAAGAATTTAGATCATGGCTGCGTGGACAGACATGTGCAACACAGAGAGTGCAATAAAGTGAGGACGCTTGAGGTTCACCCTCAAGAGTGGAGCGCAATAGTGTAATCGCGGGGCCCCGAGTGCATCATCATCTCAATTGCTAGACTGGCTTCGGTTCTCGGTGGATGCCTCAACCGTGCCGCAAGGAAACGAACGTCTGTGCGCGTAACATGGGCCATTTCAAACTATCCTAGAATGTCTATACTGCAAGTACAGTTGTGTAATACCCACTACGCTGTAGCTCGTCCTTTTGGAAAGATTGAATTTTCAAACACTCAACATTGTACACTTTCTGTCTCTTTACTTTGTGCCCCTAATTTTTTGTTTAGCTCGGTCACTTTTTGCAGTCTTTATTTTTCAATATTGTCATGTGTATAACGCCAAAAAAGAGAAAAATAACCGGTGTGCAAGCAAACACAGTGCCACACACATATTCTAATATAATGTTTTTGTGGTATTTTGAAGTTTCAGCACTCAACACGCTAACAGAAATAGCAGCTACATCAATGTAAATGAAAAAAAAAATGGCATTAACTGACTAGGACTCGAACCCACATAAACAAGTCGTGATCTCTACGCGCGAGCCTGCTACGCCACCCGCACACTGGTCGTGACTTCTCCCTAATGTAATAGATGAAAGTGTTTACGCTCTATCTGAGAGTGCGTAGTAGGTACAATATGAGATCATACTTATTATTGCGGGCATATATTTTGGGACCGTATCTACGCCTCACACCTTTCTCGTATCGCTCGCGTATGAAAACACGGATGCTTACACACAAGCAATGTAATTTACACAAGCAGTTGAAGCTTCCCCCGAGGCTCACTTGCGATTAATAGTCGGCCATCGCGCGAAACTGGAGTGATGCGCCGTTAACCCTTGCGTCTATAGCTGTGTTCCACTCCGTGGCTGTCTCGCTCGAACACGAATTCAGCGCGGGAAATGAAGCACACGGCAGTGCCGCGCGTAGCGGCGACATCAGCTGATCACGCCGGCTTGCTTCTCTTTGCTTCAACGCAACGAAACATCATGCCTTGCAAGATGACATACTGCATTACGTAAAAGTGTAGTCATCCTGCGATTCACTGAGGACGTACATACAACTATTGTAGAGTTTTGCTTCAGCGGCAAGCATCGACCGTAAAGCCGCACTACTATGTCCGTGCAGGGGCGTAGGCAGAAATTTTTTTCGGGGGGGAGGGGGGCACCTCCTTGATTTGTAGTGGGGGCCGGGCATGCAGGCAGATGTGGTCAAGTGTCATTTTGGGCTCAGTATGCAATGGATGGATGGTGGAACTTTATTAAATATAGTCCTGAGAGACGCGACTAGCGCGCAGTGGGCTTCTCCCACGTTGGGACGGGCAGGCTTAGCCTGACCGCCGCATCGTGGGCTCTCTGGACGGCCCAAAGCTGATCCCCCTTGTTGGGGCTTCTGATGGCGGAGCTCCACTTGGCTGGGTCGGCTTGTTCACAGCCCATTAACGAGGGGCATCGCCAGAGCATATGCTCTAAGTTAGCTATTTCCCCACAAAGGGGACACGAGCTGCTAGTGTAAGTATCCGGGTAAATTTTGTGAAATAAGGCCAGATTTGGATATGAATCAGTCTGCAGGAGTCTAAGCGTCATGGCCTGGGCTCTGTGTAGTTTTATGTGAGGAGGGGGGTAGACCCTCCTGCCTAGGTACAAGTATGCAATAGCAAAAAAAAATTTCGGGGCTACGCCACTGTGTCCGTGGTAGAAGCAGTAGAAACCTGTCGTCTGCTAGAACAAAAAGAAAAAAAAGATCTACTGAAAAACCATTTACCTTGTCTCGTATAAATTTTTCTTCAAGATAAGTCATTATTTTTAAACTATTTTGCCCAATAACATGCATTCTCTAACAATTTCAAACGGCGACGTTTTCTTTTTTTTTTCACGAACAACAATTCAAGCTAGATCCATCCATAGCCGAAGCCAGATGTTGTTTGCCTTTGTTTGCGCGCGTCTCGCGTGTGTTCTCGTCCACAAGAAGCTTCAAGGTAAAAGCATTAAATTTACGTAAGGAAGCTTCGTTCCTCGTTTGTGCGGTGTGCAAAGATTGCGCGCAATTCCCGCTGTTCTTGGAGTGCCGATGAAGTACGAGTCGTTCAAGAAATCAACGAAATGTGCGGGCGCTCGAATGACTCCATGGCTGACGCCCGTGGCCACCTTCTACACGCCAGTGCGAAAGAAACTAAAGGTAAGTGGGACAGCCTAATATGTAAAGTATGCAACTCAGCGCAAGGCTCTGTTACCGCACTCGGACGTGGCGTCGTAAAGGGGCAGCCTTACGCACCTTTGCGAGCGACGGACATTGTGCGCGTTACCGATTCGCTTTCACTACGCTGATCTGAGCGGAGCCATGGCGCATCGGCACGGCCTTACGGGAGCGAATTCGCGACAACTGCGAGAATGTGCATGTTTGTGATGATCGATTTTTTCTTACGTGCATTGCAGTCTGCAGGACGCAAGTGGCGCTTGCTTCGTTCGTTGTTGATAAATCAAAGCCTGCAGCGCCATTTGCTGCTGGGCAGCATTTTGCTCACGTTCTTGGGCTATATAATTTGTAACGTGGCTCAATTCACCTAGCCAACCACTTAAATGGGGATAACGAGCCTACATTCACGGTGAAGTGTTTATTATGCGCTTGAACGCTGGCTTGAGCTAGTTAAACGTAATCGTTTGTTTGCCTTGTGTAGGGAGAGGTGTTAAAAGAATCTGTGTGTGTGTATGCACGTCGCCTTCGCGTGTCAGTAATATTGCACCAGCGAGCATCCACGTTGGATATCTGACGGTTATGAAAACTTGCATGCACAATGTGAGAATTCATATTCTGCCAGCATGTAGTAGAATACATTACGCTGCTGTGTGGCAGTGGTGTGATTATCACAGTGCTGCGAGGTTGCTGATGCAAGGATTTATAGGTACGATGCAGGAGAATTTCTCATCTGACTAGCTCATCAGGCATGTGCGTGTTTTAGCGCAAACAAGACAAGGACAGAAGGTTGACATGTAACGACAGGACCAGCACACAGTTATGTGTTACCCTTCTGTCCGCATCTTGTTTGCACTAGAACACCTATGTTTGCATACTTTTAGCAACAGGCTTTTCTGTTACGCTTTCCTTGCCCAATTTGTGGTACAGTACAGTCGTCAGCAATACGAGTGTAAGCACTGAAATTAGCATTTAAAGGTCAGTGACTAAATGCATAGTAATGAACAGCATAAAGTAAGAATGAGAGACATAAGTAAGAACAATGCGGGACAAGCACAGACCAAATGAAAAATTTATTGCACAAGACCTTGCCTAAATAGCATTAGCCGTACACCTCGTGCACGTGAGGGTCCGACTAGAAAAAACAAGTTACAAAATCAACAGCTTCATTGATTTTGTAACTTGTTTTTTTCTAACTGGACCCTCATTTGCACGAGGTGTGCGGCTAATGTTATTTAGGCAAGGTTCTGCGCAATAAATTTTTCAGATGACAGTCTGTGCTCGTCCTGCATTTTTCTTCCTTCTGTCTCTCGTTCATACTTTGTGCTGTTCATTACTATGCATGCATACCAACTAGCGTACATATCAAAATAAATAAAAGCATATATAAGCATGCTTTTTAGCAAAGCAAACTATGCTATTACATTGAACACCTCACAAAAGACCGCTGCATGCTTACTTTCCACTCATTCAGGTGTGCTTGAAATACATTTCAATTCCTCAGCGCACTGGCAATAACCCTAGTAGCACCAAATGTTGACCATTGTCGCCGCCACATTGAGAAAGTTACGTGAATGTTGTGGCATCATTGCTTGCTGCTAGGGAACACTTCACACTGGGGGCAACATTAACCATTGTTTGAGTTTTATCTTTAAAAAAAAATGTTGGCGTGCCTATAGGGAGCTTACATGGTGGGGGGGGGATATAGGTGGCTATTTTGTTGTCATAGCCAGTCGAGGTGGTAGTCGGGAAAGTGCGCGCGGCAGCAGCTCTCGCTTCAAAGGTTCTGCCGCGATGATGCACTCTGTGGTATATGTTCCCCTTGTATTGTAGCGAGCATATATAGCTACTCTACTGTAGAAGTTGCACCCAAAGTAAAGCAAAGAAGTTGCAGTTGGAGGAAGATGGTTGCTGCGTCTACAACACACCGAAGGGCACACGGTAAACCCTATACATACCATGCATTTTTGACCATGTCGAGCAACAGTCTTTCTCAAAAACTAATAGAGTTATCCGCGTAATACAATAATAATTTTCTTCCAAATTTGGCACTCTTTCAACTGTACCAGATTCATTACAATTTGATTATTATAACTTTTTTCAGTGAACTTTTTACCACTAGGACCTAAATTTTTGGTTAATTTGCATCTTTCAAAATTTGTAACACAAAAACAATGAAGTGCCTAATTTCAATTCTGGTACAGTATTTGTATGCACTTACGCTGAATACAAAGAAAAATAATGAACTGGTTATCTTGAAATACATGGAAAATAATGGTAGCTAAGTAATAAAAAACATAGTTTTAAGTCAATCAAGGTTAAAGTAAGAAAACAGCTGAAAGGGGATCTCTTGCCACAAGCAAAGTTAAACTATTTTATTTAGTACCTGCAAGGTTGGTAATCATTGCCAAAGTCATTTTTTTTTTGTAGTCTTGCTTGCCTTGCTTCTTATGTGACATTAGGAAAATTAAATTTAGCGCAAAATGACACAAGGACGAGAAGGGAGGACAGAACACGTGCGCTAACTTTCAACAAAACGGTTTATTTCAACCGAAGCACGAATATATACAGTGGTGATGCTCAAACGCTACAGCCAGATGTCATGCGCAGAGAAGAACCTTTTTGTCATTCTGATTTTAACAGGAGATGTGCAGAGAAGTGATATTTTCTTATCATAACCTTTTATACCAGCTAAGCGCACCAACCACAAAACTAATGCATGTTCAAAAAATACAATTCTTTTTCTGACAGGGACGGCGTGCTTACACAATCGCTACCCAACTGCGATTTTGGCGGCTTCTACTATTAGTCTCGTTAGTTCATCACGGTTGGTCAATAACACCTTGGTGTTCCCAAAACCCGGGGCGCACCCACAAGCTCTGCAATGCATCGCGAGCCAGCCATCGTTACCCTTCTTCACAAGGCTGAAGTGCTCTCGTAACCTGTCATTTAGACAGCGCCCCGTCTGTCCGACGTACTGCTTTCCGCAAGAGAGGGGAATCTGATACACCACCGTCTCTTTACAGTCCACAAACTGAGTCCTATGTCTTACCTTGCAAACAGAGGCGTTTTGCGGTGCTGGACTACTCAGTCTGCAAATAGAATTAAGTTTAATTGGATTAATTCTGTCTGCAGACTGAGTAGTCCAGCACCGCCAAACGCCTCTGCTTACAGGATAAGACGTAGGACTCAGTTCGTGGACTGTAAAGAGGCGGTGGTGTATCAGATTCCCCTCTCTTGCGGAAAGCAGTACGTCGGACAGACGGGGTGCTGTCTAAATGACAGGTTACGAGAGCACTTCAACCTTGTGAAGAAGGGTAACGATGGCTGGCTCGCAATGCATTGCAGAGCTTGTGGGTGCACCCCAGGTTTTGAGAACAAGGTGTTATTGACTAACCGTGATGAACTAACGAGACTAATAGTAGAAGCCGCCAAAATCGCAAAGTTGGGTAGCAATTGTGTAAGCACGCCGTCCCTGTCAGAAAAAGAATTGTATTTTTTGAACATGCATTAGTTTTGTGGTTGGTGCGCTTAGCTGGTATAAAAGGTTATGATAAGAAAATACCACTTCTCTGCACGTCTCCTGTTAAAATCAGAATGACAAAAAAGTTCTTCTCTGCGCATGACATCTGGCTGTAGCGTTTGAGCATCACCACTGTATATATTCAAGCTTCAGTTGAAATAAACCATTTTGTTGAAAATTAGCGCACGTGTTGTGTCCTCCCTTCTCGTCCTTGTGTCATTTTGCGCTAAATTAAATTTTCCGAATGTCTTACCAACAAGGCCGAATTTCTCCCCTTGTGCAGTTCTTATGTGAGCTGTCGTGCAGCTCTGTTCACAATGTATCGTCGATTGTGGTCAACTTCTTTCAGCAAATTTACTGTGCTTTGGCCAGGCTTCAATCCTAATGATTTCAGAATTTCGGCACGTGCGATACTGCCATCATTAGATGAAAAGAAAGCATCCATCATTGCAATCTTTAAGACTCTGAAGCCTAAACAAAGAGCAAGGACCTTGTGACACAATTTCGATTAGCTCAACACTTACACCACACAGTTTTCATGCGCAGTTCTGTCTAATTGCATCACAAATAATATTGATGCCCATTAGATCGTACCCGTTGTCACCCTGTGCGCGAGTTGCCTTGAAGGACGCTGAAAAGGCTGGATTCAATGACGAAGAGTGTGATGGTTCAGTGTTCGGCACCTCAGTACGTCGCTAGCATTTATTCGCATTTACAAGACAACTGAATTAGTTGCCACGAAATATACTAGGCTTTCTCTTCCCTCAGCATCTCAACTTATCGATTGGCATGACAGACACAAGGTGTAATGAAGCTAGGAGCTAAAAGTGTTTGAATAGACGCGCTCTGAACCACGAATGTGAATAAAGACGCACACAGCATCTCCGGACTGTCTTAGCTGAAAAATCGGGCATGCAGAAAGTTTGCCCACAATTTCAGAAAATGGACTGTAAGCACGGAGTGCATACAAGGGGCTTGTCTTGGGTGCGTGTTCACTCGCTGCTTGCTTTCAGAAAATGAGGTTCTCAGCTACAAAAAAGACTTTCAAAGAAAAGCACGAATATGCAAAATATGGAGAAAGAATACACTTCCCAAATTGCAAACAACAAAAAAGTGATTTTTTAAAAATTTTGCCTTACCCTGTGCCCTTAAAGGAGTACTGACACAAATTTTTTAAATTTTCGTATTGTTGCTCTAAATAAAAATACTGGTGTCGAGAAACCTAAAACGAGTATTGTGGTGCCTGGGAACGCATCGTATATATTTTAAACACCGCTACCTTAAAAAGACACTTTCGGTTTAGATATCGAGGGGGTGGCGTCTCAGTGTCGTTTCATAGCAGTGTGACGTCATGGAGATACAGAAACTCGCGACGTACTAGCAGCAAATCCGTCATCTGCTCGTGGTGCACATAAACAACGATGACTAAATTGTCGTCCAGTGACTCTGACGGTGATTTCTATGATTTAGGCTGCATGCAGGACGCAAAACTCACTAACTTGGGGGAACTGTCTTGACTTGTCGGCATAATGTCCATTGCAGTGGGGCTGGCTTGCAGATGCTCAGCGACGAAAACTTCAATGTCAAATTAAAATATTTTATATGTATTCTCCAACTCCGGTGTGTGGACAGCGTTGACGCTGCATACCGAAGAAACGAAAAATGTCCCTTTTTCGATGTCTCAAAATCGTGTCAGTACTCCTTTAACGAGCACGACAAGACGAAGGAGCTATTTTGAGCAGTGTCGTGGTAAATGGCTCACGCACAAGAACAGTCCCAACAAGCATCATGTCCGTCCTCAGCACTTTCTCGCTGGTAGGTAAACCATGCTTGATATGTACTCAGCAGCACTCTTCTGGAAGGATCCTTAAAATACAACGAAAAAAGCCATCTATGCTCACCCGTTCGCACTTCATGCAGCCGACTGCATCATGTACGTAAACTTGTGGCCACGCGTCGATGCCTCGGACATTTGCGAATTACTTGTCTTATGTTTTGTCGAGCTTTGTCATGCAGCAGCAGTGAAGTCATATAAATGGCTCTAGGCCACAACATTGTGAGAAGTGGCTAGTTACACGAGCCTACGAGAAAAGTTGGGGCTGATAGCGTCGTGGTCATGACATGAGCAAGTTGTAAGGACGCTCTAACTCCCGGTAAATATTAATTTTATCATTGTTTTATTTCATCTGTACAGTAACTAAGTTGCAGAATCAGTGAAGGCCTCGTTAAAAAGGGACCTTACACATGAAGCCACAACGGTCCTGCGTCGTCGCAGCAGAACCTGATACGTTTCGTGTGTAAGTGGACAAAACAGAGCTAACGAAAGCCAAGCATGATTTGCCTACCTAAAAGGAAGCAAGTCGGACATACGTGATGCTTGTCAAGGTTGTCTATGCGCCAGAGCCATCCACGCTGGCACTGTTCTGTTAGCTCCTTCGTCTTGTGCTCGCTGAGGCGCACCTTCGGCATCTTGAAGACGTTGCAACCATCTTTCTGTGACTGTAACTTTGCCGTACTTCGCATGCAACTACTACAACCCACAACTGCATGCGCTTCCCCGATTGCCAGATCAACTGGCTGTGACAACGAAATAGGTGCTACCTCATTGCCACCATTGGTGCAAGCTCCCTATAGAATGCTTCTATGTCTTGCATGTATATCTGTGACAGAAAAACATTATGTAAACTATGCTCATCTCACAAATTGGTTGCAGCACTGTGGAGGCTGCAGGGCGGCTTTGCCAGTAGGAAGGGCGGAAATTCCTGAAGATGTGTTCATCCATGCTGCATCAGCTGCTTGGTGTTTTCATGGCATCTCTGCACACGTGTTGGGTGAGTAAAGTAAGCTGGTAGCAGAACAGGGAAAACGAAAACATGGCAGCACCACTTGAAGCGCGTGCCTTTCACCTTGAATTTATCAGGTTGTCATCGTGCACTGTATAGCCTGTAATTTTTAAAGTGGCATTTCTATTTGCTTTATATTTGCATCCTCATGCTTCGACAGCAATGTACTTGTGACTGTTTTACGTTGTTTCCACAAGGCTTAACAAGTGTGACTAAACGAACTGATCTCAATAATGACAAAACACACCTGATGCTTTGTTCTCAGCGTAACGTGGCTCATAGCTATAGCTGACTTCACCGTTTATTTGTGGCTGATGGTTGTGGGCAAGCAGCAGGCACGACTTTAAATTGAAGCGGGCGGTCATGGCTGCATGGGCTGTGCCATGTTGCTTCGTAACCACAGTTACTGGTGGTTACATATACAGTAAAGGCACGCGACGTACATTCGAAACGAGGTTAACATATCGGATATCACTATGACAAATCATGTGCCAAGCAAATGCAAATGTCTAAAGCATGCCACTTTAAACGGCCCCTAAACCACCCAGAGGTCGAAATTTAGTTGTGGTTTTGCAGTTGTGCATGAGTCTACAACGAACACATAACCGTGAGAATTTTTTGAAACTGTGCCGTAATAGTGGAGTTACACGCGTTTGATGATAGAAAAGAGGCCCTCTCTGGTTTCGCTTTTTCCTTCTCTATGCTTCGTTCGTCAGCTCGTCTCTCTTCCTGGCCGAGTGCTGCTCTTCACCATGCCAGGAGGAAGAGTGGCGAGCAGACAAACAGGCATTGTGGGTGCTGAGCAGATGAAAATGTTGACATCGCGGTAACACTGAGGAGCTGAACACTGCCGAAAGGCCCGGAGAGGAGAAGAGATTGTTTCTAGGAACTTGTAAGGCGCCTGCGGCTCGTAGTGCTGCCACATTTGACGTTGTTGATCGTGACGACATTCGGAACTCGATGCGTGCATTTACTTGAAATGTTAAAAAAATATCAGAGGTGATTTAGAAGTCTATGCAATTACTTATAGAATTATGTTTCGCTGCGAAAACACATGGCTTGCTTCCACCTCATAGCTTCCACCCTGCTGCATCCAGTTTGTGGGACGGAGTATACATATCAACAATAAAAAAAAGATGAAAAATAACTCAGTATCACTAGTCCAATTCCAGCAATCCCAAACCTGTAAATAACTGAACTGCTAGTACTGCTATAACGAAACCCGTTCACATCGAATCAATGGTAATGAAAGTGTCATATTAGGAATAGTTTCGCAGGAAAGCTCAGGAGAAGGCTCTCTTGCTCCTTGAATGCAAAGCAGATACCCTGCTACTGAGACGTGGATAGATATCATCTAGTGGTCACATTACAAGCAGGATGAAATATTCCGTTAAGGTGTTTGCTTGCATGTTATAATGAGAGGGGTGTTTAAACAAAGAAACCGTTGTCACTTTGCTCTGTGTTACTGAAAATTGCTTTGATATGCCTTTTCCTTTTAGGCGAATGGTTTACCTACCCGGTAGCTGTAAGTTGATTTTGGATAACATTATAAACGCTCTTAAAACTTTGTTGACTGTACAGCTAACTTATTTTTAAAATATGTCGTGGTAGGCATGAATGCAGTAGGCAATGTGCTTGATTAATGCGTAATGTGACAAAAATAATAGTACTTAATATTACAGGATGCATACGTTACATGTCTCGAAATGTATGTGATATTGAAAGCATGGTAAAAGTATGTGTACAAGTTTTTGTTTCACTCCAACAAAACATCCAGGCCATACTCACTATGTGGGAACAAACAGCTTCTGCCCTTTTTAACTCATCTCATCTCTTGGTGGTCAAAAGAAGCATCGATACCGCATATCTTTCCTTCGTCAGGCTACCTATCTGAAACACTGAATCCCGTTCATCTTAACTGTGTGCGAGTTGGTCCCTTTTTAATAAGTTTCTGTGTGTGTGGTGGGTGTGTGCATGTGGACGGAGGGGGGTGGCACACCACCTGTCACCCCGTGTGACTTGTAGATTTTCTGTTGTTTGTTCCACAGATACCTCGTAATCTGAAGAAACCAGCAGAATGCATCAGTGTCAGAGTTGGCTCTTGTAGCGCATGCAAGTAAGATATGGTTTGCAGAATCAGTCATTCTGCCACTTGCACGAGAAAGGGCTACAGGAAGTGGTGTTGAACGCACTTGGTTAGCTTTGAATTGAGCAATCTTGAATTTCATTTTCGTACAGCATTACATAAGCTAGACATAACAGGTCTTATAGCGGTACGAAAAACATGCAACGAGCAAGGCTAGAAATACAAAAATTGCACAAGGAGGTTCAACACAAAACTTGGTTCACTTGAAATATTTGGCGTGAGCTCTGCGTGTTTTCCAGCATAGCTCCCCCATTTCACAATTCAGCTCATGCAGACCAGATTGTGTTAAGCAGGACACTCATTTTAACATATTAACATGGCTGAAAGCATGAAACAATTAAAGGGACTGAGAACCAATTCTTGTGGTACTTGTTTTCTTTAGTTCACTGGAAAGCTAACTAGTCACTGTCTTAATCATGGAATAGTGACGCTGAAAGTGCTGTGAAAGAGTTTCAGGATTTTTGGATCTGTGGCTACTATGAAGTTGTCTACACACAACACAGGCGGCAAACAGTGGGTGGTCAACACGACAGTGGCACGAGTTTATGCACTGCAGTTTGGTGCACATGCGTGCGTTCCGCATGCGTGTGCCACGGCTCGATATGTCTCACTAGTTGCCACGAAGCCAACGCTGCTTCTCAGCCTCAACTCCTTTGCCTAGTAAGCAGCACAGAATAGGACGGGGATAGGTAATAATATAATACAGTGTAATTTTGAGCACTAATTATGGTGCACAATAAAGCATCAAACTATGTACAACAAACAGAACGACTCGATAACACATCATCAGGCATCTTCTGCTAGGATGCATGGCATTCTAGAATGGCTTTTTGTACACTGTTCAGATGTAACATTTTGCCTCTAGGGGCCTGTAAGGTACTTTTAAATAAATAAAAATAAATAAATACTGTTTTTTTTACCTTTAAACGCAATTTAAAAATGTAATCTCTCTCAAATTGCGAAAAGCATGCCCTGCAATTCACAGTCTTTTTATTTCCGCCAGGATCTAATCACACATTCTGGCCAGTTGTCGGTCCCTTTAATGATTAATAAATCTTTGCATATTTTTCAGTATAGTACCACCATCAGTGTCAACATAAGCCATTTCATAAAGAAGCCGTCCAGAGCATCCAGTTAGGGTTGTGGTTGTGCTGGATGAGCTTTTTTTACATACAGTGCATAGTGAACTAACACCTTCAAAGTCAAGCGCAGCTTCAAAACAGAAGAACTAAAATAGAGGTTGTAAATGCAGGGCCTTAACTTTAAGAAGGGATGCCTCAATGTGCCTTCTGGAAAATAGGACTGTTTTCTTTTGCTGTAGAAATTCGGACATCATAATTTACAATTCTAAAGACCTCATCTACGACCTTGTGCAGGTTGATCATAAGCAGAAAACCAGAAGCGGCAGTGGTCTCCAGAAGAGACCCAAGGACCCCAAGCTCTCTGTGACACAAACAGGAAGGGCACTGTGGTGCATTGAAAACCTGTGCCAGTAGTGCATTACCAGTGCACTATGCTGCTGTTTCATCAAGGAGAAAGGAGGTGACCACCCCCAGAGGAACTTCATGCTCTACAGTGTGAGTGCCTGGATGGTTTCGTTTTTGTCCTGTCACACGTGCTGAATAGTGGGTGAGATTCAGCCGGGGTGGCTAGAGGAATAGGGGTTACAAGTGTGGTAATTTCTCTAGCCAGGTAGTGTCGGCTTTTGCACCAGTGCTGTTAGTGGCCCCAAGTGGTGCAGCTGTTCAGAAGTTTCAAAATGGTTGTGGCTGCCGCCACAGATTACTGTAGCTTTGTCACCTCAGTAAATGTTCAGATGCATCAGGAAAAACTCGCTATGTTACTTTCTTCTAGAGCTGCCAGCATTTTGCATTATACTCGAGTTGTTCCGGGCGTAAGAGCACAAATGAGCCTAGCATAGATTAAATGCTGAAATTTTACTCACGGGAGGCCCTGCATGTATGCTTGGCATTGTTATCATAATCACCTTGGTTGGGTCAGCGCGTATAGTGAAAAACTGGGTATCCGTTGCATCATGGATGCTACATAATCCATTGATCACATCCAGTGAATCAGATGCAGTGGCATACTGGTCAACCGGTCTCATTACAGATAAAGGAGGTGTAAATGGGCATTATTTGCAAAAGAAACCATATCAGTACATTCATTGAATAAACCCGGTACAGCACGGACCGCTTATAACAAGTTGCCAGAGTCGCAAATATCTGCACTATAAGTGGTACTGCCCTGTAAACAAAACAACATTTGTGAAAGGCTGTACATCTGAAAAACATGACCAACAGGCACCCGCATGATTCCGACTATCCAGGCATGCAACTTGGGCGTAAATGTGCCAATGTTGAAAGGTTAACGTCTGCGGACCTGCAGTGTCGACATAGTGAACGCGGAAACAAGAAAACAAAAACAAAGAGTGCCGTAGCGGAAAGCCGCCGACTGACTTTTCAGACCTGATTTATGCAGACTACGCTGTGGTACCACACTGGCCAGAAACTATACGTTGAACGGCTATTGAAATTCCGGGCGCAATGTCCAAAAAACAGTGGCAACCGTGAACCACCAATCTAGTGTTGCACATGCACTCCCTAGTTTTCAGTGAAGATTTAAGTCACTCCTGAATGCAACAACTGCAAAACGTTTCATTGACTCGGCACCAAACCGCAACCTTGATCGTCCGCAGGCACTAACGACTAGGTAGCTAGTGCTCGTTAGGCCTAGCGTGCGGGAGTTTGCCCCAGACAACACGGCTATCGGGCGTAGAAGATGTCGCACTCCTGACCTAAACAGTGCGCAGCAGGTGTGAAACAAAATTCAGGTCCGCGATCAGAAAAGTCACGCCAACTATCCTGAAAGAGTCTTCCAAGCTTGTAAGTCCACCTGCTGGTGGCAAAGGCAAAAGCTCAGTTGTGTCTTAAAACATTGTCACTTGCTGGGGAATAGAGGTCGCACGCACAGTATCTCGCTCTACGATGAGACTACCGTAAAAACCGGAATATGGGTCGACCCCCCAAACTTTGAATCTCCAAAAAAGAAATTTTAAAAAATCGCAAAGTATCGCGGCGCACCCTTACCTTGATAAATATGCGACACAACCAGCTGCACTGTGGTGACATTTCTTTTTATTTGGACACTGATAGTTAAACGCCAGAAGGCCACAAAGTGCTGTCACTCAGACTTGTCCGAACTTGAGTCGGATGACACCTGCTTGTCACTAGTAACGTCCCAGAGTGCATCGTCCTCCGTTCCATTCAATGCGTTGCTGATGCAGCATTTGCGAAAAGACTTGCGCACCATCTCTTCCGGGAGAGATTTCCATGCTGACGACACCCAGCCAAAAACGGTCGCGAGAAGTGGACGTCGTAGGCAGCCAGCGGGGGTCTTGGGATTGTCGCCCAGCATCCACTCATTGTAGAGCTCGCGCACGCGATCTTTAAAGGGTTTGTTGAGCACTACGTCCAGTGGATGGAGGATTGATGTTAGTCCCCCAGGGATCACGACAAGATCCGTCTTGCCATCGGACAGGGCTCCCTTTACAGTGGCCGTGAGGTGGCCTCGAAATGAGTCGAGGACCAACATGCTCGGTCGCTGAAAAAGCGCACCGGGTCGCCGATTCCACACGAGCTGGATCCATTCGAGCATGAGGGACTCATTCATGAACCCTTTTTCGTTCGCTCTCACAATCACATCCCGAGGAAAGTCTTCTCTCGGTAGCTCTTTTCTCTTGAAACTGATATAAGGGGGCAGCTTCTTTCCATTGGCTGTGCACGCAAGCATTACTGTAAATCGCGAATGCTCGTTGCCTGTTGTCAAGAGCTTCACTTGCTTTGATCCTTTAGCGGTCACAGTCGTGTTCGAGGGCATATCAAACCAGATCGGAGTTTCGTCAGCGTTGCCCATGTGTCCCATCATGTAGCAACGCTGTCGACGAAGCTGTATGACGAAGCGCTGATACTCGACCAGCTTGTGATCGAAATCTTCGGGCAGTTTTTGGCACACGGAAGTATGCCGCCGCAGCGCAAAGCCCTTCCGCTTCATAAATCAGCGCACCCGCGATGGCGAGCCCTTGAATTGTGCCCTCGTGAGCCTAGAGTCGCGCGCTATCTCGAGAGCTTTCACGCGGACGCACTCCGCTGTCACGGGTAACGACCTTGCACGCAGCTCCCAGACGAACTCGGCGAGTAGCGTTTCCAGTTTAGGGTGCACTGCAGTCCGTCCACGAAACGAAGTTTTTCGTTGGTTGCTGCAGGATGTGATGCGCTGCTTTTGGCTCCTCCAGTATCAGACGCTTTTCTCCGATGCACCGAATTCCCGTTCCGCCAGGGGGTATGAGTTAGCACAATATGCAACGTGAAATGGATGCCTTTTATTTCCCCCTGGCAAACAGCGCTCAAACTAAAGTGTAATGTCAATTCGATCTCAACACCTTGTCAATAAGTTGTGCCGTCTGCAGCCACATTCAGCGTGTTTCTAGCTATGTTTTCTTTTCAAGTGTGCAAGGGTAGAAAAGGTACCGTCGCGTGCATATGTCGTAGTAAACTACAATGAAAGCTTTACAGCCATCTCATGGAGAAGTGTAAACATAAGTCAGCTCGGCCGCAATGCAAGCACATTATGCGGTGAAGCATACTAAAATTCAGAAGGGGCCGCTGTGACGGGACATAGTGTGCATCTAAAAAGAAAGTTCCCGTTTTGCTAGAAAAACTTTCGCGGGCCCCCGAAATGGCTTTGTGGACTCACATTTGAGAACCACTGACCTGGATAAAAGGCAGTGTATATAGAGGCAAATGCAAAGGCATTGAAGATGACGAAATGGGGTGCTTCCTTTTTTTTTTGCAATTTTTGTGATATGTGCTGTGCATTTTGCGGTGCAGTTCATGGAAAGCTCAGCGAACATAGGCCTTATAAACAAACGTTGCCTGTGTTGAGCCTGATTCTTTAGTTATAATCATGGCAGCCATTGTTAAAGTTGCACTTTGCAACTTTATTGTTCCTTAATATGTTTGTTCTCTTGAAGCTTTTATCCTGCATAATGATGCTCTGAAGTCTGATTTAATTTTTCTCCCAAACAAAAAGTGAGATCATTATGTGGCACTTAATAAACAGTCACTTAATTTTACTCCACCTTTTACATTTTAGATATCAGTGCTTAAAATGCGATGAGCCTACTGTATGAGTCATGACTTTAGCACTATTTCAAATAGCACATCTACTTAACTCTCCCGTTGGCAATTAATATGTCTTTCTGCTCACGTAGCATTGACTTCTGGCCTATTTCAGATGCTTTTGAATGCCACATGGAGAAGTGTGGAAGGCGTTCCTCCATGGCAGAGCGGTGACCGGGGCGTGAGCTGACACCTGGCAGACAAGCTGGATGTCATTGCAACTGGTGGCGGAAGGAGAAGACGACAAGATGCTCGTGTGGTTGTGCGTGCCAGGACTTGATTGCGTTTTTTCTCAGACTATTTTACTTGTACACATGTAAAATAAATATTGTTTGCTCAATTTGAGATATCAGAAACTATTGTACAAGTCAGTTTTCGCCTTACAGAAGATAGTTTTTAGTATCCCCAAATGGACGGTACGAAATCCTAATGGGATCCGATGCGGAAACCAAATATATTAAAACCGCATCATGCAGTTTCCGCATGACCACAATTCCGCATGGCCATCCATATCATACGGCATCCGTAATACCATATTTCCATATATATGGACGCCGTATATACGGAGCTTTTGATGCGGAAACCATATATATGGATCGTGCGGATCCGTATCATGCGGATCCGTACCATGCGGATCCGTACCATGCGGATCCGTAATACCATAATTCTGTATGTACGGATCCGTATCTTCCGTACATACGAAATTTTTCACTAGGGCTGGCAAGAAATGATTTCTGTAAGTAGGGCGCACATTTGTATGCTGTATCTGGATATCTTTTTTGTATTTTGACGGTGCCGTGTTCAGTAATCGACATAGCAGAGCCAGACCCATACCTGTCTAAGAAGGTACTTCGCCAGAAATCAGTCTTAGACTTGAAACGCATTGATATATAAGAATGAAGTGCCGCCACGAAATAAGACGAAAACACTGAGGACGCACCAACACTGAGGACGCATCTTCTCAGTGCCTTCGTCTTATTTCGTGGAGCCGTTTCATTTTTTATGAATTCAAGCCAACTCGCTCAATTATCTGTCCTACTTAACTGCATTGATGTCATGTATGGTGATGCGGCATAGCAAGTCAGCATCACCTTCTTTTATTATCCACCCAAGTCTTCTATTGGAGTAAGGGGAGAGTACCGCAAAAATAGTTTATGTGAGTCATCAAAACAAACGTGGCAATACAGAGCCAACAAAACGGCAATTGAAAAGTCTCGTCGAAGGCAATACAAAATCTCAACAGAACATGTGCGGGGCAAGTTAAGTTTAAATAAGGGGTGAGAATAACCGCTTAAACTATTTGCTCTGTCAGTTGATCGCGCTCTTGTGCAACGATGGACAGGAACGACCTGTAAAATGCGGCGATAGTCCCACGAAGCCACTGTACAATTAAATGTTCAACGATCCTCCGGAATCGCAATGAAGGAAGATTAGAATATTGCTCAGCTTGTTTGGCAAGTTGTGATATAGTTTGTGAAACGCACGCTGGAGTGAAATTGTGTGCCCAGGTGACAAAGAGGGGATATTAACAGAACAAGATTTATTGCCGCCGATAATAGTGCGGCAGTGTGCTACAAAGTTTTAACTTGCGCAGCCCGAGTGTAAAGAGCTTCATGTATTTGATAGAGGTTTAAATCTTTAACGAATATTGCTACGTGCGTCGTAACGTCGACGAAGACAGCAGCCGGCGTGTTCCAGATGAAACTCTTTATTTGGCCGAACTTGTGGCCGGGAAAAGTAAACTAAAACTACAACAATACACGCTGTACACGGATACCGGCGAACTGGGCGTCGGTCGTCGATAAAAACTGACAAGCGGTGAAGCGTGTCGGCATTTATACATGTGCCGTCGAATATTCCAGCGTTATCGCTGGCTGTCGCGCAAATTCTAGAATAAGCTCGAGTGTTCGCGTCTTGCGCGCAATCTTAACAAAACGATCTCCAATAATCGCGAAGCATCTCGAACAATGAGGTGCGATTTGCGCTGATCGTTGCTGACAGTCTTTGTGGGCGAAAACAGAATACAACGAAAGTGATAATAAGAAACGCACGTTGCAATATTTAGGTTATGCGGCATTGCAAGAACATGCGAAAAATACAGCAGCGTTGAATGCCGTGTAAATGTGACTTCAATTGCGCGCGTTGATAACCTCACCATAATTTCAATGAGCAGAAGCTATGATTTCGATTGTGCAAGGGAGGTGAGAGCAGCGTGAACACTTTGGCAGGTTTAGGGGTGCTCCTACTTAGCCGCGCAGAGAACTGTTCCGCACGCGGCTATTCGCAATGTACCTAGCAGTAGAAATGAATTTCCAGCAGGAGTAAGCAATACTGAAAACTCATAATATGGTATTTCAAAAAAGTGAAAGCTTGAACCGAGTGCCTTCCATGTATATTGTAGGAGGATGTGAGCCTATCACGGAATGGTTTGTCTCGCGAGGAACATCGGTTGCATATGGAGACACCTTCATAAATACGCAAAATAAAATCAGTTAGGTGTAGGTTTTGGGTCAGAGGGTCTATCGCTGTGAAGGGCTCAAGTCTCTCTAGGCTTAATTTACGGTACAAGATTTTTGTTCAATATGTTTTTTTTGCTAATTTTTGTTTATTCTCAGGCGCCACGGCATATTTTCTGCACCCTTGAATTAACTGGCGAGCGCTCAGCGCCGCTACGAATGCTGCTGATCCAACAGCGCAGTCTTCGTCTACTTGATATGCCAAATTATCAAAGCGAGCCTTTCGGGTGAGCGCAGGGCACGCGTCTCGCTGTGGTTGCTTTTCACTGCGGCGCAGTTTAAGGCAGCGCCCTGTCGTCGTCTCATGTCTCGCGTTGGCGTCACGCAAGTCCCACGATTGACACGTGTAAGCCGAGCAAGTTGCACGTTTGGAACGCCACCGCATGCTTGCCTGTGAACGCCAGCGTCACCCAAGTGCTAATTTATCTGACCGAGCCAGTGAAGCGACAGCGAAATGTCCGCGTCAGAAGTCAGACACAGATCGATCGAACAGAGAAGCGGAGGCGAGACGCCAGCGCCGGGAGTTAGACCCGCCGCGGTCACAGCAGCAAACAGTACAAAATCAGAAGAAAGGAGACCGTAGATCAGAGAATAGAATAACTCGCAAAACAAATCGGATAATCGCAACAAAAAAAGCAGAAAAGCATAGAAGAAATCTCATAATCACACGAAAACGCACAAAAGAACACATAAACAAAATAAAAGAATGGAAAAGGGGATATAAACGCAACATAAGCGCAAGAGAAACACAGCCGAATCAATGATCCGCGGTTCGTGCAGCTTTCACTTGGTCTCGAGCTACAGCTTAGATTTTTTAGCAGCCAGTTCAGTAATTCGCGCGGTTCTGTTGAGCTACATTACTCCAATAGTGGGTACGTTTTGCTTACATGTTACCTCCACATCAATATTATTTTTATAGGCATCGCTGCGCAATTTAGGCTCCCATTTAAATAGGATACTTATTGTTTCAGCTGCAGGATCGAACTACCTGAAGGACCTTTGCAAGTTCATCAAAATTATCTCAGGAGGTTTCTTAGCGGGACCATGCAGTGCCTTGAAATTTAACAAGAAGGCGGTGTGTGGCAAGCCAATCGACATCAGGATTCCAACAAATACTCCTTTTGCCCAGGTAAGAATAAGCACCATATTGACTCATTGTATTTGCCATCAGTTCGAGCACCGAGGTGCAGTTTACATTAAAACTATATCGCGCAGCACAGGCACGCATCTCCTTGCTTTAAATAGTCGGCGTCCTGTGCAACTTGTCGAAGAAATTAACACCGGGTCCTTAACATGGAAGCACGCTAAGAGCAGCAGCTGGTAAGTGGGAACGAACAGCGACGCGTCCACGGCATTTGCGGTATTTACGTGCATTAAGAGATAACATAAGAGATGGTAGATATAGCATTACACACATCTGAAATAGGTAAGGAATGAGCATGTCAATAAAAAGGAGCCCCCTAATCGACAAATTAAGAAGTATGTCAAATAAACGAATGCGGCTAGTTCTACGCGGTCGTTGTATGCCACACCTCGGACGTTTATATTGAATTCACGAGGCAGCCTGCCAGAGATACGAGCTACCCAGTCGTACCTCACAGGGCTCCTGCTTTCAGAGAGGCGCCTTTAGTTTGTGAGCACATACATAAAAAAATTGCAGCGCAGCGGCAAAAGCGAACAGCCTGGAGCAAGATCCCCAATGATGCGTGCTTGTCATCTTACTCCGCCCAGTGTATTCTTCGGCGCCACGATCCCGTTTGATGCCGTTCTCGCTATTTTTGTGCGACATGCCAGGGAACTTTGTGATCGCACCAGCTGACATGGGTTTCATCAAGTTCTAAGTCATTGTTTCCCACAAACTACGACGCAGTGAGTTGACTTCTACTAGAAAAGTAGAACTCTGAACATTCAGGCAACGCCGATGCGCCTGCAGCCTCGCGGCGCATGCGCATGCCGCTTGCGCAGGAAGAGAGCTTCCCGAGAAACCGGCATCTCAAATGAAGAGCTTGTACTTCCGTGGAAACGGAGATGACGGCCCAACTGCAGGAGTCGAGTGCAATTCAAATAGAGGCCGCAGAGGCCCAATCTAAATATACACCACACTGGATCTTCGACAAAAATATCGGCAAATGATATGTCTAGCGCGCATCCAGTGGCTATAAGCTAGGCGTAAACGCTGGCCAGGAAGAGAAAGCAGTAGCTGACCTGGGAAATATGACAGGCTAATCTTTTCAGTTCCTCAGCCTACCGCTGTCCCATCCAACTAAACAGTTCAATGCGCAGATTTCTCTTGAGATATGCACATACTTCATTGGTGAGAGACAGTGACGGAGCACTTACCCACCTATCACCCGCTTTTCCGATACGAAATGCTTTAAACATCTTCCTATCAGACTGCCTCTTTATCCGCTCATGCACAGAGGTGCTGCGGAACTGTGCGGCGCACAAGCACTTTCGGAGATGGGCAGCCAGATGATTTCCAGCGACTAATGCTCTGAATAGTGAGCACAAAGTCAGCCGCCAAAGTGGAAAGCACAATGCAGCTTGGAGGAACCATCTACAAAATCCTCACAACAGACTGCCTGATAAGGTGCGCAGCGGAGTGATACACTGCAAAAACTGTCCTTCAGATTCCTTCAGATCCACGAACAAGACCTACGTAGAACTTACAGATGGCTCTCATTATATGGAAATAGGGAGTACATGTTCGTAACTTCAACGGACATATTGCTTTCTTTTTAGTTAGGGAGAGAGTGTTCTAAGTTGAAAAGTCCTAAAGCTGACTGCGCTGTTAAGGTATTTTCCAACCAAAGACCGTCACAGGGCTACTTTTATTGCGATAGCAATTATATGGGCACTCTCGACGGGTTTTTGCCGTCGGTGTCACCGTCGCCGTCATGTTCCGTATAAAGTCCAAATTGATAACATCCCGCCGCGCATCGTAGGTTCTACCCGCGGGTAAAAGCTCGCGAGCAGGGGCGACGATCGCGACTGAAGCAGAGATCAAACGAGCCGGCCTATCTGCGTCGCTCAGAGGGCGCATGCGATAACATCCCCCCGCGTGTTAGACCAGCCGTCAAATGCTGTCCAAGCAGAAACGAAACGCCCCGCCCGTCTTGAACGAGCATGGAGGGATGCGGGGGACGGGGAGGGGAGGGTGCTTGAGCAGCAACTGCGATCTTTGATCCTAAAAGCGCTTTCACGATTGCTTGCGCGCTCGCTATCTCGCAGGCATCAGCAAACGGCTCGTATACTCTTTTACGCGCGCTCTCAACGCCAAGAGACTGCGAAAAGCGCACCCCTCCCTGGAGCGGCCGTATTCTCTTACACCAACGTTTTGTATAGTTACGCGAGATCGGATCCAAAAGAGTTAGCTGCCAGCCTTCCTTCGTATAACATTACAATTTGTTGCCTTCGCATTCATTGCTTCGCGCTTGCGGTGAAACTGTGATCTCTTTTCTTCAGACACGATGCGTTTACAGAAGGCCTGGGGAGCGTGCAACTACCACTGTTCTCTATGTGAGCGGTTTATCTTTAACCTTTTTTTTTTTCAGGTCAACCGAGAGTGGTTAAATTTGTTGTTTTGTGCATGTTACCGTCGCGAGCAACGAGGGTAAACAATATTTTGCTGCCGTCCTGACATACTGGCAGACTGTCTGCGTCTGTTTGCCGCGAAGTAGGCATGTGCGAATATTCAAGCACTAGGAATGTTCGAAGGAATATTACAGTATTCGAATTCGCTTCGACACGAATTTAAGGTTCCGAAATTTCAAAGTATTCATTATGAACGAATAGGCGTATATTGGACGGCATGTAACCCACTTGTGAAGGTGGTTTCACTGCAGCCTGCAAGTGCTATGCCGTGAAAACACCTAACCAACAAAATTGCGCAATGCCGCGAAGCCCCACATCAAGGTTAAATTAACATATTACTCCGACATAGATTAATCATTTTCAGGGGCGTAGCCAGAAATCTTTTTCGGGGGGGGGGGGGGTTCAGTTATACGTTATGTATGTCCGTGCGTGTGTTTGTATATGTGCGTGTATATATGCGCAAGTAAAATTGAAAAATTTCGGGGGGGGGGGGTTGAAACCGGTTGAAACCGGTTGAAACCCCCAACCCTCCCCTTGGCTACGCCTCTGATCATTTTTTAAGTTTAAAAGCTTGTTATACGGGCTTATATGTTATAATATGGTATATGTATAGTAATTTTTAAAGTGTGACGTATTTTATAGGTTATCACTTGCATATCTTACTGAAATTGAAATCCTGCTACTATTTGATGCTACTAAACGCTACTAAACGTAGCGTTTAGTAGCGTAGCGCTTAGTTTAGTAGCGTTTACTTGCAGCAAAAAGAATGACAGTCGCACATCCCTCGTTCCAATTAAAAAAAAACGCTGTGGATGTTAGTTGGGCCTCGACAATATCTATGCTAATTTTTTTGTATAATGTGTGACACATACTATTAGAACTATTCCATTGAAAATTATTCGACGTAATCACTGTTCGCTTCGAACCTAAAATTTGCTATTCGGACATCCCTACCGCGAAGGCTTCTGTGCGGCGTTCCACGGTGCCTAATAGACAAGGACACAAGGAACATGCGGCGCTGCTTCGTATTGGTGAAAAGCGTCCGTTTACGAAATCGGGACTGTGGCACGGGAGTACAAACCGGTTCGCTGCAGCGGCGGCGGCCTGCGCATCAGCTTCTCCGCAGTGCACGATTGCTAGCGGCGTTTCGAAAACAGATGCGCAACTCCGCCACCTAAAAATAACATTTGCAGTAACTCTAGGGTGCAGTAAAGCCTTAGGGTGCAGGCACTCGTAGCGGCCGTCGCTACGGTCGTCGAAAATTAAAGGGGGGAGGGGGTAAGGGCACCGGTACCCTGTTCCTCTTAGATCCGACCCTGGAATTTTCGTGGTTGTTGCAATTTCATTCCGAGCTGCGTCTTGAGAGGTTCGTGCATGCTCGCGTGCGACTGCAAATCTTTCTAGCCTCTCCAACGCAACATGCCTAAAAAGAAAAAGACAACCTGTTCCATGACGTTATGCAAAAGAACTCGTGCAATGAAAGGCGTCGATTCTCATTCAGAGCTTCTACGGATCCAGTACGCCTGCAAGAGTGGGCGTGAAACATCAAGGGAGGTCCCTCATGTGTACATAAATTTGATTTGACTGTTCGCTGATTCTTACATTTAATTATTTATTTTTCTTTTTTGTATGCACCTATCTTTTCCTTTCACTGTTTACTCACATTCTGCGCGAAAATATCTGTCTTTGCGTCTCATTCACTGTTCATTGTATTTTTGTTCTTGATGTAACCGCTATAATTGTCAATGAATATTTCAATCATTGTACTCAACCATAACAGCTTGAAAAAGAATGTTAATAAACTAGAACAGAAACCCCGAATCTCCTACATGTTTGTTCTCTACGCCAGCATGTGCCGTTCAGAAGAAGCTAACCGGCCCGCATGGTCTCCAGAGTTGTCTTTTCTTCGTTTTACAATTTATCAGCGCCATGTGTGGCCTACACAACGAGCTTTCACCGCAACTACAAAGCTTGGTTTAAACGAGAAACTCCTCAGGGCGCACCAGTGCTGGGCGCGCCAGCGAGCGCCGCGCCCTCTGCACGCTTCATCGTAAGCTATTCCCGCCTGGCAGGCTCGCTGCCTCGCTCACGACACTAGGCAAACCTTTCTAGCCACGATAGTTCTGCGTTCGTGTGTGTGTCGTCGTGCGAGTTTTGTTCATACGGTCGACTTTTACCGCGCTGCCTCGCATTGTGTGTTGTATGTTGTGGTTACTGACGTAAGCGCAAGTTCGTCACGCAGTGTTATACGCGGTAGCAGGTAAATAGTCACCAGATGCCGGCCGTGCGACTCCAATCTGCGACTGCTTTGTTCAGTGTGACCGACGGAGGCGATTCATAGTTTTGAAGAACACGTTCTTCAAATGTTTCCGCCCGTCAGTAGGGTGCCTTGATGCGCGTTTTGTCCGCTCACATCGAGGCACACTACACGGCAGTGAGTAGCAGCGCTGCAATCCTTTCTCGACGACGCGTTCTGTGGCCTGGAAAATGCCTTGACGCTCGGGGACGGCCGGTAGCTCGGCGATTCCTCGCTTGGCGCACCATTGAAAACCGGCGGTCATCCAGCAGTGTACGCTGCCAGCGTATTTTCATTGCCAGAGGTAAGTGAACGTTACGCTTCGTACATTGTGAGTTGTTCTTATTGTAGTACGCGTTGTCGCCGAATAAAATCGCATAACGTGTTGGTAGTGTATGCGGTTGTAGTTGTGCGGATTGTGCTCGCGCATGACATTTGTCAAGAACGTAGTCGGTAGTGTTATAAAGTTTTGGTAATTAGCTCTCTTGCACGCACTGCTGTACGCTAATATTTGCTGAAAGGAGACAACATTTTTGTCAGGCTCACCATTGTCATGCGTTTTATGCATGTCTCTTGACAAATTACTTGGAGTAACGCCGTGAAACCGAAGCTTCAACATTCATTTCGTTCGCACGAGCTCTGAAGGAATAATCATCAGCCACCGTGTGAATCGTGAATCGGTACAGTGGGAGAAATAAAGTGTATTTAGGCATGGTTTCCTTAGGCGTGCATTCTATTCGTCATTAAGTAACGTGACCCTCAAAAGCGTTTAGGTTAGCATTCTTGGACATTGCTTATCATCTTTCAAGCAATAGATAACATAGATTTGTTAAAAATGCAATTTCTGCAGCATGACACTGTATTTTGTTCAATTTGTTTGCCCCATTTTTATCCTTTATGCACGTTGACCTAATTTGACAAGCCGTACTTTCAACTGAATTTTCAATTGCTTATGGCACTATATGTGCGTCCGTGTATTGAAGTCCCACCTCTCATCGCATAATAATAGCTTGTGAAGAACAACGCTTGTCTTTAATTAGCCATTTGTCAGAGCTCTCCCTCCATCCTCAAAGGGCAAGGTGCTGCTGGCACACCTGCTTCGGCTTTTCTTTATCTTTTTTTTTTGAATGCTGAAGTTTTTTGCAACGTACTGCAGGTAGCAAACAGCAGTGCCACGACAAACAGTGGAGTGCTGACCATGCAGTCCAGAAGGTGGCTGAGGCAAGTATGCTATAGGAGGTGCTTATTCATGCAGAAGAAATAAGCATCTGCAGCCAACGTAAAGGTAATGTGCAAAGTTCCATTTAATGAAGAAGAATCTTGTTTTGAGCTATTGTCGAAGGGAAACAATGAGCGCTAGATAAATGAGATGGAAATGCAGAGTATCAATGTTATGTATGCCAGCAACCAACTTAAGTTTATTCATGCAAAAGGGTTATTTCCAACTGGTTCATTTGGGGCAAGAGCCCACAGTTTCCACAAATGGGCATACCTGCTAGCCGTTGCACATCCTGTTACTGTGTTCTCGCACTCATTATTATGTGCCACTTACTCTTGTGACGTTCCACCAAGGTGAAATTACTTCACATAAACAGCAGCGAGAAGGCTTTTGCTAGCCATTTCAATTAAGACAGCGTTACCGTAGCTTTTAGTTCCAGTAAACCAGCTAAGCTGTATAGAAGAGCGTACTCCATGTGTTTTTCGCCATGGACAGTGCATTTTGCCTGGGAACATGGCTTAGTTTTGCAAAGGAAAATGTTGCCTTTCTGTAAAACGTGGTACTGGGAAATGGCATTGTGCCAGAAATATCAATGTTTATGACTTCTTGCAGCACACATTGTTGTACAGGGATGTTAGCATTTTCATAAATGCAATGCATGGTGCCTGAAGAATATAGCGGCCCACTTTAAAATTTATAACTTCATGATTTCAGTATCTGGGACAGACTTTACTATATACGGTTTGTTTCTGGAAAGCTTCAACCCATCTTGCAATTCTTCAAGGCCAATACTGAATTTGCTGTGTACATTTGGCTGCACATTCTCATCACTTATGCCAAACAACAGGCTTGAGTGATGTGTGGAATTCTTGTCAATCAATTTTATTGATTACCTCGGACAATCTATTCTGCTTCCCACAGTTATTGGGTGCTTTGTGTGCATGTGCTATGCATGCTAGGAATGAAAACAATGAATGCAGCTGGCAGCATCAACGAGTACAATGCCCATAGGCTAGTATGAGGTGCGAAATGTTGCCACTGCTAGAATTTACATTATGTGTGCATGGTACAGCTGATTGTGTAATTTAGCACTTTCCACCTACTTACGCAGTTGGAGCAGATGTCGATCATGTTTACTGTGGTATGGCACGGCCACCAAGTTCGTGCATTCTGCATACCAGGAAACCTGACACGAAGCAACGTATTGCTGTGATGGCAGCTAAGTGAGAACGAATGAGTTTGTCTTCTCTGTCCATTTGTCAATACCATTACACAGGCTTGTTAAGTGCATTCAAGCGGCTTTAGCTATGCACTAGCAGCTACAGAGCCAGTAAAGACAGCCAATTTCATCATCAGAGTTCACTCTGCAAATCCCACTTTCTATAAAGGACATTGTTTTGTGATAGCTTAAAGTCAAAACTTGCTCAATTAAACACTTCTTGGTGTCTGACATTACAGGAATTATGATAATTGTTATATCTCATGTGAAATTATGCCATTGTTTTTTTTCATATTCTTACTTTGCATACACACTTTACGACTATGCAAAGTAAGAATATGAAAAAAAAACAATGGCATAATTTCACATGAGATATAACGACTGCTGACGCCGAAGCTAAAACAGCTTTACATAATGCCCCGGAAGTGTGCATTGCGTTTTCGCGAGCAGACACTAACGCCTTACTTCGGCAAGTAATGCGCACCTACACTTCGGAGCACTGGAACAAACCAGAACGCCGGCACAAGCGGCTTCATAAATGGGACCCAGAAATAAAGTTTCGTATGCCTCACAAGCTGAAGCGAAATATGACATGCATCATTCACCGCATTCGTCTTGGTGTGGCATTCACAAGACGCTATGCCCACTTGATCGGCTGCAGTGACACAGGTCCCGATTGTGGTCATTGTCGGATACCAGAGACACTTCAACATATATTTTGCGCCTGTCCAGCGTACGCACGAGAACGACAAAAACTGATCTCATCGATTGGGCAGTATCATAGTAGGCCTTTAACCGATGAGGTTGTGTTAGGTCCTTGGCCTGACGTCAGCAGCACAAGTGTGGTCATCGATGCAGTCGTAGCCTTCTTACAAGCCACTGGACTGGATGCACGTCTTTAGATTTGCCCCAGCGTCACGAACTATATTCTCATCTCCCTACCTTACCATCGTCATTCATCACTCTTTCGCTCCCCTGTCCCCCCTCCCCAGTGTAGAGTAGCAGGCCAGAGCAAACTATAGCTCAGGCCGACCTCTCTGCCTTTCTGTAAATAAATTCTCTCTCACTTTACGACTGCACCCTCCCCAACCGAATCTTTACTAGTGCTACATTCTGTTATGGGTGAAAACAATTATTGAACTAAAAACCAGGCCAAGGAAAGCAGTATGATGCCCTGTAATGTAGGAGGATGCTGCTATTGCAGTGTTTAGTCTAGAGCTGAATTTAATGAGAAAGGGCAGCAATGTAGGTCACCTGTTGATATTTGAAGACCATAATTGTGCTGTGGTCATTTTTTTATCGCAGGAAGCATCTTCAAAAAGCAGTGCTACAAGGATGTGAGCAGCAGTTTCCCTTCAAAGAACGGGTCAAATTCATGGAAGCCACGTGCCTGCTGCTTCTGGCCTACACAAATATGCAGCCACCATAGTAAAGTTCTTGCAAAGGTGTGAGACATCCCTATGCTGCATGGATTGCGCATGTTAATTGCCTGTTTTTTATAGCTTATAGTAATATGTCTACAAGTGTACTTCCTTCCAGTGTATGTTTACATTCTCCTAAAGGGCCAGTCAGCAGGCTCCTACTTCTTTCTTTTACACCTCCCAAACAAGCTCGCTAATTCGTACATAGGGCCGCAGGAATCACATTGTGCGAATGTCAGACACTCCACTTCTAAAAACAATAACCGCGCCTCCTCTTCAGCGCTTGACCAGTCCTCTTTGCTAGCGAAGTGGTGTAATGTTGCCTATGAGCAACATTAAGTAACGCTGACTGTTGAATAGTCCTCTGCAATACGAAACGGCATTTTGGCTTTGTGATGATGCAGTATCTGTGGTTGTCACAAGTGTTGCGAATTGGTTTATCTCGCCAGTGCTTTGACTGTGCTTCCTCACCGCACCACTCTGGCACAGTGGCACACCGAGGAAGCCCCTCTTCAGGATGGTCAGGCTGAGCGAGAGACTGAAACCAGCTGGAATGTTTGTTCTATCTCCTGTGGCTTCATTATTACACCACTTAATCAAAAAATTCATGTGACAACATGTTCACGTTGTACAAGCGTGCAGTTGTCACAAATTTTAGACTCCGGAGTTGTTTACGGGCCCTTTAGCCTTAAATTATGAATGGTAAATTCACACGTCACGCGGTTTTCTTGCTTTATTTTTTGCAATGCTCATTTTTAAAATAGCATGTCAGCTTCTGTGAGTGGTAATTTATACATTTATCATACAAAACATCCTGCTATATTCAACAAGTGTTATTATAGATTTTTCATGGCACCAGAGCCACCTGCTTTTTGGCCTGTGGCAGCTACATGGAAGTTCATTGCTATGCTGCTTTGTTTAACTGATATCTTTTCAATCAATGCGTTTCACAGTCCAGGGTGTTTGGTGTATTTGCATCTTGATGTGTTTAATATCATACAAGTGATGGATTTTTTTCTGTCTTCTAGTGTTTACTTTGCAGCTATTTAACTGTGGTTTTCAGGGGCATATCTAGACAGGAACATCAATTCTGCTAAGCTTTGGTTCGAAAAGAGACGCTGAACAGGAGTTCCTTAGGTACATGCCCTGAGCACCAGCCCTTTGGATTACAGAAATATCTAAACTGCATAATGTCTGCAGCTCCTTGCTTAATTGCATGTCTTTCTTCAACCTACAGCTCTTTCCATAATCCTTAACATTAACCTACATTACCAAGTGAACATCCCCCGCTGCAATACAGTGGTTATAATGGTCAGCTGCTGATCTGAACTGTGCGGGTTCGATCCTTGATGGAGTGGTTGCACTTTCGGTGGAGGTGCAAATCCTAGAGGTTCCCGTGCTTTTAATTTGACGTTTACATTGCAGAACCCCATTGTTATTATTACATCAGCAAGTGGACAGAGTGGTAATTCTAGATTGTATACATATTTAGTATAACAGACAGCTGAGCTGGTTGGTAGGTATTCATGTTAAAAAGCAGGGCATGCAAACATGGACACAAGAGAGAAACCAAGACACCACTAACGCCAAGTGGAAAGGTGGACAGTGGCACAAAATAAAGTAGACACAGAAACTTATCTGTGCATGCCCAGACAACAGGCGATACCTATCAATCTGGCACGCGCGATAGTCTACGTGAGAGATAACTGCTAGTTAATCGACGATTGGCTCTCTTGTGCACTGCCATTATCGATATGCCAGGCCTCGACTATTGGACGCATTTCTTCATTCATGTGCTTGTACAAAACTGCATTCATCGAATTTTGGCATGCATTTAGGCTCTCGACAATGTAAAGGTATATTAGGTGATGAGCCTCCAGTTAGTGATCTCAGCGTTTTAGGCGTCTTGACTCTCTTGTGTCCATGTTTGCATGCCCCATCTTTTTAACATGTATTCATATAGTGCATAAGAGAAATAGGTTATTTAGTGAGTTATTTGGAAAGTAAGTTTAGGGCGAACACCAAAATAGCAGTGTAAATTAAATTTAAGCGATGAATGCATCGGGCTGGATTAGGAAACGATATAATGGCGAAATATAGCCGCTTGCTCTTTGCTTATACTTGTCTCAGTTTCTTGTCTCGTTGCTTTGACAATGATCAGGTGTCGTGTTGGATGCTACTAATTGGTTATGAGCTATACACAGACAAAGCAGCGGCTGTTTGGACGCTTTCTAAACAGCTACCTCATGGGGAGAGAAAAGTTAATTTGGGTTATGTGAGGCATGCTAAAAAAAGTCGACTTGTTTCTGATGTTTTTGTTTTCCTGGCAGACATTCTACTCAAACTTGCCCAAAGGCGGAAGGAAGGCACGCACAGATGGACGCACAGAAATCATGGGGCTGCCGTAGAAGCTGTGAATGAGCATTAACCTGTGAGTATGTGTCTCAAACAATTTGCTGAAGCCTTTTATTTTGGCTGAACATTCTTATCGATGCTTTGTATTCCCTGATTTGTAGTGCAATATTGTTACACCCTGTTGCTTTCACAACAGAGCTCTTTAGTCTGGTACAAGGCCCAAAAAGTTCGACCTAGATGACCAAATTGCGGCAGCCAGTTGTTTTCACAATTAATGCATTAGTGTAAAAAAACGCAATAGACGGAGCACAAGAAAAAGGAAGACACAAACAGTGCTGTGCTCGTGTGCTCAGTCTTCTGCACTGCTTTGTTTACGCTCTGTCATACCAACACACAAGCATCCATTTTAGCTGATGTAGTAGTCCAGCTCATACACTTGGTAACGTTCTCCAACGGCAGGATTACCGGATATATGGCTTGTGAAGTCAATCTAAAGTACATGCCTGTTCGTGTAGACTTGTGTGCATCCACCATTGATATGGAAATGCAGCTGTGTTTTAATATTTTAGCCAGTATAGGTCGTGAATGGAATTTGGAGCTGTGGCAGCAACACTTTTATAGGGGGCGAGCTACTAAGTTATTGTATACTTGTGTGCATCCACCATTGAGATGGAAATGCAGCTGTGTTTTAACATTTTAGCCAGTATAGCTCGTGAATAGAATTTGGAGCTGTGACAGCAACACTTTTAGAGGGGGTGAGTTACTAAATTATTGTGTATTTCTCGATGTTTGCATGTTATAAAACATAGCTGGTTAAAATTAGTCCAGATTTTACGCTATTTCTTAACATAAGACCTTCCGTACTGTTCGAAGGCATTGAACCATATGAAATGCTTTGTGCCTTTGTGTGCCGAAGGTTACGAGTCATTATACTAAAGATAGATAAAAATAGGTCAGAGGTTAAAGTAAATTTTTCGCAATCAACTTCTTGTGGGCAGTTATCAGAGCAGGGTTTTGAAGTAATTTAGCAATACAAGCAGATTAGTGCTTCATTTTAGTGTCTGACAGTGCACACTGTTTTATTTTAGTACCTATTTGGGTCATTTCACTCCAGTGTGCCAAGTCGTTTTTTTGACCATTTCCAATATTTTGTAAAACTGGTGCTGTTATGTTTCAGTGTGGGAAGTAGTCATTCAAGCGTTATTTTCGGGGAAAGAATTGCATAATGCAGCAAAGACCTTTCAAACTTCGCACACAGAAATGAAGCTGTGTCAGGCAAATTAATTGACACATGATTATTGCGTCGAGCTATTACTACAAAGCATTCGTTTCTTTAACATAGTCACCAATCTTTCATGACTATGATAGTCGAATTTATTTTCATTTCGATTTATGCTATCTGCAGTCGTGAGGAAACATTGCAAAATGCAGCATTTTTAAGTATATTATAAAAAAGACTGAATGTTTCATGTGAAATATATTCACAGTATGAGTTCAGTGCATATACCAAGGGTTGAAAATGCTGCTGGCAAAAAGAAGCAAAAATGTCTTCAAAATTGACACTTGGAAGAAGTAGTGTTTGAACCCATATTGCGGGCTCTCTTTCACTGTGTAGCAATCCCAGCAAAAATCTTGCCTACACATCATAGTGTGCTTTCCTCGTGCGATAATTTAGACAAAGTTTTTAAGGTGTAATATTATCTTCAAGCGAAAAATATTTTTTTTCAAATGAAAAATAACAAGGCTGTGGGAAGTTTCTTGGAGCTTTGCCTTCACTGCACAGCACATCATTGTTCTTGCATGGTACTTCAGACAGAAGTATTGCTTAAATCTGTAACATTTAGACTTGCACTATATGAGCACAGGGGCACCCGCGTGAATCCTGTGCAAATGTGCTGTGCAGCGAAGGTCAAGGAACGAGACTCTGTGCAGGCTAGGGATTATTCACTTCAGTAAATTTTTCCTTGCTTACAACCAAGCAGTAGATATTTCTTTTAAAATGGAATATAAATTGCCAGCAAAGTATACCACACAATAATGTCTTGGCGGCATTTCTGTTTGGAATGCTACATAGCAAAAGCTAAGCTGCAATATGGGTCAAAAGCTATTTTTTCCAACTCTGTTACAGTTTGGGTGCAACGTTTCTGTTTATTTTGTTTTCATAGTAGTTTTATGACAAAGTGGATATCTATTTACTTATTTATTTATTACTTGACAATACTGCTGACACCAGTAAGCAGTATTGCAAAGTGGGCTACAGTGATAAGTTACACATAAAATGATCTTGCTAAGCAAAAACAGGAGCATAACATATACAAAACACAAGATAAACCAAAGAACATCTATACAACCGTCTTAAGGAAAATGATAAGGGAACAGCACAAAATACAAAGGCAATGAACTTTAGAAATCAACCTTCGGTATTCCATACGAAAGAATTGGTCTTTCTCCTGATAAATGTTAACATTAGAACTTCAGCATTTTGCAGTGTTTCCTTATGGCTGAAAAAATGTAACTTGAAATGCAAATTAGTAAACTATTTTAGCCATGAAACACTGCCACCTTCAGAATAAAGAAAGAAATATTCTGCATCAAAACGGGAACAAACAGCGCTGGACATGGGACGAAGAAAGAACAATAGACGAGGGTGCTGTCACCCTCGTCTACCTTTTTTTTCCGTCCCGTGCCCAGCGTTGTTTGTTCCCATCGTAATCATGTACTAACCAGCACAGTTAGGTGCTCTCCTGAAATATTTTGCGCTAATTGCTCAAAGCAATAACTTTGTATAAGTTATCTTGCATGACGCAGTTTCACATCTGTAGATGGTTGGATGCTATGTGTGTTCCCTTTAAAGCGAAGCATTGACATGCAAGTGGCCAAGCTCAATTTTTGAATTGGCTTAATGCCTTTCCTACCTGAATTAAATTTCTTTCCTTAAAAAAAACTTATAATAAGTAGCTTATTTTTCGGCATTGTACATAAAGACCCTGCAAGTTTGTTTTTGGCTGTTCTCGCTGCTTTTCCACTACCAATACTCCATCTGTCTTTTACTGATTTCTCTTGTGGATGTGTTCATCTTTATCAAGTTTTCTGTAAGCCTAGGGCTTCATGAGAGCTAGTTCCCAACACGCACATGGGAGGACATTTTTACATTTACTTAAAAGGTGGTCCGTCATTTCCATATCTCTCTCACAACCAGTGCATGTGACGCCTACTTACTGGATGTCACTTTGTGACTGCATATTCTAAGGCAAGATTACCTCGCTTCAGACATTGCACTAGCTTATCATATGCTTCCCTCCTTACTTCGTCCTTATTCTTGCGATAGTTACTCAGAGCTTTTCATTTTTAGTATTTGCTATCCATTAAATCATCTCCACCTCTCTGACATTGCACCTAACGCTTATCGTGCATAAAGTTTAATGCGTGCTCTCAGCATCACGAAATTTCGTCCTGGAAATTATCACTTGACTACAGGTATGATCTTTTTAGCAGCATGATCTTTTTCAACAGCAAAGGAGTTCATTAAAAAACCACCTTGTATACTTAAAATGGGGATCACTAATTCCATACCTCGTTTATTAAAGTTAACCTTTTTCAATTTCCTTACGCTTGTCCTTTGTGTTGTGCTTGCCTCATGGTTTTCAGTCTTTATGGATCTGGTATATTTAAAGAGTTGAATAGCCGGTCACCTGCTTATGACACTGCAGCTTAAGTATTGCACCCACTATCATTGCCATAGTAGCATTTGGTACAGTAGAGGTTTGTAATGAATGTAACGAGATGTACAGCTCATGAAATAATTGTTGAACAACGAATGTTGTTGGAGCTAGTGACTCAACATGAGGACTCGTCTTTAGAGGGGCAACGAATTGCATCAAAGTTGCTGCAACAACTTAGACACATCAATTTGTTGAAACATTGGCTCCAACAACACGCTTTGTTCAATGGTTTGACATTCATTCAAGCCGCCATCTTCAGCTCAACTTTTGTCGCATCAAGATGTACAGGATATACAACTGTCATGTTGTGTTCTGATAGAATTCAAGAGCTATTGACAGCAAGTCTTGCTTCTCAATTTAATTCTCATCCTTTACGTTTACGCTTTAATCTTTGTCATCTTCAGCCTTATTATATGTGCACTGCAGCAGTAGCCCTTCGCAGTGGTCTACAATTCGCCTCGTCTTGTGCGAGCCGATTCCATTTTATACATGCGCAATTCTTCTTTTCTTCACCCACATAACTCTCGGCCTTCTCGGCAGCATTAAGTACAAAAATTGTAACTGTTAAGACTTTTGCTTCAACATCATGACAATAATTGAATAGAATTGGTAATGCACGTACGTAAATACTCTTGCAGTTAGAACGTAGTGTGTTTAACCCCGAATTCTTGTGTACTATAGTAATAAGTCTTCGTAAAATCATGCTGCTTGTCCTTCATATGATCAGAACGAGTCCAGAAATATCTGCAAAATATCGTTTCTGCTTTTTTGATTTCTGAAACAGTGATGCTAAGGGAAGCCATGTGCACATGCACCATGGCAATGTTTAAATGGGTATAAATTCTGAACATTGCTGTTGCTCTAGGTGTTTTCTTTCACTTCCTTTTCAGACGTACAGAAAGGAGCGAAGTGGAGCTGTCCATGGGCCGTGCACACAGTTTCATAAGCAGGCTTGCAACACTTTTGAAAAATATGTTCCTGAATACATCTGCCAAAGTGGCATTTAAAGAAGCATGTAGTAGTGTACTTCACCGTTTATTTGGCATGAAGCAGCAGGTATGCTTCCGTCATCAGCAAGTTCACACAGTACAGTGCATCTACACATGGCATGCTACCCCCACATCTACCAGCTCGGGATGTGTACCTTGATTGTAAAATGTTTACTTTGACTTAACACAACAATTAACAAAATGACATGAAAGTTTTGCCACCTATGCAGGCGACATTCTCAGTATACGCTGGCAAATATAAGCGGAGTTTGACCAGTCCATTAGTCGCACATTTCCTTGTAAACATCTCGTAGAGGGCCGCTGTTGTTGTTGCAAGCCAATGCGCCGTGATGAATGAACCATGATTCGAAGATTTTTCTTTTCCTCCGACTTTTGTACACGAGGTAGCATCGTCGAATTGATTAGGTCAAAGTTATGCCTTGTCATTCAGCAGCGTTCAACAAGCTCCGTCTTAGAACACGTTGCATGGGTGGTTTTTGCAACATCCTCTTTGTGTTCTTTACCCTTCGATCACCTTCTTCAACCCATTTCGCCTATGCAAGTTGTGTCGCAATCCCCACATTGTACTTCGTAGATGATCCCACTCTAATCTTCGGCGGTGTTTGTGTATACCTTGTCCTTAAAACATGTGTTCACAAAGCCCAAAGACCGCACACTTGCGGATGATTAGAGCAGGGTACTCTACAGAGTACGTTGTGGGGTTCACGACGCCACTTACATCGGCGAATCGGGCAGGAAAATGCCAAAGACGTTCAAAGAACACAAAGTGGGAATGTTGCTAAAGCCACCCATGGAGCGCATTTTAAGACAGCTTGTTGAATACTGCTAGACGACAGGTTATAGCTTCGACCTTAACAATGCGACGATGCTGGCTCAGGAACGAAGGTGGAGGAAAACTATTGCAATTATGGTTCATGCGTCAGGAAGCATCTGCTTGAAACAACAACCACAGACTCATACCGAACGTGTACGTGGACGTATGTGGCTAGTGGACTGGTCGACCTCCGCTCACTTGTTGCCAGCGTATACCGAGACTGCCACCTGCATAGGTGGCAAAGCTTCTATGAGATTTTATGGTGCAGTTGTGGTACAAAACGATTATTTTGCATTAACGCAAATGTGCCGTATTATATTGGACAGTACGGGCAGACCATTCTTTAGTATCTTAACGTAGGAGGTACGTAAGAAGACCTTCTTTGAAGGAAATTGTTGTATTCTGGGTCACGGAACAGTGTTCTCATTCAAACGACGTGACGGAGTGCTTTGTGCTAGCTGTGCTAACGAAGGCACTTCGTTAGAAGGCTCCTTTTTAGAGAAATCGTTTAATTAGGAACACGGAAAAGTGCTCGGCAGCGCTATACCTTCAGCTTTGTCCGTGTTTAGGGGCCAGATTTTTTGAAGTGTATACGGCCTCAAACCAGGCACAAGTGCTGCGTAGATCGTTGCTAGCCTTCGAGTAGATTAGCTAGACCGCTTTTAGCGCACGCATGCTGGTTTATTCCGCGGCTGCGGATATGACTTTAAAAGGACAGCGCATTCTTTATCTTGTAACGTCCCTCAGCAGGATAATGCAGATGCAAACCAAGCAGAAGGTCAGTCCCCTATAGCGGAACCTTCGGCCTATCACCGACAGCAGATCTGCTTTCCGCCGACAGCCAACGTTTGCTGCAAATCCCGGCACGATGACGACTCGCAACGCACGACTGTCAAATTGCAACAGCTGCGGCCCAGACCGAGGCACGGCGGGTGACGAGTGCAGAAGAACCCCAGCAACAAGCTGCCCACATACCAAGTAAGAAGACAGCAGCTTCACGACACTCGCTATGAGAGCATCGCTGCAGTTGCAGCAGCGAGAACTCAGACTGCTAGCACTTGCTTCCCACAATCACCTGGCCTAAACGGACCCCGCTCTAACCGAAGAATGAGCTCTGGATCTTGCTGCGTAGGACAAATCACTTACGCCACCGCTGCGAGTGGAAGGGACGGCTCTAGCTCTCTAAACATCATAAGCAGTTCGAGTATCTCGCCTGCCGAGAAAGCAGCCATCCGTGCACTAGAAAAAAACTGAAATGACATTTGAACTTGCCCTTAGAGAGTAGAACGCGATAGCATAGTGCAGCCATCTCGATCGCTAGTTTAGCTTCGCTTCCTGACGGACGCCTCTGTTATGCCGCAAGGAAAGGAACGTCTGTGCGCGCAACACTGGCCGTTTCGAACTATCCTAGATTTATAACTTAGGAGGGTAGCGGCTTGGGCTAGTTGGTATGTCATGTCGTATTGTATAGCGCCCGTCCTCGTTTTCTCTGTCTGTTCAAGTACCCTGTTCGCGCTATACAATACGTCATACGTTATCCTAGAATGTCTACAATGAGTACGGTTGTGAAGGGTCCAATATTAAATAATTCTTTCTTTTGCGAATTGGTGAAGTAGCTACTACGCGTCCGTAAAGCAGTACGCGCACCTGCGAAACTGCACACTTTGTTGATGTTTTCGCTGTTAATGATGAGTACATATACCTGAACGCATTGTAATGGGTGGGCCTTTGAACCACCAACTCGATCAGGAATTCGCATGTTTTCACGCCTCGTGCGAATATTCGTGCAGGGCTTTTCCGAAGAAATATGAACCACTGTTATGGTACTTTGGTTGAACACCTGCTTGACACGAAGAAGACCTGCTTTCGGTTCTCACTCGACCGAACAATTTAACTACTTATTTGCTTGCATCTGTCTTGAATGTTCGCTCAAGGACAACGGCAATTTTTCGCTCAAAACCAACGACGCTGACGTCGACACCGCAGTTCCTGCAAAAGGAGTTCTTGAACCCTGTCACATTAATAAAGTTGAAGATCTACAGAGCAGGACATGACGACAGCGGCCGCGTGCAACACGGCAGGACTGCAGGACAGAAGAGCGAAAATAATAGAAGACAGAATGCAAAAACTGGTACAGGCTTGGATACTGAAGTGGGTAGGCGAACGGCTGCAAGCAGATGCAACAGAGGTGCACTCAATCGTTGAACGACGCCTTCCAGACATCAAGGAAACCCTCACTACAAAACTTCTCGCCTGAGTACATATAACCACAGAGATAATTAAAACTGAGATCATGGAAAATGTTCCGCGACTAACCCGCATAGTCGTCACCCTGGACGCCATCTCGATGGCCACAACAACACAACTTCACAACACATGGTTAAAAGAATTTCGTAACTCGTGAGCAGCTGGCGGAATAATTAGAACTCAAACGCCAAAGGTGATGAACAGCTGGCACAAGATGTTCAGGAGATTCTCGATTAACAACACCAAACGACAGACTCCAGGTGGAAGCCAGCTGCTAGCGTGGCGGCTGTAGAACGTCGCACCCGAAGCACTTACCGCCTACCGCATGTAGTGCTAACATTGCCGCTTCTACAGATTTAGCTGAAGGCGACTGATCTGCATATCTTAAAGCGAACAATCCAGACATCCCTGCGGTACACGAAACATACACTCAGAAAATCAATCTCCCTGGCTGCAACACACGTGCACATACCGTCGCCTCAACTCTTCTCAAGAAGACACAAATCGCATAAGCTCAAGAAAGTGCACACATTGATACCGAAAAACGCATTATCAGGCAATCCCGGCTCGAAGTATTGAATGGGCCATATATTTGGCCGACCAATGCAGCCCACCGCAGTAGCAGCTTCGCCATTAGGACCACAGTGTCCGCGAGGTTCACAAGAGCGTAAACGGCAACCGGCTCATTGTAGTGGATCACCTTACAGCCACAAGCGCGTGAGGCTACTACAATACCACAAAGAAAGGGGCAAGTGTTCACTACGCTGCAAAACACGGCCTTACAATAAAGAATTAGAGAATGGCTTTCTTCAACGCACACGAGTGGCAAGACATAGGAGAGACACCGATCTTGATCTCACATGCAGTCTAGACGTGCGAAATGCTCCTGTATTAGATTCCCGCACACTCTAGAGAGTTATCGCTACATCGTTCAAATCGAGGTCGAAGATGCTCAACGATCCTCCAAGACCAGAAGGGGGCGACAGCGGAGTGGAGCGCGCATACGCATGAACTTAACGAATCGACAACCGAAGCATGGGTAGAAAGAAACGGAAGTATGGCCGACGGCAACCACAGGACGGTACTACTGGGTCAGAGCAATTTGCTATTGGAGGCTCGGCTTCGCTCCTAAAACAATGGCGGCGACAAAATCGCAAGGCGAAGCTAAAGCGCCGAATTGCGAGGCCGGCTACGCAGGAACATGAGTACACCGAACGGCTAACGAGACGGAGCTGCCCATCCGTCTGCCACCAACTCCAAGGGATAAGCATAAGGAAGATATCGCGCATACATCGAGCTGCAATTGACGAGAAGAGGTTGACAAACACATAGCAAACGCCAGGTTATCCGCGCAAATATGTGGGACCTGATACTCCTGTAACTGCAGGCTATCTTAGGAGGTTAAGATAAGCCGTAAACCACCACCCACACATTTTCAACGCAAAGGGTACCAAGAAGCGCTGAGCGAACAGCTACATCGGCCTTTCGCACAGGCGGAGCTACATGGTGCCTTCGTAGGGTTAACGTGAAATACGGGCCCAGGCAAAAACTGAGTCACCGAGAAGCACATTCGGCAGTTACCTGCGATGGCACTGACAGCTCTTCTCCGGCGCTATTCCGACTGCTTGATTAAGGAAGTGCTAAAAAGCGTGGAATCACTTGAATGTGATTATGGTGCTCAAGCCAAGGAAACTCACTTTCATCGCGAGCGTCCGGCACCTCTTCCGTACGTCCTCGGCCGAAACTATTTTTACACATGTTGAACGAGCGCCTCACCACAAATATTGAGACAAAAACTATCGCAAGACAATGTGCTGCTTTCAGGGAGACGCTCTCTATACAGGGCGTCCTCCTCCATTCGAAGGATGATACGCTTAGCCATTTGATTACAAACAGTGAGCCATCCGTTCTAGCTCTAGTCATAACCAGCGTTTCCAATAACGTCAACCGCGAAGCCATTTCCCGCAACCTAAATGATAGCTGCTGCGGAGTCGAAACCTACAGCTACATGCACGCTTTCGTCGAGAACCATACTGCTACGGTGGGGCCAACCAATTTTTTAGCAAGACTTTTCAGCTACTGATTAACGTGAAGACTTCGGCAAGCTGGTGCGGCCTAGCACAAGAAATTTTACATTGCGGAAGCACGCAACGAACAAATGAAGAGAGGCGACATGGACAAGCGCTTGTCCGTGTCGCCTCTCTTCGTCCATTCCGTCCTTCTTTCCGCGCTGCAATTGTTCTTTTGCGTGCAGCGACTTAAGAGGGAGGGGGAGGGTGGGTCAGCAATCTTTGGTGGTTTGGACACTCTTGAAGGCGCGCCTCCTCCACTTCACCACTTCTAGCACACCGTTCCAGGGACAGGCCATGGTCTATGAACCGATGGTATGAGGCTGTGGATAAGAAATGCACGCATGGGCGAAGAGTAGGGATGCTTGGACATCTTCAACACCTACCTCAACACCAGCGGGCTGTGCTCAGCAAACGTGCGAACTGGTATTACTCGGGCACACACTCGAGGCAGACCCTGAAACTGCCATGTCCCAGACCACCACGTCTTTTTACAGGACGTTCTGGTAGCGATGGTCCACATGCTTCAAATATTCCTCCGCCATTCACACAAGGATGGGTCCGGCTCAACGACGTTCCCCTTGCTACGGAATACCGTGACACTGTTTAATTATATGTGACCGGAGGCCAGGCGCTGCAGTGGCTTCCGAGAAGACTACATCTTGAAAATGCTACAAGTCCTCCTCTACAGCCGCATAGTAAACGAAACTCCATGCTTCGACCTGAGCACACCATAGGAAGAGAACTAAACAGCCGAAAAAAAAAGGTGATGAAGCCAGCCCCAGGACTGCCACAAAACGCCTGCACGATCCAGTTAATTTGCTCACGGGTCCAAAATACTTGTGAAAAACTGGCCGAAGCACACCTCGTCAACCAGCTCGAGAGACTCCAGCTCGCACTCATATCTTGATCGCGCACTCCAGCGCTCTGTTTCTTCGGTCGGCTGGCTTGGCTATCTCTTCCTGTCCCTTCTTGCACTGTACCATTTAAGAGTCACTGGCAAGTGAGTGATAGTGAATTGGCGTTAGAAGTCCTTTCCGGGCACTGCTTAATTTATGGCGTATGTCCATGTATGACGGTGACATAATTTGTTTGCTAAACGCGTATTAAGCCGAATATTCTAGCTTTGTAAAAAGAGGAGAGTGGTGATAGAGCGGAATATGAAATGTAGTTTTGAAAGCAAGAATGTATTTTGCGTTTTCGTTTAAAAAATTGGAGAAAATGTCTTACTTTGGTCTCATTTCCCAACCAAAATTCACACCTTCTCTGCTACTCTTGCCGGTACCTTAGCGCCTCGAAGAGAAGAAAAAATATGAGCGAAGGTACTTTTATAAACCTTTCTGAGTATAATATGCCGCGGAGATCTCTCTGTGAAATGGTCCTGCTCAATCAATGGTAGTGCTCACATTCCATATATTGTCATATATTAATTTGCTTAATATTTTTTTCTATATTTCCAGTGCTTGAAAGATTCCGGAAAAACGTGCGTCGAAAAGAAACCAGTGGATGTAAGCATATATTTTAGACTCTTGATTTCCTTTTACGAGACGTGTGTGGAAGGACTATAAAAAATCTAACAAGTCAGAATGGTAGAATCCGAGGTGGTAGAAAATTTTCTTGAGGAACAAACACATGTTTCTGAATATAAGTATTTGTGTATGCAGGAGAAACCACAAATGAAGATTTGTTTCCTTGCCCGAGCAAGGAAATGCGGAAGTCGTGCGGCCTTTTAAAAACAAACACAGTCACTTGAAATGTGGCATGATATATTTCACAAGCAGCCCCAACGATCGTATTCTGTATCGCAACAAACACAATTATTATTGGAAGTAATGACAGCTCCCATACAGAATGAAATCACAGTGGCATAATTTTCATCTTCCCGTTTGTGTGTTTTGTAATATACCTGGGTCAAGCGCTCCATTTGTGACGGACCTACAACGACCATTCAAAATAACGTTTCTCGCTTGCATCGTTCTCTGTGAATAAGCACCGCGTGCTTAGATTGAGGTGCACGTTGAAGAGCCCCAGGTGGTTGAAATTTCCCGAGCCCTCCACTAGGGCGTCTCTCATAATCATGTCGTGGTTTCGGGACGTTAAACCCAACAATTATTATTATCAATTATGCTAATCAACACTTCTGAAACAGTAGCTTTGTGTTGCACATGGTTATATATTTTCGAGAGACCGTAGGTAATATGAACACACCATCTTGCTTGTTACAGGAGCCAGCCATACTTGGAGGCTTAAGAATTTTGGCGGTAAGTTGTTGTCTTTTATGCACCGTCTTCCCTGCCATACTCTCTCTCAAGCCAAATATTGAATATTCGATCAATTGGCCGGTGAGGTTGCCGAACGCTGTACAGCTACGTGTCGCCAAAAGCTACGAAATTTTCGATTCCGATACAATGCATCTCTTGGAAATTCTGGGGCACACTCTGCCGCTCTTCGAACGCTTATTTTATGGCACAGTCATCCTATACGCCTGGCCTCCAAAATTGTGCCACTAAGGATATGGTCTTCCCGATCTTGGAGGTGACGATCCAAATGCCTCTGGTGCCATCCGTGTTATCTGTTACAACGAAGCTAGCGAAACAGGTTTGAATTACTCATGAACTTGGGTTGTTTTTTCACCTCCGAAAACGGCATTACACCTTGATGTGGTCACATTGAAGACTATGAAAATATAATAAAAACACTGTGCTGGGAGCGTCCGAGCAGGGACAGCAAGAGCTGCACAGGCGCAGGCAGCGTTTCAGCAAACACAGGCTGGGCAGCTGCAGCTCTTGCCTCGGGCGGAGCTGACGATGTGGATGCAGCACTGGGCATTCCTCTTCGCTACAGTTAATTCAAATAACCAATCGCTGCGCTCCATGGCAATTCAAGGAACATACAGTGAATCAAAGGCCTCATATTTTGGTTGCCATATCAACTGTAGCGACATGCGAGGAGCATGCTTGTAGTGCCTGTCGGCGTAGTAGGAGTCGTGCATACCATACATTAAGCGCCGCACACACAGCGCATTGTGTACAGCGGCAGCGCTCTGCATACTAGAAGTAGAGTGCACACTTTAGTTGCTACATCCGTGTGCTGCTTGCTGCAGCAAACGTTACGCTGTAGTGATGTACGTTTTCATTCGGTGCTAATGCACTCCTGTACGCATTCCATCCGGTGCCACTTTCTGTGCCATAACGGTGCGACGACACTGAAGTGTAGCTGCAGCTCTCATCATGTTGTGAGACGCCCAGTATCTTGAGGGATGTTGTTCTTTCTGCCCAGTACGATGTTCGTCCCGTACTTTGATACGGGAGCGTACCAGTCGCACCCGTGAAATCTTAGAACACCGGCCGAGGAACCCAAACATAACGCTAAACCTAACTAATGATGCCGACCCGCTTTCGGCGAAACGGCAATCTTGAATAGATCCATAAAACTACAAGCCTACGAACAATGTATTCCCAGGATGAAACTCACTATGTTCTCTACATTATGAAGCTTGCAATGGTTTTGTGCCCGTAGTAATGAAATCACTGGTTGCGACTGTGTGTCACGCTTTTGCATTAATCACATTAGCTCTAGGAAATAAGTAGAGCGTATTTTAAAAACTTGTTGCACACAGCACGCCGTTTATATGTTTCTTTTTTGGTTATACTTACAAGTAACTCAACTGCAGGTTTCTTATGTAACTAAAGCGGAACGTTGAAATAGTTTTCGGCAGGCAGCCACTGTACCAAGTTTCGCGCAGCCATTTCAGGTACACGTACAAGGTTTTAGTTTTTTTTTTCTGCACTGACAAGATGTTAAGATCAAGTACCCACCTGACCAAGATTGACATTCTGCCTGAAAATTCATTTTCACTAATAGTGTTCACTACGCAATCTTTCAAAAACAATTCTATCACGCTCAAATCTGTGTAATCAGTAAAAAGCATACGTCAAGTTTACGTGAAATGCTCATGAATATTACAGATGAAACAGACTAACTGATTTATTTCATTACACTTTTCTACCATATACGAGAAACACGTTACGAATATTTTACAACAAACTTTTAACATTACAAAAAGCTTAGTAATGGTGCAAACCGCATATACAATTAGTTTTTTAAAGTTTTTTAACACTTTTGTGAGAGAATCTGAAGTGGGCAAATTGCAAAAATAAGAACAGAGATTCGGAATTTTCAACCTTCGTATTTTTGTTTCTGAACGAGCGGCAATAATTGAGAATGTCAGAAAACTAAATAAATGTTCAATGTGCCATATTTCACACAATTCTGCTTTGTCTGCTTTCTTGAAAATGTAAAATAATTATGGGCGTGCGAATATTCGAGTTTCGAATTCGAATCGAATAGTTCTATATTGAATAATACGATTCGAATTTCGAATAGCTATTATTCGATGTTTCGAATAATTTGACAGGACGAATATCTAAGATGCGACAAAGGCGAATGGTGCAATTTAGTTAGGGTAGGGTGGCTTAAAGTAATGCTAGCGTCGCCGCTCGTACAACTTTCACTGACATCCTGGTTCAAAAGCGAGCGCACGTTGATCTTCACAGAGATTATGTCATTCCCGCACGTTGAAAAGCACATGAGAAAACTGTCCAGTCCTTCACAACTTCGCTCCCGAAACGAAGGCACTGACTTCCTCGGTAGTTCGGTCGCGTATGCCGCAAGCGCCATAAAACGACCTGACTTTGGCCTGCGAAACTATCGTTGATTGGCTTTGCATGTAAAAATTTGTTCACGCTGGGAAGTCGCCACTACCGCACCGCACCACTAGTTCAAACTCCCATCATTCTGGCGTGCAATTAAAACACTGCTGTGAACGAGCGCGTGGAGCACCCATGGCAATGAAGCATTACCGTTGTCAGATGAGCTTTATTGCTCGACCATGGGTAAAGAAAACTAGCTATTGCACCCCCATCTGTTATGAGGTGAGGAGTGCCGCTGCTCACTGGAATAGCGGCTCTTCTATCAACATGTCTGTGCGCCCGTAAAAGCTGAAACAAAAGCCACTCCCGAACAAGTGCGTAATGAAGCTGTCAGCACCCCGTAGCATCCGTAATTATTCCTTTGTGTTGCCGTAACTGGCGGTACACGTTTCGTGTAAATATGCTATTCGATATTATTCGATAATATACTATTCGAATTCGATTGGAGATTAAATTTCACTATTCGCACACCCCTAAAAGTAGTCAATTAAAATCACTTCATGTCTTTCGTTATAATCAATTTCTGCGCTTTGCATATAACTGTAAAGACCCTGGAAGGAACGCATCGTAGCGCATCTTAACGATGGCGCAGACATTGTTTTCACCACTGAAACTACTGTGCAAACTACAGGAAGTTCTGTTTTTTTCAATGTTATTCGCATTTCTCCCTGTGGTATACCGGCCGTTAATGGAATGAAAAGATTCGTAGTGCCCTCTTCATGTTTTTTTGATAAAATGAGTGCACAAGAAGCGCGGCTCCAGATCTATGTTCAACATATCCTAAATGAGACGTTCATTCTTTCGCTACTTTACGGAAATTAAGTTGCTGTCTCGAATTAGAGCGAGCTTCTTCAGGGATGGTGTGCCAGTCTCTTGGTTGACCGAGTCTGCATGGTTTGTGGTTAAGAAATGTCCACGATCTGTGCTTAAGCAGAATGGCCTGTGTACGAGAGATGATACTTGTTCCCGTTCCTCTTTTGCTTTTTTATACTGAGCCTTTGGGGAAGGGCGAACAATTTCAAAAAATCTTTAATACTTAAAAATTGCATCTGCATGATGTGCGAGGTCTGGCATAGAATGCACTGAGTGCGATATTATGTATTGACTTCAGCTCGACTTTCTGCAGGCTGATAAAATAGAAAACACTTCCGTGCTGCTAAAGGAAGTGTTAAAACTGGGCAAAGTGCTCAAGGTTCTCGCTTGGATATTGGCCTTAGACTGCAGTCGTCTCGAGGGACCTCTGCATGACTAAATGTCAGCTGTCTGGCAACAAAACTGTTGAAGCAATTAGGGAATGACGTGTGAATTACTGAGATGTGAGTCACGTCTACACTCTGAGAAAAAAAAGAGTGCGTGACTTATTTCCGAGGGTCCTGACTTGCAACGTAAGAACCAACGAACACCTTTTTTCTTAGAGTGTACCATACCTTGTAACATGCTACGCATGACATCGATTTCGATAGTGCATATTGTGTGTTTATATAATTCTTCCTAGTTATTTTAATTTTTTTCAGTGCCCTGTGAGCTACGTGTTCAAAACCGCTCCCAACACCGTCGTCACAAAGCTTGGCTGCGACTTCATCACCTTTTTTGCCAGAATATTTGGACCAATGGATACATTGTCTTCAGACCTTTTCTCTGTGCCTTTACGAAGGGCCTTCGTATCAAATGTTCCACAATTAAATGCTACAGCCAGCATATTTTGCAGGAGCTGTGCCTTGCATCTTTCACGTGTGAATAAAACGAACTTGTAATCGTCGTTTTCAATGAATTGTCCTGGATGTTCTTGAAGTGAAACTATCCGCTATTATCGCTACAGCCTTTATGATACAATGACAACCATTGATGCCATGTACAGCGTTGTGTAATTTGCAAGTTCTAATAGTGAGCGCACTAAAAATAGACTTGTGATATGTCTGCTTTTAATATTGTGTATCAGCACTACTGTTTTATTTGATGAGCATCCCTCGGAAAGTGCAGCTAAACTGCAGTGTTGGTATCTAACGTTTTGACAAAAGTCTGGTCGCTGGCTTGTCCAACATACAGCATTAGTCAAGATGAATATGCCAGATTATGCAGGCACATGCAAAGCACCCCTAGTTTTAGATGCGAAGCATCTTATAGCAGAGTTCAAACCGGTGGTGGTGGTGTGCGGCGTGACCACCCTGACGGCGCATGCGCAAACCCCCTCCACACACCTCCTATCCGACCCCCTCCCCGCTCTCCCTCTCTCATCCTCTCTCCACTTCGCCTCTCTCTCTCTCTTCCCCATCTCCCCTCCCCCTCTCCTCTACTCCTCTGAAACGCGGGCTCGACATGCCGAAATTCTCTCCTGCGCAATGCCACGATGAGCGCCAGCGCATACGCGTCCCCTCCCCCTCCCTCTCCTCCCCTATGCTGCCCCCCTTTCGCGCGCCTGTCGACCGCGCTCCACGCTCGTCCTGTGAGAATTAACGGCCAGGCTAGAGGGAAGACACGACGCGCGTAGCGTTCCTCTTCGCGTTCCATGACGTGAGGTCAGTTGCATGCCCAGCGAACCCCAACGAAACGCGATCGTGGAAGTGCTACGGCTTCGTATCGCGTCATGGTCCCCTTTAGCGGGCGATGGTGTAATTTTTTTATCGTGCCACACAGTAAACGGCACGGCATTCTCAACGTCCGGCTGGCTGATGTGAAATAGATAAAAGGTATCGATGCACGCAGCCAGAACACGAATCAAATTGATAAAATGGCTGTTATGGCATACGTACACGCGCTCTCACATCAGCTTAAGAAGACAGCCCAGCGATTTAGGCTGAAGGTGGTTTTCTCTGCTAGTAACAAGCTAGGCAGACTATGTTCAATGGCCGGCAATAAGCTTCACAACGTCGGGCGCGCGGTTGCTCTATTAACCACAAAGTCAGGTTTGTGTCGTGCAGGGCCGACGTCGTCTATTGTATCCCTCTGTCGTGTGGTCGGGTCTACGTCGGCCTGACAGGCCGATGTTTAAACGCACGTCTAAGAGAGCATCAGTCTTCTTTGCAGGAGAGACCCTAACGACTTCACCTTGCACTGCGCTGAGTGCCGGTGCGAAGCGCAATTCCCCACGACGGAGATCTTGTTTAAACAGCACGATCGCACGACACGAGAAGTTGCTGAAGCTTTTAATATTAACACGAGGGCATCTACGTGCGTCAGTCAGCCTTCTTTAGCCATATCAGAGAGGGAAGTGATACTACTCAAGGAAAGGGGGTAGCGTGCTGGGGGGAATGGGAAGGAGGTGTGTTTTTGTTCTGGTTTTTGCCTTTGGCCTTGCCCACGATGCACATGCGCGGGAGTTGGTCGAGCGTAAAGTTTAGATATATTTTCTGTTCAAGCAATAAAGCTTTCAGCTGTGAGTAAGCGCTCGTGGTGTTCACTTTCTTGTCTTCGCCTTTTTTCGCGCTACTATTACAGCATCATGATGCGTGGCTTTGAAGAAAATTTGGGTCCCTGGCTATACAGCGCCTGGTGCGCCCAAGGAAAATCCTTTTACAAAGAAGTCCAAAGAAAATGGACTTTTTTATGGGATGTTGAAATGCGCCCGATGTCGACCGATCCCTTTGACCACATTTCTCCATGTCCCACAATAACATTTCGGAAGAAACTTCCATATTAAATATGTTATCACCAGTGCAAACTTAGGGAATACCGGGTCAGGACGAAGTTGTATGCAAATTCTTTTTTCAGGCTACGCTTGCTATAACTCATACATTTCATTGACAATGACGTACGCAAAAAATCCGGAGCCGGCAATCGTACAGAATTGCGGGCCCCGAATATGCACCGTTCGCATGCGTATTTGCGTGCGCAATTTCAAAATAATTTGCACTCTCTCGATCATGGGCTTCTCGGCGATCAGCTGTTTCTTATATGGCAATCTATTATTTCATGGAGGTCACTATTCATGCTACGTTGCCGTATTTCATTGTTTTCTTGGTATGAACGCATGACCGTCGTTGTTGCCTGTAACAACAGAAGTGTTGCGCTGCTGAGGACTTAGATGAAGGTCCAATGGCATGAAGAAAGGAAGAAATTAGGTGTAAGCATTGCGCAATTCCATAAAAAGAAAGAAAGAGAAAGAGAGAAAGGAAGGCCAGATTTTGTGGTATTCCTTTGGGCTAGCCATCGCTCAGACGACTGCAGAATGTAATCCCCGTCGTAGCTCCAACACAACGGATCTTGACGACATTGGAACGTGTTCTGATCCTCGCCGCTATCTGATGGTTAGAAACTTTCCCGGCACTCCTCGGTGCCGCGTAACTTTGCGTTCAGCAGTCTAAAAGACAGTTTCCACGTGTCCGCCCTCCCTTCCTGAAAGAAAGCACCAAAGACCCACCCAATGCGTCAGTTGAGTGTCTACATACGGTACGTGAGGATGCATTTAGCAAATGGGGCAGGCTCTCTGACGGCACCTAGGAAACGAAACTGGTGCATCAACTCAATAACACGTTGTTAAGACAGGTGCTCCTCTGATTCTGGGCATGAACTGCTTGCGCGTTCACTAGCATGCGCTCGACAAGAGACAAGACATTCGATTCACTTGTAGTCGAGCATTCACATGATTCCGGGCAATGACAAAGCCGATGAAGCTGCACATGCTGTTGACCTACAAGGTCTTAGGGTACATATGCTACTTTAGAGCACGGATGCTGCGTGGTCACTTGAACCAAACGCTTGTCGAATAAGATATTTACAAGCGTATACATCTGTATTTTCTTACTGTCGCTTTACTCTGGCTTTCATTTTCATGTGTTGCGTGGAAATTTGAGCCGTAAAATAACTTTATTGTACCCATTGAGTCTATGCAACTTCCTTCGTTATAAACAGGAATGGCTGAGTACGGTTTGACATTTTTGCAGCTTTGATGAGACGATTGAGTACGTGTCTGATGCTTTATCCTATGAAATTCAAGGATGCTAGGTCGGGCCGACTTAATTAAAGGCCACTCTCAAACGAAAACGTCCTAGCAAATCATCCTACGCATCTATCTATCTATCTATCTATCTATCTATCTATCTATCTATCTATCTATCTATCTATCTATCTATCTATCTATCTATCTATCTATCTATCTATCTATCTATCTATCTATCTATCTATCTCCACGGCCTTTGAGTCATAGAGCGCCCCCTATTTGAACGTGATACGCGACAAGCAATGTGTGGGTAGATTTGGATGCCCACATGGCTAAGAGCTCACTTAGGGGGCCTGGAGCAGTCAGAGGCGCTAACAATGAATAAGCAGTGTCCTCCGAAGGCAACCGGCATAATGTTACTAGAATCCATGGCATGCGTAACGCTGCGAAATTAGCGCTCGCGTCTCTAGGCATTGACTTCACAGCGAGTCTTCTGTTTGGTAACGTCTGTCAAATAGTGGTACGCTCTGGAGGACAACGCGTGCAGCGACGCCTTAGCCATTCTGTGCCTATAAGGACCTATAAAATGCAAGGCAAAACGGTATCAGATTGTTCTTTAATTCGTTTGTTTATTTCTCAGTCCACTGTAGTCGGATATTTATAACCTTGCTGTTTGATTATATCAGTCACTAAGCTCCCGCAGCGTTATGGATGACGTTCATTGTTGACAGCAATATCGAGTAATGTAATCATTGGGGAACATTGCTGCAAAGGGAAACAACACTAGAAGAATTTGGTTCATGCTTTATTCATATACGACATGCACAGACAAGTTTCGGGAGCGCTTGCCGCCATGTGTCGGGTGCTCATGCAGGCTTGCAGGCACTAGAATAAAATTTCTCTAAATAGGTAATAAACAAGTCGCAACCAGTATGGAAAGTTGGGCAAGTTTGTAAGGGGGATTGATGCAGCGCCAAATACGAATATGAAAGGAAGCAGAGTGCACAGGACGAGCGCTGTGTCAATCATGCATGCATTCCAACTAGCCCAACTTCCCATTCTCTTGGTAAAGGCGACACAGGCGTAAGGTGGCAACTTGGGCTAGTTGGAACATACTTAACGCGTTCAGCGCAAAAAAGGAACACGAAAACACGAGTGCACGACACAAGCGCTGTCTAACAACTGAAAGTTTAATGGAAGAAACATATCATATATAAGCATAAAGAAAAAGAAAAAAAACAAAAAATCTTATCCCCACCAGGCATGTAATCACGTATGCTGTAGATAAGTAATCTCAGCTTCTGTGAGAGCAATTGAAGGCTGGCTCACGCATCTGTCTCTCGCTTTGTTAATTTCAAACGCTTCAGCGATTTCACGCGTGCGCTGGTCCCTGTGCCTCATCACCACAGCGTTTTGTTTAGCTCGGCTGCGCATTCGCACTCCCGGCAATGGAGGGAAAGAGGCGCAGACGGTGTACCCTTGAGAGAGCTAGCGTGCTCCCTTAGACGGACGTTAAGACAACGACCCGTCTGCCCAATGTACGCACCACCGCATAACAAAGGGATGGAGTACACCACTCCGCTCGCGCAGTCAGTCAAACGCTTAGAGTGCTTTATAGAGCAACATTCAGTGCTGACAGCAGCCTGGCCCTACTGCGCTCTTTTTTTAACTCTCGCGCACACGCTTCCTAGCTTCTTACCGGCGCGAAAAACAACATTTACATCATAATGACCAGCAATCTTCTTCAAACGGTGCGATACCGAGTGCAGATAGGGGATAACGACAAATTTCTTTCCCCTATCCGAGGGCAGAACCACAGCATCAACACCCTCTTCTTTTCCCTTTTTCAAGCGATGACAATCGCTGTGATGTGGAGGCTAGGACCCGGCGCGAGAAACCAGCCACTTCCAATCTGTCAATCTGCCGTAAAAACCTCTCACGTGCAGCATGAGGACAGGACTTCTTTAAAGCCGAATTGAAACAAGACGTGGCTAATCCATTCATTGCAATTTTTGAATGAGCAGAGCGATAGCTTAACAATGGTTTTGCTGAACGGAGGGAATAAGACCAGCAAACCTGATCCCTCTGGAACTGTAATGAAATATCTAAGAATTGCAAGACATTGTCTCTTGCGATTTCAGAAGTAAAGCACAGACCTTTGCCCCTTTCCTTAAACATACTTAGGACCTGGATCATAGACCTCATAAAATTGACGGTGGGATGGCCGCCGCGGTAGCTCAGTTGGTAGAGCATCGGACGCGTTATTCGATGGTGGCAGGTTTGGTCCCTGCCCCCGGCAACCCATCTTTTCGTCCACTTTTCTTTCTTCAAATTTACCTTACATTTATTACTAAAAACATCCCCTGTACTTTCCTTGGCATTATTGTCTGTTAGTGCTCATTAATATTGTGTATAACAAAGAAAGCGAGCCCTTAAAATTAACACTTATTTCCTTCATTCATAGCGAGGGTCTCGTCTTGGCAGACATGATGCTTTTCGGGTAGTATGAGAGGGATAATTAGTCAGCTGCCAGCTCGTAATAAGCTCACGTGCTACGTGACGCCAACAGGCGGAAAAAAGCGTGTTCCACACTCGCCATCAAGGCTACTGGCGGCGCCGACTGACGCTCCCACGTTTAAATGTACATATATACCCTACAAAGAGAACGGGGGGATGGCCGACGTTGTTCTTTGGCATGAATAGAGGTTGATAAGCTCAATTTGTTCAATCTGCTGCATCATTAGCACATGTTTCAAAGCTGTGGTTTAGTGATGGGGCGTGTCGTTTCTGAGCGTCCAGCGGTTTCTTGTGGGTTGTCAAAAACACCAGGTTACCAAGGGCGTACCCAGACAGAAGGAGGATGGGGGCTTCTGAAGCTTCACCGCCTCCCCTACCCTGGAATTTTTTCGTGCTGTCATCATCCGCTGTCCAAAACGGCCACATGCAGCGGAATCAACGTGGGTTTTGTGTACAATGCCTTTTAACGCTAACAAAGAAACTTGGGTGTGAAGAGTGCCGATTCGAGCTCGCTATCTTCGCCATGCACACGTACCCGGAGCTGCAACGCTACGTATTCCTATCAGACATACCACCAAGTTATCATAGCGTTAGGACGGAGAGCGCGCTGACTGCGGCAACCCGCTGCGACGCCGTATCTGTATACGCAGCGCATTGAGGCGTATTACATTACCCTACGCCTCCAATTTTCTAATGAGTTGGGGCACGGTGGGGGTGTAAGAACTATGCAGTCTTTCTGGCTACATCTTGTGGCTTACCTTGGACAATATGATGCAGCCATAAAGGGTGCATATCGCGACCAAAAGTGAGAAAAATATGGGGCGGATCGTGTCTGACTGCACTGCATACATTTCTTTCGTGTAGCGGCCGCCGCTGCGAGCCAGCCGAGAAACATTCCAGGTGGGCTCATTCACGATAACCACGTGTAGAAGCGAAATTTTTGCCATTTTGCTGGACTTTGGATTTTTGGCTGTTTTTTTTCGCTTACTGGCGCATCATGCACGCCACGGACCCGAGTTGTAACCACTCCTTCACCCTCTGCTCTTTCTTCCCTGTTTTGTCTTCTCCTAATGCTTTAAGCCAATTTCTCCATTAGTTACAGACCCAGCGAGTGCACATGAATGCGGATGTACCCTGTTGCAATTTTTTAACAGCATCGCGGGAGCACTGAGCGCGGGATACGGTAGAACGGTAACGACATCTGCCGAAGATGCGCAAGAGCACAAAGCACACTGAACTGCGAATGATATCAGTGGGCGTGCTTTGGTCTCCTCGACGCTCACGCTTTCCAGGTGGGTGTCTATGGCATTCATAAAGAAAAGAAAACAAGACTGATGACTCAGCACAAAGCATGAGTATCGAATGAGCTTTACAGAACAGCCCAGCCAAGGACATCCTTACTTATAGGGACACTAAAGGCAAATATTAAGTCGACATTGAATGTTGAAATAGCGGTCCATAAACCTCGTAGTGCTACGTTTGTGCAAGGGAAGTGCACATAAATAGCAAGTGCAGTAAATAAAATCACGTTTTAGTGGTCCGCGTCGCGCTAGCGCACTTCAAATCACCCGCCTGAAAGTGGCCTTTCTCAAGTCACTGTTGGCGTGCCCCACGTTGCAGTGTTTACTGCGCGGCGGCGTGCACTGGCGGCGTGCACCATTCGCGCATCCGGCACCATCACATGCATGCGGTATTTTGACGAACTTTCTGTCAGAGCGACTTTCATGAGTGCGCAAAACACACGCGGCAGTACGCGCTACCGAAACTACCACTGAGACGCGACCGCGAGATCGAAGCAGGGCGCCAGGCGAAGCCCAGTTCGGCGAAAACGGAACCTTTCAACCACGCGCGCCGTTCCCCACGGCAACGCTAAAGAGGTTCATTTTTCAATGAATCAAATAGACACGAACAAGCAGCATTTTATTACGTCTCTTGATACACGAAAGGTTCTTTTTTATGCAGCTAGTTTGATTACGAGTCATTAATTGTAGTCGGACTCTCTCAAGTCATCGGGATCATTTCCAAATTGTCCCGCTCGTGGCGCTCATCCTGTGATACATTTAGCTTAATTTCTCCGTAAGTAAGGCACTGCTGTTGATAATATTGCCGTTTTGAACGTTGTCATACATTGAGCTTTCACTCTGACATACATTGCTATTTGCCTTCAGTGTCCCTTTAAAGCACAAGCTTACTTAAAGCAGGCCTTACTTAAGGAATACTTAAGTATATGTCGAAGTAAACAGCTAGCAGACGGCGCTCGCAGTTCAGTGTGTTTTGTGCGCTTGCGCATCGTCGGCAGATCTCGTTTCCTTTCGAGAATATTAGACGCTACCATGGCCCGCACACAGCGCTCGCGCGATACTGTTAAAAAATTGCAAGGGTGTACAGGGTTGTGCACTCTTTGGATGAACACGCGAGCACGTGACCGTGCTCCGCGGAGCCCCAGAGTGAAGCGGCGCAGGCGCGCAAAGCCCCAAGGGAGGTGCCTCGCGTCGTCTGCTGCAGTGCGGGCGCGAGCCGCTCTCAGTTGTGAAGTGCGCTTCGCTAAACGCAGGCGATCGTGTGCTCGAGACGCCGTCATGGGAAGGCACACTTCCCTCACTGCGACGTGCGACGTGTTCTGGCAGGTTTTGTGCAGCTCTAGAGGTCGTGAACTCTATACCTGCTTGTAGAATATTCGTAGAATATTCGCAAAGAGAAGCAAGCGTCTCGACACACAAAGTGCTCCGAAATGTTTTTATAAGTGACGGTGGCCAAAGAACAACAAAGGAAGGTCAGACCATCTAGTTTTTAACTTGAAATTGTCCCCGGCTGGATCTACCACAGAGATATTTTCTATTCAGCTCAGGCTATGGCACAGTCTCTTATTAGCTTACGATGCTCAACCGCAGCTACCAACAGCTGCTCTACAAAGTCGCCGGTCGCCCACAAGTGAAGGATCCGGGCTTATTCTTCAAAGCCAACGATACCGCACATTTTTCTATTGAACGGATTTCTGTTGGCTTTCGCGAACATCACGGTATTAGTTTTCGAAAATGGATTCCTTTTTATTCGGTTGCTGACATCCATGGCCGCTCGGCTATATTACCGCTGTAACATTATATCAGGATCATTTCATTTCCCCGTGTGCAGCTTCGGAAGCTTGCCATATCGGAAGCTAGCCAATGATCCATTCATGTGAAAACGTATTCAGATTACAGAGATCAGACGTTAGTAGAAAAAGTTCGCAAAAAAACATTAATCCCTGAGCTAGCCCTGAGGAAATAAAAACAAACAGTTTTAAAGAATATCTTGCTTTTGTGGACTGGTGTCACGCTTATTACAGAATCCGACCTTGTGGCCGCTGCCCCTTTCTCACGGTGCATGAGGTCAACGTTCGCCCCTATGTTTTCCCTTCGCTCACTGTTTCAAAAAACTAAGCATTCACGCGTGCATATGGCGTCTTCCACTCATTAGGTGAGTAGGGCAGCGCCCCTTTTCACTTATAGCTGAATGAAAATACTTGCTACCAAGGAAGTCTCAAGTAATAATCAAGACCTTAGTTCTTGTAAAATATCATTATTATGGGAAGCCTTTCGAGAAGACATTGGACTCGCCCCTGCATATTGTCACTGTAAGTTCCACATATGAAGGAAAGTTTGTATTATATTACCACACTGCACAATATCCGGCAAATCCTTTCTGTTTATCACTATCTCATTGCATCAAATTTTTCTGAAATTTTAGATCAGTTGCTGGGAAGATAACCGCTGGTAATTAAGAGTCTGGTTTCCAAGAGAGGACAAGGGCGCATGGGAGAGGCATAGAATTTCCCACACTTAACTAGAGGGAAAAGTGGCGCTGCGAGCTGTTGTACTCATGGGAATACCGGGATATGTGAGCTTCGAACTTGACTCGGATTCGTATACTTCACGTAGAGCCCAGACACCTCGAAGACACGTCTGGCTTCAACGCGTTCCTTGCGTCGAAATGGTTGATTTCTTACTGAAGGAGCACGTAGTGAGCTATTTGGTTTTTATTATTGCAGAAAAACAAGCTTTATTAAACATTGGAAAATTCTGCGTCGATGTATAGTTTTACGAAGCGTAAAAAGTAACCAAAGGCCGCTAAACTTGGCAGGCAGATGACAAAGGCAGCGTTCCCTTTGCCACTGTTCGTCGTCTGTTTCTTTCTTTCGGCGTTTGGTTATGCCGTCAAGGTTAGTGGACGTTTATTTTAAAATATAGTACGCGTAAATGACATCCGCCTATAAAAGTTTTGTTTTAGAGAAGTTTTAGATAAGCAGTCGTATCCGCTTCTGAGCCGAAGCCTCGTTCAACACCAGCCAACACGAGCCTCGCAGACACATATAGCGTCATTCCCAGCGCTCCAACGGCGCCCCTTATGAAATTCGCATAGACGGTGGCGCCAGATTTCCCTCTAGGTATTTTGTAAGAAACTCTATGGGCAGATGAGATTAATTTACGGGGTGGCGTGTCCGCTGCAGGCACAGCAGATACGGTTCATTAGAGGAACATGGGAGAGACCACTGCCCTTCAGTGGGTGTAATATAGTGGTGATGATGATAGTTCATGCGCGTCTGACGCAGTTGTGAAGTGTCTATCTGTAGGGTTCCGCCACCAGATATGAAGTCCCCTTGTGATCCAGGCCGCGGGATCACAAGGGGATCCGAAAAACAAAAACTCTCATGCACTTACATCACCGCTAGCAACGCTTAGGCGCCCAAAATTCAATCGGGATTCCTCAATTTGGTGGGATTCACAATATGAGCGGAGTCTTGGCACCTATAATGATTTGAATGTTAATCATAAGGAAGCGTTTCCACAGGCGGACACTTGTTCTCTAAAGATCAGAATTGAGGGTGCCATTGCTGAGAATCTTGTGGCAGGCTACCACCTGCCTTGGTGCCTACAATTATTATCACTTGAAAACTATATGTGCGACTTCAGGTGAATAAAACGTGCACTGACGCCGCACATTACATGGGCCTCTACTATTTCGCCTCCACAAAAATGCGACCGCCACAGCCAGGATCAAATTCGTGAGCTTCGCGTCAGCAGCCGAGCACCACAACCACTTATCCACCATGATGGACCAAATTAAACTGAAGATGGTCACTGCACAATATTTTAAACAACACCAGATTGTCAAAATTTCCGGAGCCCTCCACTACGGCATCCCTACAAATAATATCGTGGTTTTAGGACGTGAAACTCCCGATAATAATAATAATAATAATAATAATAATAATAATAATAATAATAATAATAATAATAATAATAATAATAATAATCAAATAATCAAACGTTTATTTAATGTGCCCAGGAACAACCGTAAGGTCTTTGTACTGGCGCACGAAAAAAAACAAACAAAGGAAACATTCATAATAAAATATCAGGGATAAAAAACGTTATAAAATTGCACATATACAACTATGCGCAGGCAGAAAAAAAAATATCAACATTGTACAAGGCTATGTAAGTACAGTGCAATGCTCGGAGCAGAACAACGACTGGGAGCTGTGAAAAACATCGAGCTCCAAAAAGTAAGCATTGTAAAGACGTTGTATCCTGCCAATGGTCGAATGTTCACAGAGGCAGGCGGTTACATGAAAAGGTCTATTCTCTCTGGTCAGCTTAAGTGGAATTCGGAAATTAAGACACTTGAGCAGTACAGGGCAGGATATGATACCATGCACAAGCTTGTAAAGAAATAACAGATCAGCGCGATAATAATAATAATAATAATAATAATAATAATAATAATAATAATAATAATAATAATAATAATAATAATAATAATAATATAATCATCATCAATCAACCAATCAATCAATCATTTATTTAACGTGCCCAGGAACAACCGTAAGGTCTTTGTGATGGCGCACGCAAAAAAAAAGAACAATAAAAATAAACAATACAATACAGACAGTTTTCATAAATAAAAAGAGCAAAAACACCTAGACAAAGAGAAATGAACACAAAAGGGGAGGTGTAAAATAAGACAACACGAGAAATATTGACGAGGAATAAAAAATTAGATTGCATATATACAAATATGCGGAAAGACTGAGAAGGGAAGACTTTGTACATTGTGCCACACTATGTCAAAACAGTGCAAAGCTCGGTTAAAAACAATGATTGTGGGCTATGAAAAACGTCAAGATCAAGAAAATTAACATTATAGAGACTTTGTATACTGTGAACGGTAGAGTGTTGGAAGAAGCAGGCGGGTACATGAAACGGTCTGTTCTCTCTGGTTAACTTACGCGGAATTCGAAAATTTACACAATTGAGAAGTACAGGGCAGGATATGATACCGTGGACTAGCTTGTAAAGAAACAAGAGATCAGAACGATTTCGTCGGCAGTGAAGTGATGGCAATGATAATAATTCAGCACTATTTGAACGAGATTTTTTAGCAAAGCGATGGTTATATATGCTAAGGAATTTTTTTCTGGACTCGTTCAATGGTGTTACCGCTGGATTGAGCAACGCCATTCCATATCACGGACGCATACTCCAGTTGAGGAAGACATAGCGCGGTGTACAATTTTCGGAAGGGCATAGGAGAACGGAATTCTCTAGACAATCTGCAAACACAGCCTAGGGTGCGAAGACCCCGCAAAGCAACACGCTTAGCGTGAGCAGAAAAGGTTAACGTGCTATCAACAACAACACCAAGATCACTGATCTCATAAACCTTGCATAAGGACACAGAATGGACAGAGTATTGAAATGACACGCTCGATGTTTTGCGAGTGATAGACATGAATTTTGTGTTCGAGGCATTCAGAGAAAGGTTATTAGCGTTGCACCATTCGGAAAAAGAGCGCAAATCTGACTGCAGCAAGCGACAGTCGTTAACTGAATGAATTTCCTTAAAAATCTTGATGTCATCGGCATACAAGAGGAAAGAAGAATTACGAATGGCAAAAGAAACATCATTAACGTAAATTAAAAATAGGAGTGGGCCTAATACTGACCCTTGAGGGACCCCACTAGTCACTTTATACAAAGAAGACGTTTGGCCATTTACCGCTACATAACAATATCTATTGAGCAGATAGCTCTGCAGGAGATTCGCAACCGACAAGTCAACATCAAATTGCGCAAGTTTAACCATAATCAGTGTGTGGCTGACTACGTCAAAAGCCTTGCTCAGGTCACAGTAGAGTACGTCAACCTGTCCTCTCTGAGAAATAGGTGTGGAGATCTGCGTCATGAAACTAGCAAGATTTGTGGTAGTTGAGCGGCCAGCGAGAAAACCATGTTGATTAGGAATCAATGAGCTTTTAACACTAAAAGACAATATTTTGTGAAGAGCCTGCTCGAAGATCTTTGATGTGGCACATAGTAGAGAAATCGGGCAATAATTAGAAACATCTGTTTTAGAGCCCGACTTAAATACTGGGAAAACACGAGCAGTTTTCCACGTGCTAGGAAATGTGGAAGTGTCCAGGCAGTTATTAAATATCGTAGTCAGTACTGGGACAAATATACTACTATAAGCTTTTAGTATGGCGGAGGGGATGCCATCTGGGCCACATGATAAGGATGGTTTTAAGCACTTAATGCATTCGCAGATAAGATTTTCATCCAGCGACAAAGCACTGGGTGAGCGAATTGCCTTAGGCTGTCTGATATCAGTGCTAGAGTCTGAGGCCTTTTAAACGGATGAGAAATGTGCGGCAAAACAGTCAGCGACGGCATGCACTTCTACCCCATTTGAGTCTAGTAGTCTGAAAGACTCTCCGCTTTTGCTGGACCGTTTACGTACATACTTCCAAAACTCAGCTGGCCTGTCAGAAGCGCTTTTTTCTAAGAATTCAATATACGGACTATGATCCCGTTTATATAGGCGTTTAGCGAGAGTTCGAAAAAAGCTGAACTCTTCCTTCCACTCGCTCGATGGAGAACATTTAGATTTCCTGTGTGCGCGATCTTTATGCTTCAGTGCACTGATAAGTTCAGATGAGAACCAGTGGGGATATTTACGTTGTTTATGTGTGTATTGGGGAATAAAATTACGCATGCTGCTCAGTACAAGCTCCGCAAACTGATCAACCTGGTCATCAACATTTGGTTTGTCACTAACCTGTGACCAGTCAACGGTGGACAAGTAATGATACAGGCCCGTGTAATCACCTCGCTTGAAAGCAAATAATAATAATAATAATAATAATAATAATCAATCAATCAATCAATCATTTATTTAACGTGCCCAGGAACAACCGTAAGGTCTTTGTGCAGGCGCACGCAAAAAAAACAATAAAAATAAACTATACATACAGACAGTCTTCAGAAATAAAAAGAGCAAATACACGTAGACAAAGAGAAATGAACACAAAAGGGGAGGAGTAAAATAAGACAACACGAGAAATATTGAAGGGGAATGAAAAATTAGATTGCATATATACAACTATGCGGAAAGGCGGAGAAGGGAAGACTTTGTACATTGTGCCATACTATGTCAAAACAGTACAAAGCTCGGATAAAAACAATGATTGTGGACTATGAAAAATGTCAAGATCAAGAAATTACATTATAGAGACTTTGTATTCTGTGAACGGTAGAGTGTTGGAAGAAGCAGGCGGGTACATGAAACGGTCTGTTCTCTCTGGTTAACTTACGCGGAATTCGAAAATTAACACAATTGAGAAGTACAGGGCAGGATATGATACCGTGGACTAGCTTGTAGAGAAACAAGAGATCAGAACGATTTCGTCGGCAGTGAAGTGATGGCAATGATAATAATTCAGCAGTATTTGAACGAGATTTTTAGCAAAGCGATGGTTATGTATGCTAAGGAATTTTTTCTGGACTCGTTCAATGGTGTACCGCTGGATTGAGCAATGCCATTCCATATCACGGACGCATACTCCAGTTGAGGAAGACATAGCGCGGTGTACAATTTTCGGAAAGGGCATAGGAGAACGGAATTCTCTAGACAATCTGCAAACACAGCCTAGGGGTGCGAAGACCCCGCAAAGCAACACGCTTAGCGTGAGCAGAAAAGTTTAACGTGCTATCAACAACAAACAACCAAGATCACTGATTTCCATAAACCTTGCATAAGGACACAGAATTGACAGAGTATTGAAATGACACGCTAGATGTTTTGCGAGTGATAGACATGAATTTTGTCTTCGAGGCATTCAGAGAAAGTTAGCGTTGCACCATTCGGAAAAAGAGCGCAAATCTGACTGCAGCAAGCGACAGTCGTTACTGAATGAATTTCCTTAAAAATCTTGATGTCATCGGCATACAAGAGGAAAGAAGAATTACGAATGGCAAAAAGAAACATCATTAACGTAAATTAAAAATAGGAGTGGGCCTAATACTGACCCTTGAGGGACCCCACTAGTCATTTTATACAAAGAAGACGTTTGGCCATTTACCGCTACATAACAATATCTATTGAGCAGATAGCTCTGCAGGAGATTCACAACCGACAAGTCAACATCAAATTGCGCAAGTTTAACCATAATCAGTGTGTGGCTGACTACGTCAAAAGCCTTGCTCAGGTCACAGTAGAGTACGTCAACCTGTCCTCTCTAAGAAATAGGTGTGGAATCTGCGTCATGAAACTAGCAAGATTTGTGGTAGTTGAGCGGCCAGCGAGAAAACCATGTTGATTAGGAATCAATGAGTTTTTAACACTAAAAGACAATATTTGTGAAGAGCCAGCTCGAAGATCTTTGATGTGGCACATAGTAGAGAAATCGGGCGATAATTAGAAACATCTGTTTTAGAGCCCGACTTAAATACTGGGAAAACCACGAGCAGTTTTCCACATGCTAGGAAATGTGGAAGTGTCCAGGCAGTTATTAAATATCGTAGTCAGTACTGGGACAAATATACTACTATAAGCTTTTAGTATGGCGGAGGGGATGCCATCTGGGCCACATGATAATGATGGTTTTAAGCACTTAATGCATTCGCAGATAAGATTTTCATCCAGCGACAAAGCACTGGGTGAGCGAACTGCCTTAGGCTGTCTGATATCAGTGCTAGAGTCTGAGGCCTTATAAACGGATGAGAAATGTGCGGCAAAACAGTCAGCGACGGCATGCACTTCTACCCCATTTGAGTCTAGTAATCTGAAGGACTCTCCGCTTTTGCTGGACCGTTTACGTACATACTTCCAAAACTCAGCTGGCCTGTCAGAAGCGCTTTTTCCTAAGATTCAATATACGAACTATGATCCGTTTATATAGGCGTTTAGCGAGAGTTCGAAAAAAGCTGAACTCTTCCTTCCACTCGCTCGATGGAGAACATTTAGATTTCCTGTGTGCGCGATCTTTATGCTTCAGTGCACTGATAAGTTCAGATGAGAACCAGTGGGGATATTTACGTTGTTTATGTGTGTATCGGGGAATAAAATTACGCATGCTGCTCAGTACAAGCTCCGCAAACTGATCAACCTGGTCATCAACATTCGGTTTGTCAGTAACCTGTGACCAGTCAACGGTGGACAAGTGATGATAGAGGCCTGTGTAATCACCTCGCTTGAACGCAAATCTTGGAGATTTGTTTACGTAACTGCTGTAGCTCGTTGTTTCGGCTGATGCAGATAATCTTACGTTAAGTGGTGGGTGGAATTTGTCCGGACGTACAAGAGAGATGTTGGAGCGGGAAACTTCAAGGGGTTGATCGTTTGACACACACAGGTCTAAGACGTTGCCACTGGAATTGACGACTGAATTATGTTGCACTAGGGACTTAAACGCCAGAAAGTCCAAGAGCAGGCTGCACTTTTTCTCTGTGAAATGATTGTAATGAGAAAAGGTAAGCGTGCTCCAGTCAATTCCAGGTGCATTGAAATCCCCAAGAACAATAATTCTGTGCCCACTATGAGAAGATATCACAAGTTCAATAGAAGACATGACATCGTGAAACGAGGCAGGGGAAATGCTGGGCGGTAAATAGAAGCATCCAATCAACAATTTTTCACGGCGCTCAAGGTTGATTTCTAGCCAGATCGATTCTTCGATAGTTTCTAGGTCTTTCCGTCTAACGGATTTCAGTGAATTGTCAATGGCAATCAGCACGCCACCGCCTTTCTGTTTGGTTTCACTGAAATCTCGGTCACGGCGGAAGGTGGTGTAGGTCGGGGGAAAAAAGTCCGATGAGGGAATTTCAGTGCCGAGCCAGGTTTCAGAGATAGCAATAATAGGAAAAGCAGACGAAAGAACATTAGAGAAAAACTCGAGTGTCTTGGTACGCAGACCCCGAGCATTTTGGTAGAATATGTCTACGTCACACGGCACTTTGGATTCCAGTCACTATCTCAGAGGGATGAAGCATGTCATCGCGCAGCTCCCCACGAAATGGCTTGAAGAGGCATCCGAGGGGCCACATCGAAGGGTCATTCAGGCGTTGTAGTGTTTCCTCGTCAACTTCAATATAGAATGAAGAATATGACTGGAACTTTGTTTGAAGTCGCCGGCAGGAGATGGGAGACAGATCCAATGAAGCAATATGTTTCTTAATGTCAGCAGTAGTGGTGTCCGGGCTCAGCTTCGTAACAAAAATGGCCTTTGGCCATTGTGGCCTTTGTGGCCGTTGAGCTACAGATATAGTGGATGTTTTCATAACTCCAAACGAGGCGGGTTTCTTCTTTCTTTCACCCTCAGTCACCGCTGCAGAAGAGGCTGTCACAGGCATCACACTGACACGCTCCGACGTGTCTACGTCAGCTGGCGGCGAAGTCGAAGATGAAAGAATTTTGGAGAGGGGTTGTTCGGAGAACGCAGGTTGCTTGGAGGTCACAGACGGGTCAATGGTCACATGCGCTGGGGGTTTCACAGGTGCCTTCACTGCCACGGCGGCCGTGCGGCGCGTCAGCTCCTCACGCAGGAAGCGGACCTCTGCACGAAGGGAGGCGACCACGCGAGCTTGTTGTTCAACACCGCGGGAATGATCCTTACGGAGCCGCTCGTTGTCTTCGCGTAGTTGGGATACCTCGTCGCTGAGGAACGAGATTCCCTCCAATGCGTCGAGGAGGAGGCGGCGCAGCCCGGCGAGTTCGTCACCCGGAGGGGTACACGTGGAGAGGGAACCGGTTTGAGAACTGCAATGCTCACCGCTGCACCCCGACGAGTTGCTTTCGCTAGGCTTACCAGAAGCACGGCTCAGATCACATAAATTGCAGCAAAATGAGCGCGATCCAGACTTCAGGAGTTGCAGCTCTTCATCAGGCCAGGTTACACATTTCGCATGAACGCGTTTAGAGCAACTTTCACAGCGGAAAAACTGCTGCTTACCGAAAAACGGGCAGGTGCATAGCAAGCATGCATCCCGACTGGGAGCCATGGTGCGGTACTAATAATAATAATAATAATAATAATAATAATAATAATAATAATAATAATAAATAATAATAATGTTATTATTATTATTAATATTATATAGTTTCTTGGTCTTTCCGTTAGACGGAAAGACCTAGAAGCTATCAAAGAATCCATTTGGCTAGAAACCAACCTTGAGCGCAGTGAAAAATTGTTGATTGGATGTTTCTATTTACCGCCCAGCATGTCCCCTGCCTCGTTTCATGATGTCATGTCTTCCATTGAACTTGTGGTATCTTCTCATAGTGGGCACAGAATTATTGTTCTTGGGGATTTCAATGCACCTGGAATTGACTGGAGCACGCTTACCTTTTCTCATTACAATCATTTCATAGAGAAAAAGCGCAGCCTGCTCTTGGACCTTCTGTCGTTTAATTCCCTACTGCAACATAACTCAGTCGTCAATTCCAGTGGCAACGTCTTAGACCTGTGTGTGTCAAACGATCAACCCCTTGAAGTTTCCCGCTCCGACATCTCTCTTGTACGTCCGGACAAATTCCACCCACCACTTAACGTAAGATTATCCGCATCAGCCGAAACAACGAGCTTCAGCAGTTACGTAAACAAATCTCCGAGATTTGCCTTCAAGCGAGGCGACTACACGGGCCTCTATCATCACTTGTCTACCGTTGAGTGGTCACAGGTTACTGACAAACCAAATGTTGATGAGCAGGTTGATCGGTTTACGGAGCTTGTACTGAGCAGCATGCGTAATTTTATTCCCCAATATACACCTAAACAACGTAAATATCCCCACTGGTTCTCATCTGAACTTATCAGTGCACTGAAGCATAAAGATCACGCACACAGGAAATCTAAATGTTCTCCATCCAGCGAGTGGAAGGAAGAGTTCAGCTTTTTTCGAACTCTCTCTAAACGCCCATATAAACTGGATCATAGTTCGTACATTGAATTCTTAGAAAAAAGCGCCTCTGACAGGCCGGCTGAGTTTTGGAAGTATGTACGTAAACGGTCTAGCAAAAGCGGAGAGTCCTTCAGACTACTGGACTCAAATGGGGTAGAAGTGCATGCCGTCGCTGACTGTTTTGCCACGCATTTCTGATCCGTTTATAAGGCCTCAGACTCTAGCACTGATATCAGACAACAGCCCAAGGCGGTTAGCTCATCCAGTGCTTTGTCGCTGGATGAAAATCTTATCAGCGAATGCATTAAGCGCTTAAAACCATCCTTATCATGTGGCCCAGATGGCATCCCCTCCGCCATAGTAAAGCATATGGTACTATATTTGTCCCAGTACTGACTGTCGAAAACTGCTCGTGTTTTTCCAGTATTCAAGTCGGGCTCTAAAAGAGGTGCTTCTAATTATCGCCCGATTTCTCTACTATGTGCCACATCAAAGATCTTCGAGCTGGCTCTTCACAACATATTGTCTTTTAGTGTGAAAAACTCATTGATTCCTAATCAACATGGTTTCCTTGCTGGCCGCTCAACTACCACAAATCTTGCTAGTTTCATGACGCAGATCTCCACACCTATTTCTCAGAGAGGACAGGTTGACGTAATTTACTGTGACCTGAGCAAGGCTTTTGACGTAGTCAGCCACACACTGATTATGGTTAAACTTGCGCACTTTGATGTTGACTTGTCAGTTGTGAATCTCCTGCAGAGCTATCTGCTCAATAGATATTGTTATGTAGCCGTAAATGGCCAAACCTCTTATTTGTATAAAGTGACTAGTGGGGTCCCTCAAGGGTCGGTATTAGGCCCACTCCTATTTTTAATTTACGTTAAGGATGTTTCTTTTGCAAATCGTAATTCTTCTTTCCTCTTGTATGCCGATGACATCAAGATTTTTAAGGAAATTCATTCAGTTAACGACTGTCGCTTGCTGCAGTCAGACTTGCGCTCTTTTTCCGAATGGTGCAACGGTAATAACCTTTCTCTGAATACCTCGAAGACAAAATTCATGTCTATCACTCGCAAAACATCTAGCGTGTCATTTCAATACTCTGTCAATTCTGTGCCGTTAAGCAAGGTTTATGAAATCAGTGATCTTGGTGTTGTTGTTGACAGCGCGTTAAACTTTTTTTCTCACGTTAAGCGTGCTGCTATGCGGGGCCTTCGTTCTCTCGGATGTGTTTGTAGAATATCTCGAGAATTCAGGTCTCCCATGGCCCTACACAAATTGTACACGGCAATATGTCTTCCGCAACTTGAGTATGCGTCCGTGATATGGAATGGCAATGCTCAATCCAGCGGTAACACCATTGAACGAGTCCAGAAAAATTTCCTCAGCATATATAACCATCGCTTTGCTAAAAATGACTCTGGATCTCGTTCAAATACTGCTGAATTATTATCACTGCCATCACTTCACTGCCGACGAAATCGCTCTGATCTCTTATTTCTTTACAAGCTAGTCCACGGTATCATATCCTGCCCTGTACTTCTCAATTGTGTAAATGTTCGAATTCCGCGTAAGTTAACCAGAGAGAACAGACCGTTTCACGTACCCGCCTGCTTCTTCCAACACTCTACCGTTCACAGAATACAAAGTCTCTATAATGTTAATTTTCTTGATCTTGACGTTTTTCATAGCCCACAATCATTGTTTTAACCGAACTTTGCACTGTTTTGACATAGTGTGGCACAATGTACCAAGTCTTCCCTTCTGAGTCTTTCCACATAGTTGTATATATGCAATCTAATTTTTTATTCCCCGTCAATATTTCTCGTGTTGTCTCATTTTACCCCTCCCCTTTTGTGTTCATTTCTCTTTGTCTACGTGTTTTTGCTCTTTTTATTTCTGAAAACTGTCTGTATTGTATTGTTTATTTTTATTGTTTTTTTTTGCGTGCGCCAGCACAAAGACCTTACGGTTGTTTCTGGGCACGTTAAATAAATGATTGATTGATTATTATTATTATTATTATTATTATTATTATTATTATTATTATTATTATTATTATTATTATTATTATTATTAGTCCCGCACCATGGCTCCCAGTCGGGATGCATGCTTGCTATGCTCCTGCCCGTTTTTCGGTAAGCAGCATTTCTTCCGCTGTGAAAGTTGTTCTAAACGTGTTCATGCGAAATGTGTAACCTGGCCTGATGAAGAGCTGCAACTTTTGAAGTCTGGATCGCGCTCATTTTGCTGCAATTTATGTGATCTGAGCAGTCCTTCTGGTAAGCCTAACGAAGACAACTCGGCGGCGTGCGGCGATGAGCACTGCAGCTCTCAAACCGGTTCCCTCTCCACGTGTGCCCCTCCGGGTGGTGAGGGTGTTGGTGGTGACCTCGCCGGGCTACGCCGCCTCCTCCTCGACGCGTTGGAGGGAATCTCGTTCCTCAGCGACGAGGTATCCCAACTACGCGAAGAAAACGAGCGCCTCCGTAAGGATCATTCCCGCGGTGTTGAACAACAAGCCCGTGTCGTTGCCTCCCTTCGTGCAGAGGTCCGCTTCCTGCGTGAGGAGCTGACGCGCCGCACGGCCGCCGTGTCAGTGAAGGCACCTGTGATCCCTCCAGAACAGGTGACCGTTGGCCGATCTGTGACCTCCAAGCAACCTGCGTACTCTGAACAACCTCTGTCCAAAATTCTTTCATCTTCGAATTCGCCGCCAGGTGACGTAGACACGTCCGAGCGTGTCAGTGTGATGCCTGCGACAGCCTCTTCTGCAGCGGTAACTGAGGGTGTAAGAAAGAAGAAACCCGCCTCGTTTGGATCATTGAAGACATCCACTATATCTGTAGCTCAGCGGCCACAACGGCCACAACGGCCAAAGGCCATTTTTGTTACGAAGCTGAGCCCGGACACCACTGCTGCTGACATCAAAAAACATATTGCTTCATTCGATATGTCTCCCATTTCCTGCCGGCGACTTTAAACAAGATTCCAGTCATATTCTTCATTCTAAATCGAAGTTGACGAGGACACGCTACAACGCCTGAATGACCCTTCGATGTGGCCCCTCGGATGCCTCTTCAAGCCATTTCGTGGGGAGCTGCGCAATGACATGCTTCATCCCTCTGAGCTAGTGCCTGGAATCGAAAGTGCCGTGTAACGTAGACATATTCTACCAAAATGCTCGGGGTCTGCGTACCAAGACACTCGAGTTTTTCTCTAATGTTCTTTCGTCTTCTTTTCCTATTATCGCTATTTCTGAAACCGGGCTCGGCACTGAAATTCCCTCATCGGACTTTTTTCCCCCGACCTACACCACCTTCCGCCGTGACCGAGATTTCACTGAAACCAAACAGAAAGGCGGTGGCGTGCTGATTGCCATTTACAATTCACTGAAATCCGTTAGACGGAAAGACCTAGAAACTATCGAAGAATCGATCTGGCTATAAATCAACCTAGAGCGCCGTGAAAAATTGTTTATTGGATGCTTCTATTTACCGCCCAGCATTTCCCCTGCCTCATTTCACGATGTCATGTCTTCTATTGAACTTGTGATATCTTCTCATAGTGGGCACAGAATTATTGTTCTTGGGGATTTCAATGCACCTGGAATTGACTGGAGCACGCTTACCTTTTCTCATTACAATCATTTCACAGAGAAAAAGTGCAACCTGCTCTTGGACTTTCTGGCATTTAATTCCCTAGTGCAGCATAATTCAGTCGTCAATTCCAGTGGCAACGTCTTAGACCTGTGTGTGTCAAACGATCAACCCCTTGAAGTTTCCCGCTCCAACATCTCTCTTGTACGTCAGGACAAATTCCACCCACCACTTAACGTAAGATTATCTGCATCAGCCGAAACAACGAGCTACAGCAGTTACGTAAACAAATCTCCAAGATTTGCGTTCAAGCGAGGGGATTACACGGGCCTCTATCATCACTTGTCCACCGTTGAGTGGTCACAGGTTACTGACAAACCTAATGTTGATGACCAGGTTGATCGGTTTACGGAGCTTGTACTGAGCAGCATGCTTAATTTTATTCCCCAGTATACACCTAAACAACGTAAATATCCCCACTGGTTCTCGTCTGAACTTATCAGTGCACTGAAGCATAAAGATCACGAACACAGGAAATCTAAATGTTCTCCATCCAGCGAGTGGAAGGAAGAGTTCAGCTTTTTTCGAACTCTCTCTAAACGCCTATATAAACGGGATCATAGTTCGTACATTGAATTCTTAGAAAAAAGCGCCTCTGACAGGCCGGCTGAGTTTTGGAAGTATGTACGTAAACGGTCTAGCAAAAGCGGAGAGTCCTTCAGACTACTAGACTCAAATGGGGTAGAAGTGCATGCCGTCGCTGACTGTTTCGCCACACATTTCTCATCCGTTTATAAGGCCTCAGACTCCAGCACTGATATCAGACAACAGCCCAAGGCAGTTAGCTCATCCAGTGCTTTGTCGCTGGATGAAAATCTTATCAGCGAATGCATTAAGCGCTTAAAACCATCCTTATCATGTGGCCCAGATGGCATCCCCTCCGCCATACTAAAAGCATATGGTACTATATTTGTCCCAGTACTGACTACGATATTTAATAACTGCCTGGACACTTCCACATTTCCTAGCATGTGGAAAACTGCTCGTGTTTTCCCAGTATTTAAGTCGGGATCTAAGACAGATGTTTCTAATTATCGCCTGATTTCTCTACTATGTGCCACATCAAAGATCTTCGAACTGGCTCTTCACAAAATATTGTCTTTTAGTGCGAAAAACTCATTGATTCCAAATCAACATGGTTTTCTTGCTGGCCGCTCAACTACCACAAATCTTGCTAGTTTCATGACGCAGATCTCCACACCTATTTCTCAGAGAGGACAGGTTGACGTAATCTACTGTGACCTGAGCAAGGCTTTTGACGTAGTCAGCCACACACTGATTATGGTTAAACTTGCGAACTTTGACGTTGACTTGTCGATTGTGAATCTCTTGCACAGCTATCTGAGTTATGTTGCCGTAAATGGCCAAACCTCTTCTTTGTATAAAGTGACTAGTGGGGTCCCTCAAGGGTCGGTATTAGGCCCACTCCTATTTTTAATTTACGTTAATGATGTTTCTTTTGCCATTCGTAATTCTTCTTTCCTCTTGTATGCCGATGATATTCAAGATATTTAAGGAAATTCATTCAGTTAACGACTGTCGCTTGCTGCAGTCAGATTTGTGTTCTTTTTCCGAATGGTGCAACGGCAATAACCTTTCCCTAAATACATCAAAGACAAAATTCATCTCTATCACTCGCAAAACATCTAGCGTGTCATTTCAATACTTTGTCAATTCTGTGCCGTTATGCAAGGTTTATGAAATCAGTGATCTTGGTGTTGTTGTTGACAGCGCGTTAAACTTTTCTTCTCACGTTAAGCGTGCTGCTATGCGGGGCCTTCGTTCTCTCGGATGTGTTTGTAGAATATCTCGAGAATTCAGGTCTCCCATGGCCCTACACAAATTGTACACGGCTATATGTCTTCCGCAACTTGAGTATGCGTCCGTGATATGGAATGGCATTGCTCAATCCAGCGGTAACACCATTGAACGAGTCCAGAAAAAATTCCTCAGCATATATAACCATCGCTTTGCTAAAAATGACTCTGGATCTCGTTCAAGTACTGCTGAATCATTATCACTGCCATCACTTCACTGCCGACGAAATCGTTCTGATCTCTTATTTCTCTACAAGCTAGTCCACGGTATCATATCCTGCCCTGTACTTCTCAATTGTGTTAATTTTCGAATTCCGCGTAAGTTAACCAGAGAGAACAGACCGTTTCATGTACCCGCCTGCTTCTTCCAACACTCTACCGTTCACAGAATACAAAGTCTTTATAATATTAATTTTCTTGATCTTGACGTTTTTCATAGTCCACAATCATTGTTTTTATCCGAGCTTTGCACTGTTTTGACATAGTATGGCACAATGTACAAAGTCTTCCCTTCTCCGTCTTTCCGCATAGTGCAATCTAATTTTTTATTCCCCTTCAATATTTCTCATAATGTCTTATTTTACTCCTCCCCTTTTGTGTTCATTTATCTTTGTCTACGTGTTTTTGCTCTTTTTATTTCTGAAGACTGTCTGTATTGTATTGTTTATTTTTATTGATTTTTTTTTTGCGTGCGCCTGCACAAAGACCTCACGGTTGTTCCTGGGCACGTTAAATAAATGATTGATTGATTGATTATTATTATTATTATTATTATTATATTTTATTTATTTTTCTTTCGACCAACGGCAGGATACAACGTCTTTACAATGCTTACTTTTTGGAGCTCGATGTTTTTCACAGCTCCCAGTATTTGTTCTGCTCCGAGCTTTGCACTGTACTTACATAGCCTCGTACACTGTTGTCTTTTTTTTTTCCTGCGCATAGTTGTATATTTGCAAGTTTATAACGTTTCTTATCCCTAATATTTTTGTTTTTTTGTTTTTTTTTCGTGCGCCAGTACAAAGACCTTACGGTTGTTCCTGGGCACGTTAAATCAACGTTTGATTGATTGATTGATTGATTGATTGATTGATTGATTGATTGATTGATTGATTGATTGATTGATTACGAGTTTAACTTAAGATGTTCGTTTGCGACACGAGGAATGCCGCCATGACTGCGACTCGCTGAAAAGCATGAACACTACTGAGAGTCGCTCTGTGCGTGTTCGTACACGCCAGAGTTTTTCAAGTTTGTAATTATTTGATTATGTTCATGACCGTAGAAACTAAATTTTGTTTAAAAGGCGGCCACGTAGCGACTGAAATTTATTTTTCCAATTTAAAACGAACTCCCTAGAGGATCAAGCACAAATCGGTGCCTTGCGAATTTCGCGCCTATAAGGTACTTTGAAAGATAAGGGAAAACGATATGAGAGTGTTTCCTTTGTTAATTTTAATGACGAATCTCACCATTCTGACCAGGCATTGAAATCGTTGCCGGCTGTTTATCAATCACTTAGTGATTTGTATGATATTCCTTGTTGACATAAATATTAGGTACTGCACAAACTGGTGGACATCCTTAGCTTGCCAGTGAAATAACAATCGGATAATGTTATTCTTAACACTTACAGCAACAATAGTTTCAGTTTTTTCTATATACGACAAGCGCGTACAAGCTTCGAGAGTGCTCTTGCGCATGATGTATAGGGTGTTCGAGCATGCTTGCAGTCAGTGGGATAAAATTTTGCTGAACAGACAGTCACGAGACAACTGCGCTACTTTATTCTTTTTAGACGTAGAATTTATACTCCTCTGTAAAACTTACTGCGCATGCTCGCGCCTGTTTACCAAGCACGCTGCTTGATAGGATGTATGTTTTTTTGACGTTTATACGCAATAGATGATTACGTGCAACGTCACCATGTGGAAACATTGTTCCTGCTGCTAGCAGAAAAGCGCCGCAAGGTGTCTCTCATTTGGGTGTTAGCAGAAAATCAGAACGGCAAACAGTGCGAGTGATAGCAGAACGCCAGGTCAGTCATTGGTAGCACCTACCGGCCACGTGACTACCTTCCGCAGTGCACCCGCAAGCAGTTACCTTGTTTGCAAGCGGGCGTCCCACACATTCTGTTTCGCCGCCGAACGTTTGACAATGATGTTCCTTTTTTTCTGCCGGGATTTGCTTTACGCATTACTCGCTGGCCTTCTGGCACGACTCCCTAACCCGATGGAACCGCCCAAAGAACCGGAACCGGAGACCCCCATCCTCTATACCCATTATGACTACGTGATCGGTAAGCGAATCTGCTCTGTTCTGTAGCGTCAAAACAGGTTTCTTAAGGGGATCCGTTCGACATAACATATCATAAGCACGCATGTTTTAAAGCTGTGTTTAAGTAATGCTGCTTGCCGTTCGTGAACGTTCACTGATGTCCTGTGGGTTGTCGGAAACACTTGCGTGCCATGGCATATGCAAGCGGTGGGCGGCGGCTCGAGACGATATCGCCCCGCCCTCCAACACGAACATCATTACCGCGGTATTTCTTTCGTGCTGTCATGCATCTCCGCTTCGAAACAACCACCTGTGGCGCAAATCAACCTTGACTGTGTCTTGAATGCCTTTGCACTCTCGAAAATACACTATGGCCCGGCACGGTAGTCTAGTGGTTATGCCGCTCGGCTGCTGACCCGAAGGTCGCGGCATCGAATCCCGGCCGCGGCGGCTGCATTTTCGATGGAGGCGAGAATGTTTGATGCCCGTGTACTTGGATTTAGGTGCAGGTTAAAAAACGCCAGGTGGTCGAAATTTCTGGAGCCCTCCACTACGTCGTCACTCATAATCTTATTCTGGTTTTGGAACGTTAAACCGCACATATTCATATTATTACTAATATTAATATTTTATTATTATTATTATTATTATTATTATTATTATTATTATTATTATTATTATTATTATTATTATTATTATTATTATTATTATTATTATGAAAATACACTTCGGTGGCAACATTGCGGATTAGGCCTAGTTGTCACCACGCAAGCGCATCGAGATTGGCAAAAGTACGACTCCTGTCAGACATAGCACGAGGTTTTTACAGCGTTTCTGCTGAGAGCGTGCTGATCGTGGCAGCCGGCTGTGGCCTTGTATCTGGGTACACACTGCATTGTTGTCATAGGTGCCACTCAACCCGAGGCATAGTAAACGGAGACGGGGGTCTGGGGGATGGTGCATGAGCTACCTAGCCTTTCTAGCTACAGGGTGTCGCCTGCCCTCAGTGACAATGTAGCCCTAAAGGATGCATATCGGGGCCGAAATTTGGGACAAGTTGAAGCTAGTCGTGCCAGACTGCATGCGTCATCTTCGTAGTGGTTGGCGCAGAGGGCTAACCTAGAGTCACTGGAAAAATTTCAGTATCGCATCTGTTTTCCACGCGCCGCCGCCGACGCGATTGGCTTACTCGCATCACGTGACCTTTCGCCGCCATATCCCTTCCAAGCGCTTTGGGTGCAGGTGCGTTCAATGCAGAGCGTGGCCGGACATTTAGCAATACCACGGTCCCCAGAAGTACTTCATCGCTTTTTTAAACGCGTCATGCGGACAGGGGCGTAAGCAGAATTTTTTCCGGGGGGGGGGGGGGTCACCTCCTCGATCTGAAGTGGGGGCCTGGCAGGCAGACATGGTCGATTGTCATTTCGTGCGATGTATGCCACGGGAAAAAATTTAGGGGGGGGGGAGGGTGTAATAATAATAATATCTGGGGTTTAACGTCCCAAAACCACGATATGATTATGAGAGACGCCGCAGTGGAGGGCTCCGGAAATTTCGCCCACCTGGGGTTCTTTAACGTGCACCTAAATCTAAGTACACGGGCCTCAAACATTTTCGCCTCCACCGAAAATGCAGCCGCCGCGGCCGGGATTCGATCCCGCGACCTTCGGGTCAGCAGTCGAGCGCCATAACCACTAGACCACCGTGGTGGGGCGGGGGGAGGGGGTACGGGCCCGGTGTGCCACCCCCTGGCTACGCCACTGCCTGCAGATGCCAGAAGAGAGTAGCTCACCATCATTCGAACGTTACTGATGAGCTACTCTGGGAATCTCGTTTGCCGTGTGGGAAAAATTAATGTCAAAGAGCGCCGTTCTACGCGGCTACATAGTTGGCCTGAACGAATTCGCCCCCCTCGAATAACACTCCTTCCTTCAGTGAACTGCACTAACTTTGCTGGAAAAGATCTTATGCGACAGGATACTTCACCTTTTGGTTCGCTATGGTCAGCGATATTGAAAACTACATACCTTTCTATTTGCTCGGCTGTTTATATCTCGATCTGTTGAACAGATTAGGCATGCTATCCGAGTTATAAGCGTGTCACGCACGAGAGCGAAATCGAAGATTTATTAAAATAATAACTGTTTACTGGTATACCTTGAAGGCAATTGTGACATGACCATTTAGCATTGCACAAAACAGAAGCGTGCAACTCTGTTGATAAACCTGGTATAAGGCAACGTTATCAAGCGTACTTTTTTAATTTGTTGCAAAAAAATGCTGCTAATTCTGCATTGCGCCGAGCGCACCCTTAAAATACTGTATAGTTGGTGAGAAATTGTCACAGCAAAAAAAAAAAAAAAAAAAAAGCAGATCCCACGCATTGAGGGAGTCGATTTTATGCGAGACCTAGGTCTATATACATACTGTGTTGCAGTAGCATGCGGTTGAAACATTCCGGGATGCGCTATTTCTAATGAAAAGAACATAAAGCACCGTGCCGAGGAAGTTTTAATAAGAGCGCAGTATGAAAAAAAAAGTGCGGCAGTGCAGAAACCGAACCCCAGCTGTTTACGCGCTGGCAACGCCAAAAAAAGAACTGTTTGTCGGAACAGAGCAAAATATTTGCAAATTCATTGCAACGTTGATAATATTAAGGAGACAAGAAATAGGAAATGAAATAAGTAGTGATGTCAATCATTTTTGATGGCCTTCTACGTATCGCAAGATAAGATGCACCTTACCTACCGCACGCCGATTCGCCCGTGCGTTCGGCTGCTGGCGTTCCGAATCAAGACGTCGCGCACAAGTTCCAATTACCGTACACACACAACTTCTATTACACATATCAACCAGTTGAACAGCAAGCACAGTGCGTAAGCAGGCTATGCGTCCGCGATCAGTCGAAGGACGCAATGTTGAATGTTCTCTATGTTGTTCGATAACGTTCTCGAGCGCAGTGAACCTGAACACCGACTACAAAGCTAGCGCAGAGTCAAGATTCACCAAATGTCGAAGTAAATGGCATCTCGCTCGATGTCACTGCGCTAATGCAACAATGTTTACAGCCCCGGACCTAGCGAACACGCCCGAGCGTGACACGAAAAGAGACCGATGAAGCGAAGAAGAGAGTTCGCGAGCACATGGCAACATTCGCCGTACGTTTCATTAGTTACACCGCTAACCGCGCAGTCGATCCATACCAGTCGATGACTCGAAGTCACTTCTAATATCCTCTTGAAGAAACACACACACATAATGCCGTTCTGCCGAGCGTAACACGGCACTGAGGCTAAAAGATCGATCACTTCTCAACACACGCTAGCAACGCTGTAGCAACGCGCCGGACGGCCTGGAAGGGACATGGCCGCCGCCACCCAATGTTGCCCGCGTGCAGCCTACCTTTGCGGTACTCTGGGCTAACCGAAACACATGCCATGTGGACGTAGAGCAACATTTTCCATTTTCTGAATTTTTTCTGTTTCTTATTGTAAAATTACTTGGCAGACTGGACAGGCTGCCGAAATCAGACGAAACCGCATTTCCGTGCCATCCGACGTTGAGCATGAGTAGTGCCGAGCCATTGCAATGCACGTGGGAATCCTTTAACTTGGCGTGGACTGGTTAAATACGTGTATCTTTTGGTGGGAGGCATCGCTTTTTTTATTCCATCCGTCACGCACTCTTTTCGACTAGAGCAAGGTGGGCGTGAAGCATACCGTGTTCGCTTTGCTTCGATTTAATAGGTAACAAATCTCGTGTCTTACAAACAGATGCCAGATACATCATTAGTTCCCTTCTTTGCATAGTCTTTTAACTAGTGATGCAGAACTATCTGTAAATTGACTATCAATAGCATCGATAGTTTTTCTGAAACTATCGATAGTGTAGACAAACTATCGATAGTACTACTATGGACCAACTATAGAGCAATCGGTAGTACCATGGTTAATATTACTAGCGATACTACTGCCACGCGTGCTTATTGCTTTGTCTTGATGTATTCGGGTTTCAGACACAAAGACTGTTAGCAACGTTTGACGCAGACTGCGCCGTAATGTTTTGAGAAGCTTCACGATTGTTTGGGGTCATTCTGTCAAGAGTACACTCCCGACGCGAATAGTCAAGTTTATTCGAGAGCTTACGCGAGCACCAGCGATAACGCTGGAAGGTTTCATGACTGATGTATAAAAGACGACGCTTTCTACCGATGATCAGATTACTCGACGGCCAACGACTGTCCTCGCCGCTATCAGCACGCAGCCTGTATCGCTTGTATGTTGAGTTCTGATTTTCGGGGCAGTCGGCACAAATCCTTCTCTTGTCCAGTGTCAAATTTTGCGCCCAAATAAAGAGCTCCGTATTTCCCAGTCTTGTTGAAGCATACTTCACCGTCACAACCACGTGACAATACTATCGATAGTGGTGTGAATTATGATGCTGTTGCGGGCCGGCCATATTGCCAAAATATTTGTGATAGCCTACTATCAGCTTCGCTTAATTTATGAGCAATTCTTGGCAAAAGAAATAAATTATTTCCGCAGTGAAAATGGCGGGATATGTCGATCAACAAATCAATAAATTCACGTCCAAAGCAACCAGTTACACCTTACAATTAAGAAAATTAAGTTTGTTATTTCATGAAATAATTAGTTCGTGACATTTTTTTTTGTATTTTCAAATCATAAAATGCAATATAAATTTGAATAACTGATCACGTACCGCAAAATTTCACATTGGACAACAGAAGGGACGAAGACGAGCGCTTACTTCCAAGGTTGGAAGTAAGCGCTCGTCTTCGTCCCTTCTCTTGTCCAGTGTCAAACTTTGCGCGCCGTGATCAATTATGCATTACCAACATGTCCAACTTCATACTCTTATAAATTTGAAGCCGCGCAGTTCCACTATATGTAGCGCTTTCCTTTCCGCTACAGCTGAATAGTTTGACTTTATGTTCATGCGTCAGCAAAGCACTCTGGTGAAGAACACAAGCATGTGAACTTTCTTGCCCTTCAGCCCGCTCCTCCTGCTTCCCTATGTACCACGCGCGCGGGGAAACAAATTTATTCTTCAATGAGTTCGTGCTGTTGATTTTATGCTATCGATAGTACCATCGAATTTTTTTACTATCTATAGCGCTATCGACAGTATTTTTTACCTTCGATAGTTCGATAATGACTCAGCTATCGATAGTATCAGTAGTACCAACGATAGTTCTGCATCAGTACTTTTAACGCGGTAGCCTTAAAGGGCTAGTTTCGCAGAAATTGCGGTGTCGGCGTCATTGGTTGAGCGAAAAATCTTGTCCATGAGATAAAAATCAAGATGCAAATAAAATAAATAGTAAAAATTTAGGGTTCGAGTGAGAATCGCACTCAAGCCATCTGCGTGGCAACCAGGTGTTCTACGTCAGAGCCACACTATTGTTTGATACTACTCCGGAAAAAGATACTATATAAATGCCATGTAGTGGAAGGAGTCTCCTTAACGCACGAAATATTTCGTGGCAGAAGCGTAGAAACGCACCAGGCGTCAAAACTTGTGAATTGCGCAAGAAGTGGGTGTTTTAAAGGCCCACCCATTACAAAGTGCTCAGAAATATTTAATCACCATCAGCTGCAAAAGCATTAACAATGTAAGCAGCTGTGTAGGAGCACGTGTTGCCTTACGGCCGCGCAGTGGGCGGTTCGCTGAATTGAAAAATGAAGAATTATGGCGTAGTGGGCGCTTAACAAGGGTGCTTGCAGCAGGCATTCTAGGACAGTTTGAAACGGTCTATGTTACGCGTACAATAGTTCGCTTCCTAACGGCACTGTGAGGCGTGCACCGAGAACCGAAGTCAGGCTAGCATTTCAGAAGACGATGAGCACGGGGCCCGATTATGCTATCACGTTCTACTCTTTATGGCCAAACTCAAGCGTCCTCCAAATTTTTTTGTTTTTTGTTTTGTTTGAAACGTATCCTGTGGTATTGCAATACGAAAAAGTGTACCCGAAACAAAGAGGCGGTGAGTCTAATCAATTGTTCAGTTTACTAAAACCAAAAAAGGAAATACCACTTTTATACTTATCTGCGATTTAATGCACACAGCCGCATATACAGTCGGGTATATTGGCGTCGAATTGAGCTTTTTAGTGAGAAATATGTGCCAAATAATAAGAAACTCGTCAGTTGAATACTTGTCTCTGCATTCAGCTGTTTCTGATATGGTAGTCTTATCTTTCATCGAGGTTACTTCTCATTTCACGTTGCCAGAATTCATTGCTGTCTGTATATGGAGGGATGACAATCGTTTCTGTCGGTAGCGACGGAATTGTCGCGCTGCTGAGCACGTGGATGTAAGTCCACTTCCCCGCATAGCTGAAGCAAACAAGATGGATAATTGTGCAATAAGATAGACAGAAAGGGAAAAAGAAAGAATACGTGAGGCACGGACACGCCTAGCTTCGTTTGCGCCCGCTTCCCCGTTAGGTCAAATGCTTCTGATTTTTTTTTTGCTCAGCCTCGTTTTTATCTTCAGTGACGTCGCTGCATGAGTAGACACCTCCGTCATAAACTTGAACGGTTGCACATGACTGTATTCTTTACAAGCCAATAAAAAGTGAAAATAACAAAGCGATTTCAGAGCAACCTAATCCCTCTATGTAATTGGTGTAACACCTAGTCGATGGAACATAAAGATTGGGAATTCAGTCGGAATGATTATGTGAAATAAAGTTAGTCCTATCACATCTATGGGTACAATAAATAATAATTCCTTAATCGAAGGCTATAACCATAGTCCCTCAATACTTTTTTATGGTCACGAAACTTCGGGCCAAGTTTGGTATAGGGACATAGTCTCCCGCCAGGGGCGTTAGTGCAGACAAGGGGGCTTTCATCGCGGCCGCTTAAACGTCTTTTTGGTGCGTCAAGAGGTTTCCGCGGCGGCGACTCGCTGTGGTGGCTTCACGGACATATTTGGCTTTTTTATATACTGATCACCCATCGCGTATAGGCAGCGTACTCGTATCTGCGCGTAGCGGCCATAAATGTCGGTTCGGTTGCGGCAGTGTTCTATTCCATTCGATCGCGGCGAAATCGGCGTGCAGCCACGCCCTGCACGCTGATTTAGCAAAGACTGCTCGGTCATGCCTTTTTGACGCTTTTTATTTTCCACGAGGCTGTAGCCGACGTCAGCGGAAGAACCGCGACCAACACAGCCGTACGTACGACGGGCGTGAATCCCGTCTCTTCACCAAAAAACGTACAGACGCGCGCAACTTACGCGATGATACTTTCTCCCGGCGATTTATCCATGCTTTGAAAAAAGACTTAGCTTAAATTCCTCTGAATATACATGACCGAGGTAAACATTACTGGTATATTTCCGTGCGCCACCGACGCTCGGCGTAGGAAATACCACGCTCGGCGTAGGGAATACCACGTTAGAGAAAAAAATTGTAGACGGCCCATGCGTCGCTAAGTTCTGTCTCGGGCAGACTGCACGTACAAAACTCTGAAGTGAATAACACAACAATATTGTAATAATACGAGCGAAAACTCTGATAACGCTATTTTACCAGCCTCGGTGGCTAAGCAGCTAAGGTGTGCTGCTAAACATGCTTGTTGAAGCGCTCGCATTCCAGGGAGATGAGGCGCAAAAACATGTGTACTTAGATTTACAGGCACATTGCAGAGCCACATGTCGTAGTTTCTTTTTTTTTCTTTCTTGCAAAATGGCTAAGGACCCTTGCACTCTGCGAAGTGCCAAGCGATTGTATAATGTATTTTCCCAGCCATGCTCTACAGCAGCTTCTTTCACTTGGACGAAAGTTGAACAAGGGTCTTGTGCAGCTGTTTGATCTAGAGGAAATATTCAATCCTTTTAGCACCTTATTAAAAGGTGAAAGCCAGTGGGCTTCATCTATTCTATATATTCATAACAAACAGTAAATTGCTGGCTATAATCATTTTATTTTGAAAGCAGAAACTGAAGACAAACAGTGAAGAACTTAGCAGCACAAACAATTGTTCCGAAGCGCTGCACACAGCCTCCTCTGTTTTGCAAGCTTTGTCCTCAGCCTTGCTTACCGTCGGCATACTTTCTGCAGAACAAGGGGAAAAACACAAAGGTTTACGAAATCCATCACGTTTGCTCAACTTGCGTTATAATCAGCGTGCCGAAGAACACAGAAGAGCACGTCGCGTAAAACTGCAATATTTACCATGATTTACTGCATCCAATTCGTCGGAGACGTCCACGCGGATCCTCTGCACAGCATTTTCCCCACTGGAATCGTCCGAAGACTCCCAACGACGCTTGACCGGCCGCCTGTGAGGCAACTGCCGAGGTGCCGGCTTCTTTTTGGCCAAGTAAGCCTGGAGACATTCAAATAATCGAGGTAAAGCGCCGGCCCTCAGCTTCACTCTTTCGCGCGGCAACCTCTTCTATAACGGATTCGTCTTCGCGAATAATGTCCTCGTTATAGAAATGTTTTTCGCATGCTCGAACGTTTGGTGAACTGATCGAGAATGCGCCCGTTTCTTTACGTGGTATCGCCCGCCTCCACTGCTCGCGGCTTTCGGGGTCGCTGGGGAACACAAACAACGATACTTATTCAGCGGTTCCTATAGCCGGAGCGACAGTGCGGCACACAGCATGTTTTTGTCATCGTTCGTGAAGCTGCCGCTAACTATTTGTCGCATACGAAAATGGTCACAGGCACACACAGCACCGCACACACGCGATAAAACGACGCAAACAAAGCGAACAGAGCACGCCATCGCCTCGCTGGCCTTGACGAGCACCTTGTTCGCCGGAGCGACCGTGCGGCACGCAGGACGTCTTCTGCATCGTTCGTCACGTTGCCGCTAAGTATTCGTCACGTTTGAATACGATAAGACGCACAGAAAGCACCGCACACACGCGATACAGCACGACACACAAAAGCAAACACACCACGCCATCGCCTCGCCGACTGCTTCGACGAGTGCCGCGGGTGCCCCCCTAACACTGGTGGCGCCGCCCCGCGGTCAAAGTTGGCGGCACACAAAGCTCTCCCATAGAGTGACGGGGAAGTTTCGTGACCAGTAAAAAGTATTGAGGGACTATGCTATAACTTTAAATACATAGGAGTTAAGAGCACAAACCGACTGCGATGGTGTAGCCAATATGACGGCGTTTGTCCCTCGGCCAGGCCCCGGAAACTGAGCGCCATTTTTGGTTTCAAGGACATGCGCGCTCGCAGCGGTTACCGAGCATCCTGAGATCTGGTTGAACTAAGTGAGGTTGATGTGGATGTTCGCATTTATTGTCTTTCACGAGTTGATACAAATAGAAAAAAATTGATTGAACTGTGAAGAATTCTTGGTTTGTTTATTTGTCTTTTTTATTTCTTGTCTTGTGGATTTTAAATCGGGCGAAGCGCGGGACCTGGTTGACTTGGGCTCGTAGCGCTTGCCTCCGCTCACCCTCGCCACTCGCTCAGCGATATCGCAAGTTGAATCGCGCTCGGATATCTCGCTGGGTTGACGTACCAAGTATGAATACGGGAAAGATAAGACATATGATGGGGCGTGCGGCAAACGGAAGCCGCAGGGAGCCAAGCCGATGAGGCCAACCGAGTATTAGACGAAGATGGCTGAATCGGGGCGTCAAGTGTTTTGCGCGACACTGTGGTGTGTTAATTTCCAGTCCACGAAGGTTTTTCAGGATTCCTAGCGACAACGGGTGAGCACAAGTGTTTGGGTCCATTATTTGATCAGGTATTCGTCTTGCATGAGTACATGAGTAAGCCCAGGGCGCTGCAAGCCTCAGTGGACTGACATAAGCGAATTGTCGCTAGACTAATTCGTCATGACGACAGTCTACCTGCTGCTGACAAAATACGTTTAATGAAAGGCTTGACTGCGTGTTGGTTCGGCTACACACTTTGTGCATATTTTACTCTTGGCATGGGCACCCGTCGGCAAAACAAGTCGAGACGCGCGAGCGACGACCGCAATCAGAAAAAAACTGCATCGCCGCGCCATCTGATGTGAAAAGTGCGCGTGCGCGTCCTTTCAATCTCAAAGTCATATCTTTTTACTCGCTTGCAGCGGACCAGTGATTACATATAGCGTTTTGCGCTAGGCGTCACTTTCTGCAATCCGTGACGCGCTCAATTCGACGAGGGCACGGTGGTGGTGAAGTGTACCCGGCTGGCTATGCCATGATTAAAGAGATAGCATATCTTGTCTCAGTGGCAAACCGGTGCCATACACATCATTACTTCTCTTCTCAGCACGTTCGTTTTAGTTGAAGCGTACCATTAGATACTGAAACACGAACGAGGGCACCGAAAACGAAAAGGCGCTGTGCCGAAAAAATACTTCAGTTTATTAACATAATATAACAAGAGGCACGCAGATCACATTGCACATGCAACAAAATAGGCGAATGGACAAGAAAACAAGAATAAAGCGCTCGCTGTATTCGGCGAGGTCATGGGTTGGCCATGAAAGAACAGAAAAAAAGAAAGCAAGTGAGAGCGAGCGAGAAATGGCAACGGCGAAACTTAGCACCTATGCCGTATTGAGTTGTCATCAAAAACAGTGAAACTATCGCATCAGGTGTTCACACTCACACTGATCGGCAAGTTTTCGGACAGGATACCAAACGGTGGATATATTCGCAACTATTTGCTGCGATCACGCTTCTTCAGAGCTTGCGATATCCTCCACAGAGAACATGTAAATCGTAACTCGTTCCGCGTCGCTGCAGAAAGTTACAAAAACACGTGGCAGCAGCGATTAACTCAGAAACGCTGACTGACAGCTCAAAAGAACATAGCGTGTTAATCAATGAGTATAAGTTCCTTGCTTCTCTGTACTCGAAGTGTGAGCTCTTCGAACCACGATAAAACGAGGACGCTTGAGCTTCCCCTCCAAGAGTAGAACACGATAACCTGATCGGGCCTAGTTGGCATCGCCTTCTCCATTATTAGCTACAACGTGCCGTGAGGAAAACAAAGCCTGTGCGTGAAACTTTGAACACTTTTCTGCAACGCAGAACGCGCAGATTTTTCGCGCGCTACCAACGACGCTTACGTAGACACCGACACTGGAATGGAGCTGACACTGGAATGGAATGGAGCTTTAAACACCAGCGCGTTAAATGAAAAGTTCGGCTGCTCTGCGTAGTCTGTGAAGCGAGCCTCGTACGCTTCACCGCCACCATGGCCCGTCGAACTGAGCGCGTCACGGATTGCAGAAAGCGACGCCTAGTGAAAACACTACATGTAAACACCTGGTCCGCTGCAAGCGAGTAAAAAGATACGGCTGCGAGTTTGAAAGGACGCGCATGCGCACTCTCCATGTCAGACGGCGCGGCAATGCACTCTTATCGTTTTATCTGATTGCGGTCGTCGCTCGCACGTCCCGACTTATTTTGCCGATGGGTGTACAGTATCAATTGATACACCATCAATTACAGGCTCTTTCCTGTTCATGGAAATGCATGTAGCCAGTTTGCAACCTTGCGAGCCTTTACTTTTAAAGGGCCCCTCACCAGGTTTGACAATTTTGAGCTAACGAGCGCAATGCATACACAGGGCGTTCACAATCACGTCTGCCAAAATTTGCAACGCTACGCGCCGCGAAAATGGGTCAAATTTCAAGGTGAACGCTGCTTGCCCTTCCTCTCGCGGGCGCGCGCTTTAGAGAATGAGGGGATGACGTACATGAGAAAATGGACCTACGTAGATGGTAGTGCTGTGACGTCGCTCCTCCACGTAGACGACTGTGCTCTGACGTCGCCAACAGTACCACGTGACACTGCGATAATTATTTGACACGACATGTGTAGTTTGTATAATTTGTTGCTTGAATAGATTAATAAAACTTGAGAGAAATAATGAGACACACAATAGGAATGTGTGCGTCTTTTTCATTTCTTTTCGTGAATTGCAGCGAGATGCGGGGCTAATGTGCCTCCCTTTCCCGTGCGTTCGTGTCCCCGCGGTTAGCGCATCGAGCAGACGCCAGCCCTGGAAAGTAATGTTCTGGCGCGTTCGATTTATTCTAGCGCGTCCAAGTAAACGTTAATGCGGCACTGGCTCATGATACCGCCACTCTCGTGCCCGTACAAATGTCGCAGCTTTCATGCCCGTCCCGCAGAAACAGGCAGTACACCACAGCGAACGCCGGCACAACGCCCATATGGTGGCTAACGCCCACGACCGCTACATAAAAAAAAAAAAAAAAGGTAGCGGCCTTGCAACGCCGCTCGCGTGCTCGGACTGGCTCGGGCACGTCATGCGCACGTGGCCATGCATGCGCTTGACGTGTTCATACGTATGTGTCAAGTGAAGAGGGCAGGGAAGGGATTTGGCTTGCTAAGGCTACACGGGGCGAGTGGCAAGGGTTTGAAACTCGCCTCTTCGCATCATGGTTTCGCGCCGCTACAAATTATTGTTTTTCTCAGCTCGTAATGAACCGATTTGAAAAATTCTTGCGGCATACTGCTCTTCATTCGGCACACAACAACTTCCAGCGTCTAACTAAAATTTGCTATGTGGCCTGGTGAGGGGCTCTTTAATACATGTATTGGACTCTGATGCGTTGCAATGTCGCAAGAGCCAATGGTTTGACAGGTGGTCTTTTCTTCGTCGAGGCAATGCTGCTGCCCTGACGAAGACAAGTCCACTTGCCCAAACATTGTCTCCAGCGACATTTCCTGTTCAACTTCTCATCGCTTCACGGCTCTATCTTCCCCTGAACCACTGTCTTGCTTGGTACTCAAGCTCTGTGAGAAAAATACGGCGCCGTCATAACAAACGTAATTGAGTCAAGTATGACGTGGCCTGCTCGCGATTATTAATAATTTTCGCATTGCTTCGGATATTCTGGGTTCAGTGTTTGCTCATTATGTGCATATTTCAGTTGTGAATTAATGCTGCTTTTGCAGATTGACACTTTCACACTACGTGTATGTCTGTTTTTAACATCAAACGTGTGACTAAAAGCATTCAATTTTACTTGCGTTGATCGAGTTTTGTCTTATTGAGAAGTCGGTCACTTTTAGTTAATACATGTAACAACACACGAAAAAAATTGAAGAAATAGTCAACTAAAAATTACACCATTTCTAGCTAAAGGGGACCATGAGGCGATGCGAAGCCGGAGCACGATCGCGTTCCGTTGGCGTTCTTTGGGCATGCTACCGAGCTCGCGTCGTCGAACGCGAAGAGGAACGCTACGCGCGTCTTGTCTTCCCTCTCGCCTGGCCGTTAATTCTCACAAATCGAGCGGAGAACGCAGTCGGCAGGCGTGCGATAGGGGGGCAGCGTAGAAGAGGAGAGGGGGAGGGGACGTGCCTGCGCTGCTGCTCATCGCGGCGTTGCGCAGGAGAGAATTTCGGCATGTGTAGCCCGCGTTTCAGAGGAGTGGGGAGGGGGAGGGAAAGTGGATAGGGGAAAGGGTTAGAGAAAGTGGATAGGGGAAAGGGGAGAGTGGAGAGGGTGTGCGCATGCGCAGTAAGTGTGGCCACGCCCACACCACCACCGGATTGAACTGCGCCATAAGATACTTCGCTTCTGATAGCGAATCGCCGCGTGACCCGAGTGGCCAGCGGACCTGCTCGAACACATTCCGTTTGCGTGCGAAGTGGGAGAGGAGAGCTTGCGCGGCAGCCCTCCTCCTCTCGGTTTCGCGCTTTTTTCCTTTATTTGTTGAAATTTCAATTGACGTCATGAAAGAAATGTTTTGTTTGTGTATTATTTCTAGCAGATACTCGGTAGCCGCCAGTGGTGGAAGCGGCGCTGCCGCATCGTATCAGCATGCGAGAGCGCGTCCTATGGGAGGTATAGGAAGTTTCCGTCCCTGCCTTGGGTTCCAGAAGAAGAAAGATAACTATTATTGTGGGAAAGGGAAGGGGTCTAGGAGCCAGATCGGTGGCGCCCTATGTCCAAGGCTCCACAGGCTTGTGCCGCCAGCCGAATATGGTCCAGTAGGGCTCGTTGCACCTCCGGGTCCGAGCTAGCGAGGAGTGCCTCCCATTGCTCTAAAGAGTGTTAGGGGCGAAGCTCCTTAAGGCGGCACCCGTTCGTCCCTCGTAGTCGTAGTCGCAGTGCGTAACCAGTCTTACGCTTTGACCTCCAAGGTGGTGCCGGTGGGAGATTTTTCCTGCGCGTTGTTGAACAATAAAAAATTCGCAGCGGTAGCTAAAAGCAGACTTCCTCTGTCTCTCATTCCCATTAGCAGCTATTCTTTACCTCCAAGGTAGTGCCTGGTGAGATTTCTCCTGTGCGTGATTAAACAATATAAATTTTGTTCAAAACGCCGTTGATTGATGAAATAAACCAACGAAATACGCCAGATGTTTTGTAAAAGCAAAACAGAAGAACGCCAGATGTTTCTAAAGCAAAACGAAAAGACGCCAGCTGCTTAACGAAAGACGCCAGATGTTTTCTAAAGCAATGGTTTTCTAAACAATGAAAATTCACAGCGTACATGTAAAATTAAAGTGAGCTACAAGTCGTCATAACTCATCGAACCTTTAGTATAAACGCGCCCGATCTCACGTCGGTGATGATGTACTGGGCAGAATTCACGGAAGATTCACGGTTTACCGATGAACCTCCGCAGCTTCGCCCACTCATCATCATTCACTCCGTGGATATGCTGTTTTTTTATGCTGTACTTATGCTGTAGGCAGTTCAGATTATTTGGCCTTTTACTGCAACCCTATGAGATATGGTAGATGGTTGGTGGCGAGTCGCGACACCACGGACACTCGCGCTCGTACAACGTCAGAAAAATTTTGTGTAGTCGCAACCAATTTGGATAGACCGCCGTTTGACTTCTACGGAGGTCCATTGCGTGTTCCCCTTTAAGATATTTGTGGGGCGCGCCATATTTCTACCGTGCTCGTCGCTTATGATCAAGAAGCTCTCACGGAGCCATCCGAGCAGGGTCACTGTCTTCCTCCTCGCGAAGGCCATCGTGTGTAGTGTGGGGTGATAGTAACTGGGAGGGAGGCTGGTGCTCCGCTTGGTTCGTGAGCGCTCGAGCTAGAGCGTCCGCCGTCTCGTTACCCTCTAGGCTTGCATGTCCGGAGCACCAGACCAACCTATAAGTGTTTTTCAATTCGCTTCCCGAGAGCTTGCAAACCTTTAATGGGAGACGGCCTTTCGTAAACAGTCGGCACGCCTCTTGCGTATCCGAGATTATGGTGATGTACGCCTGCCCGACATTTCGCTCTCGATTTTCAATCGCCAATGCGATGGCTAGAATACCTTTGTTCGAACACGTCATAGTACGCATGTATGGCCTGGGACCGCTATTTTAATATGTTTGTAAGGTCTAAATGGTCCAGAATTGAGAACCAAGATTCATCTGTAATGCCTATAAACCTCTTCATGTACACTCATCAATGATGGCAAATAAAGACATCCTATTCAGGAGTGAAAAAAGCGCTAAAAAACGAGACAAGGAAGGACACGAGACCACGGCGCTGACTAACAGCCAAATGTGTTAACCCTTACGTGCACTAGGTTGCGCACTATCTCAAGATAGTTGTCGACAGGGCAAGGGCTAGACTGTTGTTTTCTGCCCGAAATGAGCTTGGTAGCCTGTGCCAGCAAGTCAGTCGAGAGGTAGAGAACAAAAAAAGATGTTATAAGAAGCACAGGCACAAGTTTCATGAATGCCGTTAAGGTGTTGTGTACAAGATGCCACTTTCTTGCGGGCGTTATTATGTCGGTCAAACTGGGCGGTGAGCTAAAGACCGTATGCGTCAGTATTCTAACAAACTTCAGAAACAAGCTACAGATAGTCATTTATCTTTTCTTTGTAATAATTACGGGCGCCATCCTTCTTTTAAGGATACCACTTTCTTGTCAAAATGTCATGACAAAAGCGTGTCTCTTTTCAGAAGGTTATCACATCCACAATAGTGGCGACGCATGTGCAAGCCTTCCCTCTATTTCCCTCCTTTCGTAAAGAGAAATAACTCATGTTCCGTTGATCACGTTACCGCTTCTGCGCAGGTTTATTCTTCAATTTTCCGTAGTTTCATTGTGATAATCATGAAGTATATTTATGCTAATTGAAGGAATAAAACACATTTCGTAGTTAGCGCCATGGTCTCGCCTCTTTCCTTGTCCCGTCTTCTTAGCGCTGTTTTCCACTCGTAATCATGAACCAACCAGCCCAGATGCGTACCCCTGCGACATTCTACTCTGCGCAGAGCTATCACCAGGCTCACGTTTCTTGCTCGCGGATAGGAAGTTTGATAGCGATTCTGGTCACTACCTTTGTCCGACTTCTTGCTACGTCCGATATAGTCGCAACCAAGATCTCACGCCGTACTTCGCACGTGATGTCCTTTTACAACACTCGTTTTTTCCTCGAACCCTGGAACGCACTAGCTTCAACTTTAACTTTTTATTCTTCTAGTCCTCCGGGGCTAAACGCTGCCGTGAGCAGTTTGACTGGACCCAGGAGGCGTTGTACATGACAGCGCAATAACAGTAAACGTTTCGGTACAAACCTAAAACGAAAATTTGACACTCGGGTAGATGCTTTACGACAGGATGTTTAACATTCAACAAGATACATTGTTGTGCAGATAGAGAGGCAATAAAACGAAACATGGTCATTTAATATGCATCATTATACAATATTATATATGCTTACATGTTAAGAAAATACATCTTCAATTCTTTGCGAGATATATTAGTAGTAGGGGTGTGCGAATATTTGAAAGTTTCGAATATTCGTCGGATATTACATTCGAAATATTCGTATTCGATTCGAAAATTGTGTATTCGAAAAGTTTCGAATATTTGATAACTTCGAATATTCGAAAAATTCGAGTACGCGATTCGATTATCATGCATAAAATAACTTTTCTACCACATTTCTGCTGCGTTTGTATAGCTAAAAACGTTGCCGAGAGGAGCGATAAACATCGAAAGTACACGGAGGCACGATATCTGCCTGCGACGAGCGCCCCAATGCGTATGATTTATTGCTGGTGCATCTCCGACGTGCAGCGCTGTTGGCGATCATGTAACCGTACATTTTCAATATTATGCGGCCGTAACGTGCCGCACTACCACTCGTTCACTATGCGGGACCACTTCTGAAGAAAGACAGTGACCCATGTGACATGTGACTGGTGGCGGACTGTAGGCACCTTCAGATACCCCAGTCTGGCAAAGCTTTGCCCCCGTGACCTACCTATACCAGCCACTTCTGTTCCAAGTGAGCGTGCCTTTTCAGTGGCAAGGGGGGTGGGGGGGGGTCTCTGTTAGTAGGGAGCGCCTACTGCCTGATCATGTGGAGCAACTCATATTTTTTCATGATAAATATCTAGTCATCACTTTAATTGTGCCGTGATATTTGCTTGTGTTGTGATGTGCATTGTGCTAGCCTGGGCATTGTGTTCTGGAGATAGCAGTGTATGTTGTGTTGACAGTCAGTCTGTTAATGTTTTTTTTTTCAAATAGCTATATGTTAAATAAAATATTGTTACTGTGGAGGCATTTTTCCTTCTATATTCGATTCGATATTCGAAGGTGGATATTCATATTCGATTCGTATTCAAAAAATTTGATATTCGCACACCCCTAATTAAGTAGCGTTCACATGGTTATTTAGAATTTTCGGCAAATTTGCTTAATGGATTGCAACTTATATTAGGTGCGAAAGCGTGGTACATACCAAGGATACCAAGGTTCATGGTTTCTGAGGTGCACAGGTATCTCATGGTGTTGCAAGCTCGCTATGGATGTAAGAAAATCGCTATATTCTTTTTTTGCAAATTAAAATAATTGTAAAACACGGCATTCGTAGTATCGATCTACCCGTATGAAGTGTTTTCCCAGAACGCCTTGCTGACTTCGAAAAAACCTGAATGTTTTCTTGTAAGTTTAATTGTTAAAATTATCATAATCTTGGCTACATCGTGGCAAATCATGATCAAACATTTCATTTTCACTGTGCGCCTAAACGTTCCTCTAAGAGTTTGCAAAATTTTTTTCTGCGATTGTATTTTATTCAAGTTTCTTAATATATTATTCTCTTCCAGTATTAATGCTCGCTATGTCTGTTGTATAACTTTTTCAATATCGCTGTGTTCTTTGTTTGGCCCTCCTGCTTGGTTTTCGCACTGCAGTGCGTACTAAATAAATACACTCGCATGCTGATAAATTACCCGTCAGACTCTCCCACTTTTCGTTTCTCTTTTGGCCTGGATGCGCCATTCTAAAACACAATTTTCAATATGTGGTGGCGTTTCCAAATACCCAAGATGTACACTTGATTAAAGCGGCCACTTGGGCGTGTTTCTACATCTTTGCAAAATAAAAAAAAGCGCAAAAAAACGACGGGCAAAGATGAAACACGACGTAAAGTGCGATGTGCGGACCGTCACTTTTATTCATGTGCGGTGCTGTGAAAAAAGTAGCCGTGCACAGCACGGGAGGTATACAATACATACTCTCAAACTTAAACGACGTTCCAAGACAACCCACGGAAAGCAGACTTGTTCCAAGTCACACTTTAATTGGAAAGTTCAATGAACATACAATCTCTTAAAGCAATGCACTCACGTTCCTTCACGTATTCATTACGTCCTGGTAAACGTCGGCAGCACATCAGGCCAACGGTTCATCGTCTCAGCAGATGGACGGCACGTAGCGGTGCAGCTTGAGTAGGAGGGTGAGTGGTGGCGCGACCACTGTTCAGGCATGCAGGCAGGAACCAGATAGCGCAGGTACCGGCTAGGTACCGGGCATGCCTCGGACGCGCAGGTCACTAGCGTCCGCAGGTGCGCGATACGTCAGGAGGCTACCCAGAGGTTGTCCCGGGTAGCCCTCAAGAACGTGGCCTCTCGAACGCCCTGAGCTACCGTGGCCACTACTGCCAACTCCTTGCTTCATCTTCCTCATTTTTTGCCGCCGTCACCACGCTCACTTTTTGTCCGCAACGTGCCGCATTGCTCGCTGCTGTCCTGGTCGTCTTTAGTGTTTCACCACGCAACACAAGGACGAGCGCTAATCTGGGAGAGGATTGCGTTAGTGTTGCCTCCGTAGCGCGTTCCGATAGAGAGCTGACGTTCCGAGGCATGTGCGGATGATGATGCGCTGTACCGTACAGCAGCCATCTATGTCCGAATTGCAAAACAATAAACTCGGCGTTTGTCCTTGTCGGCGCTTGTCCTTGACAGGGTGCATAGGTATCCCCCAATGTCCTGATCGCAGATTTGAAAAAAAAGCACAAATCCGATTGCAAGCTGTCAGTAACATCGTCAACCAGAGGCAGCAGACATACTTCCTTATTAGTGAGGGCGTTAAGTCGTTGTAGTCAACGCAAAGCCTCCAGGAAGCATATTTCATTTTATTTAAACTGTCAGGTGCAGCCCGCAGGCTGCACCACTCTTCGATAGCATCCTTATTCAGCATATACTGAACCTATTGGGCAATAACGCTGCTGCTCGCGTGACCGTAAAATGTTCCTAATCATGCTTACAAGTTTTCAGACGTTAAACCCCAGATAATATTAATATTATTCATGCTTACACTCTGCGACTCGTAGGAGCGACTGCACTCGCATGTGATGGAACACTTCTCCCTTTCGTCTTTGTTAATGACAGCGATAAAATTCTTGATGTCATCATTTAACACTCCGAGCTTCATTACTCTAGGAAGCACAACCGGCAATGGTAACAGCTAGTCGCCAACAGAAAGGTTGTTCTTTTATTAACCGATGCAACACAACGAGGCGCTAATATGCATTTCCTAGCATATTGAACAGTGGCAGGTTCAACCACAGAATCAAATAATGATATGACAGAGACTGAAGGAAATGCGGCAACCGACCTCATTGACCATGACGGCACTGTCAGCTCACTGAAATAATCGGAGCATCCTCCGCGGGCTGCGGTTCATCGAGGGCATGAACAGTTGCACTGCTCACCGAAAGTTCCCCTGCTCCACAGTCATCGAAAACGCCGCACTCTTGGAGAAAGTCAGTGCAGATCATAACATTGAGTGTAAAATGCTGGAGTACCATAAACTCTGTTGCGAACACCTTTCCTGCCAATAACAGCTTAAATTAACGGAAAAAACTTCCACAGAATGAAGTATTTCCCCATCAACACCACGAAATCTTGTTAATTCGCCCAAAGAACACAAAACACTTTGACCAATGCGGTTTTTGAAGGAAATAGCTTGAATTGTTGCACCAGTGTCCACTAAAGCTCTTGCACAAAAGTCGTCTATACGCACCTGTATCTTGTTCTTGAACATCGTAACTGCCGGAGGTATCTGCGACGACTCCTGTTGGGTGACCTAACCTCCATCGGTCGCGGCTGATAGATTCCCGGCGATGGCGGTGGTGGCAGCCGTTGTCGCGGTGAAGGATAGCGGCGCAGTTAGGCAGACGGAAACGTCAAACTACGATCGGAAGCGGGAGAGATGCCACGTCGCTTCACTCTGCGTGTGGTACTCCTGAAATAGGTGGGCCAGGGATCGTTGTTGTGACCATCGCCCACTCGAGGGAACTCTGATGGACCATCTCTTCACGATATCATCTGTCTGCCGACGACAGAACCTAGCTATGAGTGCAGCGACCCCACAAGGGTAACACACAGGAGACTTGACGGCACGCATTCCACTCCTTGAAGGCATTGCCGTGACGTAGCGACACAAATGTATTTTCGTTCGGGTCTTGATAGCGGTGGCCGGCTGACGGGGATAACTGAAGCGGTGTTCTTCTCGGTATTCTTACCACGCATGGCCAGAACGACACACCTGCGTCTGCACCTTGCAAGGACTTGGCAGAAAACGAAATACACGAAGACCCTACCATATTGACTGCCACTAACAAAAAGCACAAATATGCGCTGTCAATACCTTGCACACCAAACACCACACTATCAAATAGTCAGCCCACTTACGCACCACGTCCACTAAAACTCACTTGACTGCAATACCAGAATTTGACATATTCAATTTGCACAAAGGTATTTAGTCGCATGTTTACCACATGGGAAAGTGGACCCGTAAAGGAAACTGTGACCCCCCAAAACGAGTAGAAAAAAAATCATACAAATACCTCACTTAAATATTCCGCTACTGAATGATCTAATCCCCCCATAGAAAAGCCAACGTTACCTTCAACACACGTGCGGTTCTACTTGCACGTATACTTCAGGAGCATGTGGTTTCGAAAAGCTATTCGGGCTTAAAAGAGAACCGAAAAGCAAGAAAAGAAAAACAAGGACAGTACGAACAACATATTCTCTAATTTCGGTAAAACTTAAGCACAAAGGCAACCTCAAAGCCTCACTAAACACCTATCTGCTGCGGTCATTCTGGAGGCCTCCAGACAGTGATACGTCGACTGGAACGACCTAGAACCAATCACTGCATGCGGGGCGATGAGTGGCGGTGGCTGCTATGCTTGAGAAGAAATATATTTTAGAATGCAGTACTTGAGATTACGCGGATAAAATTTTATTTTATTTCATGAACTCATGCACTTGATGACGTCTCACAGTAGGTGGAGGCTCGGCGGGATGCGTGCTAGCCAACCGCCTGTCGGCTGACCCAAGCAGGACGGTGCTCCTGATCGAGGCCGGGCAAATGGAGGAGAACTACACGATGTTCTCGCAGACCCCGTTGGTGTTCATCGGTACGCAGGTTCCACTGTTCGCACCGCTGCTCATCGGCAGCGAGATCGACTGGCAATACATTACTGAACCTCAGCAGCATGCCTGCCTTTCTATGGTGGATCAGGTAAGGCATCTGTGGAACCGTTCTACGATCACTGGTTTGATCCGTCTTCCTATCATATTAATTTTCCATCTTCCCCAGGTGCTGCAGCGCTAATGCATCCACGTGTAGGGGTGGTAAAAAGCTCCCAGGCCAATATCCCATGGACCCTTATGGCAGCGCAGCTTGGGAATTTGTGACCACCTACTGTACATACAACCGGCGTAGTTTTCCGCATGGTATAAGCACGCGGCAGATAAATTTTGCATATTCTAGCGACGTGGATGGAAGGAACTGGCGAAAAGGTGCAAACACGGTGATGAGGGCACGAGGAACAATTCACTTGATATATTTGAAGGTACTCCACGGGTAATTCCCACGATTAAACGGTACATTAGTGTTCCCTTCAATGCCACGCGCTTGCTCTATCCTGTTCATCGTTGTATTGTTGCTTTTTCGCTGTGCCTTCATGTCGGATACGTTGCACCAGCTCGATGAGCACGCAGCATTACTTGCCCCCTTCTTAACCCTAAGGTTATCCCGAACCTTTGCTGTAACAGTGAACTTGAGCAGTCAAAGCGTCAAATAACGTGGAACTTACGAGTGAAATAAGTTGTTCTCGGCAATGAAAATAAGTAGTACAGTAACACTGAGAGTAGTGTCGTCGGTCGTCTCACACTTCATATCAAACGTGTCATCTAACCATGCATAACTACGCTATGTTGTAGCACAATCGCGGGGGCTGGTACCCGTAGAACAGTGTATTCCGCAGTTAGAATCGTGCACACAATCTTATTAGAACAAAACACATGCCCTTGAGTGGCTTGCGGTAGCTTCATGCGTGGCTCGTGCTGAGCGGCAGATGTGTAACAGCTTAGTACCTGAGGCATAGTTACACAAAAAGAGAAACAGGCACCATGTCAACATCCCAAACACGGATGCTGCTTTTCATTCGCGGCTGAGGGAAAACAAGCGCTCTTGATTACTCAAGCAGTATGTACGTCGAAGAAGCCTACGTGATCAAAATAATTTATTAGTCAACGATTGCGTGCGCCTGTAAACACACATCTAATCACATATCTGTTTGCTGTTATGACAACCGTTGGGGCTTAGCGCTTAAAGTGTTGAGCTTTGAAGCTAATGGACGTGCATTCTACTCCCGGCCGAAGCTGCGGCATTTCTCTGAAGAAAAATAGCAGAAATATACCGCTATACTTACACATGGGCGGGCGTTACAAGCCCCCACTAGGCCAAAATTAATTTGCAATCTCACATTATAAAGTCCCTCAAAAAGGTACCGTTTTGTTAAGTGGCAGTATATTGTCACGAGGCCGTGACGTCGACGACGGCAGCAATCGCCGTGTCCGAGGTGAAACTCGTTATTTCGCCGAGTTTGTGGTCGGGAAACTGAAAGTCAAACTACAGCAAATATACACTGCACAATGATAGCGGCGAACGGAGCGTCGGCCGTCGATAATCTGCTCTGCGGTAAGGCGCGTCGGCATTGATACATGCAGCATCGAACGTTCGAGCCCTATCGCTGGTGGCTGCGTTAGTTCGAGAATAATTGTTCGCGTTTGCGCCATCAAGCCTATAGAAGATTCTAAGAAAATCTGGAAGGTTCCCATACATCAAGGGCGCGGCGTGCGCAAGGCGGCGGCTTTGCGTGATATGGACTAGTAACATAAAAATGACAAAAAGAAGCCCGCGAGGCAAAATTTACACTATAAACACAATATCTTAAGCGGCCGACAAATGGCGCCCAGTACTGCAGAATGGGCAAGTTGGCGCCATTTTGATATCGTACTGGTACACCGCAGCTCAGTTTGAGCATAAAGAGGCTACAGCCACGAAGGAAAAGCAGACAACAGGATGAGCGCTCATCCTGTTGCCTGTGTTTCCTTCTTCGCTGTAGCCTCTTTTCTTTATGCTCAAACTGAGCTGCGCTCTACCAATATGATATCAAAATGGCGCCCAGCTTGCGAAATTCCAAGACGTCGTCCTCTTTCTTGTCCTCTTTGTCGTCGTCTTCAGCCTGTTACACCATTTTCCGGTGGCTGAAACACCGACCTGGTGCTAATGAGGCGGTCGAATGATATGGCTTGAGGCGCGTTAAATCCACTATCAATAAAAACACTGTCAGTATGAGGGTGAACTACGCTGGGGTCACTACGGGTGATTTCGTAGGTGATGTTGGTCACTTGGTGTTAAAAGTGGTAAGAGCCGGAATAGCGTGCAAGCAGCATCTCCGAAAGTCCGACGTAGGGCGACGAAACCAGTCTACCGGGCGCGTAGTGTATGTCACCATAGCGATCGTCATATATGCGCTCGTGATTGTTCTGCGAGTCCGCTAGTCGTCGTCGAGCAACTTGGGGTCATTTTGGGGCATTCGTTATTGCTTCTCGAGCGTACTCCGACGTCTGACTTAGTCTGGTTGGCAGGAGTGTGTCGAAAAGTGGCGTAGGATCGCGGCCAAGCAAATGAAAATGGATAGAAGCCATCTGTATTGTCGAGATTAATTATAGACAAATGTGACCAAAGGTAACACTGTGCCCCAGCCGCGCTGGTCGGCGCACACATACAGGGAGAGCATGTCAGGAAGGGCTTCGATTATGACGCATGGTTGGATCGTTTGTTGCGGATGATAAGCAGTCGAAAGTGCGCTTAGTTACGCAGGAGGTCATTAACCACGTTGGAAAGTAGCGGCCTCGGTTGATGTAATGGTCTAGATGTAAGCGGTCGGTTTTGTACACATCTGACTACTCCAATACTTGGAGGCGCAGAGCCCAACAACCAAGGCGGCGTCAAGCCTTTGAGGGATGAAAGTCAGCACAAAGCGTGATGATCGCTGATGAGTGTGAATAGCCAGCAGTACAAATTCACACAAAATTTGGCCACTGCCCAAACGAGCACCAGGCATTGTTTCAGTAATCGAATATTTCCATGCAGCAGGAGAAAGAATACTGCGGTCATAGGCAACCACACGGTATGGTCCTAGTTTCTGGGCCAGGACTGCACGGATGCCATGGCCACTGACTTTGGTACGGACTTCTGTTGTAGCTAATACATCAAAGTGAGCTAAAATATGGAGGGAAATGAGCAGTTGTACCACATTGGAGAAAGCATCTGCTTGCTCAGGGTACGAGACGAAGGCAGCGTATTTTGAGAAGCTGAGTGAGAAGGCGCGTTATTAATGTGGTGGGCGTATTGCATAAACCGAATGGCATGACTTCAAACTGCTAAAGGCTGTCTTCCCACTTTCCGTGTCATCGACGACAACTTGCCAATACGCGGCGTGGAGGTCCATGAAAAAAAATTGTGCGTGGCATAGGGTAGACGTTCTTTTTCTCGATCATCTTTAGATGTCGATAGTCAACGCAAAATCGCCAACTGCTGTCCTTAAAAAGCAAACAGGGGACGACCATGGACTGCAGGAAGGCTTGATGACATTCCGAGAAAGCATCTTTTGGACTTCATGCTGGATAATGTGTAGCTCAGTATGGGAGAAGCTGTGGGGTTGCCAGTAGGATCGAACTCGCATCGCCTGTGTTCATGCTTAACAACGAGCTGAGAGGGCGGTCGTCAAGGTCGAAGATGTCCTAAAAGTGTGCAAAGAGTGTGTTTGGTCGGTAAGTCGGGCGCAAGGTAGAGCAGTAGGTTGGGGGTAGGCCATTAGAATAGGTTTTGCTTGTAAAAAACCGCATAGTTTTCACTGTTAGAAAGACAAACGCTTGAGATTGCACAAGCTTGTATTGGCGATTTTCGGACAGCATGAATAGAATTTTTTTTGCAATTTTAGCTGCAAGGCATCATCGCGGTAGGCTAGCACAAATGTCATTCAAACAAGCAGCTCTGCGTGACATGCTTTCCTGTGCTCTGAACTGCATCGTTTAACTGCGTCGTTTGTGTCTGTTCGGGGTTCTGTTTCGCTCTTAGCCCACACTTCTCTACTCCGATCGTCCTTGTCCATCTTATCGAAGGGAACCGTATATTTCAATTTGTTACCTGCCTTGCCCCTTTATCTGCTGGCAAGTATAACCACCAAGTTTTGGATTATAAGCTTAATTTGAGTGTTTGATTTGGAAGTCCGCCGATGGGAGAAATCAGTAAATAGCACCTCCAATACTGTGCCTTCAAAATCATTTATCGCTGTAAGTGACTGTAGGCACTGCATTCGCTGTGGCTGGCTCCGATAATCCGGCTGCGTTCATCCGTGCGCTGTTCACGTAATACTTAAAACGGGGCGGACCATCACTGTAGTGTGCTCCCTTGTACAAACCGCCAGGCCTGCGCAGATAATGCGGCACATTCACAACGTAAGCTGGCGGCGCGGATTTTTAGAGCCCGTCGTAAGCTCTGTTAGAGCGCCTGCAAGTACAGTTGCGATATACCCACTGGGCAGTAGATGATCGATTTTTACGGAGTAACGAAGCACCCACAACGCCTTCCTAAGACAATATGCATATCTTCGCAGCTACACACTTTGACGTTGCTGTGTTGGATGATCATGATGACGATGAAGAATTGTTGCTGAGTTCGTTGCAATGAGCGGGAGGCTTTAAAACAGCTGCTCGCTGCACAACGCACATGGTGTGACGCCTGGTTCGATCATACTATTCTGCCACACAATAATGCATCAGTTAACGCGGCTCCTCGTCGTACATGATGCCTGTAAAGGCTCTTTTTCTAACAAAAATTGCGCAGCTTCCACGAAATTGCTCGAGGCTGGGTGACAGCAGAGCTAGTGCACTAGAAGCATAAAAGGAAGAAGATAACGAAGAGAGCGTGTTTCGGTCATGAAGATGATGCCACACGGCAAACTATACTTGCGGTAATGTACTGGCTATGCAACATGGCTGTGCATACATGGTTATGCTCTTCTTCTGATTTTTCTATAATTTTTGTCTATGTTGCGTTATCTCTTTCTCTCTCCCACTATTTCACCCTCTCTTTCTGTCTCTTGCTCTCTTTCTTCAATTTATCATAATTTTTTCGTTGTTAGTCTTTATCTTTCCCTTTCTGTCTTTGATTCTCTCTCTGTAGTTGGTCTCTCACCTTCTATGTTTTTTTGTGTATCTCTTGTTTTGTATTTTTGTATCTGGGCTCCTGCCATTTTCTCTTTCGCCCATTTCTTTCTATTTTTATTTGAATTTATTTCTAGGTCATAGTTTCTCTCTCTCTCTGTAGTCGGTCTCCCTTTCTTTCATTTCTTTGTTTCTCCCTATTCTTTTTATCAATTTCTGTTTCTACTGTCTATCTATCTATCTATCTATCTATCTATCTATCTATATATCTATTTATCTACCTATTTATCTATTTATCTATGTATTTATCTATCTATTTATTTATTTTATATATTTATTTATCGGTTTCATTATTTCTTTATTTATCTATTTCATTATTCCTTTGTCTGTATGTCTGTCTGTTCACCTATCCTCGTTTCCCTCCTCCGAACTCTCACATCTCTCTTCCTCACCCTAACTTCTCTTTCCCATCATATTGCTGTTATATATTAAACAAGGCTAATATGCTGTCAGCGTGCCTTTATAGAAGAGTGCTTAGCACGCTCGCATTCAGATCGTGGGTACGCGAGTTCGAATATCGCCTAGGAAAAGTTTTTTCGCCAAAACTTTATATCCTTTCCTTTCCGTTGCTTTGTTTCTATCTCTGTGTACTTGTTCTGTCACTCAAGTTATTGCGTTCCACGTCGGACGAATTGGCGTGCATCTTCTGGTAGCGCAGCAGAAGAGGAAGGAGCGGAAGCCGATAAAGAAGAGGATGAAGATGGCGAGTCGCGGCTCATGATGATGATAATTTTTATCTACGGACACGGTTGACCACCTTCCCAACTCTGGGGCAAAAGGAGCAAGCACTGGGGTGGATCTGTCGCAGAGTACTTCCTCGCCACGCGTATGCTTCGGCTTCAATCCGCCTCGAACCCTGTTCTTTGTCTAAGGTGTGCGATAGCTGCCGCGGACATCGGTGGTGGCAGCAGCGTTGGCAGACAACTACGACATCAAAACATACAGTTGGATGTGAGTTCAAGACCCGTATGCTGTAAAATGTTTGGTTTAAATTGATCCGGTGCCCTCTTTATCTAATGCTGGATGGTAAACACGTCCCTTCTTCGCAGGGTCGTAATAGCTAATTGCCTAGGTTTTCTCTAAAATGTTATCAGTTTGCTGACTGGCGTGAAACCTCTGAAATGCTTTTATATCCAAAGCCTCTTCATTCGGGACCAGGTGATAAGCAAATGGATGTTGCAATTTCGTGGTAGGATCGGTAGGTGATATTCGTCTTGTCAATTATGTGCCTCAGTGAAACTAGCCATGTAGATAAATCGAGAGCGGGTGATCTTGCAAACATGAGTCTGTCGTTGTCAGTACACTCTTAATAGTCATAAAATTTGCATTTTCAAGCCAGGCATCTGTGGTTTTGAAGGTTTTTGACCTTGTTGGACAGCCTTTGAAACGAACGACATTGAATGAGTGCTAGGGAACGTTCAGACAACGCTGAATAAATGCTGAGGCAACGTTAAGGCCACAAGACACTTCTTTACTGACACCAGAGCCTGAGCCCCACTGCTTAGGCCGAAGCAGTGATGATGAGTAGTAACAGGTGAGATTAAGCGTATGAATAATGCTCACAATTTCCCCGTGCGCCGTATAGACCAGGCTGGCCACGACACAGACTGGTTTCAGACACGGTCGGCAGAAACATCAATGGGAGTAATACGACAGTTTACAGGAGATTCATTAATCATTTAGGGTTTATGAAATCGCCACTGATACTTTTCACAGAATCCGGGAACACGAGTAGACATCCAAAGCAGCGTTTCGTCACCTGGAAGGAGAGTCATCACGATGGGAGCTGTCATAACGCTGCTTGCGATCGCGCTGACTGGCTTCTGTACTGAGCCGAGCAAGTGTCCGACATTTTTCAAGTCTTGAATTGAACTGTGCTAATTATTTGCCGGTTGGAGTGCGTAAAATTGAAGTGTCGATAATGAATGTCACCGGACGGCCCTAAATGAGGTGGAACGGTGAGTACCCAGTAGTGCGTTAGACGACGGCGTTATGGGCAAAGGTCACAAATGGTAATACAGTGTCCTAGTTGTCATGAGCCGGGCCAATATACATGGATATTATACCAGTTAGTGTGCTGTGGAATCGCCCTGTTATGCCATTGGTTCGAGGGTGGTATGCTGATGTCTTGTCATGGCCCGCTTCATGCATAGGAATTTGCCAATACCCTGATCGAAAATTAAGACTCGCGAAGTACTCAGTTCCCTGGAGGGTGTCAACGGCGCCGCCAATTCGCGGCATCGCATCGCGTGACCTTATTAAGTGATCAAAGCAAAATCATACCGAGCTGTCCTTCCGGACCAGCACAAGAAGCGACGAACAAGAACTGGACGATGGTCGAATGATGTCACGTTCCAGCATGTCACTGACGTTTTTCTCCATTATTTAGCGCTCTGCGGACGACGCGCGGTATGGTCGACGGCGTACAATACAATTGCCGTCGGTTTCGGCGCGGTAAAATGCGACAGAACTGCGCCCCAGAAGCTTGGAGTGGATGCCAAAAGAAGCACTGTGTTTTCGTAGTAGTGGTAAGAGATATTCATTTTGAGCCGCAGGGAGGTCAGGATGTGGATGTCACATGGCCATTATTAGCAGTAGACGACAATGGTGCGTCTGTGTGAAAAGGCGTCAGGCTAAGACATTCGGTGTCTGCAAAGCATGCCGCAGTGGTACCTTGGGGCAGAACAAGTGGCTGTAGTGAAGAGAGGACGACGAAGAAACACACGAGCAAGCTAGCAAGCAAGCAAGCAAGCCGCAGTGTCAAGAGTAGCAGGGCACTCTAGCTCGCGCTTGGCGGGATTTTGGCTGCTTGACGCCCGCCGCTCCAACAACCACTCGTCCCAACAACCCAACAACCACTCGTCAACCCCAACAACCACTCGTCACTGCGCCGCTCACTTACGCAGCTGTCGCTGCTCGGCCCCCTCAGCAGCCTATGCCGTATACCCGACCTGCGATGCCAACCCCTGCGATTCCAACTCCTGCGATGCCGACCCCTGCCTCGCCGCTGACCACGACTTCGTCGCCGCTTCACTACGCGGGGCCCTCGCCTTCGTTTTTCCGCCGTCAAGACGTGTGGCGAACGCCGGACAACAGGCCCATCTGCTTCGCCTGCGGTGTCGCTGGACACGTCGCTCGCCACTGCCGCCGTTGCCCACCTTCTTTCTTCGACACCGTGGCCACACCTGATCCTTCGTCGTCACGCACACCACCTAGGTACGCCGCTGATAATCGACCATCCTTCTCCAATCGTCGATCACCATCTCCTCGACGACGCTCTCTGTCACCCATGTGTCGTCGCTCAGCTACAGAGGAGGGAAACTGATTGCTGCAGTTCCGGAGGCAAGAGCTGCATGCAAGTCGAACTGCCCAAGGCCTCCGTGTGTTTCGCCGCCAAATGTTATAGACGTCGATGTCGAAGGAACCGCCGCCGTTGCGCTTATCGACACAGGGGCCGCCGTTTCCGTCATCTCTGAGACACTGTGCCACAAGATAAAGAAGTTGACGACGTCGCTATCAGGACTAATGCTCCGTACTGCCAGCTCACAGTGCATTGCGCCGTCAGCTGTCTGCACTGTGCGAGTCACCATACAAGGTGCACTTTACGTGATCGAGTTCTTTGTGCTACCGTCCTGCTCCCACGACATTATTCTCGGTTGGGACTTCCTATCGAGTCATAGCGCCATCAGACTGTTCTCGTGCAGAAGTAGCTCTTACGCCGCTGCAGACCTCTCTTTCGTCGGACCCTCCCCACAAACTAGTCGTCGCTGAGGACACAGATATACCCCTAAACACGTGGACCCTTGTAGCACTGACCTGTACGACCGCACCAGACGGAACAGCACTCTTTGCCCCGTCGGACGTATTTCTACGTCGTCGCGGCTTACGACTGCCCTTTGCAGTACTATCGATTAATTCTGGCGCTACGATAATGCTCGTTGCCAACTCGCTGACGTCCGCCGTTACCTTGCTTCGCGGGGAATCTTTGGGGCACGTACAAGACGTCGACCTCTTGCGTTCCCTGGACTTCTCTGAGGACCAACACCACCTTCAGCTGAACGCCATGACGTCACCTGTTCCCAACTCTTCAGCCCCAGATAATTTCCGCCCTTCAATCGCCGACAATCTACCGCCATCGCATCGCAGCCAACTCCTCGCCCTTCTGCAAGACTTCCGCTCGTCATTCGATTGTGCCCAGCCAACCTTGGGCCGCACGACGAGCGTCACACACCACATCGACACCGGTTCACATGCTCCCTTACGCCAACGACCCTATCGAGTTTCCGCTGCAGAACGGCAAATTATCAACGAACAAGTCGACGACATGCTTAAACGCGCAGTGATACAGCCGTCCCAGAACCCCTGGTCCTCTCCTGTCGTACTTGTGCGCAAGAATGATGGATCAATAAGGTTCTGCGTTGACTATCGCCGCCTCAATAAGATTACTCGAAAGGATGTGTACCCGTTGCCACGCATCGATGACGCTCTCGATTGCTTACAAGGGGCAGAATATTTCTCGTCTTTAGATCTACGCTCGGGTTATTGGCAAGTACCGATGGATGTCACCGATCGTGCGAAGACTGCTTTCGTCACTCCTGATGGACTCTACGAGTTTAACGTCATGCCGTTCGGATTGTGCAACGCCCCCGCTACCTTCGAACGAATGATGGACAACATCCTTCGCGGCTACAAGTGGAACACCTGCCTTTGCTACCTCGACGACATCGTAGTCTTTTCTAGGGATTTCCCTACTCACCTTGTCCGCCTGCGTGAGATTTTGACGTGCCTCACCTCAGCTGGTCTTCAACTCAACATCAAAAAGTGTCATTTTGCGACGCGCCAGTTGACGATACTGGGTCACGTCGTCTGCAAGGAAGGCGTTCTTCCGGACCCAGCGAAATCCGGGCCGTTGCCGAATACCCCAAGCCCACTTGCATGAAGACGCTTCGAAGTTTCATTGGGCTGTGTTCCTATTTTCGCCGATTTGTCCGCGACTTTGCTTCCATCATCGCCCCTCTTACCAATCTTTTGACAACATCTAATGGCCTGTCTGCTTGGTCAAGAGAGTGCGACACATCTTTCGAAACGCTACGGCGCTTACTGACATCGCCTCCAATACTTCGGCACTTTGACCCTGATGCGCCAACGGAAATCCATACTGACGCCAGCGGCGTCGGCCTTGGTGCAGTACTGGCTCAAAAGAAACCGGGATACGAAGAATACGTCGTCGCTTACGCGAGTCGAACTCTCAAGAAAGCTGAGTGCAATTATTCCGTTACTGAGAAGGAATGCCTTGCCATAATTTGGGCTTTGGCTAAGTTTCGCCCGTACCTCTATGGCCGCCCTTTCGACGTCGTCACGGACCACCATGCTCTATGTTGGCTCTCCTCGCTGAAAGATCCGTCGGGACGCCTCGGTCGTTGGGCGCTTCGGCTGCAAGAGTACGACATTCGTGTTGTGTACCGATCGGGCCGCAAGCACTCTGATGCTGATGCGCTCTCCCGCTCACCGCTAGCGTCCGACACAGCTTCCCCATCAGCTTCGCTGTCGCCAATCGACGTCGCAGACATGTCGTTGGAGCAACGCAAGGATGCGTGGGTTTGCCACATGCTCGACTTTCTGACTGATCCATCAGCTTACCCCGCTTCAAGAACTCTTCGTCGCCAAGCGCCCCATTTCGCTATTCGAGATGGTCTACTCTATCGGCGGAACTACGCGTCTGATGGTCGGAGGTGGCTCCTTGTGATACCTCGCCACATGCGCATGGAAATGTGCGCTGCTTTTCACACCAACCCGCAAAGCGCTCACGCCGGCGTTCTCAAGACCTACAACCGCCTGCGTCAGCGATACTATTGGCGCGGACTGTATTCATTTGTGTGCAAGTATATCCGCACTTGTACCGCCTGTCAGCGACGAAAGGCTCCACCCCAACGACCAGCCGGTGCACTTCAGCCTCTCCCGTGCCCGGCGCATCCGTTTGACCGTGTTGGTATTGATTTATACGGCCCGCTTCCCTCGACCACTTCTGGGAACAGATGGATTATTGTCGGCGTAGACCACCTCACGCGTTACGCAGAGACTGCAGCTTTGGCCACAGCAACAGCCAGAGAATTTGCGTTTTTCATTCTACGCAACTTCGTCCTGCGCCACGGCGCCCCGCGCGAACTTTTGAGCGACAGAGGACGTGTTTTCCTGTCCGAAGCTATTGAAGCATTGCTCATGCAGTGCAATATCGTTCACCGCATGACGACCGCATGTCATCCACAAACCAATGGCCTAACCGAAAGATTTAATCGCACTCTCGGTGATATGCTGACGATGTACACCGCATCCGACCAGACCAACTGGGACACCGTTCTTCCTTTCGTGACATACGCGTACAACACTGCTACGCAAGCCACCACAGGATTCTCACCGTTCTTTCTTTTATACGGACGAGAGCCATCATGCATGCTGGACACCATGCTTCCTTACACACCTGACGCATGTGAGTACAGCCCAATTTCCGACTTTGCAAGGTACGCAGAAGATTGCCGACAGTTGGCCCGTTCATTTACGGCAGAAGACCAAGGTCGCCAGAAGCTTAGGCGCGACGACGACGGACATCTTGCTGATTTCAAGACAGGTGCTCTCGTCTGGCTTTGGGTACCGCCGAACACTCCTGGACTTTCCTCCAAGTTACTAGCCCGATACCACGGCCCCTACCGCATTCTTGCTCAGACTTCTCCCGTCAATTACGAGGTCGAGCCCTTGACACCATCTGACGACTTGCGCCGTCGCGGCCGAGAAATCGTCCACGTGTCTCGCATCAAGCCATATTATGACCCCGCTATCTTGTCAACGCCTTAAGTCGCCAGGATGGCTCCGCTATTCCCCGGGGGCCAATGTAGTGAAGAGAGGACGACGAAGAAACACACGAGCAAGCTACCAAGCAAGCAAGCCGCAGTGTCAAGAGCAGCAGGGCACTCCAGCTCGCGCTTGTCCGGATTTTGGCTGCTTGACGCCCGCCGCTCTCCGACGCCCTACTCTACATGCTTGTTGACATTCCCTGAAGACGCGTCAATAGACCACGTCACATGGCCAATATGTAAGGTTACGTGCAGGACCAACACTCTGCTGTCATGAAACAGGACGAAGCCATGCTCAATTACAATCCCAACAGATATCCAGCGATCGCATGGCGCATATCACCATTAGCAATGGTTTCGGACGTCAACGTGAGAATATTTTCGTTGTCCGGTAGAATGGAACAGTTGTCCGCCGCGACGAAACCCAGTTTGCGAGCATCGCCATCAGATGAAAATTCCGTGTCCGCCATATGAACGCCTCGGGGGGGGGGGGGGGGGGGGGGAGGGGATTCTTAAAAGGAAGAAGGAAATGAAAATGGAAATTGGGTGTGGAGTGCACGATAACTGTCTCTCAAGTGAGGACACCTCAACCGATACACTCACGGGGGATTGGGGATTAAAGGGACAGTGAGAGTGAAAAGAGTATGGTAAAAGAAGAAAAAGAAAGGTATGAGTGAAAAAAAAAAGTGAGGGGGTGGGGGGGGGGGGCAGGAGAACGGGCGTCCGAGTCACCGTGGTGAGCGGCTAGAAAATTCGTTCGACTAGGCCGGCATCCTCGAGAAAAGCTAGTAGGGCCGCAAGGGCTGATCGGCGATGGTGTACGTGGCCGGTGGGATGGAGCAAATCCTGTAGGGTCGCACACGGCAGTCCGACGAGGCGGTACTTCATGGCGAGCCGCTTCCGCGCAGTGTTGAGAGACGGACAGTCAAACAATAGGTGGCACAGGGTTTCGATCGCGCCGCAATCGGTGCAGTTCGGTGCAGCGGCGCCGCGAAGACGATGCCTGCGTTCCGCGGGCCACACAGAACCGGTCCTCAGGGCAAGTAGTAGCGCGCGCTCGCGGCGAGTGAAACCAGTGGCTGGGATGGGAGGAGGGGGGTGTCCGGAGGCGACCCGTGCGTCAGGATGCTCGCGCACCAGCTCCCGGCGAAGGTTGTTGCGTGCCGAGTCGAACGAGCTGGCGTAATCCGTCAGCGAAGTCTCGGCGGAGTGTGCTCGTTTTGCGAGTTCGTCTGCAGCCTCGTTGCCCGCGATGCCGACGTGTGAAGGGAGCCACTGAAGGACCACATCACAGCCTCGTTCCTGGAGGGCCAGCAGGCTGAGAGCGGCACGCTGAGCGAGAAGGGGTCCTCGTTCCTCCCTCGCGAGCTGGCGGAGTGCAGGTTTCGAGTCGCAGAAGATTGCTGCGCTCGTGACGGCCGGCGAATTGCGCAGGAGGTCTGCAGCCAGCTGGAGCCAGACTAGCTCAGCTGTTGTTGAGGATGCACAGTATCGCAAGCGGCACTGTCGTTCCGAGCTGAGCTGAGGGGCTATGCAGGCGGCCGCGGCTGAGCGATCCTGCAGGACGGACCCATCGGTGAACACCTGCGTCCTCCCGGCCAGGTCCTCATACATCCGCGCCGCGGCCTCCTGAGCAATGGCACTGATGGGGGTGTGGCGTTTGGATCGAATGCCCGGCAGGTGCAAGTTCACTCGAAGGGGCACTCGACGGTGAGGGGGTGGCCAGCGCGAAAGGCGTGCGGGGTCGTCAGCCACAACACCGTCGTACACGTCGATAAGTTGGCCGACACGTGAGTTTGGCACAGCACGTAACCGCGAGAGGAGGGGACCTGCATCAGGCGCTCGGTGGAGACGCTGCAAGTGGCACAATGCGCGCAGGTCCGCCGTGAGCGACGCAGGCCACGCACGAGCCTCCGCGAGGGTCTCGGCCACACGAGAGCCACGAGGCATTCCGTGACACATGCGGATGACTCGGCGGTGGTCCTGGTCGATCAGTCGCCGATGACAGGATATCACGGCCGATGCTGGGGAGAGAAAGTCCCATCGTAAAAATAAGTGTGTGGTTACAGGACGACAGCACCAGAAACTGAATGTGATGAAGTATGAAATGATTCAGCATATTCTGGGCGACTGTTCCCAGTACTGTTCGCAGAGACAGTCGCTTTTCAACGGCTTGGTAAATTGGAGGACCAAACTCTTTCAGAAGAAAGAATTCTGCGCCACCGACGGGGCGTAAGGTCGCAGAAGAAGGTTCTGCAGGCGCCACTACGCTTTCTGCATTCAACCGGTCTATCAGAACGGCTCTGATAGGAACGTCCTTCATGTGTGTGTATGTGTCAATTTTTTTTTAATTTTATCTTTGTGTCCTCTTTCCGACCCCTATTCCCCCACCCCTTTTCAGGGTAGCAAACCGGCTATTCGTGCCAGGTTAAGCTTCCTGCCTCTTCCTTTTCATCTATTTCACTCTTGAATGATACAACAAATCAACGCGCGTAGCACGTTGTCTATGGTTGCGCTCATTTGAGATGTGTCAGGCTGCAAAGTAGCACATGGAGTTCATCAAGGCGCTGACGTGTGGCGGCGATTTACTGTAGTGGGGTTCTGCACTACAATGACGTTGAATGCCGCAGCCCCAATGCCTTTAAGCAGGTGGAGCACCCTGTCAGTCCCCGTCATTGAGCTGTTCACACGGAGACAACGGGCGAAGACATCTATGTAAGAAGTGTATGACTCGCCAGTTGGCTGGACACGCTGTGTTAACATCTTTTTCGCGATGTCTGAGCGCATTGAAGGGTTCGCGAAAATCCATTGCAACTGGTGCGTAAATGAGATCCAATCCTTGAAGTCCAGCTCGCGGTTGAAAAACCAAGCCCTGGCTACTTGTCCCAGCTGTTAAGAACACTTACGCTGCTGCGCGTGAGCCCCACTGCTCAGGCCCAAGTGAGGATGATGAGTAATTACAGGGAAAAGGTGAAGCGTTTGAATAATACTCACAACTTATACGCTTTCTGACCATTTTTTCTGCAGCGATTCATTGAGCACAGTGATACATTTACTCCTTCGCTATGTCGAGGTGAAGATAATTTTGTTAGGCACTAACATTGCTTGTCCTGATTAGAGATTGCGTAGAACCTCTTTCCTGTCATTTGTGATCTGAGCATCGCTAGCAACGAATTTCCCCTCTTTCTTTCCAGAGGTGCCCGTGGGCACGCGGGAAGGTCATGGGAGGATCGAGCGCTATCAACTTCATGCTGTATGTACGTGGAAACCGGCGCGACTACGACATTTGGAAATACGAGTTCGGAGCGCACGGTTGGTCTTACGAGGACGTCTTGCCGCACTTCATAAAGATTGAAAACTCGAGTTTGCCAGACCATGACCGTGAGTGTCGCCATGTGTTGAGTCGCAACTCGTGTTTGACACCTGTTAAAGAGGAAAGACACGGTCATCATGCCGGCCAATTATAAATCAAATCACTTTTTACTCCACAGAAAAAAAAACATTGCGTAGAAGTTCACTTATTACAAGCTTTTATGGATAGCTTCACTTAACGAAACAACCCCTTACAAGGCAGTTGGGAAGTTGGCCAGTTAAAGAAATGACACACAAATGCCATGGTATTACTGCTTGATGATATAAATGTACACTAAAGTATTGAATGGAATATATTTATGCTAGTGCATCAATTACGTTTTTATTTTAAGAAACATGTACACACTAGAAAAACAAGGAAAGCTACGACTAGAATCATAGGCTCACATGGAAAGAGATATCAGTTATATTGTTGCCCGAAATGTCGATGTTCTGTATCAGTGTTTTGTATGAATGAACCATGTTGAATTTAGAAAGCTACACACACACACACACACATATATATATATATATATATATATATATGTATATATATATATATATATATATATATATATATATATATATATATATATATATGGTAGGAAGAGCGGTCGACAAAAGTGCGAAACACTAGTTTTCCTTCCTAACGCTTCGGCAGCAGGGCCTGCCATCGTCTGCGTGAATGTTTACAGATGCCACGCAGGGCACATGTATCACATATATCACACGGCTAAGTCGGTATCAGTTGTTTAAGGAACAAGATAATACACCACCAAAATCACGTGGCTACAGTGCACAAACAACTCAAAACACGTATCATTATACAATAGTGAATTGGCACGTATTGGAAACCCTAGAACTGGTGTGCAATGAACTAGGTCTACAAAATAACAAACTGCGCACACAGTCGCTCGCTTGACCATAAATGCAGCGGGATAATCGAAGCCGAGAGACTTTCAGCAGGCCTTAAAAAATAATAAAAGTTGGAGAGATAAAAACAAACGAAATCAAAAAGCACTCAAAGCCAAGAAGATACGAGTAAAATCATGAAGCGACAAAGAACACCGACATTATGTACGTAATAATAGACAATAGGTCAACATCGTGCAAGAAATAGACAATAACCAGTAACACAAAACGGCGATTTACTAAGGCAACATGCAAGTAAGCGTACCCGGGCCCTCGTTCACGCAGTCAGAAAGTGTTTTGAATTTATTCTAGCAAATATACGACACTTGCAGTATCACAAGTGAAATTGCCCCAAATTATGAACTTGAAGTTAGGTGCAGTACTGGCTGCCAGTGTTCTTGTGGTCATGTGCGCGCGCACTTTATTGCTAGTTTTTTACAAGGATGGCAACCAACCGTCTGGACGTTATTGTTCTGTTTTGTTTTAGAGGAAGTTAACATATCCCGCAAATTTTTGCCTCGGTGGTTCTGGAAACGCTTTTGTATGGCTGTCGCTCTGTATAAGTATGCTGTGTTGTTTATTGCACTATTGTATAACACTTATGCAGAGCGAACGCCTTACAAAAATGTCATTTATTTTCTAGAATGCCCAATCTGTCATGTACAACAGCTAGGTTGACCCTAAACTGCTTTTGATACCGTTTAATTAATCATGAAGCTCATGTGCATGCCCTTCCGTCATTTCAATTTCCCTTTGCTTTCAATCGTATCAAGTGAAAGAGTCATTCCTAATTCATAAATTCAAAACACACTCTGATGGAATGAACGAGAGCCCGGGTACGCTTAATTGCATGTTGCCTTAGTCAATCACCGTTTTTTGTTACTGGCTAGTGTTTGTTTCGTGCACGATGTTGAGCTATTGTCTATTACTACGTACTATCGCGCTCAGTATGAGCTACATCACGCGATCGCGCGGCCGAGCGCTCTGCAAGGTTGTACAGTGGCGCCGATTATGGCAGATTTCCATTTATCGGGAGAGAGTTTGGCTGTCCCTGCGAGCGAGCATCGCCTCCTCTTGCTTTCACCCACACCCTCATATTAGCTTCGAAAATGGTAACTTCAAGGGTGAAAGCAAGCATGTGGGAGCGATGCGCGCTCACAAGAGCAGCCAAACTCTCCCGATAGCTCAAAAATATGCCACGATAGGCGCAACTGTACAACCTTGCAGGCGCTCAGCCACGCGCTCGCGTCATGTAGCTCATACTGAGCGCGATTTTGCGTACTTTTTTGATTTCGTTTGCTTTTATCTCTCCAACTTTTTTTTTTGAAGGCCTGCTGAATGTCTTTCGGCCACGATTATCCGGCTCCATTTATGGTCAAGTGAGTGACTGTGTGCGCAGTTTGTCATTTTGTAAACGTAGTTCGTTGCACACAAGTTCACACACGTTACGCGTTTTGAGTTTTTTTGTGCACTGTAGCCACTTGCCTTTGGTGATGTACAATATTTTTACTTAAACAACTGATAACGACTTAGCCGTCTATACGTAAAGAAGCGGCTTCTACATGTGCATTGCGTGGCATCTGTAACCATTCCCTCTGACGAAGGCAAGCCCTGCTGCCTAAACGTTAGGAAAGCTTGTTTCGCTCGTTTGTCGACCTCTTATCTACCGCATTTTCACCGAATTTATTGAATTTTACTCTACCTTGTTTATACAGGGCGTCCCACCTCTCACGCAGCACCATTTAAAAAAAAGAGGAATGGCGTTACGCGAAGCACATGCACTGCATATTGTTCCTAGTACACTGGAGTAGCCAGAGCAATTTTTTTTCGTTAATGAGGTCTAATTAATTAGTCATAACTATAATTGCTACTTGACAAGTACTCACCTAATTGTCAAAACATCAATGAGTCGTATGTAGGCATGTTCAAAGGATATCAAACTACACAATTTTTAACAAGGTACTAATTACGTGCTTGTTTTTTCCAGCTAATAAAGCCCGCGAAATATGAAAAATAACACGTGACTACGCTCCCACCAGGAAAGGAAACCAGTGCCCTCAAATAAGCTTACTGCAAGCAGCCGCTTTGCCTGCTGTCCATTGCCAGAGACATCGTTTGCATTTTGGCAAGGGTACAGGTCGAGCGCCAGCGATATGCGTGCAATTTCGCTGGGATACATTCCGTTCGATAGTACGCCACAATCGTTATCCATATCTCACGGCCGACTGTTCTCACTGATAGCGCGGCAGGAGTGCTATTGATTACGGCCTGGCCCTGTAAAACCAAGTGGTGCGTTTCTTAGGCCGGGGACTGACAGATAGGGCGATCCATGTTTCTTTCTGCATTTTTTCCTTGATACTGTCCTTTCCTCATAGGGAGCCTGTTTGAGGGCGCTGGTTTCCGATGCGTACGACAGTCTACTCACGTGTCACTTTTCATATTTCGCGGGCTTCTTGATCAACAGGGCACGTTGTTGCACGTTGTAGCACGTTGTTGAAAGTAGCCCAGTTAGATGCCATTTCAACATGCCTACATACGCCTCATTGACATTTTGACAATTAGGTGAATACTTGTCGAGTTACACATATAATTATGACTAATTAAGTAAACCTCATTACCGAAAAAATAGCCGTGGCTACTTCAGTGTACTAGGAACAATATGCAGTAGGTTTGCTTCGCGTAACGCCGTTCCTTTTTTTAAATCGTGCTGCGTGATAGCTGGGACACCCTGTACATTTGATAAGTGACTTGAATTAGTCGATATATAAGAAAATCATCAATTGTTAATCTAGCAAAGGTAGACGTACTACTTAATGTGGACAAAATCATTATATATTAAAAAGAAACAATGTTCAGTCTGTCATCATTAAGCACTGTTAGAGATACTGCATGCTAATGTAACTTGATGCAGGACTCTGAGCTGAGGCAGCGCTACACATCTGCACCTCCGCTCTGCTAACAATAGCATTTCTAAACCTCTGCGCTCTTAAAATCGATGGAATCTCACACGTCGAATAACCACCGTTGTCATCGCATCTCGGTTTCCGTTCCGTGTCCTTCGAGCTGGCTATATGCAAAAAGCGGAATACTCGTTCATAAAACCTATTGTGAAATCTCACTAGTTAAGAGCTAAAAAAATATAATTCATGAGAAAAATCCTTCCGCGAAATGACTCCTCTAAACATATCAGGTTGTCGTAGACAGTGCTTTTAAAAGTTGTTGCGGTGTAAAAATCTCCATGAACAGATTTTGTGAGATGACGTGATAGTTACCTAAAATGTAAAATCAAAGCGTGTGTTTCTATCCAAACGCAGAAGCCTATCGCGGAACTGCCGGAGAAATACCTGTAATGTATGCGAGTACGCAGACTACTCTGGGTGGAGCGTTCTTGGAAGCCTGCATGGAAAATGGCTACCCCATCGTTGACTACAACGGAGAATCCCAGGCGGGTGAGTTCACCTTCGTGGACTGGCCATGGTGCCGCACAGAGAATCTAACGCTTTTCTAAAATTACTCAATCTAGTGTTGCTTTTTCTCACCATGAGAGAATCATTAGTCGCATGCGGCGACGGCGTATGCTGACGTGTTACAAGAGAGCGAGAGACCATATGCAGTTTTTTTAACAATTTTTTTGACCAGCGCCATGCTGACGGCTGCCATTTAGAGTGGTGGTATGGTACTATATATAAAAAGGGCCTAATTAGAGGAAATAGATGCTGTCTCCAGTTAACCACTCTGCCAGGCTTAACGGTTATGTTGGGTCGTGAGCAACAACTTGGAGGACGCTTGCGCTTCGCCTACAACAGCAGAACGCGATGACCTAATCGGACCCTCTTCCCATTGCCTTCTCAATCGCTAGTTTGGCTTCTCGGTCGACACCTAAACCATGCCGCACGGAAAGGAACGGCTGTTCGCCTGTACATAGGTCCTTTAAAATTATTCTAGAATGCCTACTGCAAGTACAGTTGTTAAGTGCCCACTACGCCATAATTGTTCCCTGCGCGAGTTGGAGAGGCAAACACTAAGCGTCGGTAAGGCAACACGCGCACCCGCGCAGCTGCACACATTTGACGCTCTTGTTGATTGGCAAGGTACCCACTACGCGTCTGCAAGGCAACACACGTACCGGCGCAGCTGAGCACAGTTGATGATCAACTTTTGTTGAGTGGCGAGGTACCCACTACGCGTCCGTAAGTCAACAGGCGCACCTGCGCAGGTGCACACAGTTGATGCTCCCTTTGCTAATTAAAATGATGCCTGTGTGCTTTGTAATTGGTTGGCCTTCAAGCCAACCACTTGTTGCGCAATTCCCATGTTTTCACGCCTGATGAAATTTTACGCTCCTGCCACGCAATATAACATCTGTTGATTGCACTCCTCTCACTACATAGCATTCGTAGTGTTTCTTTCCGAAAGAAATTAGTACACAGGCCTCGCTCTGTGGTGGAACAGCCGCTTGCCACGCAGAACTCCTTGGTTCGCTTCCCACTGGAACCGAAGATTTTTAACGCGATAGCATTAAAGAGCTCCTTTCGCAGAAATTTCGGTGGCGGTGTCGTAGGTTGTGAGCGAAAAATCAGCGTTATTCGTGATCGAAAGTTTGAGATAGATGCAACGAGCTAATAAAAAAACTTCGAGCGGGAATCGACCTAAGGCAGTCTGCTTGCCAATAAGCTGTTCCTCCACAAAGCGATCCCACTGCTTGGAGCTGCTTTCGAAAAAAAGACTCAATATACGAATGCCATATAACTCGAGGGGTCTCCTTAACGGATGTAATATAGCGCGGGAGATGCGTAGAATAGTGTCTGGGCGTCAGAACGTGTGAATTGCGCAACGAGTGGGCGTTTTAGTACCCACACATTACATCAGACATTCAATCATCATCAGCAGCAAATGATTAAACTAAACAGCTGCGTATAGGTTCGCTTCTTGACTTACGGACGCATAGTGCGTACTTTGAAAATGAGTACTCACAGTAGGCATTCTCAGATAGTTTCGAATTTCTAGCCTTACGCGTAAAGACGTTTTGTCTCTGTGGCACGGTTGAGGCGTCCAGTGACAAGCGATGCCAGGATAGCAATTTAGAAGGCGATGCGAACGGGACCCGATTACACTATCGCTTTCTACTCTTGAGGCGAAGCTCAAGAGCCCTCCAGATTTTTTTTTTAATTTCTGTGTTTGCGTCTATGTAAAATTATCGATCACGGGCAACGCTAATTTTTAACACGACAGTGTTTTATGCCGGCGTCCACCACGGCTACACTGACGCATTTCCATCACGGATATGATGTTGTAAAATGTAGACTAAAAAGTGGCAAAGAAAAAAACCACAAGAAGTTATGTCACCGGGAGTCGAACTTGCGATCCCTCGATCCCCAGCGCGAAACGACTCCGCCACACTCGTCATACGAACGACGTCCTATTTATATACACCATTTGCCGGTGGCGGTACTCGGAGATCGGGGTACATCAGCGTGTTTTCGTTACCACTAGCAGTATGCCACGAAGGGCTCGAAAGTCGCGCTTTAAAGCTCGTCGCCCCACACGTTGAGATGAGCGTGCAGTGTGCGCCTGTGTTTCCGACAACAAAATCACTGCTAATGGGCAATGAGAGGCAGAAGAGAGATTAGACACAGACCCGCAGTCCGCTTTTCTTTAACGTGCACGCTGCGAATGTTTAGCGGTCAACTATGCACAAGAGAAATCTCGCTTCGGCTCTACATTCCAGGTCAAGATCCAGTTGCTATATATAAGGGGTGGCCGGTGAACGGTTCTGCAGTGCCAGCAGTCGGTTTTTAACACGAAAGTGCTTTATGCCGGTGTCCATCAGGACTCTCATGACGTTTTTCCGTCACGGATATGCATCAGCAAAATGAGCGCCATGAAACACCAAAGAAAAAAAACTAACAAAAGGTGCCGTTGACAGGAGTCGAACCCGAAACCTCTCAGTCTGCGACGATGGCTGGCGGGCGTTTAACCCACTGAGCTACCGCCAAACACATAACGACGGCTGCATGAACGCGCATTTTATCTGTATCTACGCAGAAAAAAAAATTGGACCATCTCCTTGAAGGGAACCCTGATGGGATGCGAAGCAGCGGCGTTGCGCACGGGTGGCGTCACGGGTTGAACGGCGCTAACGCGGGTGCAGCGGTGAGCGCTGGAAGATTTGTTTGAAGCGAAACTCGGTGTAGCGTTTACTGGTGTAAACGTTTGTTTGAAACGCAGACACGGGAGGCGAGCGGGCGTTGCAGAGAAGAGGCTCTTGATGGAAAATGGAAAACAGAAAGGTGGGGGAGTGATACAGTAACTGTCTCCCAGTCGAGCACACCACAACCGCGTCACTTTAGGGGAAGGGGGGGAGTAAGTGGGAAGGAGGAGAAAGGTGGCGGGAGGCAAGGGAAGGTCACAAGGCTGGGGGCAGAGGAAGGGGGGAGATCCGTCGTTGTCGTTGCTGATCAGGCGCTGAGCACGGCCTAGAGGCGGTCTGCGAGTTGCGCGGCATCAATGCACTCGAGCACCGCGCGTAGGGCACCGCGAACACGGTCCATGGCTCCGGCCGGGTGCAACACATCGTCCATGGTCGCGCAGGGTAACCCTTGCATCCTCAAGGCGCGCACGAGGTGTTCCCGTTGCGGAGCCAGAGCGGTACAGGAGGTGAGAAGATGCTGGAGTGTCTCTTCCTCACCGCAGTCGCCGCATAGGTGTGAGGGAGCACCGCGAAGGCGGTGCCGACGCTCGGCGGGCCAGACAGAGCCAGTCCGCAGTGCGAGCAGGAGGGAGCGCTCGTTTCGGTTTAGCATTCCCTCCGGTAGATAACGCGGGGGGCAGCTGGAGGCTACGTGCGCATCAGGGCGGTTGCGAGCGAGCTCTCGCCGGATGTTCTGGCGTGCAGAATCTAAGGAGTCCGCGTACGTTGTCAGCGGAACCGCAGGGTCGTGTGCAGTCCTCGCCAGGTCGTCAGCAGCTTCGTTCCCCGCGATTCTAACGTGTGACGGTATTCATTGGAGAGCCACGTCGCAACCGTGTTCTCGCAGTGCGTGCAGTTTCAGGGCTACACGCTGTGCGAGTGGGGGGGTGCGCTCCTCTTTGGCGAGCTGGCGGAGTGCCGACCGCGAGTCCGTGAAGATCGCGGCGCGATCGATGTGCACCGATTCGTGGATGAGGTCAGCAGCGAGGTTAATTCCTACCAGCTCCGTCGTGGTGGAGGACGCAAGGTAGGCAAGCCGGCATTGGCGCTTCAATGCCGGCTGCGGTGCCGTGCAGGCAGCGGCCGCAGAATGGTCCTGTAGCACGGAGCTGTCAGTGAAAAACTGCACTCTTCCTTCCAGATCATGGTCCATTCTTGCAGCGGCTTCTTGTGCGATGGCACAGACGGGTATGTTCCGCTTGGAGCGGACCCCCGGGAGCCCGAACCCGATGGAGAGAGGCACTCGCCGATGAGGGGCGCTGTCCGCGACGATGGCGTCGAATGTACTGAGTAGCAAGCTAACACGGGTGTCGGCAGTGCGCGCAACTGAGATATGATGGCTGTTCGTCCGACACACGGTTGAGGCGTTCTTGGTGGTAGAGCGCGGGCATTTCGCCTGTGAGTGACGCCGGCCAGGCGCGGGTCTTCCCGAGTGTGTCCGCAATGCGCGAATTGCGCGGAAGTTCGTCGCACATTCTGAGCACTCGGCGTTGGTCGGCGTCGATCGCATGCCACTGGATGGGGCGCAGGAGGCACAGGGGCAGCGCGTAGTGCAGCTTGGCTATCCCAATGACCCCGTAAATGGCCATCGCGAAGGAGGCGGGGCATCCGTCGCTTCGCGCGAGTATGCGACGCACAAAGCACTCAACACGGCGCATTTCACGGTGTACACGGCCTACCTCGTTGTTCTACTGGAGTATGTGGTCGATGGTGAGGCCAAGGTAGCGCACGTGTGTTTTCCACAGCAGTGGGACACCGTGCAGTGTTATGGGGGCAGTGGTGCGGCGAGCACTGGCGCGCGGATGCACAAGGAGTGACTCAGTTTTCGCAGCCCAGATGCGCATGCCAGTGCCGTCAAAGAACCCGGCCACGGCTACGAGAGCACTCTGGAGCCACCGGCGGACGGCATTGATGCAGCGGGTGGGACCGCGCACATACAGGGCGATGTCGTCCGCGTATATCACCGCGCGCACAGCAAACGTATCGCCTTTAGGGAGGCATTCAATGAGAGGTGCGAGGACCAGGTTAAATAGGAAGGGGCTCAGCACACTCCCCTGAGGCACACCGGTGGTGACAGGGCGTGGAGTACTGGACACCCTCCCCACACGGACAGTCAGTGAGCGTTCGGTAAGGAAGGCCTTGATGTACTGGAGGGGTTTGCCCTGTACTCCTAGCGCACAAACCGCGTCGATGATGGCAGCGTGTGGTAAGCAGTCAAAGGCCGACTGCACGTCGAGGAGAAGCAGGGCTGTCTCACCGTCGTGCCATGCCTGCTCAAGCGTGCCGTCGACCGCGGCTATGCAGTCGCTTGTGGCGCGCAGGGCACGAAAGCCGCACTGTTGTGGTGGGAAAGTATCGCGCGCAGTGGCTATCCATTGCAGGCGATGAAGGTCCATCCTCTCCATGGTCTTTCCCGGCAGAGATCGGCCGGTATGACTTCAGGTCTCGCGGCAGTTTACCGCGCTTCAGCACAGGGACAACCATCGCTGCACGCCAGCAATCCGGGAGGGAGCCGCTGCGAAAACCTCGTTGAATGCAGCGAGCAGGAAGGCGCTGGTTGTCATCTAGGTTCTGCAGCATGTTGTGTGTGATGCCATCCGGTCCCGGGGCGCTGCGGTGACGTCTGCGGTTCAAAACACGAGCAAGCTCGCGTTCTGTAAAGTCTGCGTCGCACAGGCAGGCTAGGTGCTCGAAAGGGCAGCGTCAGGCGGTGCAGGAAGCGACAGAACTGGACGGCGGCTTCTGAGATTCTTGGCGCTTACGCGCGTAGGATCGGGGGCTGGGGGAACAAAGGCGTCTGCCAGTAGTTCAGATAGTGCGAGCTCGGTGATGCCGCGTGCCACCGTGATCGCAAGGACCGGCCAGCGAGGGGCCCTAGGGTTTAGGAGAGACCTCATGATGGGCCATCCGCGGTTGAGGCGGCGGGGGTCACTCAGAGACGAACAGACACTCGTCCAGCTGTTGCGCCTGAGGCGCTGCGCTTGTCGTCTGCACTGAGCATCAATATGGTTTTGTTCAGTCCAGTGTTCTGCACGATCGGTGCGAATGGCACGGCGCTGTGCGCGGCGATGGGCAGCACGAAGGTTCAGAAGCTTAATGTCAGGGCATGGGGAGCCGGCTGGAACTACACAACGCGTAGTGGCCATGCGGGCGCACTCAGCTACGTGCGAGAAGTGTTCACCCACGGGCTGTCGTGAAGAAGACAGCTCACGGAAGACACCCCACCTCACCACATCGTACACTCGCGTCGCCCCGCGACTCGGATGAGTGGGGGAGAGGAGGATGGGGTAGTGATCCGACCTGGCGGTGTCATGGGCTCGTGTCCACGAGTAGGAACAGCACTGTGACACCAGTGCCAGGTCGACGCAGGAAGGGCGGCTTCCGCGGCGGACGAAAGTTGGCTCGCCGGTGTTTAGGATAACGAGGCCTGCGGTAGCACTCGCGTCCGATAGGCACCGGCCGCGTAGGTCTACCTTGGTGGAGCCTCAGCTGTTGTGGTGCGCGTTAGTCTCCACACACGACACAGTCAGTTGATAGCGCCGCGGCAATGTGGGGCACGAAAGCACTCACAGCTGACGTTCGGACGGACGTACACACATGCCTCCGAGGTATCGACACCACCCATGCGAACCGCCACAGCTACGCACACCACGTCGTCATCACAGAACCGCTCGCAGGAGATGCACGCGTGTGCGATGGACGTGCGCACATACAGAGCAGTTCGGGGGGCGCCGGGAGCGTGATCGGTATCCGTGAAAGGCACATCCGAACAGCTGTTCTCCGCGCATACCGCCGGGCCGCTGTAGCCGATGAAGCCACGAAGCGAGAGGTCCTCCGCGCCGGCGCGCGTTTCCTGCAGAGCAAGAATGTCAAAGTCGCGCAGAGACCGGTGCTCCGCTAGTTCAGCATGACGGCGGCGCAGTGAACGGCAGTTCAGTTGCAGGATGCGCGGCCTGGGGCGGTGGTGTGGACTACTCGCCATGCTGGTTCAGGGCCTGGTGTGTGGCGAGAGCCGCCGCGCACAGCGAGTAGGCAGGGGAGCTGGGTGGGAGGAACGCCAGCGCCGTACGCAATGCTGCCGCTAGCACGGCAATCGCCGACACGCGCCGATCACTGGTGGAATGATCATTGGGAGATGTGTGTGTTGCCGGTGAGTCACTCCCAGAGTGACCGCCGGTGATGTCAATGAAGAACACGCCCTGCCTGACTGGCTGGGAGGCATGGGTCTGCCGAAGGAGCTCGGGGCTGAGGCCTTCTTGGCGCCCTGTTGTGGATGTGCCTCTTGGTGTCCCGGCTCTCTCCAGGCTTGGGTGCGGGCTTCTGCCAATTGGCGCTGCCTCTGCCAGCGAGGGCAGCGTGGTTCTGTGGCGGGGTGTTTGTCGCCACAGAATATGCACTTCGGTGTTGCGGCCGTGCATTCGGCGGGCTCGTGGACACCCCGCAGCGGAGGCAGCGCTGGTCGAAAGTGCAAGCCGCTTCTACGTGGCCGTACCGTAGGCAGCGGCCACACTGGACAGGCCGCGGGTGTCGTGATTTGATGGTACAGCGCTGCTTGTAGAGGGCGAGCTCCGTGGGTGGCTTGCTGCCCTCAAAGCGGACGATGATCTATCCGGAACGAGAGCATAAGGTCACAGGAAGGTTCGATGAGATGTTTTCCCGGATATCTTCCTCTCCGAGTGCCGTGTCAAGACCGAATATGATGCCGCTGCACGTGTTGTTTGCGACTTGTCTCGCACGCACAACGATGCCGCATATGTCGCTGATGCTGAGCAGCGGGTCAAGTGGAGGGCCGGTGGGCGTGTCTGCGGCGACGACATTGCGTCAGAAATTGACACGGACGCGAACCACACCGTATACTGTGGCCAGGAACGAGGAGATGGCCTCCTGTGTGGAGAAGCGAAATTTTGTTCTCCTGTTCCTGGGCCGGTACAGGACCGTCTCCACAGGGCCGCGGGCATTGGCCCGGGGTGCGGGGCGGCCAGGCGGACCAGCATTCTGAGCACTTGCTTTCGTTTTTGGTATTACAAGGGCACTCTGCGCAAATGAAACAAGTGGGGCGCACAGAGGGCTGCCAGGGGGGGGGGGGTGGCACCGGTAGGGGGAGCAGGGGGAAGGCTGCTGCCTCCGTTTCAGTAGTCAGGGTGCCCAAGACACAGCTTGGGCGAGTGAGGGGCTGGCTCCTTTTTGGGGGGGCCTCGCCGCTCGCTTGTGTTTGTGCTGCTTGTTGTGTCAGCTCTTTGCTTCCCTTCTTCGCTGACGCCATGACATCAGGGTTGGGGGCAGGAGGGGAAAGGGCTCCCGGGCTGTTTGCGGTGACCGCGGCCTCTCGAGCTTGTTCAGGTGGGGAGGCAGTTGCTGCGGAGGGGGCAGATGGGGAACCGGTCGGGCTGCTCTCTGCGGTGGAGACGGCGGAAAAGGAGAACGCCGGAAGGACGTACGAGCACGAGGAGGGAGAGGGGAACTCGTGACTAGTGTTCCTGTAGCTCTCTTGGCGAGGGAGGGAAGATAGGTTTTCCTCCAGCTCCGTCTCTCCTTGATTGCATTCCTTGCCATTCTTGGGAAGTGGAGGGATGTCGGGAGCTCCTTCAATGGCGGTGGCAGACGATGTTTGCGGCGAGAAAATGGCGGCGGGCGTCTGCTGTCTTGCCTTGTATTGAGGGGGGACGTCGATGGAAGAAGGGAGGTTTGTGCCGTTCTCTGCCTTGCCTGTTTTCGCCCGTGGTGTGCGAGCCTGCAGCTGCGGGCGCTCCGGCGGGTGAGGCAGAGAGTGACGTACGCGCACACTTGCGAGGGAAGCGTGCGAGGGGAGCGTGACGTCAACGCCCAGCTGCGGCGTGACCTACTTGGCACCACTCCAACACCTGCGCCGAGGGAAGCGCGTTGCCTCGCGTTTGTGCGGACGGACGGACAGCGTTACACAGGCTAGTCAAAGAGCTCCTACGCATCTAATAGTCTCCCTGCGGCACTACATTGCAGGTCAAAATCCAGTGTCTATATCCTCCTGAGACCTGAGCAAATTTGTGGCCACACAGGTGAAATCAGCACACATTTTTGGAATGCACACACATGCTGTATTAAACCAGAAAAAAATTGCGTCTGTACGGCAAACAGTTTTCGCACAGCAGTGTGTGCATTATAATGCACACTGAGTCTCAATGCACAGAAAACGAACGACACTCGCCTATAACGAAATTTTACATTTGCTTGCGAAAAGCACGCTTATCTGTTGCGAAATTGCCTGGAGAAGTTTCGCGCAGATGTGATGCAAAGAACGATTTTACACGTGATGCATCGGAACTTTGTGTGCTAAGCACAGGAGTGCGCAGGTTTCCCCATCAGGGCGGGGGGGTGAAGGTTCACCGCAGCCCCCCCCCCCCTACTAAGTCAATGTACGTGGCAGATTTTGCGCCTCCCCCTCTTAAGTGACTAGGTGGGTAAAGGTATGGGGCAGATTTTGTGCCCCCCTCTCAGATGACTAAGGGGGGCGGCCGACCCCCTGTCCTCCCCCCTCCCCCCTTGCGCACTCCTACTGCGCTGAGAATATCCTGGGTTTGGGCACCTCGAGGAGGATCCCTAGTCCCCAAGCTCCCAAGTGTGGCTTGCCTGCGCAGTTGTAGGCTCATAAGGCGTGGGCCCGACCTTGGCTTTCAGCAGCTTCCGTGGTGACTCATTAGGGAGCTTTTGAGTAGAGTACGCAAAGCTTTGCGTTGGCTTTTCGCGCAACTGCGCAGGCGTCGTACGCTTCCGCTTGCGGGCTCTCGTTAAGTGACGGAAATAGCGCGCCTCAAACGCTAACGCTAACTTAGTGCACGCTATTCGAAAACTGCCTATTGTCAAATTCTGCACCACACCTGTCTTCCGGCAACAGGTAATGGCGGAGGGACAGCCTCATCGTATGAGAATTCTAGGTCCAAGGTGTCGTTGCTGGTCATCGACTCAAGAACACGTTTCTATATCATTGATTCCTAGGTGAAACAAACGCCAAAGCATAATGCCAAAGAGTAACGAACCGCATGAGATTGGAAAACATACGCAGGAAAAAGCACCCATTGAGACTGAGTGTGCATTATAATGCACATTTGAAGAAAATAGCTTGTGATAACAAAAATACTCGCCCTTGGGGTTACATGACCTGTGTAAGTTATCCCTAAACCCTTCCTAAGTAGATTGAAACAACAATTAAGAAATATGACACGATTATTATTGAGCAATTTGTGAATTACTTGGACGCCGTGAGCAGAACGTCGAAGACGAGAATTGCGCCGTGTTTCAAAGCGGGAAAACCGGGCTTCCACTGTAGTTTGCTTCCTGTATTGTTGACCAGATGGCACCACATGATAGAGCATGCGATTGCACCAAGAATGTTGACTCTAATAGTGGCGCGAATTTCAAAAACCGGGAAAAAACAAATGTGCATTTTAATGCACGCGGGGTCTGAAGAGGATATATCTACGCTGTGGCCGGCGAACGGTGTGCAGCGCGAGCAGTCGGTTTTTTCACTCAAAAAACTCCCTAGCAGACACTGCCTGTGTCGGCGTTGTCTGTTGCGGGAAGGACGTTGTCTCTTGCGAGCTGGTAGTTCAGCGTTCAACGCAGAAAGAGCGTTTATGTAATCAGCACGCGCCGCTCGCTCTCTCTCACCACACGGCGTGCGCTGAGGTGGTGGCGCCCTCTCTTGCGGTCAAGCAAATGGACTGTCACAACAGGACACGACGATGCACACAGACACGCCGAGACCCTAAGGTGCTTCGCCCCTAAAACATTTCGTTACTAAGTAGGCCCTCCATTTTTTATAGTACTTAGGCCTTAGCTAACCGTTCTTCAGCGTGACACCGGTCCTTCGGATTGCGAAAGCTTCCTGGTGGGGGTGTGATCGAAGTGCGATTTACTGAGATAACGATGTCCTTTAAATTGGTACCACGTACGACTGGCAGGCAATGACTGAGTCTTTTTCGGTAAATCTGCCTTCGTTTCCCAGAAATGCCATACCAACCGAATCCTGAATAGCCCTATGAGACATAAAAAAATCATTGGTTGCCTGGATATAGAAGCTGCGCAAGCGCGAATATGTACGAAAGCCTATAAGCAATAATTGATGGACGTTAATGACAAGGACGACTAAGCACGCTTATTGGAATTTATCCGACAGACCCTCTATTATCACTACCGCTCTTTGCAATAAGCAGACGGTGTAATTTGTGAATGCTACAGAGGCCTTCGTTGAGTACTGGTAATAAACTATAATGTTGATGATATTGACCCATTATATTGAATAACTGTGATCTGCAATACGTGTTTTTTCTTGCGGGCTCATTTTGAAACAGCGCAAAATACGAAAACACAGAAGAGGACTGAGCAATACTGGCCCTTGTTTTTTTAGTCCCCTTCTTTGTCTTTTGCGCTGTTTGAAAACGAACCCAAACCAAATGGCCCAACTGTTGCTTTTTACAGGCTGTTCCAGAGTGCAAGCCAACATCATGAATGGTGAGCGCTGGAGCGCTAACAGGGCTTTCATCAAGCCAATCTCACATAGAAGAAATTTGCACATTTGGACGCATAGCCATGCTACAAAGGCAAGTGGGGTATAATTGTACTGAAACTTTTACGCCAGATAAAACGAAGTAATTGCCGAGAGGTGATAGGTAGGTATCACGGAGTCTTTGTGCGTCAAATGAGGCTACCGTGCACTTGGATCTTCACGTATACACGTGGCGTTTTTTCTAAAAGAGCCAAATGCACTGAAACTGAGAAAAACGCACTTTTTGCTAATTCTAATATGGCCGGGCCTGCTCCAACAATATTTGCCAGAGTGTTCCTGTCCTCTAAGTACCTCAAACCTATATTCTGGCTAAAATCTATATAGGCCACTATCGTCGGTGTTGAGGAGCAAACTTTGTATTTGGCTCTTATATAATGAAACTTTTCATTTGGGCTTGAATTGGCTCTTAAAAGAAGTCTAAACAAATCTAATGTACGGTATAGCAATATTTTGCGATAAGATTAACGTCATCCCTGTGCCTCCGTTGGAGCCGTCCTTCGACGCATGCGCGTTATGACGATGAGTACACTTGAACAACGAGTGGACTTTCGTGGCAAAAGGCGCACTATTCTGGAATGCCGGCATCGTTTTCTTCCATCTTTGGGCAGCGCTATCCTTTTCTTGTTCTTGGCATCTATTGAAGGCCTTGAAAAGTGCTCCAGCTCTTCTTATTCTGAGCACGTTTTATGCCGTGCCGTTTGGGATCACTTGTTCTTCAAGGAATAGATCGGTGCCCAATATCTTCATTTCATGTATGTTTTTTTTTTCATATGTATCGTTTCGGAGAGAAATAAGGACATGATACTGTAGCGCTAAACTCGAAAAGAAACACTAATTCGCAAAAAGCAGTAGTAAATTCGGCCACTTACTCTTTATATTTGAGTTTTGCCCTACAACATCATGTCCTTCAGTAAGTGCGAACTCGCCCTAAAAAAATATTTGTAGAACGTAAACACGATAGCAAAGCAACGAGGACACAAATGAAACAGTGGGTGAGACCATGTTGGTTGTTTTGGTCACGATTGTTTACGCAGCGCTGGTTTAATTAATGTGGCTCAGTTTGATTGAAACACGTGCAGCATTTAGCTCACTTTTGATTAGAAGCTACCGTTTTGAGTTCACGTTACAATCAGGAATGGCGGGATTTTGATTCCAAGTGTATTAGAAGTTAGATACCTAGGCGTGCTTTACAATCCCATAAAATTTAGCGCAGTTTGTGTTTCTGCATTGGGCTATTTTTGAAAAAAAAAACAACGTCGCATATAGTGTCTTGTGCGCACACTGCGCTGCGCAAGGTTGTCGCTCGGCTTCTTCGGGTAAGGCTCGTTCACATTTCACATGTGAAAACCGAGCGAATACTACTGAAAGGACAAAAACAGACTGCGCGCTTCGACAACCTTCATTTTTCTTTGCTGTCGCAGCTGCATACTCGTGCCGACGCCGCTTTCGCTACTTCTACATATTTACACCGTCAACCAATGAAGAGATTGCATTCTACTTTGGTCAATTTCTGAGCTTTTTATTTCGTGCCAAATTCAAGTTATGCATGCAAAACACGGAGAAGTTTCAGCGTTTAATAGCTGTTGTTTCCGGATACAACACTAGAAGCTACATAAAAGGACACGCCGGCAGCAGCGGATTCACCCAGCTGTGCAAAAGCAAGATATGTTAAGGCACGGTCAGTCGCTGCTGTTGCACCTTCTGCTGATTCCAGTGCGTGAGGCAATCTTAATCGAAACCAGGCTCTTGAGAAACGTGTCCATTTAGAGGCTTTGAGTATTTTCGAGCAGCACGCGTAGTCTGCGATTGCGCCGATGAGGATCACCGCAGATGCCTTCGCAGCCATTTTTATTTTGCGGTTAGTTGTTTACTTCACGTGGCTTATATGCTGGCGGATCTAGAGTACGGCGACTTCCAGTGGCGTGGAAAGGCGCTCCTCTGTCGCCGACAAACTTTTTCGTATCGCGCTCGCTGCGTGGTTTGCCGGCCGCTTAGGCGGCGAAACGAGGCGATTTCTGGCGAGTTTTGCCGCTTTTATGCCCTTCGAGAACAACTGTGAACGCACCAGTAAAGTGGATGTGTTAGAGCGCACGGACTTGGCCTGCTTTGAAGTTGCGAGAACGAACATAAAAGTAATATTGCTTCTTATCTCAACACTCGTGTTAGTCTGTGTCCTCTGCTAGCAAGGCGCAAATATAATATGTGGTTACTCGCCAAGGTTGGCTACTGGTTAAGGTGCTTGACTGCTGACCCAAAGGTCGCGGGATCGAATCCCGGCCGCGGCGGTCGCATTTACAACGGAGGCGAATGAGCTTGAGGTCGCTTTAGGCTCACGTTAAAGAAACCCAAAGTGAAGATGAGAGCCGACAGATGAAAACACGGAGTGGGCTAGGTTAAACACACAGAAGAAAGCGTCTCAGACAGGCTGACCGACGTTTCGATAGGAGGACCTATCTTTGTCAAAGGCGCGTTGTCATCCTTGGCGTGTTAGTTTTGAAGGGTTTAATGTTGACAGCATGTACAGCGGTGGCGCGTGTCGCTGCCTGAAAAAAACTCTAATAAGAAGAGTGTAACCCTTGCCACATTACAAGAAAGTTTGCAACGGCACTCAGGCATCGCATCTCACAGATAAGGGGAACTAAAAAAAAAGCATTGAAGGGAGGAGCGGTACGACAAAGTGAGAGCCGCGGAATGCACGACAACGAAAAGAGCGGAACATGAAAGAAACCTGGAAAACCGGCAGAGGAGTGCCGAGTCTAGCTACTGCAAAAGCTGCAGAAGATGGTGGCGGCTCTCTATTTCCAAACGAGTGTCTCTGAATGCGAAGCATCAGGGGAACTCAATTACAAAAGGGGAAAAACAGGCGGCGTACCTTTAAAAGTGCAGATGTCGACTGTAAGTGATATTGAGAGGGGTGTCTGAAAAACACGGGTTTAATGGGTAAAGTCATTGGCAGACATATGCATCAAGTGTCACCGCAGGTGACCCGCCCAAGGGAATGGTTTCAAAAGTTGGGCAGCATGTCACCTAAGGGAGAACAGAAGTGGGGGCAGGGAAGCAATCGGAATAAGAGGCGGAGAACTTCCTGGGGAGGCGAGGACTTTGACAATATGGGGCAGGAGTGCTCTTAGTAGCGGGGAAAATGGAATGGAACAGTGCTTCCAAGGTTCTAGAAAATAACTACCTATGAGTAGTGGGTCATTCCACGAGAGAATGACACGGGTCCGAAAATTGATATTTTAGATTTGATTGTGTATTGAATATTTTATGCACCTCTTTCCAGGTAGCCTGAAAGTAAACTTCGTTTTATGCGAGTGAATGCGAGCCAGTTGGTAAGAATCCATGGTTAAAAACAGCGCGAAGAAGGCGTGGACAAGCGCTAGTCCTGTGTTCTTTCTTGTCCGTGTCTTCTTCGCGCTGTTTTTAACCATGGATTCGTTTTATGATAAACGGCATAACTTACGAGAAAAAAAATATCGAACTAATCCAACACGGAGGGACCAATTTTGTCACCTGTCATTCTCGAAAGTTTGAGATGGTATAAGAACACAAATATTATTGTTACAAGGGAAATATTGTTTTCCTGAAATGTATGCCTAATGAAGAATCAATTCATACGGTTTCAAGTGTGTAGAGCGAAGGAGCATAGTTTTTAAAAATGTCTAATTATGTGACATTTTATAAAAGGCTGTGTAATCGACATTTTTTTTTCTCTGAAGGCAATGCAAGTAGCGCTTCGAAACTTGACGAGTTGTGGGAATATAGCGTCTTCAACCAGTCCATAAAATATTGTTGCCGTAGGGCAAATATATATTTTTATATATTGCCTCAAACTTCTCATATCGGCGATAGTGAACCTTCTGATTGCGAATAATAAAAAAAAAACATCTTCGATTTTTCTTAAAATCCCGTAAAGAGACAACCGAAGGCCATCGAAAAGTAATATAGAAAAACATGTTGCATTATTTTGTTTTTGGTGACAATATTCGCGGTACAAATCAGAGCTTTTCCAGAATGCGCTGAGGTGCTGAGAAATCTAGAAATCGGAACAGAAAAGCGGCAATCAGCTTTAAACTCGAGGTCGAAGACATCGGCCTGTTTGCCCTCCATACGCTTTTGCCGAAAGCTGCCTGCCATGCATATGAGAACGACCACGTCTGCCAGAACTGCTTCAGACGCCTCAGAGATGCTGTCTTCATCTGATGGCTCCTCAGCTGAATCAGTTGAGTTTTTGCCGGAAGAAGAGGAAGCCAGAAGTCACGAGCGGTAAGTCATTCTTAAAATTTCGTTTATTCTTTCGGCAGTTGATTTATTCCTCATTCTTTATTAAAAAATTAACCGCCGGTTTCATGGCCGATCCCCCGTAGTGGGTAAGAGCCAACAACAGGAAACAAGCAAGCAAGCGTAAATACGCCTGAAGCATTGCCACATATGCGACTGGAGAAGCTGCATGCACGAAATAGCAACGTTCATCCAGAGCAAAGCCAACCTAACATTTCCGCGGTGACCGTGAAATGCCACCGTAATGTGTGTAACCGCCATCTAGAACCATCAGATCTAAAATGCAATGGGTGTGCCCAGTGGTTCAAGAACTTCAAACAAGCCTATGAAGCGTGCTCTTCTTATCAAGAGCGAATGCGTTTGTTGACACTGTTGCCGAGCGAATGGGAGCGCCGAAAACTCCAAGCGTGTATACCAAACTTGTCAGCCTACATGATATACAGATCCCGACGCTGGCGCGAAAAACACTGGATATGGTCACCACCAAATGCGTTCAAAAGGACACGGCTGAACCCAATGGACGTCCAGGGAGCTATAGCCTACTACTCCAAATATGAGTATGGCTGCTCTCGGCTGAGTCCCAACAAAAAAGATGTAGTATATTTTGATTGACGTAAAAAAAGGAGCATGTTTCCGAAAGGTTTATGACCCGTTCGGTGCGAGTGGTTTACCGTGTCTTTGAAGAAGCTGCGATCACGTCTATTGGGCTCTCAAAGTTTTATTCTCTGAGGCCGAAGTGGATTCTTCTTGCACCGCAGCAAGAAGTGTGTCTTTTTATATACTGTGCTAATGCCACGGAGTGTTTCTGCTGTACAAGATGTCAGCAATGGTGCCTACACGGCCGACTTCTTGAAAGAACTGTCTTTGCAGCTCTCCTACAAGTGATTGTTTTTTAGGCAATTGTGATTATTGTGCTAAGGAGGACGCTCTGACAGGTACATGTTTCGGAATCCCTGAAGAAATTGAGTTAGCCTATGCAGTATGGGAAAATGAAGATGTGGTAAAAAAAAACAGCACAGGTAAGTGCTTTTCTGCGAGAGCTAAGTCTATGGTTTGTCAAGTGGATTACCCATGATTACATAAAATACATTGAAGAATTAGCAATACGCCAGTCCAAAGAGAACCAAGAAAAGGAATCTTGCATTTTTCACTTTGATTTCGCCGAAAGTTGGACAGCCATTTTACCGAATGAGGTACAGTCGTATCACTGACACAAGACAGGTGTCTATATTTACGTGTGTCGTCACAAGCACACATTCAACCCAAAGTTTTGCCGTCATCAGTGATGACACTTGCCATGATGCTGCACATGCCTGTTTTGCACTACAAATAATTGACAACTACATGAAGGAACAACATAAGCCTGACACGCATGTTATCTATGTTTCTGATGGCACCAGCGGTCATTTCAAAACAAGTACCAGTTGTTCGATTTGTGTCAGAAAGGTCACATATCAACAAAGTGGATTTTTTCGGCCACAGGGCATGGCAAGAACTCTTGTGACGGTATTGGTGGCCTAGTAAAGCATAAGGCCAAGATCTACGACCTTAGAGCGGCAAGCTCAGCTGTGATTAAGTCGGCATCTGAAATGGTGGCGCAAATGAGCTTAAGAATGTCAAGCTGCTGTGTGCAAATGCAGACGAGCTAGAAACCTTCCGTCAGTTTAGGAAGAGCCAGTGGAAATTGTTGCCACGTGTTCCAGGCATACGTTCTTGGCATGTTTCGCTAAGCACATCTGATTGTGGTCGTGTTTTGTTAGTGTCACGTACTGCTAAAGGTGATCTGCAAAAGATGCAGCCCTTTTGAGCGCATCTCTTGTTTCACGCATTCATCACCAAAAGAGCAGAGTGTGGGTACTTCAAGCGCATATGTTTTATCTTGCCAGACCCAACACTTGCGTGGGAACATTTTCATGCATAAGTTTATCTGCAAATATACACAGATGTTTTGCAACTGAGTTACAGTGTAGAAGATTTCCTCCATTAGAGCTGTGTAACCAGCAGCATAAAGGCGCATTCATAGGTATGTATTTGTCAGTGCTAAAACAGCCTTTCTTCTCCAAATGCGGTCACCTTTACTCGCGTTTGAAGCTGATTGCCGCTTTTCTGTTCCGATTTCTAGATTTCTCAGCACCTCAGCGCATTCCGGAAAAGCTCTGATTTGTACCGCGAATATTGTCGCCAGAAACAAGATAATGGATCATGTTTTTCTAATTACTTTTCGATGGCCTTCGGTTGTCTCTTTACGGGATTTTAAGAAAAATCGAAGATGGGTTCTTTTTATTATTCGCATTTCAGTAAGGTTCACATTCGCCGATATGAGAAGTTTGAGGCAATATATAAAAATATATATTTGCCCTACGGCAACAATATTTTATGCACTTATTGAACACGCTATATTCCCACAACTCGTCAAGTTTCGAAGCGCTGCTTGCATTGCCTTCAGAGCAAAAAAATGGGGAATACATAACCTTTTATAAAATGTCCCATAATTACATTTTTAAAAACTATTTTCCTTCGCTCTACAAACTTGAAACCGTATGAATTTCTTCTTCATTAGGCATAAATTTCAGGAAAACAATATTTCCCTTGTAACAATGATATTTGTGTTTTTATAGCATCTCAAACTTTCGAGAATGACAGGTGACAAAATTGGTCCCTCAGTGTTGGATTAGTTTGATATTTTTTCTCGTAAGTTATGCCGTTAATCATAAAACGAAGTTTACTTTCAGGCTACCTGGAAAGAGGTGCATGAAACGTTAAATACTCAATGAAATCTAAAATATCAATTTTCGGGACCCCTGTCGATCTCTCGTGGAATGACCCTAGTATATGCATACATAATACACACACAACTTGACCTTGACCAGTATCCCTACTGACCAGTATAACCGCGACCAGTATCCTATTCGCAAAATAAAATCCCTGCTAGCCTACAAGTACACTATCAATGTTCTCTGTAAAAAGATTTTTCAATTTTGCACACACACACATTGTGTGTGTGTGTGTGTGTGTGTGTGTGTGTGTGTGTAAAATTGAAAAATTTTTGACACAGAACATTGATAGTGTACTATGTAGGCTAGTAGGGATTTTATGTTGCGAATAGGATACTGGTCGCGGTTATACTGGTCAGTAGGGATACTGGTCAAGGTCAGGTGGTCGAAATTTCTTGAGAGCTCTGCTACGGCGACCCTCATCCACATATCGGGGTTTTGGAGCTTTAAATCTCAACAATTAAGGCGAAAGCCCCAAATGTGTCATCAAACGCGGAATTTGGCCGTTGGCGTGGGTTTCCCGCGTCAGTGGCATCGGGGACGAGTGATCGAAAAAAAATCATCCCGAGACGACGTCACTGTGAGCTCACGTGACGTAACGTCACATTATGACAGCATGGCATGACATCGTAGCTTAGTCGAAGGTTGCCTGGTCACGGAGACAGTGCAAATACAGGTGAGGTGCCTCTGATCTTGGAGGCAGTGCAAAACCACGTTAGGTGCATCAAGCTTTCGAAGGTTGGCGGGGCAGCATCAATACATAGGCTGAGAGGAAAAAGGTGGCTTTCGCATCTTAGTCGTCCTAAGTGAATTCATAAGGCACCCTGGAAGTTGTATTTTCATATTCTCATGTGGTTGTGACGGCGAAGCAACTCCAACAGGTAAGGGTGAAACACTTTAATGCGCGATCTTGTGCCCTGAAAGAAAAGAAGCACGCAGTAAAGAAGCAGCGCGCGCGCAGTAAATGCCTCGTTGATTACCTTCCAAGCGGCGAGTAACAAAAACAGCTATTCTGTTCATGATGACTGAGGGGCGCGAAAAAACGGCACACAACGAAAAGAAGTACACGTGACTACGCGCTACTAGCAACTGGAATATTTTTATTCAGGAAAGACATATTTATAACGCAGTGAAAACAAATTTAACCCAACGAGTCGACCAAAAAAACCATATGCTCAGCATGCCTGCGTGAAGTAACGTTGTAGATAGGCTATCTCCCCTTCCTGCAGACTGATAGAGGGGTGATTGATGCAATGCGGCCCTTCTCTCTGGATGAAGAGGGCTTCTATAATCTCCCTCTCCGCGAATCCCCTGTGCCTGTAGATTACAGTTGTCTGCTCAAATGCAGGCTTGCAGCTACCCTGACCGCATCCTCTGCAATGCATCGCCAGATGCGTCAACGGCCTTCTTATTAAATAGCTGCTGTGCTCTCGCAAACACACGTTGAGGCATCTGCCAATTTGCCCGATGTATGCCTTGCCGCACGACAGTGGTATTCTCTACACAACACCACGTGTGCAAGGAACGAACTGCCTTACGTGCTTAATGGCACATCCTCTTTTTTCACACTGCTTTTGCCTGCCTATCTTATTACCAACCGCTGTGCAGATGCGGCCCACCTTGTTTTCTGCGGAGAACACGAGATCCACCACATACCTCGAAGCCACTCTCTTAAGGCCGTGCGAAAGCCAGTGGTCATACGGGATTTTTGACACTTTTTTTTCTTTCCTGCGGGACATTCTTGGCTGGAGCTGTCCCAGGCCGTTGCTTAATGGACTTTTTGTTTTTTTCGCAAGCAGCAGCTATAGCATTATCAAGAAACGCGGCGTCTCTTAGTATTTCCACCTGCGCAAAAAAACTTGTCTCCATAAGATGTGGGCACGACCTGTCCAACGCCGATCTTAGGCAAGTCAGCGCAATACCATTTTTTACCAGGCGAGTGCCCAGAGCTGTAATCAAGAAGCGGCTTTGCCGTCCTAGGGGAAAATATCCAACACACGTGTTTTTGTTGGAATGACAGCTGCAAATCCAGAAAACGCAGCTGTCCATTCTTCGGCACTTCGCACGTGAAGTCAAGCCCCGCCCCTTGTTACCAAACACACTGAGCACTTTATGAACCCTGCGATCACAGCTCGCTGAATTAATCAATATCAAGTAGTCGTCTACATATCTGTACACTTTCTGGACCAAACCATCTAGGCCACTTACAAGATCTTTATCAACTCTGGCCAAAAAAATGTTGCTCAAGACTGGAGCCACTTTCGATCCAATACAGACCCCTGATCTCTGGACAAAGTTCTTGCCCTCCCAGCCTACGTACGTGTGTTTTATATAAATGAATAATTCTAAAAAAACTTTCAACCGAGATACCACACTTGGTCACAAACTTCACTTTATCATTGCTGCATATGCACTCTTTTACGCTAGTCATCAGTTCATCATGGGGCAGTGAATAATATAAGTCTTCTATGTCGATGCTGAATCCCGAAGTGTTCTCATGGCCGTCACCTTTGAGGAAGTTGACTACCGTTGACGAGTTCGGAATGATGAACGGGTCATCCACTTGCAGTGAGCTCAACTGCGACTGTAGATACGAAGACACCGCGAGACACCAAGTGCCTCTCTCGGACACGATCGCACGAAAAGGAAAATCTGGTTTGTGTGTTTTCACTGAAAAGAATGTCTCCAGAGTTGAGCCTTTCATCTTTTTCACTTCACTCCACACTTTTTTTCAAATTCAACCGAAGTAGGAGCTCCTGCACTTTTTTTCCTGCCTCCGGTGGCTTCTCCGAAACTTCGCGAAAGTTTTTACGCACCGCTGCTCCTGCTTTTTCACTGAACACTCCAGCAGGCATAACTACAAAGGATCCTTCTTTGTCCGACAGAAGAACACGTAGGCCATTGGTGGTAAAAAAATCAATAGCGGGATCATCACCCCTCAGTCATCATGAACAAATACCAACTCGCCCAACTTTTTACTTTACTGAGCTATTCTGTTTCTTCAAGTGCTTGCACTCTTGTTTTACTTCTCGTTCATGCCTTCATAAATCACATGCCGGAGTAGATTACAAAAATACTGACAGAAAATGCTGCTGGCTGCGACACTACCTCTCTAGTTCGATTGATATTGATGCTGTCAAAGGTAGTGCGCCCACATCAAATTAAAATAAAGCAGTTCTGCTTAACCTGCTTAACGGATGCTCCGCGAAGATTCATGCCAAAAAAAGTTTTATTGTGGTGTGTTAGCGTAAAACAGAATGGTCTGTTCCTCTCATTTATTTTAGCATCTCGCCGTGGCGCCTGCGAACACGCTGTTGACGAGGCTGTTTTCGACGTGCTTGCAGCTCCCTTTTATACAGATGACTGTTGTTACTTACCTAGTTTATGCAAAAATATTTGCCTCAGCTGAATCACCTTAATTCAGAATTAGAATTACACCTGGTTTTTCGCAATAATATAGCGGTTCTGCGTTAGTGTGTTTTGGGAAAACAACACTAAGTAATGAATTAAAAAATAGTTAGATGTACGCAGCATTCGTGTTGCACATTTCTTTTTTCAGCAGTGCTAGCATTTTTATAAAATGCCAATGCAAGCAAGGCATGGTTTGTCCTTCTTGTGGCCCGAACGCGTAAGGCTGACTGCAGGGTTCTGTGATCGGTTGTCACAACTGAGGCATTCGGGAAAATTCCATACCATGAAAGACAGGGACCCACGAGGTTTAGTGTGCTTGTTGGCTCTGCGAGATAACGCCACGAAGTTCCGCAGACGTGGGTGTGTCCTAGTGACCCTGTCGATGTGGAGACGATGTAATGCTCAGGAGTAAGGCTCAAACAACTAATTTCACGTCTTCAGAATGGCGTCTTCAGAAAGGCTGCGGCTATCGTCCGATGTTGGCTAATATGTACCGTGAAAGATCCCTCCATTTTGATGAAGTTACCATGTATCTGGCACTGTTCCAAGTTTATTCTCTATACACGCGGGCAACGTTTCTTGGCAATGAAGGGAAGGCTAGAGAGCATAACTAAGCGTGTGCTACCGCTGAAGAATATACAGTAAAACCTCGGTGATACGAATCTCGTGGGGTTGCCAAAAATATTCGTATCATCCGAAATTCGTATCACCAGAAAACATGAAAAATTAGTATGCAGCAAAAGGAAGTTGGCATACGTTTTGATTTATTGCTTCTCAGGGCCGCACTGACGTCATGAACAGCTCTATATAATTGCCAGTAAAGTTTTTAGACGTCAACGATCATACTTGTGCTCGCAAATATACGGTGCGTGTGTGTGTGTGTGTGATTAATGAACCAGATGTGATGCGACCCGTGACCGCTAGTAACCCCTTCCTGATCTTACTACGCTTTTCTGCATGAGATCAGAGTACCTTAAGAGGCGCTTTGAACGCGATAGATGAAGGCCAGAAATTTGTACAATCGTTGTCCTTTGTTGCTGTTACTTTCTTATCGCGGTGGTGCTTTTTGGGAGATTTACGGCCGTGCCCGCACAATCGGGAGGTTTGCTCAAAATTCGGGAGTCTCCCGTGCAATCGGAGAGTTGACATGTGTGCGCGTTCGTTGCGAGGCCTAGCTCATTCGCCAAGACCATTCGCTTTATCTCTTGGGGTCTTCGTCCACTTTTCATGGGACTTCATGGATCCGCAGCCAAAGTTTCAGTCTTGTTTCATAGAACGTCTGATTACGAGGACATGGCTTGCATCGACGTGGTAGGCACGTGTTAACACACGCAGTACAAAGACGATGCTGTCTCGAGCACAGCAGCACGCGTCAACGTGTTGGGAAAAAAAAGGAACGCGACGTCAACGCAATCTTTAATCTAAACACGAAGGCGCATAAAGGCCTCCAAGGTACACGCGCACAATCTCGGAGGCTACGACGCACCGCTGACGGTCGCGTAGCACGCATGCCCGCACCCGCCGCGACTGCCGCGTCTTCCGCGACGGCGCGGGCAGCACCTGTGCGCTAGCGTACGTTCGTATCAAACGTCGCGGGGTGAAAATCGGTTCGCAGCAACCGTACTCAAATACATTGCAGGCTAATGGGCCTTGGCTGGGACCACAGAAAAATTCGTATCACACCGAAATTCGTACGAGCCGTGATCGTATCACCGAGGTTTTACTGTAGTCCCACAATTGCGTCCGTGTTTTCTGCGTGAGAATAAAAAAAACATTATACTTTATTTTCTACGGGGCACTATTTAAAAAGGCCAGCGCGCACCAAGGAGATATTTATATTTGTTTTACTTATTGCAGTGTCATTTCGCGTTTTTGCGCCGGCGAAAACGTCGCACATTTTATGTGCACCTCACAGTCAAAATAGCGTCTTCGTCTTCAGGTGAGCGCTCGTCAACTTCCAGCTTTTCCGACAGCTCGCTGAGAGAGCTTGTGACTAACTTCACTAACAAATGGCTGTCCATGCCTGTGACGGCCACAAGAATAATCAAACGGCCATCACAGGAGATACGGAAGGTTCACAAACCAAAACTAAATTCGAAACGCTCGCTGAACCGGACTACTTCGCGTAGCAGTACAAGTGCAGTAGCTCCGCCCACGTTGCATTTCCTTCATTGCCAAGAAAAGGTGTCGGCGAGTATACAATTCAATGCAATGCAATAGTACAATACAAATAAACATAATACAGAACGAAGTCCCAAAGTAAAAATGTCAGGGGGGCCTCCTGTTAGTACACGTAAAAATGTAGAGCAGGAAAGAAGTGTTGCTTTCGCATTCCTTTTTCATTGCCCTAACATCATTGTTTCTTCACAAGGTAACTGAGTGTTCTTCTTTCCTCCAGGTGCTTTTCGATGGCGACCATGCCATCGGAGTGCGTTTCATCTTTAATCATGCGATGTATGAGGTTTATGCTACTCGCGAGGTCGTGATCTCAGCCGGAGCCATCGGTTCTCCTCAGTTGCTCATGCTGTCCGGCATCGGCCCTTCGCGTGACCTGAAGAACCTACAGGTTTGTTGAAAACCAGCAGAAACTTTCTCGGAACCCAGCTAGAAATCGCGCTTTGCGCCACTGAAATCTAAAGACAACACACAATTTGCAGACACTAATCTACAAGTACTTCAAAGTACTTCAGTGCTCTATAAATCGCATAAACTTTCAAGGAAATATTTTCGCAAGCATGTAACTCTTCCCAAAGTCGGTTCATTTTCACCGCTATACAAAGCTGCTTCAAAATAACCAAAACCGAAGGAATTTATCCCGCCTGCAATGAATGCTGAATGTGTTGCTATTCTCACCCATTGCAGACACTGGGTAGCAAATACAATTTCGCTTGTATGTATGTTTTTTTCTATGCGGCGTAGTACGGAAAGGTTTTTCTAGCAGAGCTGTTAACAGGTTCTTTTACATGGCATAGCCAAGGGCACGCATAGCGGACGACAGTCACACGTACGTACTAATTTTAATTACAATTCTAGGCCTACATGACAGAAAACTTACTTTCTCCTAAGGCTTCTCTCCTCCTCCCTCCCTCGGGTTTCCAGTCAGCATTAATAAACTACGCAGGCATACTACACCACTTACGCTTATCGGAACCGGAATGCACGAGCCGGCCAAGAGATTACATGAAGAAGAAAAGTGACACCTACAGAGACTGTCAACTATAGCATTCAACAATCCGGCACGCTATTGAGACACAATCATTCTCAGCCTAATGTGCATTGTGTGAAAAAAAACAGCGCTGTGTCTGTGTGCTTCTTGTAAATTTCTGTCCTGTCTGAGCGCGCTGTTTTACGTTCAATATTTATCCCACGTCGTGTGGGCCTGCCTGGCTGATAGTATTTCAACGCTAAATAGGCGCGAATGTTGAATGAGTGGGAGGCAGCCTTCCTTAGCTAGATAATCGAGGAAAAAGGAGACATCGTGGAAGGAGCCAAGGTGGCCGCCTTAGACAACGGAATTTCCGCACAAAGGATCCAACCGCTAATTTTCTATTTCACTTTTCTTTTTCCTCCGCATAAAACGTTTTAATCATTAGAATAAAATAGGTTGCTGATGGATAGGAGCAGTGTTGGATTTACTTGTACTTGGATAGAACGAGCGCGATCAATTTCCCTGACAATCTCTCACGCAGATCCCTGTCATCCGTGATCTGCCTGTGGGCGAAAACCTTCAGGATCATATGCACGTCGACGGAATCGCTGGCACACTACCTTCGTCATTCGGCATTAGCTGTTTGGGTCTTTTTGACTTCGTGAAAGAGAATTCAGGTGAAGGCAATTTCTTTTGCTCCAAGTAGAGAAGTATAAAATATATGGCCGGTGGTTGCTGTGCCAGCCATTTTCACCAGCAAAATCCAGCACACTATCTTCTACCGGGTCCGGTAAAAATGTCTTTCAGACGCCCTTGTGTACTGCATACGTTTATGGTACAGCCTATAAATCTATTTGAGAATGCAATAAACAATTCCAAGCAGGATGGAAACAGGCTTTCTATTGGGCACTATCTGCGACATCTTTCCCAGTACATACTGAGGCGTGCCCACTGAAGATTCAAGATTGGGTAAATTTGTGGTCATTGGGAAAGAGTTTCGGCCTCCAATGCCCTAAAATAGGCTGAGACTGATAATGATCAGAATGATGACATCGAATATAATGATTTACTATTAAGAAACCTCGTTCTCGCGAGCAATTCAACACCTTGTGTGTACCATAGGAGCTGCAGTTTATTTACCAATTACACTGAATTCAAGAGCGTATACATCCTAAATACAAGATACATCCATGCAAAAGAGTCCCAATAGGTTTCACGTTCTGTGTACACATTGCAGATTTCGCACAGTAGCGGTGGATATCAAGATATGCTTGTCTCCTCCAAATTAGCTGCCTGTTGAAGGGTTTTAACTCCAACACGATTACCTCGTATTCTTCTTTTTGCAGGTCAGTATTCCATTCCTGGATCCATTGAAGCTCTTGCATTTGTTAGCACATCGTTTGTGAATACATCGCTGAAATTCCCGGACGTGGAGATCGCCTTGCAGTCCCTCCCTTCTTCGGGGAAGCCTTTGCAACGCTTCCTAGAAAACATGGCTCTCCGGGACGACGTAAGAAATTTTGAAACTTTCATTATGTGTAACCGATTTTTAGCCTCTGATGGGAAAGTTAAAGCATATTGGCTATTATAAAATGGAAAGCGCATTGACGAATACTTAGTACCCTGATTATAATAAAATTTCCATCCATGGTAGCTTTGCAGCTATGGTGTTGAGTAGCCCAAGCATGAGTGTGAGCTCGACGTCCGGCCAACATGACCGCATTTCTTATACCTCAAGTCTGTTAATTAGGGTCTAACTGGAACCTATTGGCGTCTATATCAACATTAACAGAAAAACGGATATGGCGATTCTGTCAAGCGATCTGTGGTACTCATGCTTGGTCGCCCCTGCTTGTTTCGCTTGTAGTGACGTGGCTAATGCACACATATGATCTATCCTTTCTTTCTATTCTTGAGTTGAAAGTCTTTAATTTGCCCAATCGGACACTTGCAACGACTTTGTAATAGCTGCTGGTTGAGTGTGGTATTCCTGAATATAGCGAAGTTTTTTTTTTCTGAGCAACATTTTAGTTGCTAGCAGCGCTTTGTCCCCTCGTCTTTCTAAGTCTCCGTTCTAGCAGCGTTCTTTTTCGTGAACGGTAACCAGTGTGAACTTTTCACTTGTACCCATAACCTTGAACTATTCGAAGTGCCCCGCCGGGGCGCCTGCGCAAGCAAACGTTTGGTGAGCGATATAACCACGAACCCGAGCCAACGGGGGTTTCGACCCCCTCCCACGCCTCGCTGCGCCTGGCTTAGACGTGTTCCGGGAAAAGGGGATCCTGAGAGTTCAGCCGACGACGGGTGCTTCGACCTTTAAGGCCCCCCGGTAGAGGCAACACACCCCTTTGGCCCCGGCTTCACGAAGAGGGCACCCCTGGGATGACCCACTCAGGGGAAATCTACAGTCGCCCTTTCTTCTCTCTTTCTCAAATATCCATCTTTCTCTTTCCCTTCAAAGCATCCCTGTCCTCCACTCTCTTCTATTTACATGCATTTTGCTGACGGCGAGGGCTAACCTAGTGTGGTTGTCCAGCCTTGAGTGCACTATATTCTATTATAGTAAAGATGCACAGCTGGCAAGGCAGGGCTTGCTTCATCGCAACCTCTGTCCTATCCCCTCCTTGGGCTCGGTAGTGGGTGGCTGGCACTGTTACAGAAAACGAATTCTTGGGCTCACCTAACCCATTCTCAGCGGATCTTCACCATAAAAGGGGGTGCAACGATGCAACCGTTCAGTTCATTTCGAAGAAAGAAGACTCATTTCCAAAGCACCACTTCATACACTGTGAGAGCAGAGATAAAAAAGCACGAAATATTTCGCCGTTGCTTGTGTCGAAGTGCCTCACTGAGACCATCGGAAATGGCTACAAGACAACCATAGATGCAGAGTGCGGATCTTCTAGTCGAGGGAAAAGACAAGTCGCAATTCCAGAATTTGACAAACCTTGTAGCGTTTGGGAAAAAACTCATCACTGTCACCACCCACCGAATAACGTCCGTGTAGCGTCTATTGTGGTTGCAGTGCTGGCTATCTAATTCTATATCAAAGCAATAATTACATATTTTTACTCCTACCATGCAGGCTTCATATCGAGTTAACGTCAATTGTGGTTCTAGGGTTGACTCTGCTTTTATAGCGGTGTAAAAAAAAACAATACATTTGAATTCCTATGGTTCAGAAACCTATATTGAAGCGTTGCTCGACCTCGGAGGAATACGATAACGAAAGTTACGTATGATATTCGCACCATCGCACCGTAAAGTGGACTTCATTTCGATAATACTGACGTCTGTGCTATAACGTGAGTTCTGACGTTGCGTGAGACCATATGTTACTCTTGAAATACCAGTGTACTCGACGTTCATGGGGAGGCTACGATGTACATAAGACTACTACGCTTACAAAAACACGTCGATCCACCTCCTAACACTTGGCTCAAAGCAAAAAAAAACAGCTTACACAATCACTGGCCGGCTCCTTCGCATGAATCTCATTCCCAGAAGACGTGGGATCTGCCGAGTTTGTTTGCATATTGGCATTTACAGAACCAACGCAGCTTCACTGCAGCCATGACTGCCGATATTAGCCACTTGCAGCTGGATTTTTCTTCGGCCAACTTTAAAATCTGTTTTGATGGTTTCTGTACCAACCAAAGCAATGCTTGACAGAGTGGAATACTGATACCTCGAATGAAATGCAACATGTATTATATTTTTATTGTGAAGTTTTAAAAAAATTTGTTTAACAGCGAATCTGTTATAACTCGCAGTAGTTTGTGCGATTTCGCAAAAAAAAAACGCAAGTGGGTCTGCGCCACAAGAAATGGACAAGCCCCACTGCCGAGGACAGGAGGTGCGAGTGTTAAACGAAAACCCTGATCGGTGGAGTGTAGAACGGGAAACATGCGAGAGAGAGAGAGAGAAAAAAGGACAGATAGAGAAAGATAAAGAAAAACAGAGATAAAGAAGCAGAGTGAAAAAGATATAAATAGTGTAAGGGAAGAGAACAGAGACAACGCCCGTACGCTAGGCCAGCTGTTCTATTCTTTCTGTGCCGCGTAAGCCCGTGACCCACAACCCAGTTCGGCTTCAATCATCACATTCGGCCACACTGCGTCGGTTCGTTTCATAAAAAAACACATGGAACGCGACTTGCCAGTCCTGCCGAAGCTCTCTTTTCTTGAGACGAGACACGTGCACAGAAAAAGTGTTTTTCCTGCGTTTGTCCGCACTCGTTTCACAGGTCGGATAACCTACACGCCACGTATTCTCACCCAACCTTTCAGTGATGACGAAAGGACCTTCATACTTCGGGTAAAGCTTTTTGCCAGGCTATTGCGCGCATCGTTGTACCCACACCTCGTCTCCGACCTTGTACTGCGGCCCTGGTCGGTGACGGCGGTCGTAGTACCGTTTCTGGGCCCTTTGCCGTTTGCAGCTGTCTTGCGTGCCCTAGCGCGGATGACGCGTCAGGCGGTCTGTCGTGAAGCGGGGCGCCCGACTTCTAAGGGAGTGCCCAAATTCTTGACGGCCGTCAGCTTCGAAATCTGTCCGTAGACAACTTCATAAGGTGAAGTTCCAATGGAAACTTGGAACGCCGTGTTTATCGCGTACGCGGCTGCCTGCAGGTGCTCATCCCAGTCTGCTTCATTTGGTTTCTTGTTGTTGCAGTAAGGAATGAGTCGTGCCAATAGGGTCTGGTTGTACCTCTCCGTTCGCCATTCGCTTGTGGATGCTATGCTGAAGTGAACTGATGATCGACGCCTGCATTTCTGAGGTATTGTCGGAGTTCACGACTTCGGTAAGTTGTTGCTCTGTCTGAAATGATCTTGTTCGGTAGGCCGTGCTTCCATTCAAAACGGTCCTGTAGAAATTTGATTACAAAGCCAGCGGCGAGAGAGGGCACCGCAGCAACTTCCACAAACTTCGACAAGTGGTCCACTGCCACTACAATGTATCTGTTCCCTGCGGCTGTAATTGGTAATGGACCGATGTGATCAATGCCGATGGTGTTGAAAATAGTGTCAGGGAGTGGAATAGGTGTTAGTAGTCCATGTTGGTATTCCGGGTGTCGCTTATGCTTTTGGCAGACCTCGCAGCTTGCGACGTATAACTGAACGCTTCTCTCCATCCTCGGCCACCAGAAACGCTCCTGGATCTTCCGCATAGTAGCTCGTCGCCCTACGTGTCCACCTTCCGGGGAATCGTGGATGGCGTGCAGGATTTCAGCACGCATGGTCGATGGAATCACTAAGAGGTGGCGTTCTTCTTGGTTGCTGGTCCAATGGCGTCGATACAATGTTCTTCCGCGGAGGACAAACTTTGAATTCATCTGCGTGTCTTCGAGCGACGTTATAATTGCTGCCAAATCTGAATCGTACCGCTGAGAGTTCGAAACATCCTGCTGCGAGAACCAAATCCAGCCTTCTTTAGGTTGTGGTAAGCTTTCCTCGCAAGGGTTCCGCGATAGCGCATCGGCAACCTGGTTTAGCGCCCCTGCTCGATGCTTCACGTCGTAAGTGTAGTCTTGCAGTCGGATGATCCAGCGGGCGAACCTGTGCTCCAGATGTTGCTTGGCAAACATCCACGCAATCGCAGCGTTGTCCGTCAGAACCGTGAACTTGCGGCCGAACAAGTAGTGACGAAACTTCTCGTCCACGCTCCAGACAACAGCCAGGCACTCCAACTCGTTCGAGTGGTAATGGCGTTCCGTGTCCGATAACTTGCAGCTGGCGTAAGCTACAACATGTTCAACTCCGTCTGGGTCGCGCTAAACGAGGACCGCTCCTAGACCAACCTGGCTTGCGTCAGTGTGAACCTCAGTGTCCCATTTGTCCTGGAAATGACTCAGAACGGGGCACTGTGTCAGACGGTGCTTGAGGGTTTGAAAGGCGGCATCTTGTGAAGGGCCCCACACAAACGTCGACGCTTTCTTAAGCATATTTGTGAGTGGAGCTGCTGTCGATGCGAAGTTGGGGACAAACTTGCGCAAGTACGACGCGAGACCTAAAAATGCCTGCAGCTGTTTCAAAGACGTTGGAGTAGGAAAGTTTTCTACCGCTGCTACTCTTTCAGGCAAAGGTTGAATACCGTCTGCAGAAATGGTGTGTCCTAAGTACGGGATGGTGGCCGAGAGAAATTGGGATTTTTCTCTGTTCAGTCGGAATCCGACATCGAACAGCCTTTGGAGAACTTCATCCAAGTTCCGAAGGTGTTCTTCCTCCGTTGTGCCCACGACCAATCTGTCGTCCAGATACACGACACACGCATGATCTTTCAATGTTCAGAGGGCAATATTCATGGCGCTGAAATGTACTTGATGCTGTTCGCAGCCCAAAAGGCATGCGGTTAAACTCGACTCGTAGAGACCGGAAGGTGTCCGGAACGCTGTTCTGCACTTGTCTTCTTGAGCAACATTAATTTGCCAATATCCCGCTCGAAGATCAAGTGATGAAAAGAATTTAGAGTACCGTACCGTGTCAATGGCGTCGTCGATGCGGGGCAGTGGGTATGAATCGGGAATGGTGTGCTTGTTTAATTCCCGATAATCGACACAAAACCTGAGGCTCCCATTCTTCTTCCGGACAAGGACGACGGGTGCGGCCCAGGGGCTAGACGATGGTCTAATTACGTTAGCGGCCAGCATGTCCTGCACTTGTTCAGCAATGACGGCTCGTTCGCGTTCGGCGTAGCGTCGTAGTGGTATAGAGATGGGCGCATGGCCATCTGTGGGTATGCGATGTTCAAGTAAGCTTGTCCCTGGGAGCTGCGATGTACTTTCCGCGAAGATCCGTCTATGTCGTTCGAGCAGTGAGGAAAGGGTAGTAGGTCCGTCAAGCTCACCTGCAGTAACTGCAGTAGTTGCGGAACCCGCGACTAATGGACGTAGAAAAACTCCACCACCCTCGATGACAAGCTGTACGTAACCAGACAGAAGATAATCCGCTCCCAGGACCATATCGGCGGGTAGGTCTTCGAATACGGGAACGGCAGCAAGTAACTTGCTCCCAGCTTCGGTGTGTAGCTGCAGGTCCACCGCACCTACAGGGAATGCGCTGCCGCCGAGGCCCCGTAGGGACGGCTTGGTCCAAGGCTGGAGGGTGACTGGGGCGTGACGGCGAAGCAGCGCCGTTCGCTGGGCTCCAGTATCCACGAGTGCCGTGAGCTCACCGATGCCGTCGACGCGGATCCGAACTGTTGGAAGCGGCCGGGCTTGGAACTGGATGGCTTGGCGCGGCGCTTGTGGGCAGGCCTCGTATCCATGCCCAAAGCGCCCGCAGGAAAAGCATCCGCGCCGCGTGGTAGCGGGTTCCGGTGGGGAGACTGCAGGAGCGCGGCGTCTTGCAGTTTCCTGCAACTCTGCCGCTTGTCGGATAAAAGCGTCGATGTCATGTTGGACTGTCTGTTGGACTGGCCGCATGCGTCGCATCGTATATGCCATCGACGACATACTGTCTGGCTGCCGCAGTGGGCCATGCAATATCGCAAGCTTGCAGGAGGCATACTTTGTCGCAGATGTATGCGGCAATGTCTTCAGTTCGGGCTTGCCGGCGAGACCGCATCTCCATGAAGCGAGTGTCATAGGCTCCCGGACGCGGTGCAAATGTGGACATGAGGGCCGCGCACCAAGTAGTCCATGAGGCATACTTGCTTCCCTGAAGACGATGCCAGGCTTGTGCAGCTCCTCGGAGGCGCCCTTCCGCGACGGATTTCTTCGTTGACTCTGGCCAAGAGTATTTTGTGGCGATAGAGACGACGGTCGAGACCCAGGTGAAAGGATCGTCCTGAAACCCGTGAAATTCCGGAATAGCAGTCTCAGGTAGCGGCCCATGTGCGGCGCATCCAATGGCGGAAATGGAGCTACTTGCTATGTTGTTGAGGCATTGCGTCAACACGCCCAAGAACCGGGTCACTTCGGAGTCGCAACCCTGTGGTTGAGCCGCCGTGGAGGCCTGCACGCCGTCCCCGGAAGGTAGTGGCTGCGAGTCCGAAAGCGCTCGTCCGCTTCGAAGGGTGATAGAGGCAGGCGGATTTACGGCTTCTGATGGCTCTGTGTTTCGCGACTGCGCCATTGTAAGGGAAGAGAACATAGACAACGCCCGTACGCTAGGCCAGCTGTTCTATTCTTTCTGTGCCGCGTAAGCCCGTGATCCACAACCCAGTTCGGCTTCAATCATCACAATAGAGAAAAAGACATTGAAAGAAAGATGTAGAAAAAAACGCAAGAAAATGATAGCGAGAATTAAAAGAGAGAGAAAGGGAAGAAGGAGAAATAAAGATAGAAAGAGAGAGAGAGAGAGAGCGAAAGGAAGAAATAAACAGATACAAAAGCGAGGTACAAGAAACAGAGATCGATACAGAAGAAAGAAAATGTCAAGAGAAGCAAGAAACCCCATTGCAAAAACCAGCACTGTTCCAGTACCCCAGCGTGATACCAGTACGTTTTTTGGCACTGGATCGCACTGGGAACACTGGTATACGCTCGAATTCACTGGTACTCCGGTGAAAGCACTGGGAAAGAGCTGGGTCACACTGGTAGGCGCACTGGCTTTGCCGCTGTGACGCTGGCACTCACTGGGAAGCGCTGGAGGCGCTGGAATTTTCACTGGCGTGCGCTGGCCCATACTGGAGCCAGCACTGTTTCGGCCAGTGCTGCGCGCTGCCTTTAGATCGTGCGCGGCGGAATGCTTTGGTATCGTTGAATACCGAATGTTTGATTCGATGGTACCGATAGATGCTATCCTAATGGGTTCGAAACCTGTGTCACAACTTCTAGCTTGGCAGAGAAAGACGATGAGATGCGCACTATTTTCGTCACATACGTGATATGATATGTGAAATCACGGTGACTTTTATTGTTTCCCTGTCGAATGTGAAGACAAATATGTTAATAACCAAAAGCAGCCAACACTGATTATTTTGCATTCTAGCACGCTTTTTTATTCATGCAGTGCCAATAACGTCGTTAATTTTTGCGGAGCGCGTAGCAGCAATTAATACATATTTTGTGCATGCCGCGCATATATATGTTTTCCATCCGTCATGTATTGCGGTGATGACATCACATTGTAATGTTTATAAGTCTGGAGGCGGTGGTCTGAACACACAGAGCAAATCGTTACATCGCCGTGCAGTTGGCAAGAAATAAATGAGCTCTGGCTTCACGACCTCTCCCAACAGAGGCCGGAAAAACAGCCGTCGTTCGATATCGCCACACCGGAAACGCATCTCGGGCAATTCTTGCACTTCCACTTACTTCAGCTATACGTTAGGTAACAGTTCAAAAGATTCCGAGGACAAAATGCAGATACTTCAACCATCGCAACTCATCTGCGCCGAGATCGGTCCTACCCAGTGCGACTCCCAGCGAGCGTTAGGCCTACCGTGGCGGCCGAGTTTGTCGACATGCCATAGGCGCTTCTTGGTTAAGTACACGCAATTCCAACGTGTAAGATTTACTGTAAAGTATAGTCTGGACTTCCGTTGATCTAAATTAACCATTTTTTCTTGTGCACTGCATCCGCACAAGAAGCGACGACCATCGATGCGACGCGCTTTCAGCAACGAACGCAGGCTCACCTAAATATACAAGCTGCACTCGCCGGTACTTCTCTGACTCATACGTCAGGACACATACCTGTCAACTGGTACGCGTTGGTGAACTAACACACCGACATCTTTTTGCAACGAATTGTATTTGTTTTTGTTGAGCGGTTTTATAGTTGTATGTATCGATCGATAGAACTGCAAATCAGAATACAGGCACGCCCGCCCCGCAGTAATATCGTCGCTCGCGCGAGAGAACTACTCAGTATGAATTCATGTAGGCCGTGTTTATCGAACGAGTCATCATAAAGCTTCTGTACATATTCATCATTAGCAAGGGCGAGAAACGGCAATTAAAAATCTGCAGTAACAGCCGTCATACTGTACCCTGCTCCTCGGACAATTTGATATTTTTCGGAGTTAAGACGGGAATTCTTAAAGAAACTTAGCGCTCTTCCCATTGTGGGCATATCATTCGTTGCCGGCAGCCCTTTGTTTGTGTCTAATAAAGAAGCAAGCTTGATTTGGAAAGGAGGATCGCATCTGCCGTGAATACGCGACATCAAAATATGAAACGAAACGCTGTCTTACTGTATTGACTAGCCCTTTTACAGCGACGTCGGCATGTTTCAGCATGGCTTAGTGGTATACTACTCGCTTGTAGATTGATAGGTGGCGAGTTCGAATCCTCGTGGTGAAGTTTTCTTCGTTTTGTTTACATACGGCTTGCTTTTTTTATTGCACTAATGCTTTTTATATGCCTTCCTTTGCTAATATATTTATGTAGGGCACGTAAGCACCATCGTTTTAACGCTGTAGAGCCGTTTTGCGCTTGAGTACCCAGCACCTCCCAGTAGAACGCCGCTCCAGCGGCCCAGTACCCAGCGCGACGCTGCGCCCATAATCGGGCATGGCACTGGACTTTGGTAGCCAGTGGCGCTGGGTTTTGCAATAGAGAAGGCCACCTAGCTGCGCTCTTCCTTCAGGCTTGGCACCGCTTGTGCAAACCTGCCATTTTTTCCCGGCCATTCGCGAGACCTTCTATACGACGCCTATCGGGGAGCAATCAATTCGCTTCCTTTATTAGATTGGTTGGTTTTAGCCACAATCATCATTCCGTGGCTCCCAGACTGCGGAGGTGACTGATACGGCGGCGGTCGTGCGCCTCACACCCACAGCCATTAGTTTTACAGGCATCAGCACCACAAACTAAAATATGTGCTTCCATGTTTCCCGTTTCGCGCTGTGCTAAAGATAAGGCCGCTCTGATCGCTCAGCCCTGGATAATTTTGTTCCTATGATATAATTTTTATGTTTTGCGGACCAAAGGAGGGGCCCCGTAGGCGTAGAGACGGGTGATAATTTAAACGCCGTCTCTAGTACCAACGGAGAACACTCAGCTCGCCTGCGAATACGCGGAGTCTCTGCAATAATTCTATATTTTGTCCTGCCTGCAAACCTTCAATGTACCCAGATTAGCCTCCGCATACTTATTTAATGTCATTGTTGTAATGATAAATCACTTTCAAGCTTCTTGCTGGGACTTCGGCCTTGTTTTTGATTAAATGTTGAAGCTGCTAATATGCCCACGTGACACACTTGTGAGCGTTAACGTAATTAACTTGAATTAGCCGTACAAAAAATAATTTATCCCAAAGCAAAAAAACGAATAAAGTGCCCCAAATCGCTCACAAATACATTACTCTTTATTCTTACACAGGTTTATGCGCAATACTACCTGCCCAATCGAGGACGGCACGGATTTGCTCTGGCTCCTGTGATGAACAGGCCGAAGTCACGCGGTTACGTGAAACTGAGGTCAACTAACCCTCTCGACCAGCCCATCATCGACCCGAAGTACTTGACGCATCCTGACGATGTAAAAGCGGCAGTTGAAGGTACATTGATTTGGATTGTACATAGTGTCATTTTGTGTACATAATCAGTCTTGATTAGAACCATATATTAACATACAACAAAAGGTTTTTGAATGGACTGCTTTCATTATATTGCAATCTGTCTAATTTGTCTAAAACGACTAACAATACGTCACCAACCGGATTGACGAGCTTTCTAAGACGACTACCAAGGCACCACCAATCGGATTCGCGAGCACTGTACTGCGCTACAAAAATATTTTCAAAAGTGCTCCTTCCTCTTCAAACAGCAACAGCGGAGCCAGCTGCCGCGGAACTTAGTGCGCTACATTTGGATAATTTCCTTGTATGGCTGCGTTTATTTCTTTTGTAACTAAATATATTATATCTTATTATGTTATTTTTACTGTACTTATCTCCATTTGAAGTAGTCTTCTTAGTTTGCTCGTATGCCTAACATGGCATTTTAGTGGCATTGTTTCACTCTTTTTCATGATGAAATGCTTGTCCTGCCTGTGCCTGAACAACAGTCGTAGTAGTCTACTATTGAAAAATTACACCATCTCCCGCTAAAGGGAATCATGAGGCGATGCGAAGCAGCGTTTCGGCATGTCGAGACCGCGTTTCAGACGGGGAGGGAGTGGGGGAGAGGAAGTAGATGAGACAGGGGAGAGGAAATTGAAGTGGAGGGGGGAGGGGAGAGGGGGAGAGGATAGGGAGGTGGGCGTGAAGAGGGGGAGTGGAAAGGATATGCGCATGCGCAGTAGGGGTGGTCAGGCCGCACACCACCGGCTTGAACTCCGCCATAAGATGCTTCGCATCTAACAAGAAAACCGACTAGGTAACTATTATGATCAGTAACCTACCTATGTGTCATGTGCAAGCTAAGGTGAGTGCCGCGGTCGTACTGCTTTGTCGAAACGAATCTTCTTTGTCGAAGATTCCACTAAATCCATGAAACATTTTAGAAGAGGAAAAACTGGCAACTTTTTGTTTTTATTTTTGTGCATGAAACTTTTGCTAAGCAGTTGCGTTCGTGTCATCGAGCATCGTTGTAAGGATAAACGCCTGCGATCAATGAGGAGCTCGCCTAGAACCCCGTGGTGTTGGATGCAGGAGAACATCCACAACGTGTGGCGCACAAACAGTGGGTTGGACTGGCGTTGACTAAGCCTGTGCTTTAGTGCATCTCAGAATATTTATTCAGCAATAGGTTCATATGTTTTGATGGTTTCAAGAGGTCCTGATATGTCCACAACATACAATTCAACTCAAGGCATTGCAAGCGTGTCTCTACGCATTCACTAAATTTACGGCTGATGAGAATATAGAATTCAGCCTCAGCGCGTACAAAAAATATTATTGTAGGCTGTAATAGTAATCTCTTCAAGGGCAGGAGAGTTTAAATAAAGCAATTAGGTGTTATGTCAAGTCTTTATTACCTTTTTTGGAGATTGTTTTTGCTGGCATTCTCTAAAAAATTAGTGGACGGCGCGTGTTTTTCAACGTAGAAATTCCCATACACAGAAAAATTATTAAAAATCTAGGCCACCTACCACGTCGTTGAGTGCTGCACTCTAAACAAGGCACTTATCTCAGAAATATTGTCGCTGTTTCAATTAAAAAAATGTCAGAGTAGCTATTCACTAAAAGGGCATGATTTACCTACGCAAAAAGGCTCTTCGTACTTATTTGAGACTGTGCAGTTGACAGAACCGTCGCAATTTAATAGGAGTCACATTGACATTCTGAACGAACATGCTGCTGCGAAACTTTTAAAAGCTGTCAGAAAACGGTACACTTTATAGGCAAAATGGCCGTTTAAATACAATAAGAGACACATTGTAATTGCGCGCACATTGAAACAGCAAGTTGGTAAAAAGCGGTGTGGGAATATTCGAAAGTTCGAATAACGAATCAAATAGCGTTGTATTTGATCCGGTACACGAATCGAACAGCGCATGTTTAAATTACCGAGTATTTTTCGAATACTTTTTGAATATTCAGCACCGATGGGTAACCCCCAAAAGAACAACACATCGGAAGAGCGCGGGATCATTTTCCTTTTTTTAATTAGTGAATTTCCAATATGTGTACAACTCAAGCTTTTACAGGAATATCGAAGATTTACTGATCACCGGATAAACAATTTGTTGCTGCAAATTCCTGTATCGCCCAAGTGAATCTGTCCTCAATTCATTAAAATTATCATGTGTTTCATGATGTTCATTTTTGCAGCATTGTTTTCTCTTGGGCCTTAGTACAACTTAAAGGCTGGTGAGAAAGTACCACCTCGAATACTAATGTCATTCTTATATTCATCATACACTTAAAATATACCTCGAAGGCTCTAGTCGCTAGTGTACATAAGCTTACCTCAGTTTACATGGTTGTGGTATCTTTTGTCGGTTAAATGTAACGGACATGTTAGTTTGGAAATGTTTCTGAATATTTGTTCGAAATAAAACATAGTTGTCTTGTTATTCGAAAACTATTCAAATAGTATTTGATTTGTGCTCGTATGCAATTCGGTATGATCGCTATTCGATTCGTATTGGATTCAGTTCAAAATTTCACTATTCGCACACCCCCAGTGAATAGGCATACGGTTACCATACTTCTTGGAGCGGGTCAGCCTTGATTTCTATATATCTTCTCCTTCTGCTGCTCTTTATTATTATGAACATCAATTTAGACAATAGACATCGACACATAACGGCTCATCATGGACGTGAAGGCTGTACCAGATGTCAGAGATAACAGGAATGGCTTGCGTAAAAAATCTAAATAAAAGTTACAATTGCCACCATCGTAGAAACTGAGGTGTCGAAATGACTCCTAAGTATGATATTTGACCGTCCTGCACGAGCTACTAGCTTTGGACGTCATCGGTTTTAGAATTTTGGTTGTTTAATAAAATTTGTTTCTCTTGCACATGTTTATATTACACACTGCAAGGAAATGAAGCTGGACACTAGCGCCGCCTATTGAAGCCTGTGTTATGCGAGTTGTTACCTCCTCTAAAGGAAGCTTGAAACCTATGTATGTAATACCGCACTGCGAGTAAGGAATTGCCGATTGCGCATGTAGTTCTTTTGCTTCTCTTTGCTAGGATGGCCTCAAAGATGCGCTACTACTTCATATGATCACTCATCTCAGGCTACTCAAGCCGTAAGAGCGCTCCCACAACAAGTCACGCGACGGTAGATACGTCACTCGCATTTGATTTTATCACACCGGGTGCCACACCTTAAGGCGCCTGTACAGCTTTGTACAAAACCTTAGCAGCGCAGGGTACCTGTCACGCAAGAAGCTTCCCCACGTAACGACGATGGTGTAGTACTACCGATGATGTGTTTCGTGACAACGGCGTTCTTCGACCACTCTCCCCGTCTCTCGTCACACGCTGAGGTGTTGTAGTGGTTAGGATGCTTGACTATTGACCCGAAGGTCGCCTGATCAAATCCCAGCCGCGGCGGTCGCATGTTCGATGGAGGTGACAATCCTTGAGGCCCGTGTACTTAGAAATATGTGCGCGTTAAAGAACCCCAGGTGGTCAAAATTTTCCAAGCCCTCCACTGCGGCGTCCCTCCTAATAATATCGTGGTTTTCGGATGCTACACCCCAATAATTCTTCTTCGTTACTCCTGTATTCAGAGTACACGCGAATTGTATAGAAAGCTAATGTATGTTGACATTTGTTTTTGTGCAGCTGGCACTAATTTTATGCATTAAAACGGGCCGATGTCTTTTTGGTTCCATTACATAATCGCTATCAGTGTAGGAGGAATGCAAAATACTTGCTGTTATGTGTCGATCGCGACATGAAGATATGGATGGATGGATGGGTGGATGCATGACTTGAGGGAAAGTATCAGCTTCCACATTATAAGCTGGTAGTTACATGTGCACCGTCACCCTCATAATTTAATTGAAAAAAAATGCGTTCTATGTCTGAAATAATATTCGCCCAGTAGGAAAAAAGCTTATAATTGCATAGCTTTACATTCTGCGTTTCCCGCCAGAGTAAACTTCGTTTTCGTACCATATACATTTGCCTCTTCCGCCTGCATTGGCCACTGATGTTTGAACTGTCTTTTAAATATCTTTACCGCACACCTGCTTACTTTTCTAGGGCTGTCCCTCAAGCACAACGCTTCATATATAACAAAACCACCATGCATTCGTTCGTTGTCAACAAGGCACCCGTATTGGGCGCCGAAACGTCATTTCTGTTGTTGTTTTATTTTAGTTGTCGAGTGTACGTTTTCTTCAACAATGATTTTTTTTCCTCGCCAGGCGAGTTTTCGTCAAACCCTGGAGTTCTTCATGTAGGTTTGTGCCGAGACACACCTGGATGGATATCATCACATTCAATTCAAACATGTTCTGTCGTTAGCGTCGTTAGCTTTTCCCCTGCAACTTCATTTATTTCCTTTCCCAAATGTTGCTTTATAACTACGATTTCGGAGGCACTCCGGCTTCGCTTGAATAGAAAGTAACGCCACGGCGCTTTTCTGCGGCGTCCGGCACTATAAACATCTTCCCAGCAATGTACTTTGTTCAAAGCAATGTACTTTGGGAAATTCAGGAAGGAAAGTCGTTGAAGTGTAGAAATACACAAAGCGATTCTCTCATATTTTTTTTTTCGTGAACAGGGGCGAGGATTGCTCTGCGCCTCATGGAGAGCAAGGCCATGCGGGACATCGGAGCGAAGCCTTGGGACATACCTCTTGCTTCGTGTGAATGGGCAGGCCCAATGTGGACTGATTCCTACCTGGCCTGTCTTGTACATCACATGGCTCACACCACGTGGCACCCCTGCTGCACGTGTCCCATGGGCTCGGATGGAAGGGCCGTAGTGGACCCTGAGCTCAGGTGCGCATTCTTTGCGATGAATTGGCATTCGACGACGTGAAACCAGTAGACATGTCGAATATCTGCGACTTTACTCATGTTTACCAGAAAACGGCCTTTGGCCTCGGCATCCAGCTATTTGCAGTGTACAGCGTGCATGTTTGGGCTCGTTGGTAATTCATGATTACTTGTATAGCGGAAACTTCGTACACGAGGGACGAAAAAAATTGCCGTACACGCAGGCGCTCACTTCCAACTAAATTTTTATTTAATTCACCACATTAGGGTTTCGCAATTTGAGCAAGCGTAGCGACGCAAGCACGCGGTAGCAATTCTACATATGTTCCCAAACATTAAAATTCAGTTGGAAAGTAGCGCTTGCGTGTGTCGCAATTTTTTCGTACCTAGTTTTGAATGTTTGTGCCAAAGAAGATATCTTACGGTGTACAATCGCGGATTTTCCTGCAAAATCGAGCATGGTTATTAGATCTCGAAAACGGAGGAAGAGCCCAGATGGTGGGGGGGGGGGGACTTTAGGCGCTTATTTTGAACCAGCACTTCCACTTAAACTTGAAAATAGCGCCAGGATGGAACACAGAATAGATGCAACACGACAGCGCCTGAACACAAGGCCCAACGAAGACTGACATAAACTGAAAAAAAGTATCAATGCGGGATTGTTCGTGCATATTAAAATTTCCAATTTTGCTCAGCGCCCTATATAGCCGCTTCTTTTTCAAATTTCAGTATGCATCAACAAGCCCGCATTAATACATTTTGTTTAAACTTCATCTCATCTGGCCACCTATCTTTCTGCCTCCCCCTCGCGCGTTTTCCTTGTCTTGCAATGCACTCTGTTAATGTTAATGGCCACCTTACTTTCGCGCTATATGCCCCGCCCATGCCCATTTCTTCTTCTTAATCTCAATTAAAATTTCGTTAACACCCTCTAGTTGCTTGAGCCACTCTGCTTTTATAATTTTCCTTCAGGTAACACTTATGTTCCTTTGCATGGCCAGCTGCGTCCTCCTCAATTTAAGTTGCACCCTTTTTGTAAGCCTCCAGGTTTCTGCTCAGTTTCTGCTCCATGGGTCTGCCTTCGTATCGATCACAAAACTCGCATATTTTCAGGGAACCTCTCACACTATAATTGTCAGTATAGAGATACCTGACGTTATCACATACGTTATGCTTATAAGCACACGTCAACGGTCGCAATAATTTTTTTCTGAAAAGCAGTAGACAAGGCGGCCCAAACACTTCGATTCTTAAATAGGGACCAGGTCCGTTTGACATGTTTGACACTAGATTAGTAGGTGCTCCTACGTATTCAGTTCACGCTTTGACGGTGCCTTCGTGAGCACAGTATTCGACATGGTTGCGTAGTGGTTATGGTGCTCATCTGCTTACCTGAAAGTCGCCAGATCGAATCCTGGCCGCGGCGGCAGCATTTTCGATGGAGGCGAAAATGCTTGAGGCCCATTTACTTAGATTTAGGTGCACGTTAAAGAACCCCAGGTGGTTGAAATGTCCGGCTCCCTCCACTCGGTGTCACTCATAGTAATATCGGCGTTTTGGGACTTTAAACCCCAACAAATAAAAGTTACTATTTGTGAACCAAAATTCGATATTCTCATCAATATACCTAAGTGCAGTGCATCAAGGAACGGGCATTGATGAGACTCGCTTTCTTCTTACGTGCCACGTAAGTGAACAAATAAATGACGCCAAGAAAAATATACAGACGTTATTTGTAGTCTTTAACTCTCAAGTGGTAAAGCATGTACGTTATAAATGTAGGCAATGAAATTAAAGTGGACAAAAAGACAAATTGTAGCTGGTGGGGAACGGGCTTACAGCCTTCGGATAACGCGTCCGATGCTGTACCAGTTGAGATACACGGGCGCTCACCCTCCCGTCTATTTCAATGGGTATTTCTGTACACGTAAACCTGGGAGCCAGCACCGCTGGTACCCACGACGATGAGTGTCAAACATTGTTTTTTTCTGCCTGCTAGCATCACGTAATAGGTCATATTTTTACAAGCTGGCAGCTGACCAATAATCTCTCGCATACTACTGGAAGGCATCGAATCTACAGGAACCAATCCCTAGCTATGGATGAACGATGGAAGAACAATTCATCAAGGGATTAAAGGCTTGTGTTCATTCTTACGTACAACTTGATGAAACCAACAGACAATGACACCCAGTAAAGGTGGTATAGTCTGGCTTTCAGGAAGTCACACAATGCGGCAGCCTACGTAACTCGGAGAGCAGATTGTCCATAGGCTATAAGAGGCAGAAAGAAATTTTAACGGACTTGAAACATCATGGAAGCTTTAAGAGGGATACTTAGTGTATGGCCTTTATGAAATGTCTGTGCTTTCGATAGTCACCACACAAAAAGCTGTAGGAAAACACCAGGCCTGAAGGTGTAAAGAGCAATGATTAGTATACTAGAAGTCGGGTGTCTGTTGCAACGTTATAATTATTAAAACCCTTTCTTCAAGTTCCCGTAAAACAAATGAACTAGATCCACCTGTTATAGCCCATTTACGCGTATACAGTCAAATACACGTAGAATAAGTTGGGTCATGGTACTTCTTTTCAAAAGCTAGCTATAAAGATCATTATTAATTTCAATATAGTATGTCTGAACAGGACGCATTGGTGATATTGTCACCATGTGCGGTGTCACCTTCAAATACAGTGAGAACGTCGGCGCGTATCTACTAGCAAGGAGAAACAAAATAAAGAAGAGCACGGTGGCACGAGGTGCACTCGCAGTGTTGGGTCCAGGCGCAGTGCAGTCCCGGGCTCCTGGACGAGCGCGACGTTCTGCCGGGCGAGACCAGTGCGTGGCAAGGTACGGAGGACTGCGCAGACGGACTAGGTCCTGGGTGACCGAGGTTCCGATGCGCCAGGTGCCAGTGTTCGGGCCACTGGTTGAATCAACGACCGCCGAGTGGTGGCGAGCTGTAACCGAGTGATGTTCCAGGCTTGGACATGAGCCTTTGGTTCCTGACCTACCGCGCTCGAGCTGTGCATGGCGGTGTCCTGGCTGAGGCGATGAACGCCGGTTGCCGAGCTGCCACACCACAGCTGTGTCAAGCATGCCAGTGCGGCACAGACGGTGTTGTGCTGGACGGAACACTAACGTACGACCGCCGCGCCTGGGTGGTGAACGACACGTCCGAGACAGGAGACGAAGCCATGTTGGTCCGGGAAACCGCTGGTCCAGGCATCTCCACATCTGAGGCTCACGATTCTCGAGCAGTGGTAGCGGCGTCTCTTATTGTTGAGTAGGAAACCGGACGCTACACTTCTGGCTGACCTCCCTGCCTTTCTCTCATTTTTTATGTCTCTCTGTACAAGAACACCATTCGCTCCAGACGCTGGTACATGTATCTCATATACTATGCCACTTTCATCTGCGTCGTGAATGCGTGGAATGTCCACAGGCGCCAGAGGCTTCAGTTGAAGGAGCGGCCACTCAAGATGACGACCTTCATTGCCAGCCAGTCAGAAAGCTTTATCTCTACAAGAAAAGCACCAAAAGGATGGCTAACCAGTCTGCCTTCGCCTCCTGTGAAGAAAAAACAGATCACGCCGAGTCAGCCCCAAGATGCTATTCGAAGAGACCGACTTGGACACGTTCCATTTGTGACGAGCAAGCGACTTCGATGCAGAAACTGTGTGCCAAGCTCTAACACATTTAGCACAGTTGCTTGCTCAAAATGCAATGTAACCCATCGCTCGAACAAGCAATGCAACTGCTCTGAATACCACAAGACTCAGACTGCAGCTGGAAAGGAGCTAGCAGTAGAACCTACTGTATCATATTTGATGCGTTCAAGAATTGTTCACAGGTTTCAAACCTTATTTTTGTTTTTGTAGTTTCGAACATACATTAGCGCTAAAATGGGGTACACAGCTTTGTGGAATTTTAATTTGCCTTAAATTCTGTTTCGCATATATATATATTACTTGTCTATAACAAAGAAAAACGATCCCTTAAAAGTAAGCTTCTTTCCTTATATATACAGACAATGTTACGCAAGGCATAGGGGCGCTGCCATCATGGGCTCTTAAAGAAATATTTTCTTATTTTGGTATCCCGTGACGCGAACTGATAAAGCAAGGAAATGCCGAATGCTCCCGCCAAACGGGTTTCATGTATATACGCCCACCGCAGCGGTGTTCGCTTAGTTGTTCAAGATAAAACACGGCAAGGTTAACAGCCTATAATAGTCTATATAATAGTCTATATAGTAAAATAGTCTATATAATGCGGTGAAAAGAACGATGAAACGGGCTCAAACAACAAGACGACCCTTACTGCTGCTTCATTGTCACCCATATTTCTTTTAAGTATACTTAATCTGCACTCGTGTTCCTGCTTTCTGCGTGGAAGCATATTGCCACGCGTTGAGGAAGCACGACTGTCGCGGCCAGTGGCACAGTGGCTGTCGTCGTTTCCGCCGCCACGATCATGGCCTTGGTTTTCCAGGTCTTGACGGGTAGGGGCCCGTTCTGTAGTGGTAGGCCTCACTACCTGCGGCTAGATCGCTGGCCGGGGTTGGCGTCGATATCTCCGCGATTGGGACTGGGTTCACTGCTTGATGGGGGCGTCCGGAACATGAACTAACAGCACCTCCACCAGATGTCACGTGGCCGTGACGCTGATTAAGGCAGCAGTCGGCGTGTCCAAAATGAAACTCTTTATTTGGCCGAACTTGTGGCCGTGAAACGGAAAGCCAACCTACAGCAATACACACTGTACACTGATAGTCTGCCTGCTATATTCTTATGGTGCGGGCTGAGGCTTTATTTTTTTGTTACCTCACAATAAAGATTGTACACTGATAGCGGCGAACAGACCGTGGGCCGTCAATAAACTCAACATCGCTGGGATGCGCCGTCTTTTATACATCATGCATCAAGCTTTCTAGCTTTATCACTGGTCGTTGCACGAGCTCTGGAATAATCTTGACTATTCGCGTCATGTGCGCAATCTTCACAAAATGATCTGCTACAATCTGGAATGTTCCCAGACATTCTAGTGCGGCCCGCGCAAGACAGCAATCACACGTGCACGGGAGGAGTTACACAAGCATAGCAAAAGAAGCGCGCGTGGCAATATAATATAATGCCGAAAGCAGGGTTTCTATGCCGTAACGGCACTCGTACTTATCCCATGCATCCCCACCGGTGTCATGATCTTCTGCGTCAATCAAATCTTGCCTATAATGTCTGCAAAGAGTGAAGTCCTGGGCTGCTTCATGTATTCGCAGTGCATATAACGCATACCATCTAGCTAAGCCGCATGCCTCTAGTTGACTGGCGTTTTACTTCATCGCGTATCGCCTCCCCATTTCAATCATTCAATTCATTGCAGGGTTCGGGGCGTGCGGAGCCTGCGCGTCGTGGACGCATCTGTCATGCCAACTATAGTAACGGGAAACCTCAACGTGCCTACCATGATGATCGCCGAGAAAGCAGCTGAAATGATCCTGCGAGACAACCCTTAAATTATAATACTGTCCTAATAAACACAAGCTCTTTTTTCTATCGTTCCTTTGGCACTGCGTTGACAAACCGAAGTAAAGCAGGCCACTGAGCTACGATATACCTGGTTTTCGTAGTAAGTGGTATTCATTGTTCAACTTAGGTCATATTGTTCAAGGTATTAGGCTTGATGAATCCAATTTGCAAGATTTGCGGTAGCGTTCCTTGATGTTACCTTTAAGCATTCTATTTTTCATCTTTGTTAGGAAGCTCCTAATGTCTTTGAATTATAGGAATTGCCTTAAGCCCTATCGTGATGCCGGAGATCGCCGCTGTAGTACGGTGTTTTACTTACGGCAGGTGTACCATTACTGGCGATCCAAGTTTAAATGCATATTTATATAACGTAGGTGGTACAGCATGACTGATCTTGGTGTTATATTCACAAAATATGCTTTCTGGGACCATTACAGCAAGAAAACGAGTCCGGGAAGCTGCACAAGATTTTGCTTCAGTCAATAGATTAACACTTTTGAATGTTAATTGGTGGGGCCAGTGGATTTTTATTGGCGCTATATTTACTCTCAAGTTCCAAATGATATTGCGCACAGCAGACTCAAATTACGTTTGGCACCCACAAAGGTCTCCACAGAAAACTGCGAAATCAAACTTTGTTGACATCCGTGTGCTTATATTTAGGTGCACGTTAATGAATCCCAGGTGATGGAAATTTCCGCAGGCCCTGCACTACGGTTTCCCTCCTATTCATATCTTGGTTTTGTACGTCAAACCTGAACATTTATATTAAACCCATAGACTTTCGGTGTGTCGTGTGGTAGCTGTTGGAATTGTTACTTGACATTAAAGGACGCCAAACAGGAAATTTTAATTTCTTATGCAAATAGTCTGAATGGTGCATGCCAAAACACAACCCGGAAAGCCTTGCCGATCGCAACATTCCTCATTCGTGTCTAAGGTGTGGTCGAATCTTGAAATACGTTAAGATCGGAAATACTTTGTAAACTCTCAAGACTCTTCACACTAATAAAATAACTATTTTCGTACCATTAACGTCTCGCAATTGCAATATGGGCAGTTGGTAATCATAGTTTTGAATATGCAGCTCTGAAGTGGTATTGAAAACTAAAAACATCTAGTGAAGTGTGAAGAGTGGCATTTTGAAGAGACGTTTGCGCCTGCATAAAAAAAGGGGGGGGGCGGGGGCAGCAAGTCATATCAAGTGTAATGGCCACTAAACGGCCATGGCATGAAACTCACGCCTTACACGAGCATGTACGCTGCGATGACCAACAGACGACACCAGCAGTAAACCACACCAATCATACTCCGGACGGCAACTGCGCCTGACTTCTTAAGGCATAGTGTTGCTGAAGATTTTGTACACATTGTTCACCATACAAGGAAACTATATCTTCTTTTCGATACCATGCCTTATTTGCCGAAAGGCCCTAGCACTCTTCACGTGGCAAGCAGACAAGCTGCAATGCAACAGGGTAAACCTGGTGGTATGGGTGAGAGGACTAAGCTCATAAATTCGCAGTTTAATACTAAAACGAAAGAAGGATGAGCTACTCTTTCCTGGGAGTCATAGGGAAAGAATGTACGGTCTTTAAGGCGCACAGACATAGACATAAGCGAATACAAATATCAAGGTTTACCTGTGGCAGAATTTACGAACGCATTCTTTCGTAGATGTACCTTCCCAGTCACCGGTCACATTCGGTAATATGTCCAGCATCACTACTAACTGAAACTTTCTCTAAGGAAAAAGGAAAAACTTTATTGGGCGAGCGAGTTTGGGCCCTTTCTCATTCTCATTCTTTATTTCCTTAAAGACCCCACTAGGGGGTATTACATAAGGGGTGGGTTACAAGATATACAACAAGGTAAACACTTTGTTACATGGTATATAGGGATGTGATAGCTTCCATGAAGGCAGATGGGCTTGAGTCAGCGATTTCCTGCGCAAGGTCATTCCAGTCCTTGGCTGCTCGAGGAAAAAAAGAAGATGCGAAGGTGACAGTACGGTCATGAGGACGGGCAACATTTAAGGGGTGAGCAATGCCATAGGATATGCATGATAATGGCAAAATATACGGTGCTTGATTTAGCACGCTGTGATATAACTTATGAAATAACGATAAACTAGCGATGAGACGTCGATTGGAAAGTGTTTGTAGGCTAGATTCTGTTTTCAAAGATGTTACGCTGATATCATATGAAAAGGCGGAATGGATGAAACGAGTGGCACGATTCTGAAAGGCCTCAAGGGCATTTGTGAGGAAAATCTGTCGAGGATTCCAAGTGGCAGATGCGTACTGTAGTTTCGGCCGTATTAGTGTCTTGTATGCTAGGAGTTTGACATGCTGTGGAGTGCTTTGTAATTGACGTCATAAAAACCCAAACGCTTTGTTATCTGATGCGATTACTTTTGTCACATGCGTACACCAGTCAAGGTCATTCGATATCGTGAAACCTAAGTATTTATACTGGATTACTGTATTGGCCCGGGCCCTTTACGGGTCCCGGGCCACCGCACAGCCATTATCTTACGCCTGCGTGACCAGACCCAGCAGCGCCAGGGCACTCGCGCCCCGGTCCACAGAGCGAGGCTGTGCGCCCAGAACCTGCGGCGCAAGGAGGGCCTCCCATGCTGTGATGGCGGGCTGCCCCTGCGGGAGAGGATCGGCAGGGCAGCCAAAGATAATGTGGTCTAAGGTGGCGGGCGACTCTCCACAGAGAGTGCGCTCCGGAGGATGGGGCGGAACTGGAATAGGACTTCAGGGGTGGGAATAGTGTGGAGATAAGTTTGCGAGAAGCTTACCCTACGAGCGCGAGCGGGTATGGTCGCGACAATCTCCACCGCCGCCGTGCGCAATGACACTGCGGCCGCGTTGGTCGTCGCTCCGACACGGCGCAGAAAAGGCGCTCGAGGCAGGTTGTCAAAATACACGAGTTTATTAGGCCAGAGTGCAGAATCATGAGCTTGCAGGCCGTACAGGGAAACTCCGCGAGACCAATTCAGTGTACGCTAGCCGGTGGCGCTACGACTATCACACGAAGGACAGCGGTCGAGCGGACGAACGAGAAGCCGCCTGCCAGAGCAGCGTGTCAAACCCTCATGCTGGCCTGAGAGCTTCTGACGCAGCGAATCAGCACCAGACAGAAGCAACGTGTAGACTGAAGCAAGCTCATGTGGAGAGGGGGCTGTTACAGGCCGCATGGAATACAGCACATCACGGAAACAGAGAGCGGTCCTCTTGACATCACGGCCGTCTGTGTCCGCGCCACAGAGGTCACAGTATAACTGAACCGTTGCCGAATCTATCGTAGACAGCGTCAAATGAATGCGCACATCCCCTGTCGAAAGAATAGATGCGGCGCCAGCTTGATTCATCGGGAAATACCCACGAAAGAGCCACGCTCCGCATAGATGCCATGCTGACGCATAAAATTCACTCAAGGAACGATTCACGGTAGCTCCCGTGCTACCTTGACTATCTCAAATAAAACGCTCGAGATTTACTCCAGTCGAGGAGCGTTTCGAGAGAAGAGTGACTTGTGAATTTGGAAGCAACCCTCAAGGAGCGTTTCGAGTGAAGGGGCGAGTCGAGGAGCAATTGTGAATACGGGTACAGTGCCTAGAGAATGATCGAGGTTTAACTGTATAAACGAGAGATGCGTGCGATCCCCTATTCCCCCCTCCCTGCGGCGCCGCCTTCGCCGCTAAGCGCCGCCATAGGTAGTGCGCGCCCGCAGTCTGGCCACTTTGTCCAGTATATACTGGCTAGTGTGCCGTCCGCGGCCTTCCAGGTGGCACCAGATGGGATAAATGCCGGCGGCTGCCGCTTGGAGTGCTGCGGCGCGGGTGGATGCCACGGCGCCCCCCGTTCCTCATGGTGCGCCGTGTTTCCACAGCATCAGCGAGGGGGCCGCTGCAGGTTTGCTTCTTATTAAGCCGCAGCGGTTGCTCAGTGCTCGTGTTGGCAAGTCACCAGAGGTTTAAGGGCTTGTTTTTACTATATTAGGCTTACTTAGAGCTCGTCGCTTCAGTGTAACGCTTATACTAGCGCAGCTCGTCTTCGAGCGTCGAACTCCGCTGCTTCAGCGCAGGCAAAAGGAAAACGTAACTTGTAATAAAAAAAATTCTGCTTGCAGCTGAATTTTTTTCGGTAAGCAAACTTAGCTGCCTTATTTTATTGAATTGCAATATTGCCGATGTACCTGGGCGTCGGCAGAGTTTCGTCTTGTAAGGTGCAAACCCATGTTATCGTGTGGGAGAGGGAGGAGCGTTTGTGTGACTTCGATAGTCTAGTCACTGTAACTTTGGTAGAGGGCAAGTGCTGTTATGGCTTTAGCGGTGAGGGTGGGGTTCAAGTAGCTGTTTTGCACACCTTGCTGACGCCCGTGCAGACGTTGTATTGGCCTGTAATGAAGACTGCTGGTGTTCCATGTCAAAATCATGCAGTTCTTTTTAATGGCTAGCATCAGGAAGTATACGAAACATCGTTTTTTTTAAGGCAACAAATATTTTATTAAAAAGTAACAACACCCAGATGTAGACATAAGACAACACTAGATCAAGTATTGTAAACATGAAGAATGAATTAAGTTATAGATCTTATGGCAGCGGCGCAGTTTAAGGAGCGTTTTCTGTTCCATTTTTGTTTCTCTCTCTTTGTTGATGCCTTCTACAAAAAAGCCAAACCTCAAGAGAACATAGAACTTGACAACAGCTACCAAAGCTTCTTTCTCATGCTGTGGGCATCCTTGTTGAGGAAAGGCCAGTGTCTGCAGCTGGCTTGAAAAGTCGGCTAAACTCGCTTCATGTAGCTTGTTTTTGTAAACCAGTAAAAGCGTCTCACATGGCCTTTACAGCGGTTGACAAGTTCTCACTAGGGTACACAAGGCCTCCATTGTCAAAATGAGTAGTGAAGTATGAGGCAGCGTCTGCACTTGCTTCAGCTTTACTTACACAAAGGCAGCTTGCGCACTGTGGACAAGAATTTTTTGCTAATGATCTTTCGTGCAACGTAACCTGCCACATAGTAGATCAAAGCACTGTTACTCTTTTTTCTCCGTGTAGCTCTGATGGTCACTAGACAAGAGCGACTGGATGACGTCCTCTGTGCCATTGATGCTTCCACGGTCAAGAAGGCCGTCTATCCTGTCCACAAAGCTCGTTGTTGTAGAGAGCTCATTTGGGCTGCGCAGATCTTTGATGACGTAGTTACCTCCTCTGGCCCACTTGGCTAGGTTGTAAAACGCTAGCAAATTGACAGTCACGAGGAACTGCGCAACTGTTGGGTGGTCATTGCACCCTGATGATTGTCTGATTATTCCAAAAAGGTTCTCTGGCTTATCCTGGCTTAAACGGGACGTGAAAAGATGTTTGAAGCGAAGTGTAGATGTTAGGTAGGACAACAAATCAAGGGGCATCTTGATAGTAACTCTTAGTCCAGAAACTGTGCTTTCTGTAAGAAAACCACCACCGGCTGGCTTTGCGTGCTGCTCCCACTCTTTCAAGTACTAAAGGAACCCTATCAAGAAGTGCATGTTTAGACTGTCGGGCTTGAGTGCTTTTTCTCTTGTCCGTGATGTGATGACACGAATCAGGCGATTCATTTCGCAAAATCTACAGTTGGCTGCACAGTCTTTTATAAAGACTGAATGTGCTCCTGTACATAAAAACCCTTTGATGACCTGGTCGCCGAAGACCTGAAATGCAATGTCTGTCTTCATTGTTTCGAAAGAGTTTGGCTTAATGTGTGGATTTGTAATGCTGGGCATCACTTTGAGCGTAACACTTTTCCTATTAGCTTCGAAAGCTACTTGATTGATGCCACTGTGGACATGCCCGGCTGATGTCAGGTACCCTTTTGCAACAAATCCATTTCTCATGTTTTTCATTAAGTGCGGAAAATCCGACACACAGAACAGCTATCTCTTCGGATTGACTGGGTGCTTGGTGCTGCTCCGTACATGGCTTGAAGAACCTTGCAAAAAATAAAAAGTAAACATAACATATCTCATAAAAATCGACGTATACTTTATCCCAACTTGTAAAAAAATGCAAAGAGCGCGCTCTTAAGTAGCACAAAAGTGTAAAAACCATGCACTGATGATATTAGGGAAATAAAATCGCACCCTGTATTCCAAACAGCCGCCACATGCTTTTATTCCAGCTGGCACAGTCGCACGTTTTGCAGTCCGCAAATAGAGCAGCGTTTTCTGCAAGGATGGCCGTTTCCACAATGATTTTCGCCAGTGTCGTGGATTTCCCATTGGCATTGTACGCAAAACCACCAAGGATTTGTGTCCAGTTTCCTGCACAAACATGGTAGGGGTATTTTCTGAGAGTACATGCCTCATATAGTAGGCTGTTGCAAAGAAGAAGAAAAAAAGAACGGTAAGTCAGCTCACCAGTGAGTGGCTGAAAGAACACAACCATGCCATGGTCTGCCAGCACATTCTTCTGGTCAGCAGGTGTACGATCCCCGAGGTCGACAAAGCCGTCAATGTGACCTGAATTTCAAAAGAAAAGCACAGGACGTACATTCAGTCTTATTTTCTGCCATCTTTCTAGAACAGTTAGAATACTGGGGTGTTTCAAGAAATTCGCCGGAAATCCTTAAAAACAAGGAAAATGAGACGTTGGCATGCTGCCTTCACAATAACTCTTTCTGTAGCGGCAGGCATCTCAAGATGGGTAATTGAATTGCCTTTTTTGTGAGTTGGCACAGGCGGTCGAGGCAAATAAGTGTTGGAATTGAAATCCTTACTGAGGAAAGCTCATTGACGCTTTGAAATTTCGAAAATAGCGGCCCACTGGTAATTTTTGCAAAATGATGAAATAAAACCGAAACCGATGTACCGTAGAACGCAACTGCCATACCCGTTTTAAAAAGACAGGGCGTCCAAACACGGACACAAGAAAGAAGTCAGGACACCACAAACGCCGTGTTTGTGGTGTCCGTGTTTGCACGCCCTGTCTTTTTAGAATGAATACTTACCAACTAGCTCAGCTCTCTTATTCAAAATGCCATACCCGAGGAGACGCCCAGAATGACGCCGCTGTTTTCGACAGCGATTGCAGTGGTGTTAGTTCTTTTGCATTCAGCAACACATGCGCAGTGCATGCTACCATGGCAAACGCAGCTCGCACACCCACGAAGCGAAAGAATTCGAAAACTAAGATAAGAACGCTTGCTCATTCTGGTCATCTCGTAAAAACATTGCGCTCTTCGATATTTCGGTTTCGGTTTCACTGGCGAAACTTTTTTTATTAGTTTTTTTAATTTCCAGAAATTTTATGCGGCCGCTTTTGTGAAATATCAGAGCAGTTGTGGGCTCTTTGCAGGAAGGACTTCATTCTCCCATTTTACCTGACTGCATCTATTTTCTTTCATTAAAAATTATTTCAATCTCTGCATGCCGTAATGAATGTCTCTAGTCATCTTAAATGTCTGCCACCACAGTAGAAATAATCTCGAAGGTAGCGAGAAAACATCGCAGTTCCAATAATTTCAGGATTTTTGGATAAGCTTCTTGAAAAGTCCTGCATAGCATACACCCGATGAAGCGACCACCTGCATTGAGCGCACGGGAAGACGGCGTGCATAAAACAGCTATCAATTTCGGTTCCCCTTCGCATGCACAGCATACAGCGCGTTCGGTGTTGTATAGGATTTCATAGCAATTTGACCTAAATTTATACACGACATATATGGTGGCGACGGCGAAGATTCGCTTGAGTTACTGCAAAAAAAGAGGCACTTTACAGATCAGCTTAGGCGCGCATGCACCTTTCGTAATACATTTCTCTTTAACGAAATCGTGGCGATACCTCCTGTATGCACCCAGAACCTTCCAATAATATAGGACACAAAGCTATACTCACCAGTCGATTTTACATTTAGATGCTCGGAAAGCTTGATCTCGTCGATGACGAGGCCACCATGACGACTGTAAACATCCATGGTCTTCGTCTTCTCAGTCAAGGCATTAAAGATATTGACACTGAGGCCAAAGCCGCCCTTGAAACGCTGTAGGTACCTTCGCAGGCAACTTCTCCCAGGCAGTACCATAATGGCTTCTTTGGGAAGATGTTTGTATAACTTCGGGCTTCGCATCTTCATCATGATGCATTCCACGATCCATTCGTCGTTGTATTGCATGCCTTTATGCGACTTCCGTCGTGCAGCAAGGAAACAGCTCTTGACAGCCAGTTGCTGTTTTGCGGGAAGAGACTTAATTTTACTTTCAAACGCCTCTTCGCAAACTGCCTCGTTCTTCGCTTTCATACGAGCTACCTGTGTTTTTGCATTTCCGAATGTCTTCTTGATTCTCGACAAATTTTGAGAAATGTTCTGACAAAGCTTCTTTTCGGCATCATTTCTTGCGCTTTCCTTTCCCCTTTTCTTTCTCTTGCAGGTCTGGTTATAGGCGAGAACCCTCTGGTACTTGCAGTAAACGCAAGACTTCCCGTCTGACCGCACTGACAGCAAGCGTTTTTCAGAAAAAGACATGCCTCTGAATGAGTACTTGTGTTCGATGAAGCTAGCTTTAAGCCACAACCACCGCTAAGAGCTGTTATCGAAACTTCGCCCGAAGAATTCGCCCGAGTGTCAGCTTCTCCTCAATGCATGGTTGCTAGCGGCGTTTGGAAAACAGATACGCAACTCTGCTACCTAAAGGTAGCATATATAGTAACTCTACACCCACCTAGAGTTACTGTATATGCTACCTTTAGGTAGCAGAGTTGCGCATCTGTTTTCCAACGCCGCTAGCAACCATGCATTGCGGAGAAGCTGACGCTCGGGCCAATTTTTGTATTTCTCGACGCCGCCGCTGCAGCTCACTCAATTAACACTAGTCATCGACAGCCAATGTTTATCGCCGCCTTCGACACGCCAAACATGTCTATCGGCGACGCGGTAGGCATGTCGCCTGCAAAAATGGAGTGCGACTTCACCGCATAGCTGTGGTTGCTAGCCGGACCTATGCGCTACTCTGCTACCTAAAGGTAGCATATACAGTGACTCTACACCCACCTAGAGTCACTGTATATGCTACCTTTAGGTAGCAGAGTTGCGCATAGGTCCGGCTAGCAACTACAGCTATGCGGTGAAGTCGCACTTCGTTTTTGCAGGCGACATGCCTACCGTGACGCCGATTAACCTGTCTGGCGTGTCGAAGACCGGCAATAAACATTGGCTGTCGATGGCGAGTGTTAATTCAGTTCGCTGCAGCGGCGGCGTCGAGAAATAAAAAAAAAATTGGCCCAAGCGGCAGCTTCTCCGCAATGCATGGTTGCTAGCGGCGTTGGAAGACAGATGCGCAACTCTGCTACCTAAAGGTAGCATATACAGTAACTCTACACCCACCCACATGACAGCGCCCCTGGCGGCCACCGCGGGTATTCATCCCCACCGGCGGCACCCTCCCCCATTGGAAAGAGCGGGTGGACGGCACACTAGCCAGTATATTCTAGGCACTATAATATGGGGGTACAAGTGAAACATTGAAAAATTAAACAAAGAAACGTAGCGAAAGAATGCGGAAGGTACCACTTATTGAGGGAATCGATTTCATGCGGAGCAGTCAGCGAGTAGCCGCATGTTCAAGAATTTTTCGCTTTGAGCTAAGCGTCCCAAATGGATCGACGTTTTTATGTACAGCCGTCATATTAATGAAAGGAAACACGCGAGCGCGTGGCAGATAGCCTCGTGCCGTAGTGTTGTGCGGCGCGCTGGTGAAGCATGAAAATGAAAGGAGAGAGTGATGTCGTTCCTTCTACTGCCCACACTCCCATCACGAATGTGTTTCCTTTACGCTTTCTCTTTGATATCTACCTTTTGCTGGGACGTTTCAGCGACCAAGGATCGTTTTGTATAGGGACGGTCGCTATCACAGCTTCGGATTGTTTCTATCGCAAAAACATAAAGTGGTGAAGAAAAAAAAAAGCAAACTACAAGAAAGGCTGCAGGGAATAGAAGGAATTCATGTCGAAGCGAAGCGCGAGGAAAACAGGACACAGGAGAGGATAGTGCCTGTACTGTGTGTTCTTTACTGTGTCCTGTTTTCCTCACGCTTCGCTTCGACATGAATCTACACCAACTCGCCCAGTACTCTACGTCACATCAGTTCAATAAAAGGAATGGCACCTCTCTCACTCTTTATTTTCACATTTAGCCACTGCGCCGCGCCATATGCGCGGTTAGAGGCTATTTCCCACGCGCTGGCGTGTTCCCTTTCACAAAAATGACGGCTGTACCTTAAGTAGCTGTGCGGATTTCGTGGCCCTGCCAGCCTAATATTGCCAGCCACCTTGCAGCGCGTGGCCCTGCCAGCTCACCTCGCAGCGCAGACGCCCGTTTTATTAAGGCAAAAGCCTTAGATGCCTCATCAAACATGAAAATTGACCTTTGAAGTCGGTGTACCGCCTCCGCGGCGTCAACACGAGTGAGGGAAACATAATCACCACATGTGGGCGTCAGAGGTCGGCAAAATGAGAGACGTCGTTATGACGGCATGATGTACATAGCGTGAAGTAACGTCACGACGTCATGATATGACGTCGTTGCTTGGTGAAACGTGGGCCGACCATGGAAGCCCACTATTCCTTAAGCGAAGTTTTTTCAAACGAGGTGCTCGATATGGTGTTATCATGTGGGCATGTTAAGTACTTTTCGTCCGCATATTCCACTGCGGTCAACCGACGCTTGACTCCACCTTCTGGAGTCATAGACGTACATTTGTATGGGAGCGCCCAGACGTAGGGATTTAGGTAGACAGATACAAACGGTCGAAATGCCTCTGGTTCCCTAAGAAATTCTCCGCGTTGAGAACTCCCGGCCCGCGCAGAACACGCAGCAGAGTCACAGCGTAAGTTGGAGAAACAGCGTTAGAGCATGTTGTCAACTCTCTTAGGCCGGGCGCCTTCTGCAAGTACAGTTGCGGCCAACTATGCTATGAATCATTTTGAGGATATTGTTTAATTATGGATGACTGCTTTCTAATTAGATGGGACAGCTTTAAACCAACCATTATTTACGCAATAATATGGTGGGACGCCTGATGCAATTCTGCGCTTATGTTACGCAATATTTCGATAGCTGCTACCGTGACTCCTCTCTGAGAGATGACGACACTACAGTATGTTTTTTTTCGAAAGAGTTTAATACAGTGGCATGGAGAATGGTATTTTCTATTGGTGAGTTGTTTGTCTCACGACCGTTCTCCTGTGTGTTTAGAAAGATACTGATGTATTCGCTCGAGAGGTGACCGCGAATTCTTTAGTGCTATGTGTTCGTCATTGTGTCACGATGCGAGCAGAAGGAATATACTAGTTCTCTGAGGGTACCTAATTTCGCCCAAGTGCCATATCTATTTTGAGCAAATACCATGAAAGAAAAAGGGGTTCTGTGTTAAAATACCTGAATGCCATTGAAAATTCCGAGGTTGATGTCGGGCTCGATTTTTTTTTACTGCGTAAGTTGTTATGAACTCACAATAGCATCTGATTCAGTAGCAATCGCGTACGCGGCCGCCGGTGTCCATCGCAGCTAGCGTGCAGAGTGGTAAAAAAATCTAAAGCTCGCAGGCAAGGTCAAGCCCCGAAATTCTCCTTGGCAATCAAGTATACTGCAACAGAGCTACACCATCTCTTACAACTGCTTCGAAAAAAGTACCCATAGCGGGCTCATTTCTGCCGAGGAGTCACACAGCTGTAGCACTAGAGTTGTTTACGTGCGTGGTTGTTCGATAATTTTAAGAATTCGAAAACTTGAAGTTGGTAGAGGAGCTGGTCACACAGCGGTTGTCACTTCCATTTGCTATTTCAATCAGATCGGGGTAAGCTCGGGAGGACGCCCGGCAGAACTGTGCCTTGTGAATTTTGATCCTACAAGGTACTTTTTCTGCAAGGCGAGACGACATGAGGGAGCTTTGAATTTCATTCAAATATCGAATGTGATCGCTGTGGTCGCGCACTTAAATCCTATGAGTTTGCTAAGCAGTCGCTAAGCCCCCGCGGCGATTTGAATAATATTTGTTGTTGATAGTAAAATTGGATCCTGACAAATCGATGGACATTCCAGCTTCCGAGGGAAAGCAGAACAATGCGAGAATTTATTTTTAAACAAAAATGTGCGCAGTTTGCACTTAGTTGCGGAAAGCTTGGCATAGCGAAGCACGAGCTCGTCGCGCTCGCACTCCTCGTCGACCGACACGTCCAGCTTAGAAATGCGCGGCTTCCTCCTCACGAGTACGCACTTTTTTAGGACGCCCCATGACTCTCTGGAAACGATCGGGCACAGCCAGGAGAATACAACTTTAGTTTAAAAAATTTCACGGGTTTGGAGCTGGCCGCTTGTCTGCGGCGACCTCTTCTGCCCATGCAGTGACTGCTTTCTGCAGTTTTTCGTCGGCGGATCGTATTAATGTCTCCCATGTCGTTTCGGAGGGACCTGGCAGAAGCTCTCTGGGTGGGTAAAGGCCCTCGCATTCCCAGAGGATGTGACTTTGGTTTGCTATGCCAATTTTTGCATGTTGAGTCAACCTCTTCGCCTGTGAATATCGCTAAGCGGCGAGCAGTGGTTACGAGATCACCTCAGCTCACAAACTAGGGCGCAGGCTCTTCCCCCCTCCACACCCTAAATTGAATAAAGCGCAAGCGGCCACACTACGACAACTACAGACAAAAACGTACATCGCTCCAGCCACGCTAAGCAGAATCGATCCAGACTTTTCACCTCACTGTCAGCGCTGTACATGTTCTGGCTGTGCACCTTTAATGGGGGTCAGGATTATCAGACAAACCCTCCTGGGAGGCTGCCATGCGCAGCATGGAACTCAACAAGCGACTCCTGGCAGCCCAGAGGCCACTTTTGGACCACAATAAAGTTCTCACTCACTCACTCACTCACTCACTCACTCACTCACTCACTCACTCACTCACTCACTCACTCACTCACTCACTCACTCACTCACTCACTCACTCACTCACTCACTCACTCACTCACTCACTCACTCACTAGGGTGTTCCTTTGAATTCGGCTGAGGATAGTGGCCTGCGCTCTCGTGAGGTTGCTGTGCGGTATGGGGTATAATTTCCTGTCATCTTTATACATATTTGTAAGTTCGTTATAGGAGGTCACTGCCTGTCCTATCGGGGGGCCCGGTTCCAAGGAAAGCGCGACCCGGTTTGCTAACCCTGGGACCACTTTATGCGCTTCCTCGTTACCGGGGTTTCCCGAGTGAGCAGGGAGCCAGACCAGAGTGATTTTGGTTCTATCATTCTGCGTGAAGTTTCTCAGTACCTTGGCTGCATTTGGTCCCACACTTCCCCTTACAAAGCTTAGAATGGCGCTCTTAGAGTCGCTAAGGACAGTGTGGGTAGTTGGATACATAATGGCCAGCGCTATGCCCATCTCTTCGGCCTCCTTGAGTTATGCGGTTCTATTGGAGGCCACATTTACGATTTAAGTTCCTCATCCACGGCACTCGGGGTGTATGTGTTGTGTCCCTGGTTGGCGGCATCGACGAAGACCACGGTTTGGCCTTGCTTGTGCTTTTCGCTTAGCCTATCTGCTCTGGCTTTCCTCCTGGCGCCGCGTCTGCCCTCGAGGGTGTTTTGGGCATTGGTTTCATCTGCAGGTAGTGTATGATTGCGGGAGGTAGTGGTGCCCTGCCTCCCGTGAAGTGTATGGGCTGAATTTTCAGTTTATGCTGGATATGTAGTCCCTTCATCGTGTCTGGCAGCCGTGATATTTGTGCTGTTTTGTGTGTTTCGATCAGCTCTTCTAGGGTGTTATGCACTGGAAGTTGGAGGAACTTCTCCGTGCTGGTATAAACAGGCAAACCTAGGGCCCATTTGTACAATTGTTAAAATATAACCTCAATGTTATCTTTGTCTGATTTCCTGAGATGACAATAGGGGAAGGAGTACACTATGTTGCTGATCAGGCTATGCACTTTAGAGCGGAGGTTGCGCGTGATGTCTCCATCGGTGGGCGTGGCTTGGCTACTGCGCATGCGCGGCTTGGCCACGTGGTGCAGTGTCTGGTCAATCTGGTATCTGGTCTTTTTTTCTATCATTTTTCTCTCTATGTACTTCTTTCTCTCTCGTTGATGTTATCTCTGTCTTTCTTGCTTTTAAATGCGAAGCATTTCTTAGCGAATCTCAGGCAGTTTGCGCGTTTCTATCTATCTATCTATCTATCTATCTATCTATCTATCTATCTATCTATCTATCTATCTATCTATCTATCTATCTATCTATCTATCTATCTATCTATCTATATCTATCTATCTATCTATCTATGTAGCCACCTACGTCTGCGCGCTCTCCCGGTCGTCTCCATAGATTGTAATAAACCAAAATTTGCACAGCATGGGATGAGTTTATGATGAACACGATACACTGGTGAAGACATGAATGGCGCAAAATACGTGTCGTGTACGTCATGAAACCCTTTCCCTCAGTCCTGTGTGGCACATACCCGCATCCCAGATTTCATGTTATGCGGGTATGTGCCACAGGTGATAATTTATTTATTTATTTGATTTGTATACATACAAGCACAAGGAGGCAGAGAAAAGAGGGAGAGAGCAAGCTGGCAACTGCCACCAAGAGGGGCACAACGCCTGCCTGCTCTTTCGGGAGGAAGGAAGAGACAGAGGAAGGAAGTTAGGGGGAGAAAAAGAGGAAAGGAGATAGGAAAGTGAAGAAAAAAAATTGACGAGAAACTTGGACAAAAATAGGTAAACACACACACAAAAAAAGGAACGCTTAAAGACGGGTGGCCAGATCTGTTTGGTCCATAAAGGTCAGCAGAGCTCGATGGGCCTGGTCGCGTCGAGATACACAACCTCTCGGAAAGAGGTAATCGTCGATGGTCGCGCATTTAAGTCCGAGGAATTTATATTCCTTATTCAGCAAAGCCCGCTGCGTAGCAAACGCGGGACAGTGTATTATAAGATGCTCAAGTGTTTCACATGAGCCACAAGCTGCACACAACGGACTGTTCACACGTCCTTGACGGAATAAGCGTTCGCGCACCAATACTGAACCGACTCTTATTTTACATAACAGTGCTCTCGAACGACGAGGCAAGCCACGACCACGAACACGGGGAGGAAACGATCCGTTCGCGACACGCTGGTCTGGGTGCTGCTTTAGGAGGTGGCGGCGTATAAGCAGACGAGTGTTGTCCATCATAGACGAAATTTCTGTGCAGTCACAGTCATCATGATTACAAGATGAAGCGAGGCGATCAGCCTCTTCATTTCCAGCAATGCCCACGTGTGAAGGTATCCACTGGGCAGCTAGGGACATCCCGCGTGAGAGAATTTTGTGGACTGATTCTACAATACTGCATAGAATAGGGCTGTCGGCCCCTTTTCCGGTGAGTCTGCTAAGGGCACCACGAGAGTCTGTAAGGATGACGACTTTCGATGTAGGCAGTCCTTCTTCCACGTACTTAAGGGCGACATCAATCGCTGCGAGTTCCGCAGTCACTGATGATGACGGGTGAGGTATTTTAAACACTCGTTTGATGTCTGTCGAAGGACAAAAGAAAGCTGCAGAAGCGCCAAGGCCATCGCTGCGTACAGATGCGTCCGTTAATACTTTAACGTAATCTCCAAATTCTTCAAATAAGTGTGACTGGGCTAATTGGAATAGTGCCGAAACAGGTTGGTCACACTTTTTGCGTATTCCTGGAATTGACAGGTAAATGGGGAAGATGCATTGACTGCGCCCTTTCGATGATGTCACAGAGGTGGTTTTGTCCGAATTGCCAGTAATGCCAGTAAACAAAGCCGCTATTTTCCCCATGAGCGAGAGCGGGCGCCGAATCAGCCTATTAACGAGTGCTTTGCCATCTGGGGCGCGGTGCATACGCTCGATATGATGTAACGCTCTCTGGTCAGCTTGTAGCCTTAGGGGCAACTGGTGTGCTTCAGTGAGTAATGGAATAGATTGGGCCTCTCGAGGTAAGCCGAGCATGACTCGGAGGGCAACACGATGATCCCGTTCCAGTTGAGACATTAAACCAGGCGCAACATTCAAGACTGGCAAGGCATACATCACGCAAGAGAGTACAGATGATTGGTACACCTGTAGCGCTGTCGTCTGGTCAATGCCATCGCCCCTAGCAGTCAAGGCGGCCACATACTTGAACAGAGACACGATTTGCGCCGCACAGAGGCAACAGCAGTGCGCCAAGAAAGACGATCATCGATGATTACGCCCAGGTAGCGGTGTTGCTGTACCCATTGTATCGGTGTGTCTTCGAGGTGTAGCCTGCTCATGCTTCGACGGGCGCGTTGCCTAGGGTGGTAAGCAATCGCGGCTGATTTCGCAGGTGAAATGTGCAGGCCAACTTCCACCAAGTATTCTGAAGTTGCATCCAGAGCTCTCTGCAATATTCCACGAAGACGGGGACCATGGTGTGACGGACCGCTTACCCATAGTGCGATATCATCGGCATAAATCGCTATGCCTAGTGGAAAGTCACATTCTTGCGGTAATCGGCTTGGAAGTCCAGCTAGCACACTGTTAAAGAGAAGCGGCGACAAGACGCTGCCTTGCGGGACGCCACAATTAACAGTGCGAGATTGACTCGTTGCTTCTCCGACGCGTACTTTCAACCCGCGCTCCGATAGAAAATCATGCACAAAATGTAGCAGACGACCTGAAATTCCCGCAGTCATAAGTGCGCAAATAATCGCCCTATGTAGTACCGAGTCAAACGCTTGCTGTATGTCAAGGAATAGAACGTACGCAGAGTGCCTGCTTGCTCGAGCAGATTCCAGCGATGATAAAAGATCTGCGATGCTGTCGAGGGCTGAACGGTGACGACGAAATCCACTCATGACATCAGGGAAGAAAGAGAGCTCCTGTAATCTGTCGTCCAGACGAAACAGTACCATTCGTTCCATCAACTTCATAACGTTAGAAGTTAGCGATATTGGCCGGTATGACTTCAGATGTTGTGCAGGGCGCCCAGGCTTTAAAATTGGCTTCACCACAGATGATTTCCACTCAGTAGGAATCAGAGACGTTCTCCACACTTTGTTGTATTCGTCTAGGATACCCTGATGAAAGGCTTCATCGTTGTTTCGCAAGGCTTGGCACGTAACACCATCTTCGCCTGGAGCAGTGCGACGATATGAAAGGCTGAGCGCATGGCGCAGCTCGTCGAGAGTAAAGTCTGCTTGATCCATCTCACAGGGGGGACCACAGAAAATTGTCATCGAACTATCACTTGTCAGCGAATTCAGGTCGACGCTTGCGTTGTCTCTTGACATAGGAGAGGCGAAAAGATCGGCAAGTTCTTCCGCAAGAATCTGCGGAGACCGTCCATTCGTTATGCACAAGGCTACCGTTGGATTTTTGCAGACCTCCGGAGTTCGGAGGGCCTTCAATATGCGCCATACACTTCCAAAACCGTTCGCCGTATGCAATGAGCTACACAATGCGGCCCAGCTCCTTCGACGAAGTTGTTTTGTGTGCCGCCGTATGGCTGCATCTAAGCGGTTATATAGCGTCCAATCAGAACTCCTTTTAGAACGCTGCGCCCTCCTGTAAGCGCGTCGCCGACAAGCACGTAGCCTCAAGAGCTTCAAATCGGGGTTTGGTTTATCTACGCTCTGCAGTCGTCGTACTGTAGCTTGTTGTAGACACTCCCTCACGAGTTGGAACAAGTTGTCGTGTGACGGTGCTCCTGCAATCAGCCGACGGAACTTGTCTCAATTTGTCACACTGTAGGCAGCACTCTGGCGGCTAGGAGAATGTTCGGGAACCAACCAAATCGGCAGATGATCTGAGCCCCATGGGTCAGCTTCACGTGACCAGGTAAAGCATACATCTCTCGTTGATATGGCAAGGTCAATGGTGGATTGTTGCTTTCCTCTGCCGACAAATGTGGATGATCTGTCATTAAGTGTCTGCAGCTCATGTTTAACAATAAGCTCATTGATTTCCACTCAACGATTGTCTTGTGGGCGAGAACACCAACGAGGATGGTGAGCATTAAAGTCTCCACATAGCAGAAATGACGGGCCACACCGGGATACAAGACACTCCAGTAACGTGATGTCCGAAGATCGTGTCGGTCGAAAATACATGCTCGCCACAGTCGTAATTGTGCCCCTGAGACTCACAGCAGCAGCTGCACACTCAAAATCGGCATCGCATATGTCACTTGCGTCAATAACTGAGAAATGTAGGTCAGCTCGTATGTACAATGACGCTTTTGAAGCATTTCGCGGATGCGTGGTGTCCGTGCACTGGAAAGACCCACATGCCGGCGCCGTGCATCGAGCGTTGCTGTGAACGCCTACATAGCCTGGAAGTCGGAGTTCATCTTTTCTTACGTTGGTTTCTTGAAGAGCTATAACATCCGGCGGGGCGTTCATTGCAAGGAGCCTAAGGACTAAATCAGCATGACGCGGTCGTAGAGACCTGACATTCCACTGCAGTACACAGGGACGGGGCTTTCGACGAGTGTTCATGTTTTTAGTGAAGGCCGTCGATAACTGGAACGAGAGCCTCCAAAAGCTGTTCTGCGGCTAATGCTGCTGGTGTTTGACGACCGGCGAGCAGAGATCTGACGACGTTAACAAGCATATTAAGCAGATTGATAAGTTGGGCATTGTCGTTGACTGAAGCCGTTTTGGGCGCCCTATTTACAGTATTTTCTGTTGTAGACGGGGCCTTGTCGAAAGCTGGTTCTGACGTTTTCGGCGGAGCGACCTTTGAAGTGGTGACCGGATCCGACGGTTTTGATGGAAGCGCCGGCCACGATGTTGCCGAAATGCAGTAATTGTGCCTTCCTCCGTCACTCCGATTCAAGCTGACTGTACTATTCTTCGAACGTGCAGGTACATCCTTGGTTGTGCCATTTGCAGCTGCTTCACGGCTAGTACATCTACGCATCTTGCCTCCTGATGCCTTCTTTTTCGCTTTCTCTTTAAGGACCATCAGTTTTTTCTTTAGCATGGGACATTCCTTGTCTGTTGCCAAGTGTTCACCATTACAGTTAGGACACCGAGATGTCGCACTGTCACAAGAATTTGCGTCGTGATTTCCGCCACATTTAGCACAGATGACAACACTTGTGCAGAAGCCTTGTACATGTCCAAGCTTGAGACATTTACGGCATTGTAGGGACCTTGGTATGAAAGGTCGAACTGGGTATCGCACTAGTCCGGCCTTTATACGACTAGGTAGCTTTTCACAGTCGGAAAAGAATCTTCACACACTTTGAGGAGCCGAGCCTTCGAGCGCTGATGATTCTGCATGGTGGCGTGCAAACGATCATGCTTTTCAAGACATCGTCTGAAAGTTCCAGGTCAACATCAGATATTACTCCGGCTGTTACATTGGCGCCCTGTGGTATATAAGCCCGCGTGTTGACACCGCATAGCTGGGACAAACCTAGCAGGGTTTGCACCGTCTTCTCATCTGTTGTGTCCACAGCAATGATATTTTTTCTAGGGTTGACTCGAACTTCTTGAATCAGACCAGGGGCCAGTTTGAAGAAAAAGTCATGAAGCTTCTGTTTGGAGATAGCGTTCAGGCTTACCGTGACGTCGACTGGCACATACGCTACTGTCGTAGTCACAATGGTATTGTATATGACAGTCTCTTCACTTGAGGACGATGTCGTAGACTTCCGTCTTGACCGCCGATGCTTAGCAGGTACAAAGGCATCCGAGTCATCTGACCTAACGTCAGACTCGGAGTCGGCAGCTTCTAATGCCACCGAAGAGCTGAGCTGCTTCCTTGCAGCCGCAGGCCTAACCCTGCCGCTACACGGGTCCACCAGTCTTAATCAAAGCAGAAATAAAATTGACACGCAAGGAAAGTGATAATATTAGTAAGAATTGTTGGGGTTTTACGTACCAAAACCACGATAGGATTATGAGAGACGCCAGAGTGAAGGCTCCGGAAATTTTAGCCATTTGGTATTCCTCAACCTGCACTGACATCGTACACCACACGGGCCTTTATCATTTCGCCTCCATCAAAATGCGACAGCCGCGGCCGAGACCGAACACGTGACCTTCGGGCCAGCAGCCGAGCACCGTAACCACAACACCACAGCGGCCGACGCAAGGAAAGTTACGGAGCTGAAGGCAGAACACCCCTGGAAGACGCTGGGCTATCATCCACTCGTCCACGTGCTCCACAACGTCGACCACGTGGAGTACGCAGAAACCGGGATCAGTGTGCTTCCTACAATATTTCTCCTGAGAGGACCACGTCCCTCATGATTACCGGTGACTTGAGCATTGATTTATCAAAACCCAACAACGCCTTGTTCTTAGACGGCATGAAAGACGGCTTGGGTGTGGACAGGGCATCACAAGACCTCGGTGCCACGTCCAGGACAGAAGGCATCATGGATGATTACTTCGTAAAGGCCATCCGCGGTTTCCACGAGCTCTACTATATCTCACACCTCACTTCACTTAGACTGTTCGTAGCCGCAATCACGAGCAGATCCGATAACAAGTCCTGTCCAGCTGCTGGTGCTCACTGATCACGGTGATGATGATCATATTCAAGAACTGCCAAGAACCCCTTCCACAGTGCACACGGGTTCGTGAAACGTGAGTGCGTTCTCCGTCATAACGAATGAGTATAAGCATAGCAACTGTAACGAAACCCTAACTGCAACTGTGACTGTAACGTAATTGCAGTGCGCGTGCCACTGGGCTGCGTATGTATCTAATGAAACTTTTCTGAATAAAGCTTAGTAGCGAGTAGCGCCTATCCTGTGCATCTGTATTCCTTCATTGTCCTATTCGAATTCGCTCTATCTAGTATTGAAGAATATGAGCATTACACATCATCTTACTGCGTTTGGTGTTGGTAACACCTATGTTTCTGTTGGCATTGTTAAGCAAGTGTAAACAACTGGTTACCTAATGCATGTGCAACTTATGAAAATATGTATCTGCGTATAACGTTTCCACATTTCTCTAGCGTCATTCCGTAATGTTTCGCTCAATGGGAAAAAGTGCGCCAGTCACCTTCTTGCGCAAGCTTCGCATAACATCGATTTTTTATGGAGGCAAAAATGTTTGAGGCCCGTGCACTCAGATTTAGGTGCACGTTAAAGAACCCCAGCTGGTCGATGTTTCCGCCGCCCTCCACTACGGCGTCCTTCATAATCATATCGTGCTTTTTGGACGTTAAACCCAGATATTATTGTTCACTAGTATGGCTTGGCGAGCTAGTTGGTATTGCATCTTAAAGGCTACAGCGCACAAAGACGGGGACAACAGAAGAAAACACAGGACGAAGCGCCGAATCGGCGCTTCGTCCTGTGTTTTCTTCTGTTACCCCGTCTTTGTGCGCTGTAGCCTTTAAGATCCAGATATTATTGTTTGTTAACAACCTAGCGGTATCCGCGCCTGTCTACCAGGCAACGCTGTTCCGCATAATACTTTTTTGTTACCAAAAACTGATTAGGTGCAACGTCAGCACCTGGAAACCTTGTTCCTGTTGTCACCACAGGAAGCGCTCCTCAATGCGTCTAATTCAGGCGTTAGCATAAAAAAATGCGAACGTGAAAACATGCGAATGATAGCAGAAGGCCAGTTCATTCATCGGTAATAGTTGTCGGCCACGTGACCACCTTCCGCCTAGCGCTCGCAAGCAGTTACCTCGTTTGCGAGCAAGTGGCCCACACGTGCTGTTTCGCAGCAGAACGTTTATCAAGCGATGCTTCTCGATTTTGCCTGGGACACTCTGGGGAGTTTACTTAGCGTATTTGGCTATGGCTTTGAACCGCTGCTTAATTTCCTCGGCATTTTGGAATCAATCTTTCGACTGGTCAACTTGCCCACGGATCTGGCCGTCGACACGCGCATCCTCTATGGCCATTATGACTACGTGATCGGTAAGCCAAGCTGCGCTGTCCTATTTTACATATTCTGCTGCGTCCATCATTAAGGCACGTGTTTCTCACCTGCGGCCCAATCATGCCTCGTGTCGTTTCGCGAACATGCACTGATGTGCTGTGGGGTGTCAAAGCCACCCTCATAGCGAGGGGTAGGGGGCTTATGAAGCCTCAAGCCTTACTCCCCTTCCCTTTCGATTTTACGTGTACGCGGCGGAAATCAACTTGGATTTTGTCCGGAATGTATTTGCACGATCGAGGGGACACTTCGCTGACAACATCCTGGTTCTGTGCTCGCTGTCGCCAGGCCTACACACCCTGATCTGCCTAACCCTGAGGACTCGATCGCACGCAGCGCGAGGTTTTCGTAGCGTTTTCGTGGCGAGCGTGTTCTTCGCGGCAACCCGTGTTGGTGTTGTATCTGACTTCGTAGTGCTTGGCAGGCACAAGTACGCGTCAAAACGAAATAAATTCTCACTACGAAGCTTCAAATATAAGTCTAAAAGTATAATGCTGAAAAGTTACACATACTAATACGTTGTAGTGTTCTTGTGTGTCTCAAGTTGCCGGCCTTTATCTAACGCTCTAGCTACATACGCGGTAGTGTACACCGTTGCAATATTTTTCAATATTATCGCGCAAACGTTGACCACGGGATACGATAGTTCCTAATGTGGGCGAGAAGTAACGAGATCGGCAGCACGACAATCAGCGTCATACAGGTTTTCCAAACACCTGATCGCACACATAAGGCTGAGAGTGCGTATACATCTCTAGCAGACGGCGCTCGTGCACCAGTGTGATCTCTGTGCTTGCTCATCATGTGGCAAATCTCGCCACGTTTCGCCAATGCTAGGCGCTAAAATGTCCAGGGGTCAATGCGCGCATTTTATTATAAAAAAAGTGCAAGGGCGGGCAAGTAAGTTTTAACATCCTTCAAACGGAAATGATGAGCTAACAGGAGAGCAAACATAACGGCAATGTAAAGAAAAATTGCGGCATTCCCACGCACTGTCCGAATTTATTTCATAAAAATCAGTCAGCGAGAACCTGCTTTCTTTGTTTTGTTTTTTTGGCTGTGAACTAAGCGTTAATTTATAGACCGACGTATATTCGTCAATTGAGCGGTTGTGTGCGTATCGTGGGCTTACCAAGCTTGTCGACTGCACTGGCGCGTAAAGTGTAGCTCATGGTACGACGCAACGTCAGCACACCCGTTAGAACACAGACGTCAGTTTTGTGACGTTAGGAACGAAGTCCAGGCTACGGTGCAATGACGAGCACGTGTTTAGCAGCGGTCGTTGGCGCAACAGTTGCTTGTCGGAACGGTTGAATACATTGCTTCCTGTGTTATAAATGTAGCGCATATTTTGACTCCATTATTATGGAAGAGGATAGCCGAAGCTGCACCCAGAATGGACGTTAGAGATGAACGACCATCATAACTGATGTGGCGTAATGGTCAGCACAAACGCTTATGCAGCGCATTTATTTGCAATCTATACCGCCTGGGTGCTTGGTGAGGGTCGTCGCAGCACGTTTGTCAGCGCTTGTCTCTATATTAAGACCGCCAGTATGTCTTTCTTTCGCAGAAACCACGCAAAGTGTCCTGTAAAGTTTTCAATGTATATTTTCGCATTTCCTTTGTTCATACTATAGGCTCTGAATCGCGTGTGGCGTATACTGGCCCATCACGACCTGCTGTATGCGAATAGAATATCTGTCACACGTGACGGGCGGAAATGATTTTAACAAGACTGTTTGTTGGCCTAGTTGGTACTTGCTTAGTGACATATTTTAGCCGCGAAAGAACACCCACACAAAGCAAGGAAACACACAACTCCTACACTCTTGTGGCAAATCCTGCATCGGGCAGACCGGCGCTGTAATAATGAACGAGCCAGCGAGCATGAACTCAATCTAAACAAGGACGGCTTGGCACATTTGCCTATGCATTGCAAAACCTGCAAGTGTGAGCCACATTTTAAGGAGATCAAGATTATTGGCAGAAGCAAGTATCAAACTGCGCGTGAGTAGATGGATGTCTATTACATGAGAAAGAAAGGAGAAAGGTGTATCAGTGATACGTCGGTGACATTGTACGGATCAGAAAAGAGATTGTTCGATAGCTGGATAGCCTAAGGTTGTGTTGAGGCTGCGCATGTGTGTATGTTGTATATTTATTTCTGGATTTGCGCTTAGTCTAATTCAGTTGGAAGTGCCGCCCGTCCTGTCAGTGTGTATTTCTTTGCTTTGTGTATGTGCTATTTCGCGGCTAAAATAGGTCACTAAGGGAATGGATTTCATGATGCACATGGCAGACATGTCAGTCTGTTAGTGTCGTGATCTGTCAACCAGGTTCTTCAAACACTCGTGTCCTCATATGCCAGTTTTAATATATACAATGTTAATAAGTCGATCACAACAGCACCCACACGTAGGCAGCTAGATATACTGGTGGGTAGATACGGTCACAGTGGCTTTGTTTCGCCTAGAAATGCTTCGTATTTAATTTATGGTTGCCAATTTCTGTAGCGTTTACTCTGTAGCGTGCATCACTTGTCTTCACTGGAAAAGCCTCACCCGCGAAATCTACCAGTATACAATTGCAGCATCGAGTAAATAAACGTTTTGTGGAGGCGAGTAGTCTTGTATGCAGGGATGAGCTGCTTCACAGGCAAAGTAATCAAGCTCATCTTCCACTTGTCAAAACTTTAGCGTGGTATTAGATAATCTTGCTTCCTTACCCGCTAGGTATTATTTATGTACAAAAACATAGGAACGTAGGTTACGTGAGCGTGATCTATACCATCAATATGATATTAGTATGAAAGAAAAACGAAAACAGAACAATAAATGCTGGAAAGAGTACAATAGCAAGAGAATTAAAATAATCCGAAGCACTACGTGCATATAGCATCTCTGACATATAAAAAGTGGGGAGCATTCAAGGGCGGAGTCCAACACGTACAGAGTAGTCACCTAGATTACCGCACATAGACAGGGGTACAGACAGTCGGTTATGCACTTGTATATAGCATAAGTCTCAGATATGTTGATTAGCGATACAGCGCTATATACGGAAAGAACAAAGTGTTGCTAGGGCCCTCGTGCAAAGCACTTTATTAACGTTTTGCTCGGGGTCCGACTTCATCCGAGTAACATATGTCGGTGGCGACACTGCTGTTATTATACAAGCGCATATCAAGTGGAGCGAAGGTTACAGCCGGCCAAATCTTTAACTAGCGTGCGCAGCGGAGACTTTTCTCCATGTCAGCGCCATATGTTCGGACAAAGATGCAAAAAAAATGTTTCGTGGGCATGTGCTTTATGGGAATGCACTTGCCGTCATTCTTTTTGTAACTTAATTCAATCATGTGGCGAAGACACACAGAAAAAATTACCGCTCTCGCACGCTAGATAAAGATTTTGGCGTGTGCACAAACATATTGTGATCGAAGAAAACGTGCATAGTCAGGGGAAGCGCCAAGTTTCATACAAACGGCACGGCGAGGACAGCAAGCAGATCTGTACACGCTACAGAAAAGAAGTAACTGATTACATTACAATTACTTTCTTTAAAATAAAACCGATTACACTTGTCGATTAGAGCTCCATAAAAGTTGCTGACTTGTTACAGAAACGTAATCTATTACATGTCTGTTACTTTTCTTGAAACGATAATTGCCGGAACACTATAAAGTAAGCTAACTAAGCCACAATGAACAACTTTGGCTTGCACGGTAAGAATGAAGGCAGGAGGCTTGCGTGATGGCTGGGAAGCTTACTCTGGCTTCTGTTATATGGTGTTACATTTTGTTAGCTTTCAACACGAGTTGTTTTTCCAAGTTCTCGTCGCTCATTCTTCCACGTTTCCTCGTTAAGAGGTCAGCTGCTACACTGAACACTCTCTCAATGCATGCGCTGGAGCGAAGGGTCGTATTATAACGTAGAAACCCTTTGCACGCTAGCTTTTAGATGCGCTACGCTTTTCCATGTCATAGTGTCCCTGTCATCTATGAAGCGTCGCGTTTTGCTGTTGCTGGCGGCCGAGTAAGGCGTTGCAGGTAAGCCCAAGGAAAATGTGAAAAAATAGGCTCCGTAGGGATCGACTTGGACGATTTTTCGGATCATCCACATGTTTTGTACTCGGTATACGAGTCACTGCTGAGCGTAAACACGGTAGTATTTCCGTTCAGACTACCACGTTTTCACCACCCCGGCGGTGAAGACGTGGAGTTCTGAACGCGCCAGTAACTGCGAGCCAGCAACAAGTTCAGGCGCTTCGCAACGAGGAGAGTCACATTTCCAACTGCGCGACACACCATCTGCTGGTGAATGCGGACCAGCCCCCGGCGGCTGTCACAATTGTACCAGCGCATTAAAATACGAGAGCATGGGAGTCAAAGCCTGTCTTCCGTTATCGCGCTTTCTTGGAGAGGCAACTGATCGAGAAGTTCTCGTACGGCGTTCTCGTGAACCTGTAGCGAGCAATGAATCGCTCTTCCGTCGTACGGCCCCATCGGATTTCCTCGGTCACGTAGGGCGACTCGCGGAATCTTCGTCATGAAAATGCTACATCCAAGACGATGTTTATTCGAGAAGCGGCCATGTTGGAATACCGCGCCAAGTCACTTTCAAGCTAGCCCCGCAGCAGACTCGAAAACTTGAACGGACTACGACCGAGCCAAGTGACCCGAAAGTTGTAGAACAATTTATGGCGAGCGCCAAAGCTGTCTTGAGACTGGCGGAAGTCAAGCAGAAGCAAAGTAACATCTGTGCACTCGGTGTACGGAAAAAAAGACTTTTCTGATGATCCTAACTGGCTACATGTAGCCTTCTTTAATGATAAGCGTTGCCCCTCTTTTGCACAATATTGTACTCTCTTCGGAGATTCGTGGCAGGCGCCGCTCTCCGAAAAAGAGCTAACGTGTCTTTAAAGGGAGTTACATGTGGGACACGTCAAGACTCGCCGTAAGCAGTAACAGCTACTCCTTAAAGTGTAGCGCCAGATTCCCGTCAATTAATTAGTGTAAGGCACTGTATGGTTACAAGCGAGCGTGCTAGAGGGCGAATACAGGTAAAATATTAACGAATCCATGCGAAAAGTGCCATAAAAAGCTGCGCAGAGTGCTCAGGCGGCCCTTACCATTGGGTACCTCGATTCCAGCGCCGCCGCTTTCGAGGCGGACACATCGAGGCGCCCTGCCACACAGCTTCACTAAGCGCAGCTTGGCGGTGGCAGCTGTATTCGAGACTTTTGCACTTGAAACCGTGTTTATTTGATAATTCCGTATTTGAGACTATGGAAGTATAAATACTGTTTATTTCGTTTCATGAACTCCTCTACACTTCACGCCGGCTCGCAGTAGGCGGAGGCTCGGCGGGATGCGTACTAGCCAATCGCCTGTCGGCCGACCCAACCAGAACGGTGCTGTTGATCGAGGCCGGAGGTATGGAGGACGCTTTCGCGCAGGTTCCACTGTTCGCACCGCTGCTCATCGGGGACAGGTTCGACTGGAAATACTTGCCTGAGCCGCAGGAGCACGCCTGCCTTTCTATGAAGGATCAGGTGAGTGTGGGAGCGCGCTACAATCACTGGCACGTGATCGGTTCTTCACTTACGACATCTATTCCACCAACTTCGGTAGCGCTGCGCTAGTGAATACACATCGTGTTACAAATAAAAGAAATTCGGCAGATCCCACGCCTTCTCGGTATCGGTTTCATGCGAGACAGTGAGTGAGTAGTTTGCATTTGGTTGCTGCATTTCTGCTGCGTTTTTTCGGCTTTGAGCCAAGCGTTACGAGGTGTATCGACGTGTTTTAGTAAGCGTAGTAGTTGTCCGCACATCGTGGCCTTACTAGGCGTGTGGACTACACTGGCGTTTGGGTATCTCATGGTCTGACGTAACCTGAGCAATCACTTTAGAGCACAGACGTCTTCAATGCAAAAGTTGTAGCATTTGATCAGAAACATAGTTTTTAAATCTATGGTAAGATGACTCGCCTTAATTTTTTCCGGCCTTTCTTTAAAGCGCTCAAATTTAAAAATAAAGAACACGTGACTGCCGCCTAAAGCGCGCCACTTTTTAAATGTCCTAAAATGTAAGTTGAACGAATTATCCAAGGCTGCTTCGCGTACGTACAATACGGTCCACTGTTAAAGGGAACACTCAAAGCAGCACCTTTCATTTTGCTGGCCCTCTAACACTAAATAGACAGGGAAACATTGTTCATGCACTACACAAGTCTGTCAAAAATAGGCAGAACTGTCAACCACCAGTAATGTTATGCAAATCTAAGTCACTATGTTTTTGCAAGAGAGCGAAATCCAAACATGCCCTGCACGAAAGTGTTCCCTTTAACAGTGGACCCGTGTGTACATCGACTGAACAGGCTTTCGGTGACAGCGTTGGACGATAAGCGACAAAAACAGCATGCCGTTTCAACAACAACAAAAAGGTCTTCAACGAAAAGCAGGCAGCCACTGAGCCTGCCACACGGGACCATAGGGAGCATTTGATGCAGCGTAGGCCTTTTTACAGCGAAAGCTGTTATGAGATCATTTCACCGGCCGTTTTTGGTGCCGTAGTTGTCCGCCGCCCCTGCCGCCGCCGCCGCCGCCGCCGCCAGTGTCCGTAACCAGTATCGCTCGAAATAAGAAAAAAAACTAAATAAGAAAAAATATTCCAGGATGGAACGAGGTTCGAAGCTGGGCCCTCTGTGTGGGAGCCCAGTATTCAACCTCTGAGCCATGCCGGTGCTTGAAACTGTTTTGCAAAAAGGTCTACAGGCTTCATGTCGGGAAGGAACCACATTAGCATATGCAATATAGCGTGGTAAAAGAGTAGAATAAGCACCAAGCGTCGTACAACGCGAATTCTGTAACCAGGCGTCACACAATGCGAATTGCGCAACGAGTAGGTTGTTGAATGCTTCCAACCCATTACAAAGAGCTCTGCCATAATTCTTCATCGTCATCACGCACAGCATCAACAAAGTGCGCATAATGCCTTACATGCGTTTTGCAGGTACCACGGCTGTCTGTAGAATGACGAAAAATGGCACAGTGCCTACTGCCCTACTTCTCAAAAATTACAATGATTTATAGCGTAGTGGGTTCCTCGCAAGTGCACTTCTGTTGGTTGCCAAGGAAGCCCATAAGGCTCCCATGATCCATTTCCTCAGGGTCTCAATAAAGTCAATTCTCTCTCTCTCTCTCTCGCTCTACGTTTCTCCGGTTAAAGTGTGTTATAAAGCGTGGTGGGACAGTTAAATAACGGCCGGGCGTCACACAATATGCATTACGTAACTAGTGGGTCGTTTAAAGCTTCCAACCCATTACAAAGGGCGCAACCATAATTATTCATCGTCATCAGCCGTCGCATCAACAAACTGCACATAATCGCTTAAATATGGTACCTCGCTTCTCCTCAGAACAACGAATAATGTCGTGCTGGGTGCTTCCCAACTTCCCAAAAATTACGCTTTGTTGCGTAGTGGGTACGTTGCTAATGTACCTGTATTAGTAGCCACAGGAGAGTTTATAACGGGCTCTAGAAATGCCGCTCTTCCAGCTTTCGCTGTGACTGTGCTGCGCCTTCCGCGCAGGCCTGGCGTTTTTTCTTTCCTTTGTGCACCAATAAAGAAACACATTAGAAAGAGCGACGGTGACATCGTGATGAAGGACTGAGATAAAAGATTCACTCACGCGTGGCGGCCGCTTTTTCGTAGTTTTTTTTGAGACGGTATGCCCCTGTCATCACTTAGCGTCCATCGCAGTCAGCGACAGCCTGCTCAGTAGACCATCGTGCGCGGAGCAGCCTTTGATAATTCCTTCAACTTACATTTGAGGGCACTAAAAGCACCGCGCGTTACACTCTAAAAAAAGGGAGCGAGAATGGAGCAACGGGCTCCGTTCCTCCTTCGGAGCAGCGACTTTCTCCTTTGCGGACGATTTACTCGTCGCGCCCTCTTGCGGCAAGCGCCAAGGGAGAAACGTTTCTCCTCAACCACGTCACTTGCGCGCGCGCGCATGCGCACGCCGAGTTACATCGTGATTCCGTGCTGCGGAGAGCGCACGCTTTTTCGCGCTCGCTCGGCAGTCTCAGACCAGATTTTCCAGTGCTACCGATCTCGGCCAGTCGCGTGCAATTACTTGTACCTAGGATTGATGCGAGCAACACACGAGTGACGTTCATTGTTTTTGTTCTATGTGTTGAGTAACATGTGTGGCGGTTTTTTTTTCTTTTTTTATAGGCTCGGCGTGTGCTCGATGCGCCGCATACTTCCGTGTGTCTCGTGTTGTTTGTATACGTTTGCGCACGATCTGCTTGTCATAAATACAGTAAGTCCCGCTTCACAAAACAGTCTTGTTTTAATGAACACCTGAGACTGTACACCGATAATTCAATTTTTTTCGGCGTTAACATACTTGGCAAGAGCACGCGTTTTTAGTTTTACACAGCACTTATCAATACAACAAGCAATATAGAGAAGCATGAAAGTTAATTTTTACAACATTTTAGCACACGTGATACCACTGGACAGCGCATGCGTGAAAGTACGATGACGTATAATTGCTGGAGTTTGACGTGTCGAAACCACCGTATGATTATGAGGCACGCCGTAGTGTGGGACTACGGATTAATTTCGATCAACTGGGGTTCTTTAACGTGCACCCGAACATAAGCACATGGGTGTTCTTTGCCTTTCGCCCCCATCGAAATGCGGCCGCCGTGGCCGCATTTTAACGTTAACCTGCTTCATAATTGCACATATCTGAAAAATAAGTCAATGACTTCTGTCAATTAAGCCAAAATTCTCAATCACATGCGTTTTGGAATACGCATGCCATCACTGAGAATTAGGACGGACTTATGCACGCGTGCAGTATGTATCTCTCTTTCTCAGGATTTTGCTTTGGCGTGCGAAACTCAACCCAAAATGCGCTTCTAATGACAGCTGTGCACAGTAGGTAATCACTAACACTCTCACTCACCTTTGTGAAAAGAGTATTCCAAATCCAACGCAAGACTAACCACTGCCACAACGAAAACTACACAGTTGTCGCACAATGACCGCAATTTCACACGCCAGGCGAATACCGTGACGTAACAGTAGCAGAGCAGAATGTAGGTGCAGCGTACTGAAATATTACAGAATGCGTAGTGTGGGTAGCGTTCTTTTCCATGATTCGCGCGGTGTAGCGCCAGTTTCTCTGCTCAAGTAATCCAGCTGCCGCGGCGCTAAGAGGCACTGACATCGCTCTTGAAAGACCACCGTCCGGCGCGAGGCCATCTTGTCTTGTTTCTTCGCACGACCCGCGTTGTAATGTACGTATACACAAATGAGACGGCCGTACCGCATCAGAAGCATTGTCACTGAAGAGCCAGCAGTTGAACGAATCCATGGCCCATTGTCATACTTGTGGTCAACGCATAAATAGAATGTGACCCGATGTCAACGCCAAACCACTCATCGAAGTCGACGCGACGAAGGCGACGGAGTCTGAACGGCATGTTGCTGATCTTGCGCCCTCCCACAGTAACTATTGAAAATAAAGAAATCAGAGAGAGAAATTTCATCTGTGGCCGCTGTCGGAAGATGGCGCTACTCCAAAATGTCATCGGAATGGTATGAACGGCTCTCAATGTGGTCGTTTTCGCACTAACTTATTCAACTCTGTAATTATATCGTTCATTATTATGCGGCTTTAGATTAACTGGTGCGCTTGGCTAAGCCATAGCTACTATTTAATAATGTCGGCGTATATTGTGACGCAGCCATGGAATCGTAAAGAGTTGAATAAAAATGACGCACCTTTGTGCCACCATGGTCCACTGTAATTCATTGACTATATAAGGGCCAGCGCTTCATAGAGGGGTATGTGAAAGCGTCTGTACGTATGCGTCTGTAGTGAATGGTTTTATACATGCGAATGAATTGTGTATGTATTGAATTCATTGTGTGTACTATGTATCTGCCTAGTGAACGTGTGCGTATTAATAAAAGCTGTATCAACTTTCCGGTGTCCTTGAGTAATCCATATATGGGCCTACCTTCCCGAAATGCCGTGTGCAGTATTAACGTACGCCGACAGAAACAACTTTTTTTAGTATTGTTTAATCCCTCTAGATGGCGCCAGCTACCACCTACTTCACGGCCGCGGCGCTCTCACAGCTCCACCTACTTATATGAAGTTGAACATCTATCTATCAAAACTATGCTCTGCTGCGCCGGGATTGTTTTGATGCTACAGAATGTACAATTTTGGAGGCACAAACGCGTGGATAACGCCGCTACACCGTGTGACGCTTCGACAAATAAAGACAGCAAGCCTAACGTACAGTCTCCGGGTGAGAGCCCCTTTGCAGTATCCGTCTCTTTTAAAGTGAACGCCGTCTCGCTGGCCGAGCGAAACGTACGAGTTCCGTCGTTCCGTTTCGCGAGGTTTTCATCACTACAGGTTTGTCTCCTTGATTTTATTGTCATATCGTTCGATATTAAGCTCAGCGGGACCGTTTTTTGTGATTGCCAGTGCCGCATACTCTTTATCAATCGAGAATCGACGCACTCGCTAGGCCTAAGTCTATTGCTCGCTTCGCTGGCGTGGCGTCAGCCATCTTGATTTTGACGGTTTCTCCATTGAAAAGGGAGTAACGGTTTCTCCATTTGAAGACGAACATTGGGGACACCGCCGTTCGTGGCGTCAGCCATCTTGATTTTGACGGTTTCTCCATTGAAAAGGGAGTAACGGTTTCTCCATTTGAAGACGAACATTGGGGACACCGCCGTTTCTCCCTTAAAGGAGAGAGGGTCACTCCATTTTTTTTAAGAGTGTAGGCGGCAGTCACGTGATGTTTATGCATACAACAGTAACTTGAGCCTCAAAATTATTTTCAAACCAGAGGTGGCAATACAGAGGTGGCTAGAATATTCAATGTGATACTTTAACTGATTTTAAATAAAATTTCTATATAAATCTTTAACAATATTCATTCGTCAACACCATCATGAATGTCATCATGAACATAGTATAATGATTACTCTTGCTTCGGCGAGAATGGAGTTATAAGCGAAAACGCCTTCATCTTGTGATCAATCTAGCATCGATAGTCCCGTAAAGCACTGAAGTGCATGCATCATGGTAATTCAACGATTAAAACAAGAAACGTCACGCCTCTCTGTTCTAGCGTTTTGTTCCTTTCAGAATTGTCATTGCACGGTGCTTATTATTTGATAAATATTCGAAAAGCATTCGGTTTTTCTACTAGGCCCTATTCGATTCGAGTGCCGAATTTAATGAAACGCTATTCGATTCGTTATTCTAAGTTTTCGAATATTCCTACACCCCTCCTTTGCAACTTTAGTGCCTAGTGTTATATTTGGAGGACTGCTAATGTGGAAGATTATAGAAAAATAGCACGATGGTCACTATGCGGTAATGTTTTTCATTATGGTTAAAGTCTGTAATTGCCTGCATTAGCTGTGGCTGGCTCAGATGATCCAAGCGACTAGCCTTGTGCTCAGTTCAGGTACGGAAGAGCATTGCATTCGGTTGAAATGAAAAAAAAGGATGCTTCTGATATGGAGCCTGTACCTTATTGCACATCCTGCTGGACGATTAACGAACGCCTGCAGCGCAGAGTCGCAATTAGCGATTGATATGTTGTATGAAAAGATTATCGGTTATGTCACTGGCATAAAATGTAATTTTTTTTCCCATCCGAAGCCTCTAAAATATGAGATTTAGGTTTTATAGCATATAAGTGTTGTAATTTGGTTCGACAGTCCTTACATTGTTTGGCACGAAGATTACGTGCGCTAGTAGAAGTAGCTATGCTGTTGATAGGAAGCGGGTTGGCTTGTAAAGATAAATAGTGAGTGTTTCGTTGACATAGTTGATTTCATCAATGCACAAGAATGTATTGTTCTCTCAGGCGTCTGTGTTTGAATGTTTTTATTTTGCTGGGACACAAGTTTATGCGAACAACGTGAAAAAGTTCTCGATGTGGCAACTTTTTCTCAAGAAATTGCGACACGCCTTCGGACAATTCAGCTGTAAGCAGCCCTTGTGTACAGTGATACATTTATTTTTTCGCTAGACAGCGTTCAAGTTTCAGAAACTAAAATCATTTGTACCAATTTCAAATTGCATTGTAATTTGTGCCCCGAGAAAACTCTTCGCTGCATATGTATACTCTGTAATTCCAGAGGTGTCCGTGGGCACGCGGAAAAGCCTTGGGAGGCTCGAGCGCCATAAACTTCATGTTTTATGTTCGCGGGAACCGGCGTGACTACGACATTTGGAGGGACGAGTTCGGAGCGTACGGTTGGTCTTACGACGACGTGTTGCCTCACTTCAAGAACATTGAAACATCGAGAGTTCCAGGCCATGAAGGTGACTTTCACATTGCGCGCTGACTATCACGATACATATTCAGCGCAATAAAGGACAAAAAAGGCAAGGCATACAAGCACAAGCGCTGCTTACAGATCGACCAGCCCTACAATCTGTCACACTGTAGTTGTGCGTTGAATCGCTGCTCGACCTTGAGTACCATTCGCTACTGCGATGGCCATACCTTACAACAGCAACCGCATACTGGCAGAACAATGCTGAAGCTGCTGCAAGTCCATTGCGATTTTCACATGTGAACAAAGGGTTGGTTTCATCAGACAAGTCGCATGTACTGGGTGCCAAAACATACGGCGCTCATAGAGTGAAACGCGATGATTGCCGTGTATGGTGGCCGGCACTTTTCACACCACAGGCGATCAAACGGCAACCAAACTCTGTCCCCACTGGGAGACAAGGCTCTCGATCCGAATACCTTAATGAGACCGATCGCGAAACACCAGTGCTCACCTGCGCCTAATCAAAACCAGTCACCACGGTGGCCAATTATTGCGTTTCATTTGCTGAGGTCTTCCTTTTCATGTGTTGCCATAAATGGTTTGTTAGTTGGTAAACATACAGGTATGCAAGTCCTTGGGGTAGCCTCCGTCACTGCATACTTAGCAATTCTCACCGCTTAGCCTGCAGAGTTGGCTGTTCAATAAATTTCACAGGTACGATGCGTAGTAACCTTGCTCTTCCGACTTGAATTGGTTAAGTTGGACATGGGTGGCCACTTACAATTTTCAAAAAGATTTCCGAGAAATCCTCAGGCAAAGATGCTGGCAGTGTTATTAAACTGGTATAGGCTTTTATTTTGTTCTCATCAAATGAGAAAATTATCTACGATAAATTTCAGCCTTAAACGCACATGTTCCGCGTAAGAGGAAAGAGCCAAAAGAAAAATGCGAAGGCAGTTATACAAAAGAGAGTAAACGTAGGCATAAAGCCATGCTAATTATCCGTTTGTGGGCTTTTGTCGCAACCAGTGCTGAACAGCATCGAAGATACATGCATCTTAGATAGTATCTTAGATACTCTTTGGGTATCTTGTATCTGTATCGCGATACGTCTCGCAAAACGATTGTCTGCATTTGTATTTCCGATAGATTCAACAATGTATCGTGTATCTTAAGATAGAAGATACTGCTATGGAAACACCACCGTGCGAAACAATAAAACGTCGACCTGAATTCCGGTTCTCAAGCTGATATTGCTGCCACTAAGCCACCTGAATAAAACTATAACGACAGGGACATTCTTTTGCATTTCCACCACGGTGCTCCAGTGAGCACAGGCGACGAGGTGCGCGCGTCCATATTGGTAGAGCAGAGTCATGTGATGGCGCTCGAGCAATCTCGACAAAAACAAGCACGCGAACTTCTACGCGCTGCCTACCCTTTGTTTTCTCGATGTTTCTTTTCTTTTCTTTTTAGTTGGGTTGGTGCCATGACGCTTGTTCGTAGCCACTGTACTGTGCTTTGTACTGCAATGCATGCGGCGTCTTTCGCACAAGTTCTGTTGCCGCTATACCGTTGTTATCGAAGTATGTCTTGCGTGGTGCTTCATTACAAAGTCTCAAGACTGCAAGAACGGCGCTGCTTTGAATTTCGCAGCTTTCATACGTACGCAATTCGAAATATCTTGTGGATGTAAGCTTAACTTACACACGATGATGCTGACTTACACGCAAATGGGATTATAGTAACCGTCGCGCTATCGGTACCAATGCTAGATATAATAGAACAAGCATTTACGTAACAGAAAATATTTGACGTACTGTAACTTTGTTCTTCATGCTGAATTATTTACGAAGTTATTAGAACGAAAATTTCATTGTGAACAAAAGTGATATCTTTGCTGTCCTCCGCTTGCACACCGTACGTTTCCTAGTCATGTGCATAGTTTTTGCCCGTCTTTCTTGAAATATGCCTCTTGTAACCTGCTGCTTGAATATGTTTTCTTCTTTACCTTATTTTTTTAACTGCCTCCGTTATTGCTACTATTTACATAGCTGCATTTCATGTGAGTTTACTTTTATGCCATGGCGATGTTAAGGCCAATGTGTCCAATAATCTGAACGTGACTTCAGTATACAGTAACAAAAATTCTGCTTAAGGTTTAGCATAACAGCGAAATTGGAAATTACGATTACAAGACCCAATAGCCTGTATACAATGGTGCATCATTGACCCCACATGTACTGATCTATTATCACGTTGCGGGATATTTGGGAGAGGTCCAGAGAAGATACCATTTACTCACGTGTTATACAGATGTAAAAGTACCTTTTCATCTTTGTCTTTTTTTGGTGAACAAACTCGAATCATTTCATAAAAAATCACCGCACGCAAGACATCTTCATTCGCCCATGGTGCACGAATGATTCTTGATGAACGGAACTTTCCGTATTAGTTGGTTTAAGGCTTTCATCATGATGTGTGCTATAAAAACAAAGACTCTCCACAATTACAGCGCAGCACATCTGCATTTCTGGTCTACAAAAATCAGTTCTAAAACCCGATGGAGTTAATGCCTATAGAAGCTCACAATAGCGAAAATTCACCGTTGTATTCGCACCTCTCGTTCCATTCTGTGCCCTTCGACCTGGTGTTATCCATAACGCAGAACTGTCATGCATGATATCTTGTAATAAAAGCCCTAAATATAAAATAAGAAATAATAGCTTCGATGAAATAACCTCGCACATATTGATAAGACTTACGACACTGCCAGATAGACAATGATGCGCTCTTCTTAAAAACTGCTGTGTAGAAATCTTCGGACATTCCAAATACCAATAAACGTATGACTAGCGGATGATTGAAAATTCGCCTCTAATATAAAAATGCACCGTTTGTGTTATTTCTAACACAGAGTTGTATCGTGGCACTACCGGAGAAATACCCGTGGTGTATGCTAATACGCATACTCGTCTGAGCCAAGTGTTCTTGGAAGCATGCAAGGAAAGTGGCTACCCCATCATTGACTACAACGGAAGGTCACAGGCGGGTGAGTTCCCCTCTGTGAACTGATTATGGCGGTGGGCCATGAGGGTAACGATGCTTCAACATGGGCGTCCGGAGGGGGGGCAAGGTGGTGTAGGTGACGGCCCCCCCTCTGTCCGGAATGGCAGATATTTTTCTATACAGTGGCAATAAGCTACACAGCTTGACTAGCACACTTCCATCCCTTATATTCGTGTGAAACAGCCTTCAGAATTGCCAACCAAATTTGCACGTTGTCGGTCAGGTCACGGCATTAAAAGGACTGCCTGTTCTGGAAGCCCCCTCCCCTCCTCCGCCCCCTCCGCGTAAGCACCCCTCTGCAAAACATTATGCGGAAGCCCTTGTCCTTTAATGTTAATATCTACAGCGCTATGCACTGTTACCGTGGAAGATAATTACACGTGGCGACGGTAATAGGTCAAGTGTCCCTTGGGAGTGAGAGACTATTCGCAATGCGCACGAACTATAGGTGGCGCGCCGTGCAATTCAAGATGGCGCCCGGAACAGGGCCAACCCGTTTGTTAACATAGGAACAGATATGACGTGCGGACGTACAGCCGGTGCCACTTCCATCGGACGAAGACATGGGCTGCACTGAAATGGATATGAGACCAAAATACTTTCCCAAACCACGGAAAGTGCTATGTGCTCGCCACTTATTTATTTGCTGCGGTGTGAAAGGCTATATTTCAGCTCCATTACCGTGCATCAATGATCCTTTGCGAAATCCTGTGCGTGCTACTGAAACTTCATGAACTAGAATTGACGTGCAAACTGAACCGCACTCCGCGGGAGTACGTACCGAGCCTGACAGACGGATTATCCGCAGTATTGGCCGCCAGCGAATAGCGCCATCACTGCTACACGGGACCGCATGTTTAACGTGGTGATGGTTTCCAAACATGTTACGCAATCGTCAATGCTTGTGCAATCAGGAACGCGGAGTTACTTCTTCAACAGACGACAAGCATTCAACATCCTATTCAGTAGCGCTTGTATCAAAGCCATGATGACACTCTATCCGTCTTCAATTCACTCCCCTCGCATGTTGCTGGTTCGATCAGCACCATCGAGACATGAATATTGGAATGGATTGGAAGGGATGCTTTTCGCAACGTCGAAGAATTCGACATTGCGAATAATTCGTCGAACAACAATACCGTTCGGAAAGTACCGGTGAAGTACAGGAGAAGTTAGCCGAGATGCATGGATTGAGGCCGTGACTGCACGTTCCATCGCTCTAACCATTTAGCTTCGCTGGTCGAGCTCGAGCGTTAGCGGCATGCGGCGCTTCATAATATCCACAGCAATTGCGCTGCATGCAATGCACAAGAAAAAAACCATGCTTTTATTTTGATCTCGCTCAAGGATATTATATATTAAATACAATGAAAGTGGCTTACGAGTGTGAAAGAACATTAACGCACGAGGGGACGTGAAGTACAACTCGCTCCTCGTGAGTTAGCAGCTGATCGTTCATCGTCGCTGTCACTCTAGGTGCTTTCACAGTCTTCTACGTCCAGTGAAAAATCCTCGTAGTGGAGATGGTTTCTTTCAACATCACTGCTGAAAGCAATATGAAGAATTTCCTCCGACGAACAACTTCGACCACTCCGCGTCACTACGTTTACAATTAGAGAGACGTCTGGGCGCGGAAACCATTTTGCCCTCAAACCGGTGAACAAGCAAATCGCTTGCAGTTGGCTGCCACCTATTGTAAGGTTTGGGGTTCGGCGGGTCTCGTTACGGTAGCTGGCTCCCGCCGTCCGTCCCCATAGCCGATGATTTCCAGTGAGGAGGCGCGTTCTTTCAAGAAGGAACGTAGATTTATTTACATGGTTATGAGATTGGAGTGAAAAGAGAGAGCAGAGAGATAACGTCAAAAGTCTTCGGCTTTTATAGCCCCGAAACCGTCACTGCAGAAGCACGGGCAAACCGGTGTCAGCGTCTCCCGCCAATCCGGTGACCTGTCGTCTTGGCGTCCGGCCTCCCGAAAGGAGGCAAAGAGTCACACAATACACTCGCCACGCCCCGAAGACTCGTAGGTGAGAAGGTCGGCGAGGAGTTTCAGTCCAAATGGGAAAGGGCCGATGACCTCCGCTTCCACTGCCAGTAATACTTGGAAGAAGCGTTGAATGATGGCTGCCACGGGTGAAGGCCCCACCTGGGTTGATGGGAGCGTCTTCAACGGCGCAGTCCCACGCTGACCAAAACGCACGATAAAGCGGGTGTGTCGAATTCCGGAAAACACGCAGATCGCTCCCTCCGGCACGGGTTAATTTTCCCTGCTGCGGTAGGGTAGAAGGCAGATGTGGCTGGGTCAGAAACTCTCCCGCGGTGCTATCTCACGCAGAGAACAACAAGCCAAAAAGGGGTCTCCGAATTCCGACGTCCTTTTTCTGGGAAATCCGTCCACGGCGACATGTCCGCTCGCCCGGCAAAAGCTCTTCCAGGAAGAATCGGCATTCCTGTCTCCGTCTAAGCGCCGATACGGGGGGAGAAGACAGCATTCCGGTAGACAGCTGCACGCTCAATGTCGTCTGCCTCGATGAATTTTTAGGCCAAACGTAACAGCTCCTCCGCCGCCCGGAAAATCTCGGCTGGCCAGCGCTCACAACCGCTGGGCACGAAGAGACAGGCTGGTGATGAGGACGACGTCCTGTCTTCGATCCGCAACTGCGAACTCGCAACAAACTCCCAAACCACCTCACAATGATCGACAGCAGCAAAGCGAACCACACAACACAATGCCATGCCGCGATCAAGCGCCTTGGACTCGCTTAAAACTCTCCAGGCTTCTCAAGACACACAAAGAAATGAAAAACCCGCTACTCTAAAATTTTGGCAGAATTTTGTGCCGCCAAAGCTACAACACTCATGGATGAGGAGATGCCTACAAGATAGATCATTTTGGCCGTCCAAGCAAAACAACACCAAAAGCAGATATAATCTGGCTCTAGATCCCTGAAAACAACCAATTTTAAAACAAGTCTGCTCCTACCATCCGCACTGCTATGTAGCGTTACCTTCTCATATCTAACTACACGAAAAACAACCAACAACACAGCTTTCACACGAAGGCTGCCTAAAACCTACAGAAGATATTTGTGCGTATTCTCTACGCTCACTCAAAACAAACTCAAAACGTAGCCGCTATTACCTACTTGAGACACAACCTGACGTACTCGCAAATTTTCACAACAGATTCAGCTGCGTCAAACAACTGTCTGAAATGTGTCCCTATCCTTAATGTCCGGTAAAGCGTAAAGCTCAGCTTACGTGATCACACGACCTGTAAGCCATCAATGATAGTAAACAAAACAGAGGGAATAAATATCGCGTACTAACATGCTCGTGTGGTCAATGCTACTCGTCCCTGAGAGCCGCTCTGATAAAGAACGCACTGCGCTCTGCTGCGCTCTTTAGCTCTACACTGCTCGCATTCATACAGCGCTGAAACATTAAACCGCACAATTAGCCATACGCCACACCCCCAGTAACTAAAAGTCTCTTAACGCGCAACAGAACCTAAATGTTCACGAAAAACAACACGCAAAGAAAATAACTCTTGATGCCGTACACTTCGGGAGCACCTGACGTAATCTGAGTTGGATTCGTGCTGAATGCCCGGCCCCATATGCTTGTCAATCCTGACAGTGGTCCACTGAAATAGCCACATTCAGCGCCAAACCTGAGCATTTCAAAAACCGCCTTGGCTTTATTCTAAAACCTGCCTCCAAACTGCTCATTTGCCCCCTAAAATGGGTGACGGTATACTACTTCGCGCTATACATAAAAACACAAACAAGTGAAATTCAGTTCCGCTCGACAAACGCTACCACTGCTTCACAATTAGCGGTCGTACCAATATTCACTCATGACTACCGTGCCTCATCTTACGCGGTCAGCTCACTTCCGTGCGGGTCACTGCTTCCGCACAAGTGACTCATAATATTGCGCCCACAACTATTTCGCACAATGCTTACAGGCTCAATAAAAGAAACACATACATCGCTTAAAAATACCCAAAAGTAAGAAACTGCTTAGCTAAACAAACTAGTCGCGAAGATAACAAAAGAACACTACATCAAACTAAAATAACCTTACAAAACAAAAAAAGAATCCTTTCAACAAACAGTTACATTCTCCGACAAGCTTACAGCTTTCTTCCTCTCTTTAGTCGTACTCGTGGCGGTCGCGGTCTTGGCGGCATTTCAGATCGCCAGAGACTACAATGAGCGCGCGCCATTAGCTGTACTTCTCCGTCACGCCTCATTCGGGAATTCCGACGGTTTCCATCACAAAGGTGAAGGGGTGCCAGAGACGCGGGGGAAAGAGTGGCAATCCTCTCTTTTTGTTTGCTCTCGCTCGGCGCTCTACTCCTCCTGCTTTGCGTCTAGGAACACCTTGACATCGTTGTCCCAGCAAACTTGTACCTGTCGAAGGCACTCTCCGTCGTGGAGATGCGCATTTTTCTCCCCCGCTTCCCCCTTTTCGCCGCTTGCACCTTACTCCGCGCCCCGAAGGACGTTTCCCTGAACTGCCCGATGACCTGTCCTTTTTCTTTCTGCGCTGCGGCGATCGCTTGCACCCGACTGTACGCCTCAAAGGACGTTTTCTCAAACTGCCCGCTCGCCTGTCCTGTGTTTCGCTCTGCAGTGTGCCACCTGTCTCAACACTTCGCGGTGCCGCACGAATGCGCTTTTTTCTTTTTCGGCGACGTTTGCGAACATTTCCCCGATTACGGTGGACTTCACTCTGGATTGCGACATCGGCATCTTTACAGCTCATGGGTGCTTGTGCGCCACTTTCTCTCTCACTTAAGTCATTCGACTTCTCCGCTCCGTTGCACTGTCGGGCCAATTCATCTGTGCTCTCATCTGCAAAAACTACAGCTGCGCCCTTCTCGACAGTATTGCTCTCTACCCTCTCACACTCTGGGATATTTCCTCCGCTATCAAAAGGAACTTTTTTAGAGAGGCCCATTCCGATAGCACTGTCTTTCTGGAGCGTCGCGTCACCGCTACGTTTAGGACTAGCGTTGTCCTCTTCTCCTTCAACTTCCGGAAGGCCATTCACGTGTTGGGGTGCGAGGGAAGTCTCCAACTCCTCAATGACCCTATTAGGGCGGCTGGAACCAGCCCCGGTCCCACACGGAATGCCTTTCGGAATCCTTTCAGTCTCCCTACCAGCCGCGGTCTCGTCTTCTATTTGCTCGGCCTTCGCACAATCAGAGAAACGCGTACATTTATCAGGCGCGATTTCACTATCCGCGACCTGTCTCTCGGTTTTCTCCGCAGAAGGCTCCGTGCGCATGTCGCACTCGTAGAGACGCGTAACTTTCCCTGGTGGTATCTCACAAGGACCGGCTTTCTCTGTGGCTTTAAAGTGCACCGCACTCGCCACTTCTTCGCACCTTTCGTGCGCAACCTCTGCGGACGTCTGACTTCTCCGCCGCATTGCCTCAACCTTACGCTCCAACCTTTCAATCTCTTCGTCTAAGGCTCGCTCGCGTTCTTCTCTTTCTTTCTCGCGTTTTTCTCTTTCTTTCTCACGTTCCACCTTCTCCTCTCTTCTCTTTTCTCGCTCTTCAAACCTTTTGAAAGCTACTAACGCGTCGTTAATGTCCTCCTCACTGGATTCCCTAATAATCAGCTTCCACATATTAGTCCTTGCCATTTTTTTCTCTACTTTGATGCCGAGATGCTCGCACACAAACAAAAGTTCATCTTTCAGCATCGTCCTCAAATCCATGACTGCCGCTTTGCTTTGGTCCTGCTCACACATAATTAGGTGATCCCTCAAACTCACTCGTTACGCATAACTAGGTGATCTACCTAACCCACAAAAACACAATCCAGCTTCTACACTACTCAAGTGTAAACGCAAAATGAAGCCTGGAAAGTCATAGCAAAGACCAAGCACTCACCACAACGCAGCACCATGTCGCAAGGTCCATCTCACCGCTGCCAACCAGTTGTAAGGAGTGGGGTTCGGCGGGTCTCGTTACGGTAGCTGGCTCCCGCCGTCCGTCCCCATAGCCGATGATTTCCAGTGAGGAGGCGCGTTCTTTCAAGAAGGAACGTAGATTTATTTACATGGTTATGAGATTGGAGTGAAAAGAGAGAGCAGAGAGATAACGTCAAAAGTCTTCGGCTTTTATAGCCCCGAAACCGTCACTGCAGAAGCACGGGCAAACCGGTGTCAGCGTCTCCCGCCAATCCGGTGACCTGTCGTCTTGGCGTCCGGCCTCCCGAAAGGAGGCAAAGAGTCACACAATGCACTCGCCACGCCCCGAAGACTCGTAGGTGAGAAGGTCGGCGAGGAGTTTCAGTCCAAACGGGAAAGGGCCGATGACCTCCGCTTCCACTGCCAGTAATACTTGGAAGAAGCGTTGAATGATGGCTGCCACGGGTGAAGGCCCCACCTGGGTTGATGGGAGCGTCTTCAACGGCGCAGTCCCACGCTGACCAAAACGCACGATAAAGCGGGTGTGTCGAATTCCGGAAAACACGCAGATCGCTCCCTCCGGCACGGGTTAATTTTCCCTGCTGCGGTAGGGTAGAAGGCAGATGTGGCTGGGTCAGAAACTCTCCCGCGGTGCTATCTCACGCAGAGAACAACAAGCCAAAAAGGTTCATATCTTAAAGCAAATAGGCGCACTATGGGAACAAGGACAAAAGGAAGGAACCGACGACACAAAGCGTACACTCGCAACTGAAGGTTTATTGAAAGAGTACACATCAATACGTTACAAAAAAAGGGGCACGTGGTGCAATTTTCCTCGCCGAAACAAAAACTAAACAAGATGAGTATCCCCTTAACAGATTATGAAGGCGCATGCGTCTATACACAAAGGAAGTTCGAAGAACTTCCTTTGTGTATAGACCGCCCCCCCCTCCCCACGCAGTTTGAATTTTCTTTAGTCCGGTTTTCTTCGAACTTCCTTTGTGTATAGACGCATGCGCCTTCATAATCTGTTAAGGGGATACTCATCTTGTTTAGTTTTGTTTCGGCGAGGAAAATTGCACCACGTGCCCCTTTTTTTGTAACGTATTGATGTGTACTCTTTCAATAAACCTTCAGTTGCGAGTGTACGCTTTGTGTCGTCGGTTCCTTCCTTTTGTCCTTGTTCCCATAGTGCGCCTATTTGCTTTAAGATATGAACCGTTACCAACTAGCCCAAATGGCTGTTTTGCTACAAGCCAAAAAGGGGTCTCCGAATTCCGACGTCCTTTTTCTGGGAAATCCGTCCACGGCGACATGTCCGCTCGCCCGGCAAAAGCTCTTCCAGGAAGAATCGGCATTCCTGTCTCCGTCTAAGCGCCGATACGGGGGGAGAAGACAGCATTCCGGTAGACAGCTGCACGCTCAGTGTCGTCTGCCTCGATGAATTTTTAGGCCAAACGTAACACTATCAACAAACGTACAAAAACATGCGGCGCAGCGCTGGCTATCAAATCAACACACTGGTGAAGGACGGCGTTGAGAGCGTTCGCTTCACGAAAGGCGTGGAGCGGACGCGTCCTCGAATGACAGAAATGTCGCTCGCACGATTCATAACAGCTCTTTCCTGACGGAGGAAAGCGCTGTTATGAAGGACCTGAGTGGTGGCCCTATTTTAATGCATCGTCAACTTTTGATTGCTCACTTATAGTAGAGCACATCACGAGCCCGCGCGACTTCCCGCGTACAATGTTTCTGTATTCATGCACTACAAAAACACTGACGAATACTATATGCGAGTAAAACAGAGTGAGTTTCTACTGAAAAGGTAAGACGATAACATTTAACTAACCTACGTGGCTACAGAAAGCCTCGTGAAGCTGATATGTGTGCGCTATGGGCTATCATTGAAAGCACGATTTGCCACGTATTTTCAGAAAAACTTCGCCTCTCGCAAGAACGAATCAAATTTCTCGTGTCACGGAGGGCCCGGTTTGTTCACTGATGCAAGGAACATGCAAAGTCGTAGTGTTCCTTTCTTGCCAACGCGTTAACACTCAGGTTATCACAGCCGAACAAGGGAGCGACTGCGTAGTGCTGCCATTTTGTCATCTACTAACCCTCCTCGAGGGTCAGTAGACGAGGGTTAGTCCTGAATTCCGCTTGGCGGCGCGAGAGTCTATGGGAATTGCGAATATCTATAGGTGTACACGCAATTATCTTGAGTGTGAGTGTGATCACTCGCATATGAACGGGTTCCATTCAGGTGAGGGTCGTGCGCGTTGATTTAGGCGCTCGTAAAAAAAATCCAGGCGGCCATAATTACTCCGGTTTTGATACAGGCGCACTATGGCGTACCTCGCCATCATATCGTGGTTATGGATCACAATACCCCCGAATGTATTTTTGTTCGGTGTACTGTTCGGTGTTCGGCCTACTGTAGTCTACGTCTACACTCCCAACAGCGACTATTGCCGTAATGTACCGATTCCGTGCACAGTGGTGTCGTGAGTACTCCACAGGTAGCGGGCAGGTTATGTCATTGTGGCCGAGGGGCATTGTTGATTTTTTTTTTCTTTGAAAACAAGCATTTGCAGCGTCCTCGCGCCCCCCCTCCCTCCTGCTGCCCTCCATTTTTACGGGCCTATGTGGAGTCGACGGGCCTGTGTGGACGTGAACATGCCCGTCATTTCAAGTCGCGTGCGCCTGTGCTGGTGTGCAAAGATCTTGGCAATCCTCGAGCTTTTTCTCTACCTAGACGTGTCGGAAGAGTGGAGAGAAAACAACCTTTCTTGTACTAATTGTTCACATAGAAACATTTCTGTCTCAATTATTCTTCTTATTCACTCAAAGCCACTTCTAACACCGCGGATATATGATGGGTATTTCGGATTTATATAAGGCTGTAGTGCGTAGCGCGGTGAAGCTATGGTTCGCTTAGATATATCGCTATGCTACACAGCCGAAAAGGATTCTGGTAGCAATGGACGAAGAAATTTTGTAATGGGAAGTGCGACTCTTGTTTCAGTATTAACATGTACATAACGCATATTCCTTAATATGTCTGTAAAGTAACGAAATAATTGTGATTGACTGCGATGCTGTGGAAGCTGCACCAGATGACATGTCGTATGCGAGCGAGTCGCAGTTGGAGCTTATTTATGAGCAGGAAATTCTAAGAAATTATGCATGTATACAGGAAGGCATCCAAGAGACACCCTAACATCAGTACCGCGTTTTCCGGAATTCAGCCGACGTTATGGGAGAGCGCAGAGGAAGCCGTCTTTCAGCAGCGGTACCAAAATTAGGATGTTGGTGATCTCATGAAAATGCATACTTCAGAAATACTGTGACGCTGTAATTGTTCTCTCTTATAGGGTGCTCCAGACTGCAAGCCAATATGCTCCGTGGTGAGCGCTGCAGCGCTAGCAAATGTTTCATCACTCCTATACTACACAGGAAAAATTTGCACATTTCGCTACACAGCCATGCTACAAAGGTGAGTGAGAAATTTTGGTCGCACCGGAACATTGCACCAGAACGAAGGAATTGCCTAGGATCAATTTGTAGCTATAATACTTGCTTTCTGTTTTGTATACAGCTGCCTATTCATGAACCTTCGGCGACATGTGTTGCCTTGCGAACGCGCTGGAGGAGGTTGTCCCTATAGAGTTATTCTGGGAAACATGGTATGTTAGAGATAACTTAATTGCACTGCTTGGAAGATGTGAGGCCGCATGTAGAGGAAGCAATGTTCGTTACTTCTTTTGCTTATTCTCTTGAAAGATTCATCAGTCAAGCAAATCGGTCTGCTCTGTTGGCAGGCCATTATTAGAGCATAACAAATCTGTGATCTTATATGCCTCTGGCCCGAGAAATAACGCCAAGGTAGTTGTAAGTTTATGGTCTTCTGATCTGTAGTGTGCATGTTTGGTCTAGTTGGTATTCCATTGATACTACTTTAGCGTAAACTTCAGATACAATGGACGACAAAATGCGACACATACAAGCGCTTACTTCCAAGTGAATATTTATTGTTCAGACATATATTTAAAACGGTAACGGCGCGCCTGCACCACTACGCTTCCACAAATCACGACAACCGAAAGGGATAACTAGTGAGCTTACAGGATAAAAAGCACCAGTTACATGCAATACTAAAACGTGTACATAGTTCAACTGGCACTATCATGTGCTGCACCTACAAAGCACAGTTCTTTCTTTGACCGGGAAATGGACGGCACACTGATACACTGGTGATCATCCTAGGCCATTTCTACGGCTTGTATTATTTACAACCTTTATAGCATGGAATTTGTACACAAAAGACCAGGAAATACGACAGACGCGAGCGCTTACATCCAACTAACATTTAATATCAGAGCTCGGAAATATATACAATGAAAGAGAAAGAAGGAACAGCTGCACCCATTCACCTGATAACAAAAACACGTGTGCGTTACGCTGCATTTTCCCCAGCTACCATCACGAAAACGTATTTCAATTGGGGATAAGACAATGGATGGTGCGCTGACATACCCGTAATCGCCGCAGTTCATTGCCGCAGCTTCTACTAACTCACGCGTGCACCGGTCTTTGTCTCCAAACAACACTGCAGCATTGTCAAAAGTACGGTGTACACAAACAGTTCTGACAATGTTGCAGCAGGCGCCCTTAATTGTCTTCCCATTCCCAGGATTTGGGGACATCTGTGTGTGGCGCCATCTCTCGGCGGTGACGACGGCCTCCTGCCATAACTGAATGGGAGATATGGGAAAAAAATCATATCTCTTGAAAAAAGCAAGCTATCAAAAACGACTCGGGGGTTCTCTACAGTAGAGAGCTACTGGAACATTTTGGTAAAATTGCACTATCGCACATCAAAGCCTGTGGCTTCCCAGGGCAATTGAACACCGCCCATTAGAAGTACATGGGGCCCCATTGTAAAATTTTAAACACTTTGGGAAGCCACGTGTTTAGTAGCGCCACACTGTAATTTTAACAGAATGTTCAAGTAAGTCTCTGCTGTATAGAACCGGGAGTCGTTTTTGATATCTGTATTTTTTCGCAAGATACGATTTTTTTCGCCTATTTCCCATTCAGTTACGGCAGGCCACCGCAGTCCCCGTCGACAGATGGCGCTACGTGCGCCATCTGCCGTAAAGGACATTCTGCCGTAAAGGGCACAGAACGGAGCTGAAAACTTCTTTTTTTCCTCTGGAGTAAAATAGTTTTAATTGAAGTAAAGACACTAGGCCAACGCTAAGAAAAAAAAAAGTAAAGGTTTTTTTTTTTTTCGAGCCTGGTGGCACACTTGTCACCGCCCCGTTATAAAGGGGACGCTCATAGCATCCATCCATCCCTCCCAAATCCTGGTCATGTTTCGCTACGTTGCTGCTGTGCTTCCTTAAGCGGTTGCTTAGGCATCTTTCCGTCTGCTCGTCTGACGGGGTCAAGACGTGAGAATAGCCACCGGAAATGGCAGTGCTGTCAATAATTTTGGCACAGAACGATGGCGGCCCAATTCTGTCCGATAGAACGCATACAAAACGGTCTCCAGACGCTTTGGATTGGATCGAAACGCAAGCGCTGCGGCAGGAGAATCGAATTAGTCTGCTTTGTATCTGGCTTACCCCAATCCCGAGCCGATAGTTCGCGAAAATCGCAACCGGACCTCACCACCGAACGACTCGTCAAATTGCGACGCCAGCTAGTCTCCACTCAAGACATTAACAAAAATAAATTGGAAAAGTCATCGCACTCCTCCAGTTCAAGCTTTGAAAAACAATGCCTGTCAATATTGATGTTCAGCCATAATATTTCTTGAATTACTTCCTGCGCTGAGAACATTTCTGAATTCGCTCAGCGTGACCTATTGGCTGTTTGCCCCCTCTCGTTCTCTCGTTATGATTCGTTCCGTCAAGGCCTCCGGTTCGTGACAGAGCACTTACAAGATAGCCGCCCTGCTTCCCAAAATTTTTAGCCATTTTATTCAACCGTGCTACTTTTCTGTCTTGGAAACCCAATCAACAAGTGGGAGCCGAGTAATGGAAGCACAATGTGCTATAGAAGTTATCTGAACAGGATGGAGGTGCACAGGCAGGCTGGCCGACATTTCGATTGGCGGACGCATCTTCGTCAAAGGGACCCAATCATCCCTTGTGTGTTAGTATTGAAAGCGTTTCAAGAGGCCTGCGGTTTAACGCATTGTGACTCATCGATGCATGACTAAACAGTGCTACAAGCTAAAAAAAAAGTTCGACCAAATTTTGCGATCCTGCTGATGACATTCGCAAAGCCGGTTCCTCAGGCACGCGCTGTAAGATGCATATGGCTAACATGTCGCGAAGTTTGCGAAAATGACCTACACGCCTCACGTGAACGAACGACTAATAGCGCGAATGCTATTTGGTTGTGTGTGGTTGGCAGAGTCCCTGAAGGCCACAAGCTGTAAGGTTGGGGCAGCAAGTCACTTTGTTCCTTTTTAAGCTGCTCTTTTGCGGTCACCTGTGGCCACATGGACTTTGTTGCTATCAGTCTAGTTCTATAATAAATTTGTAGAGCAGTGTTCATGGCGATTCACGTTTCGCGCAATAATGGAACGCCGCACAGCGTGGCTGACGTCTTTGTACAGCCACTGTAGAAAAAGTGCTCTACCGGAGAACAAGACTAACTTGCCTGAGATTCCGGCGCATGAGGGCTCGTATACGTGACGAGATCAGACAGTTCGCCTCCATGTTGGTACACTAAACGCACAACCTTCTTTCCCGCCTGAGGCATGTGATCAGAATGTCCAATTTATCCAATTTGGAAAGCACGGCCTTACTTGTCATCGCACAGCTCTCGCCCACGTGCTGTTCATTATAGGCGGAACAGGACATCCATTGTTTACCTCATGAGCTAGTTTGAACAAAAAAAAATGAAGTATCAGAAATTGCCAAGGAGTGCGTGGCAAATATAAGCCGGAGCTTCAGCAGGCAGCCAATACATGCATCTGCCAAGCGAAAATGAGAGCCATCGTCACGCCGGTCTGGCTTTCCAATAACTGCGGTTAACCTCGACACTAAGCCAGGGCTCTCTAGGGTTAGGTTCTAGGGTAAAACTAGGGCTCTTCAGCCATTTTTTATAAACCGAGCTAGTCGGGAAAATTCCTTGTCTGCGCAGATTATGTGCTCCATTAGCCCTACTGCGCATGTTGGCTCTGTGCGATGACGCTAAGCACATTTACAGACGTCCTGGTGATCCCTTGACTGCGGAGGTGACGTGAAGTTCAGCAGTTCTGCTCAGACAGTTCAGGTCACGAAGTTATGGCTTCCGGCGCGAAAAAAAAAAGATTAGGCGTGCTGCACTAGCTTTGAGAGGCAGGGAATTTCGTCTGCAGAAGCCGACAACAATTGCTTCGAGGTTCTGCCGTCACTGCCGTCGCGCGCTTTACCATATGAGCACCATCGTCCTACTGTTTCCACTTACCCTCACACCCCCCCCCCCCACTCACATGATTCTTTCATGAATCAATGAAGTTGTTTACCTACCTACCTACATACCACATGAGCAAGCCCGTCAACAGCATTTTTTGCAGGGATGGGGGAGGGAGTAAGATTCTGGTACGACAATAAGTTATGAGGCAGTGACTTCCTAAACATTCGAGGTAGCACCGGCAGAACACCAAGGCAGATCGCGCGCTTAAAAACAGACGTAGGAACTCTTCTACTTCCTCTTTCTTATTAGACCTTTTAATATATACATATATTTTCGTAACATGAATATTGTCTAAGAAGCATCGATATTGATGTCGTTCCGGATGTATTTGGCACAAATGCACTTGCAATTCTTTTCATCGCCTTAATACATCGTTAACTATGTCTGTGAGATGGAATGCGTTTGTGGAAGCTTAGGGATGCATGATAGTTCATACACGTTCATTTGCACAATGCAAAAAAAAGAATGGAGCAGGGGAAGTGTTACGATACGCAGTCTTGGCCAATCTCCCAGATTGTGTATATGCCATAGTTTTGAGGATACAAACGCACACACAAACAATGACACGCTGCGGGACAAGCGCTGAACCGCGACATCCGCCCCTTTTTCTCGCTCTTCAAAAAATATTTCTTGGTTGCTTCCAGGTGCTTTTTGATGGAAAGCATGCCACCGGAATACGTTTTGCCAATCACGGTAGGGAGTACCAAGTTAACGCTACTCGCGAGGTCGTCATCTCGGCCGGAGCCATCGGTTCTCCTCAGTTGCTCTTGCTGTCAGGCATCGGCCCTCGCCAGGACCTGGAGAAGCTGAAGGTTTGTTAGAAGTTGGCTGAAATGCTTCAGGAGTGGAGTTATAAATGGCCCTTTAAAAAGAGAGCTATCGGTGAAAACATTACTCGCTTACGCTAATCTAAGAAGCTTCACGTTTTTAACTGCCTATTGAAACGTACAAAAACTGATAAAAATAATTTAAGAGCTTAGCAAACGCGTAACATTTCACGAAACTTAGATCCTAATTTTCACCTGCATCAATAAGAGAGTCTAAATCGAACTAGTTTACCATGTCCACAGGGAATGCAGAATCCCTTTCTACGTCTTAGCTATTCTAGAAATTGGGCAGAAAAGACAATTTAGCTTACAAGAAAACAGATAATGTTGCCTCTTTTTACTTCAATAACATTTGCCGACAGGCTAGTTGGTGATGCATAGTTCATAGGTAAAAATAGCTTAGGAGATGTGTAACATGTTAACATTTCACGAAACGTACATCCAAATTTTCACCTGTATCAGTAAGAAAGTCTAAATCGAACTAGTTTGGCATGTCTCTTTTTAGACGTTGTACTCCGAGTAATTCTAAAAACTTTTCTGCCAGAACTGTCACGTTTCCTTTAAAAGCGGAGCTCTTTCAGCTTTTGATTGCGCCGGGTAGTGCGAACAGAAACTATCATCATGAATCGGCACGCGCTCTTTTCGTCCTCTTCTTCATCTTGTGCTTGACTTCCAAAATACGTGCGCCGATTTCTCCGGAGCGGGAAGGAATAACTCTCGCGGTTGAGAGAACGAGTACAAAGAGAGAGAAAGAAAGAGAAAAAAACAGAGCGGAAGGGAAATAAAAAGAAAAAAAGTTTTCGTGAAAAAAATTTCTTGCCGGGGTGGGGTTCGAACACGAGCACCCACCATCAGAAGGCGAGCGTCCGAACCGCTCGGCTATCTAGGCACGCTAGCACAGCATAGCATAGCCTTGCATAGTATAGTATAGCAAGGTGAAGGGAAAGGAAAGTGAGGTTGAGAAGAAGTAAAAGGACGAGGGGAGAGAGTAAAGCATAGCATAGAAAGAAAAAGAAAGAGTTAAATAGAAACGAAGAAAGACGGAAAGAGAAAGATATAAAGAGCGAGGACAAACAAATACATAGAGAAATGAATAGAAATAGAGACAAAAAGACAGCAAAAACAGAGAGAGGGAAAAAGAAACAAATGACGAAAGGAAGGGAAACATAAAAAGAAACAAGGAAGACCTTCCACTTCGCACCTCAGGCTTGTCACCCGTAATGCGAAGCGGCCTTCATTCTTTTTTTTTTCACATTACTGCCCACATGAAGCAGTACCTAGCGATTCATTTCTAAGCCTCCATTGCAGAGAACTGAGTGTAAATGAGATCAGTTGCTGCCGGAGTAGGATAGTGTTGCGCTTTCCACTAAACTGAATAGAACTTGGTCGAGAATACGCCCCGCCACGGTGATCTAGTGGTTATGACGCTCGACTACTGACCCGAAAGTCCTGTGATCGAATCCCGGCCGCGGCGGCTGCATTTCCGATGGAGGCGAGAATGTTTGAGGCCCCCGTACTAAGATGTAGGTCCACGTTAAAGAACACATGGTGGTCGAAATTTCCGGAGCCCTCCAGTACGGTGTCTCTAATAATTACATCGTGGTTTTGCGACGTTAAACGTTTGATATTATTATTATTATTATTATTATTATTATTATTATTATTATTATTATTATTATTATTATTATTATTATTATTATTATTATTATAAGTCCCGCACCATAGCTCCCAGTCGGGATGCATGCTTGCTATGCTCCTGCCCGTTTTTCGGTAAGCAGCAGTTCTTCCGCTGTGAAAGTTGTTCTAAACGTGTTCATGCGAAGTGTGTAACCTGGCCTGATGAAGAGCTGCAACTTCTGAAGTCTGGATCGCGCTCATTTTGCTGCAATTTATGTGATCTGAGCAGTTCTTCTGGTAAGCCTAACGAAGACAACTCGGCGGCGTGCAGCGATGAGCACTGCAGCTCTCAAACCGGTTCCCTCTCCACGTGTGCCCCTCCGGGTGGTGAGGGTGTTGGTGGTGACCTCGCCGGGCTGCGCCGCCTCCTCCTCGACGCGTTGGAGGGAATCTCGTTCCTCAGCGACGAGGTATCCCAACTACGCGAAGAAAACGAGCGCCTCCGTAAGGATCATTCCCGCGGTGTTGAACAACAAGCCCGTGTGGTCGCCTCCCTTCGTGCAGAGGTCCGCTTCCTGCGTGAGGAGCTGACGCGCCGCACGGCCGCCGTGTCAGTGAAGGCACCTGTGATCCCTCCAGAGCAGGTGACCGTTGGCCGATCTGTGACCTCCAAGCAAGCTGCGTACTCTGAACAACCTCTGTCCAAAATTCTTTCATCTTCGAATTCGCCGCCAGGTGACGTAGACACGTCCGAGCGTGTCAGTGTGATGCCTGCGACAGCCTCTTCTGCAGCGGTAACATGAGGGTGTAAGAAAGAAGAAACCCGCCTCGTTTGGAGCATTGAAGACATCCACTATATCTGTAGCTCAGCGGCCACAACGGCCACAACGGCCAAAGGCCATTTTTGTTACGAAGCTGAGCCCGGACACCACTGCTGCTGACATCAAAAAACATATTGCTTCATTCGATATGTCTCCCATTTCCTGCCGGCGACTTCAAACAAGATTCCAGTCATATTCTTCATTCTATATCGAAGTTGACGAGGACACGCTACAACGCCTGAATGACCCTTCGATGTGGCCCCTCGGATGCCTCTTCAAGCCATTTCGTGGGGAGCTGCGCAATGACATGCTTCATCCCTCTGAGCTAGTGCCTGGAATCGAAAGTGCCGTGTAACGTAGACATATTCTACCAAAATGCTCGGGGTCTGCGTACCAAGACACTCGAGTTTTTCTCTAATGTTCTTTCGTCTTCTTTTCCTATTATCGCTATTTCTGAAACCTGGCTCGGCACTGAAATTCCCTCATCGGACTTTTTTCCCCCGACCTACACCACCTTCCGCCGTGACCGAGATTTCAGTGAAACCAAACAGAAAGGCGGTGGCGTGCTGATTGCCATTGACAATTCACTGAAATCCGTTAGACGGAAAGACCTAGAAACTATCGAAGAATCGATCTGGCTAGAAATCAACCTTGAGCGCCGTGAAAAATTGTTGATTGGATGCTTCTATTTACCGCCCAGCATTTCCCCTGCCTCGTTTCACGATGTCATGTCTTCTATTGAACTTGTGATATCTTCTCATAGTGGGCACAGAATTATTGTTCTTGGGGATTTCAATGCACCTGGAATTGACTGGAGCACGCTTACCTTTTCTCATTACAATCATTTCACAGAGAAAAAGTGCAGCCTGCTCTTGGACTTTCTGGCGTTTAATTCCCTAGTGCAACATAATTCAGTCGTCAATTCCAGTGGCAACGTCTTAGACCTGTGTGTGTCAAACGATCAACCCCTTGAAGTTTCCCGCTCCAACATCTCTCTTGTACGTCCGGACAAATTCCACCCACCACTTAACGTAAGATTATCTGCATCAGCCGAAACAACGAGCTACAGCAGTTACGTAAACAAATCTCCAAGATTTGCGTTCAAGCGAGGTGATTACACGGGCCTCTATCATCACTTGTCCACCGTTCAGTGGTCACAGGTTACTGACGAACCTAATGTTGATGACCAGGTTGATCGGTTTACGGAGCTTGTACTGAGCAGCATGCTTAATTTTATTCCCCAGTATACACCTAAACAACGTAAATACCCCCACTGGTTCTCATCTGAACTTATCAGTGCACTGAAGCATAAAGATCACGCACACAGGAAATCTAAATGTTCTCCATCCAGCGAGTGGAAGGAAGAGTTCAGCTTTTTTCGAACTCTCTCTAAACGCCTATATAAACGGGATCATAGTTCGTACATTGAATTCTTAGAAAAAAGCGCCTCTGACAGGCCGGCTGAGTTTTGGAAGTATGTACGTAAACGGTCTAGCAAAAGCGGAGAGTCCTTCAGACTACTAGACTCAAATGGGGTAGAAGTGCATGCCGTCGCTGACTGTTTTGCCACACATTTCTCATCCGTTTATAAGGCCTCAGACTCCAGCACTGATATCAGACAACAGCCCAAGGCAGTTAGCTCATCCAGTGCTTTGTCGCTGGATGAAAATCTTATCAGCGAATGCATTAAGCGCTTAAAACCATCCTTATCATGTGGCCCAGATGGCATCCCCTCCGCCATACTAAAAGCATATGGTACTATATTTGTCCCAGTACTGACTACGATATTTAATAACTGCCTGGACACTTCCACATTTCCTAGCATGTGGAAAACTGCTCGTGTTTTCCCAGTATTTAAGTCGGGCTCTAAGACAGATGTTTCTAATTATCGCCCGATTTCTCTACTATGTGCCACATCAAAGATCTTCGAACTGGCTCTTCACAAAATATTGTCTTTTAGTGTGAAAAACTCATTGATTCCAAATCAACATGGTTTTCTTGCTGGCCGCTCAACTACCACAAATCTTGCTAGTTTCATGACGCAGATCTCCACACCTATTTCTCAGAGAGGACAGGTTGACGCAATCTACTGTGACCTGAGCAAGGCTTTTGACGTAGTCAGCCACACACTGATTATGGTTAAACTTGCGAACTTTGACGTTGACTTGTCGATTGTGAATCTCTTGCACAGCTATCTGCTCAATAGATCTTGTTATGTTGCCGTGAATGGCCAAACCTCTTCTTTGTATAAAGTGACTAGTGGGGTCCCTCAAGGGTCGGTATTAGGCCCACTCCTATTTTTAATTTACGTTAATGATGTTTCTTTTGCCATCCGCAATTCTTCTTTCCTCTTGTATGCCGATGACATCAAGATATTTAAGGAAATTCATTCAGTTAACGACTGTCGCTTGCTGCAGTCAGATTTGTGTTCTTTTTCCGAATGGTGCAACGGCAATAACCTTTCTCTAAATACCTCAAAGACAAAATTCATGTCTATCACTCGCAAAACATCTAGCGTGTCATTTCAATACTTTGTCAGTTCTGTGCCGTTATGCAAGGTTTATGAAATCAGTGATCTTGGTGTTATTGTTGACAGCGCGTTAAACTTTTCTTCTCACGTTAAGCGTGCTGCTATGCGGGGCCTTCGTTCTCTCGGATGTGTTTGTAGAATATCTCGAGAATTCAGGTCTCCCATGGCCCTACACAAATTGTACACGGCAATATGTCTTCCGCAACTTGAGTATGCGTCCGTGATATGGAATGGCATTGCTCAATCCAGCGGTAACACCATTGAACGAGTCCAGAAAAAATTCCTCAGCATATATAACCATCGCTTCGCTAAAAATGACTCTGGATCTCGTTCAAATACTGCTGAATTATTATCGCTGCCATCACTTCACTGTCGACGAAATCGCTCTGATCTCTTATTTCTTTACAAGCTAGTCCACGGTATCATATCCTGCCCTGTACTTCTCAATTGTGTAAATTTTCGAATTCCGCGTAAGTTAACCAGAGAGAACAGACCGTTTCATGTACCCGCCTGCTTCTTCCAACACTCTACCGTTCACAGAATACAAAGTCTCTATAATGTTAATTTTCTTGATCTTGACGTTTTTCATAGCCCACAATCATTGTTTTTATCCGAGCTTTGCACTGTTTTGACATAGTGTGGCACAGTGTACAAAGTCTTCCCTTCTCAGTCTTTCCACATAGTTGTATATATGCAATCTATTTTTTTATTCCCCGTTAATATTTCTTGTGTTGTCTTATTTTACTCCTCCCCTTTTGTGTTCATTTCTCTTCGTCTACGTGTTTTTGCTCTTTTTATTTCTGAAAACTGTCTGTATTGTATTGCTTATTTTTCTTGTTTTTTTTTTGCGTGCGCCAGCACAAAGACCTTACGGTTGTTCCTGGGCACGTTAAATAAATGATTGATTGATGGATTGATTGATTGATTGATTGATTATTATTATTATTGGTCGAGAATACGTTTCCCGTAAATCTCTCATACAGATTCCTGTCGTCGCTGATCTACCGGTGGGCGAAAACCTTCAGGATCATATGCACGTCGACGGCATCGCTGGCACGCTTCGTTGGCCAACAGGCATTAACCTTTTCAGGCTTTCGACAGTGACTAACTACGCGACCACGCGGTCAGGTAAAGGCATCTTCATGTTCAGTGGAAAGCAACACCTAGAACATCTTGGCGCTGGTCCCAGTGTACACTATCATGTACCGCATCCGGTGAAAATGGTTCTGAGATGCCCTTGTGCAATTAAGAAAAATAATAAAGTTCAAGAAACAATTCCCTATCAGAGGAAAAGAGGCTGTCCATTGCCCTCTGTGATATTTAGCATTGGTTATTGAAGGTCTATCATTTATCGGTTCAACGCTAATGATCTCACACTTGAGACGACGTTCTATATTAAATACTCAGGTAGGGCATAGAAATGACATTTTATTGCAATAAATATGTCTCTGCTCAATTATGCCTCAACTTTTACCTAGCAATGTCTTTTAACGCGATAGCGTTAGAGAGCTCGTGTCGCAGAAATTCCGGTGTCGGCGTCGGCACCGTTGGTTGTGAGCGAAAAATCGTCCGTGAGCGAAAAATGGAGACAGAAGCAAATAAAAAAACTACAAAAGTGTTCGGTTCCACTGAGGATCGAACCCGGCCCGTTGCCGTGGCAAGCAGGTGTCCTACCACAAAGCCACCATGTAACTTGCAGCTGCTTCGGAAAAAAACACTACATAAATGCCATGTAGTGGAAGGAGTCTCCTTAACGCATTTTGTTCTGCAGGTGTCACGACGAAAACGAGCCCATTCGGCGATTTGTAGGTGCATAGGCGAGGCCATCAAACTACGTCGAAAAAGGCCGGGATAGTGCAGCCATCGCCGCTAAAAACACACACGAACTTTCAAACAGCTCTAAAGATGGACAGCTATGTCCATCTAGCGGAAAACATTTCAAGCCAACGCCAGTTTCTAGAGGAGGCGTTGATCAAGAAAACAGCAAACGCTAGGTAATGTGCTGCCATTTGTGAGGCATTGTGAGAAATATGTCTCAACCCTTTATGGCCTCCGAGATGGCGGACGCGCGCCGCATATCTTGGAGGCCATGCGACTCGTGCTTTAGATGAAAAATTTGTACCATTCGCGTGCGCGCGCGCGTATGTGTCTGTGTGCGTATGTGTGTAACAATACAAATTAATAATTATGCACTTAGTGGTTGAAGTGCGCACTAGGGGCCGGATTTCGCTATCGCGTTCAACTCTTAAAGGCGAAGCTTAAGGGTCCCCCAATTTTTTGCTTAATATTTCAATTTCATCTGTTCTAAGTGGCTGCCTACCTGAAATGTGCACTCTCTCAGTTTCTTGTCATGTGAAATACGTGCTAAGAAAATTAGTCATACAAAGACAGCTAATTAAGATGTCAAGAGTTAACACCCGCCTTCATGCCCCTTATAATTCATGTCGTTGTTTACTCCAAGGGCATGCGGAGTTGGATTAAGGAATAAGTCTGACCTAAATTAGAAGCGAATACTTACACTTTAAACAATAATATGGAAATGGTTGTGGGTTCTCACTTTTTCCATTCCTAAATTCCTTAATTTCGATCGCAATTCTCTTTTTTGGGAGTGTTTTGCTTAAGTTGTCCGAACTACCATGGTTGTTTGGTGTTCCTGCACTACTCGAAAGAAAGAAATTTTATAAACACTCAATATTTCGTGAACCTTCACATGCTTACAGCTTTCTGACTCTGCGGTCTACTCGTGTCGTACCTTTAAATTCGCATGTGCTGAAGGCTTCACCACATACATAATCTCTTTGACGTGTTTTATGTATCAATCAATACGAACTACACCAGCATTTAATGTTGAATTAGCAGGAACTACTTAAGCTTTCCCAACGTTGCTTCAAATGCGAAGCATTTCGTTGCGAATAAAAGACACTTGGACCCCATGTATGTATGTATGTATGTATGTATGTATGTATGTATGTATGTATGTATGTATGTATGTATGTATGTATGTATGTATGTATGTATGTATGTATGTATGTATGTATGTATGTGTGTGTGTGTGTGTGCGCGCGGCGCGCGTGTGTGTGTGTGTGTGTGTGTGTGTGTGTGTGTGTGTGTATACATGTGTCTACCTGCCTGTGTATCGTTCTATCTGTCTGTCTGTCTGTCTGTCTGTCTGCATCTTTATCTGGGTGACCTCGTGGTCGTCTCCTTATCTTGGTGTATGCCAAAATTAGCATAACTAAATGGAAGGGCATGACAATCTTGATTCACAGTTCATGATATGAATAACATGACATATCTAGCTACGGTTGTTGACGCTGATATTTTCCTCCTTCTCCAAGTCTCGTTATATGTAGCGGTGTGTGAAGGGTTACCTTCTTTCTTAAAAAATTTGTTTCACCCCGATTTAGCGCATTATCCTTCCCAGCGCCGACACTGCGCGTGCCCTGAACTGCGCTGCTGCTGATATTTCCCACCTACTCCCCAGCACTGCCGTTTCCTTACCCTCAATACTTTCATGCGCCGCCTGTGGCATATTAACATCATAGCGTTAAAGTGCTTGTCTCGAAGAAATTCTAGTGTCGGTGTCGGCGGCGGCGTTGTTGGTTGAGAGCGAAAGTCGGTGTTGTCGGTGAGCGAAAATTCGAGACAGATACAAATAAATAAATATTAATAAAACCTTTGCTCTGAGTGAGAATCGAACTCGGGGCTTCTGCGTGCGAGGCAGGTGTTCTATGACGGAGTCATGCCAATGCTTGAAATTCGGTCCTAAAAATGGCTATAAGAATGCCATATAGTGGGAGGAGTCTCCTTGAAGGGACACTAAAGAGAAAGAATGAATCGGTTTAGATAGATAAATTGTGCTCTGAGAACTCTAATGTGGTTAATTTCACCATCATAGGTTGATTAATAGAAGAGACAATCAAGTTCAAAGTATCAATATTAAATTTCGCGCCGAAATCATCCCGCCTGAAGTCACGAATTTCAAAGTGTATTTATGGTATTTTGGCGCCATTGCCTCAACCAAATTAACCCAAACTCAGAGGACAATGTACTTCATTTTTACCGATTCGAAACTACGTACGTAGACGATAGTAGGCGCCCTCAAAACATGTAACGTCACGGCGAATGGTGCGGAAACTTCTAGGTGGCATCGCCACCCACATTTTGTTTTTGCGCGTTTTCTCGCTTGCTGAGCGTCTTTTCGCAGAAAGCGTGGTGTTTTCGGTCTCGTGAAAGAGTGCTTTACTAGTATGAGAAAAATCGTTTTGCTATTTAGGGCGCGCGCTCATTAGGCGCGCGAGTGGGAGCAACAATCGCGCCCTTGCCGAGGCGGTGGCGCCTTCTTTTGCGTTGAACCGGTTTTAATCATTTAAATGCAAGGCAGACTTGCCGTAAGTAGTCTTATTTATTTATTTATTTATTTATTTATTTATTTATTTATTTATTTATTTATCTATTTATTTATTTATTTAATTATTCATTCAATCAATACTGTGGGCCTTTTCAGGCCTATACAGGAGAGGGCATACAAAATAAAGTGGACTTTAGGGGGTATGGTAGGGTAAACAGCTTCTCCTGGCTTCAGCGTTATATCTCAGGAACTGTGACATATTTTGTTGTGAAATTCTGCGTGCTTGTGAGCTTCAATCTGTGCAATTTTGACCCTGTAGTTTTTCTTGCTTGCTTCTGGTTCAGTACCAGGTTCCAGACTGGTGCGCAAAATTAAGGGTACCTTTTCTCAAAAACGAAACGCACTATGACCGTGAAATTGGGCACGCTTATTCAACACGATGTTGGTATTAATCTCAACCTATAAAAACGAGCTCCTACATTAATCTTGCCAGAAAAACTATATTGTCCTCACCTGTCACGTGCTGTGAGGGAGGCTTTCCTATTAATAATTCGTTATGTTAATTATAACTTAAAAACGTTCTTTCAATATTTGGGCTCACACTATTAGGAAGAGATTTAGGTCGGGTAGTCGGATAATTTTCCAGAAAAGATACGTCAAGTTTGGGAGCAGCGCCAAGCAAGCAGCGGCTGCCGAGAGGCTGCTGCTTGCTTGGCGCATACAGCTTCATCGGCCCTGCGTCGGCGTTTCTGAAGCCATCGCGCACCGTTTGCTCTCTCTCGTCACACGGCGCGCGCTCATTAGGCGCCGCGAAAGCGCTGAAGGAAGCAACAATCGCGCCCTTGCCGAGGTGGTGGCGCCCACTTTTGCGCTGAACCGGTTTTAATCATTTAAATGAGAGGCAGACTTGCCGTAAGTAGTCTTATTTATTTATTTATTTATTTATTTATTTATTTATTTATTTATTTATTTATTCAATACTATGGGCCTTTTCAGACCAATACAGGAGAGGGCATACAAAATAAAGTGGACTTCATATTAGAAAAATAAAAAGCGAATATCCGCAGTACAAGGTAACCATGACAGCGACAACAGCAAAGAAAAAAAAAGTAATAGATGAACCATGCAAATAAGTATTTCAAGGGTGAAAAAAAAAAACTACCATACTTGTTCAAGATAGCAATAACAAGGTTATGCCCTAGGAACAAGATAACATGAAATACACACATGTGAGAACTGTTGAACACGTGTAACAATGTGCAAGTACATGAGCGATACAATGTTTTTGCCTTTATTTGCGCACCGATACCAGTCAATTTTTCCAATGCCTGTAAATGAGATTCCAGCAGCGACAAAAATTAATCAAGTAATTGAGTACTGACGATGTCATTCGGCAGGTCATTCCGCAACTCTATAACTGCGGGAAAAGAAGAATGCTTAAACGTGTGACAACGTGCCAAGAATGGGCGTATGCATTTCTCCTTGTTAGGCCTTCTGGAATGACGGTTACGAAGTATGCTACGAAGTATGCTTTACAGGAGAAAACTTGGCATTCGCAATCAATTTTGAGACGCAATTTATCCAAATTTCTGTTAAGTAATGCAATTAAATCGTGACCATTCTTTTATTATAAATTACGGTAAATCATGTTAGTTTATTCTAAACCGGTTTTCACCAGTTATACACTTGTTTTTGACCATAGTTTGACAACCTGATTTACCGCGGCGACAACACACGCCGACAAGCCGAGACCCTGAGGTGCTTCGCCCTTAGAGTGTGTGGGAGTTGCATCTGGCAGAAGTTTTGGAAGCCGCCACATCCATGTATATCTGGAAGCCGCCACGTGATATCTGCAGGCATAAGATCTTCAATTATGAAATCATGCTTTCAGCTTGATTTCATACATACTTCACCACGGGCAGTCCGAAATAAAAGCACTTCGAAGACGTTCAATTCTTTGTTTAAACAATGGAGATTTTACAGAGCTCTAGGCGATATAAAAATATACATGACTTCTTTCATACTTAACTCAGCATATAAGAATTCCACCGGAACACTTACTGTCGTTTTCTCTACAGGTCCATTTTCCATCCCTGGATCCGTTGAAGCTCTTGCGTTTGTTAGTACGTCGTTCGTGAATGAATCGCTGGAATTCCCGGATGCAGAGATCGCCTTGCAGTCGCTGCCTTCCTCAGCACTACCTCTGGAATGCTACCTGTCAAGCATGGCTCTTCGGAAAGATGTAATTTTCTATCTTTCATTATCTTTCATTTGGGTCTGAATTGTTTACGCGAAATAAATCTAAATGGGAGCGAATGATCAATGTTGCAGTAATATGCGACAAAATTGACATCATTATTGTGCTTTAATCATTACCGTTGTCATTGGCGTGAGCGTAATGGCAGAGACAAGACTTGAAGAGCGAGTGCTCCTTCGTGGCAACAGGCGTACTCTTCTGGACAGTCAACAGCGTTTCCTTCTTCTCAGCAAATATTCAATGCTTCTAGAAATACTTCGGCTCTACTTCTTTTTCTCAGCCTCTCGTCACTGGATTTTATGGTTTCTTCTTCATGGTATAGATCGGCACCAAATATCTTCATTTCCATTGTCGCACATTTCAAATATAGCGCCTTGGAGCATGACGCTCCATCATGTCCAAGACGATATATTATCAAGACGCTAGAGTATCATGTCCTAAGTAGGACGTCATACTGTAGCGCAAACCTCGAAAGAAAAGCCGGCAGATCCCACGCATTGTGGGAATCGATGTAATGCGAAGCAGCCAGCAAAGAGCTGCATACATCGTCTTGTATGTCGTTTAGCAAAATGCGTGTCATGGTTTTCATGTTAACTCCTATTATTTATGTTCGTCACACAGTAACGTCGCGCAATACCAACTTCGCGGTAGATCAAGCTAGCGAAACGGCCGCCAGCGCACCGTGAGCCTGGCACGTAAGTCATGCTGTACATGAAATGCGTGCCATGATTTTCACGTTAACTCGTGTTATTTATGTTCGTCACACAGTCACGTCGCAACATACCAATGTTGGTGTATATCAAGCTAGCGAAACGGCCGCCAGCGCACCATGAGCGTGGCACGTAAGTCATGTTGTACATGACATGCGTGTCATGATTTTCGTCGTGGTATTTATGTTCGTCACACAGTCACGTCGCGCAATACCAATTTCGGGGTAGATCAAGCTAGCGAAACGGCCGCCAGCGCCCCATGAGCGTGGCACGTAAGTCATGCTGTACATGACATGCGTGTCATGATTTTCATGTTAACTCGTGTTTTTATGTTCGTCACACAGTCATGAGGCGCAATACCAATTTCGGGGTAGATCAGGCTAGTGAAACGACCGCCAGCGCCCCATGAGCGTGGCACGTAAGTCATGCTGTACATGACATGCGTGTCATGATTGTCGTGTTAACTCGTGGTATTTATGTTCGTCACACAGTCACGTCACGCAATACCAATTTCGGGGTAGATCAAGCCAGCGAAACGGCCGCCAGTGCACCATGAGCGTGGCACGTAAGTCATGCTGTACATGACATGCGTGTCATGATTTTCGTGTTAATTCGTGTTATTTATGCTCGTCACACAGTGACGTCACGCAATACCAACTTTGGTGTATATCAAGCTAGCGAAACGGCCGCCAGCGCATCATGAGCGTGGCATGTAAATCATGCTGTACATGACATGTGTGTCATGATTTTCATGTTATGACTTGTCATTTATGTTCGTCATACAGTCATGTTACGCCATACCAACTTTGGTGTACATTCGAGTAACCAAGCGACCAGGAGAGCACAAAGTCGTAGGCGGCTATATAGATAGATAGATAGATAGATAGATAGATAGATAGATAGATAGATAGATAGATAGATAGATAGATAGATAGATAATAGATAGAGTAGATAGAAGATAGATAGATAGATAGATAGATAGATAGATAGATAGATAGATAGATAGATAGATAGATAGATAGATAGATAGATAGATAGATAGATAGATAGATAGATAGATACGCTCAAAGTCGCAGAAGTTCGCTAAGAAATGCTTCGCATTTAAAAAAAAAGCACCAAGAGGCAGGAACAAGCAGGAAAACTGGCTTAGTATTCCTCTTCGACTATTGGTGTGACAACATTGTGTCTTTCAGTAAGCACGAACTCGGCCAAGAAAAAGTAATTTGGAGTAAAACCACGATAGCGAAGCAAGTAGTAATTCAAACAGTTTGGATGTGGCCATGTTGGTTGTTTTTGTCACAAGGTTCCGATCTAGTGCTGGTTTACTGGATCTAGCTCTGATTTAACCAGGTGTAGAATTCGGCTCATTTCTTATTCGAAACTGCTTTTTTGAGTCCACAAGTTACAATCATAATAATAATACCTGGGGTTTAACGGCCCAATCGAGTTACAATCAGGAATCGCCCCAGAGTGACTCTACGGTACATAAAACATGCATGTCCGCTCATATTAACGCGACAGCGTTAAAGAGCTCGTATTGCAGAAATTCCGCCGTCGGCGCCGTTAGTTGTGAGCGAAAAATAATCATCTTGTCCGTGACCGAAAAATCGAAAAAGCTTCAAATAAAATAAATAATAAAAATGTTGGGTCCGAGTGAAAGTCGAACCCAGGCCGTCTGCGTGGCAAGCAGGCGTTCTACCACACAGCCACGCCTTTTTTTTTTCTTTCATGGTATTTATCAGACGTAGTATTACAGTGCACAATAATAGCACAAATAAAGCAAGCAAAGGTACAATCACATAGCGACAATATGCGCTCAAGCGTTACTAAGTGCACACTCGATGGCTAACACAACGTGCAGTAGAACGGTGAGAGTTCTTCACATCGTGTTATACTAGAAAGGTGGTGAGGCCGAGCACCTCACCAAGAGGGGGTACCAGTCCGGTCTGCTTCGAGCTGCACTGAAAGTAACTTTCATGCTTCCCAAAAATACGCGTCCTGCATACAGGTGTCACAGTACGAGATGTAATAATATTGCGTGGTACAAGCGTACATTGCCATCGGGCGTCACACCATGTCAATATCATAACGACTTGGTGGTTTAAAGACAGCCACCCATTACAAAAGGCACACACATTACTGCGCGTATTCCCTTAGGACCACGTAGTGGGTGCATCGGAACTTCGAAAACGTTTCTCGCGCATAATTGCTCCTGGTTTAAAGCCTGCCACCCATTACATAAGGCACACACCTTAGTGCGCGCATTCTGTTAAAGACTCGTAATGTTCGAGGTGCGCACAGGGGCAGGATATCGCTATCGAGTCCAACTCTTAAAGGCGAAGCTTAAGCCTCCCGCATTTTTTTTTTGGCTGTATTTTTATATTTATGTGGGTATATTCAAAATGCACGGAACCGGAATTTTTATTTGCATAAAAAATGCTCCTAGTGAGACAAGGAAATATTTCAAGGTGTCGGCGCGGGCTTCCCGTTATTGCTTACCGCAATGTTTTCCCATATTCTACACTATAACTGCCGAATTTAACAAAAAGAATGAAAGTTGTGTCGTTTTTTTATGCGGCTTTCATATCGAATCACTGTGAACTATATCAATGTTTTCCATATGCTCTCTACAAAACAAGAAACTAATGTAAAAAATGACAGTCTGTGCAATTAAAGAAAAATTTGCTAAGTTCTATGCGCCTTGGCGCGTTCTCAATTTAACACAGAATCTTCAAGAATGTGTCAAACATAGAACGGAGCCTCTGCAACATTTGTGCAAAAGGTTCTTTTCGTACATGCAGTGCAAAAGAAGAAAAAGATAATGAAATAGCGAGTCTTTTTAAAAAACGTCACTTAAAAAATTTTAAAGAAATCTGTGGTCCCAATTTTAACGAAACTTTTAACTTTAGCAATTTAACTAAACCAATTTAGTCTGGGCTGAGTTTGCTAGCTTCAGTGCCTTTGCTGGTTTTTATCCGCTTGCATTGTGGCAAACCTATGATTTTAATTATATATCTGCAGCAGAATTTTGCTCTGGTGATTTGTATGCAATCTAAATGTACCATGAAATGATATTCGTGCCTATCGTGTACGGGGGCGAGCTGCTGGCGCCCTTTAAAGGGCTAACGTGTACACCGTTTGCAGTCCAGAACCTCCTTTTCCCTGCATTATTCGCTAGTCAGATGGCATGACGTTTCTTTTTCAATATATTGCTTGTTGTTAGTCATAAGCGCCATTACGTGGTTGCAGACATTGGCGTCGATTTGTATATGATGCTTCACGCGCCTCTTTCTCTCACACTCATCAGTTTTCGGGACATGCCAATCAAAACACGTGCTTCCATGCTACTGACCTCACATCGCTTCAATTAGAAAGTGCTCAGCTATACCTATTTTCATTACTTGGTGTGAACTAAGCATGGTAAATATGCACGTTGAGAGGACGGAATCTTTTAACGCCACCTCTAGGACCAACGAGGAACACCTGAGATCCGAATATAGGGAACTTTTTACTAATATAGAAACTTTTTACTTGCGGTTCTGATGTCAAACTTTAGCTAATGTACCTATCTTAACTTCCGTACGCTCATGTAGTATCAATTATTCAATATATCTTAGCAAAACTCGCAGTGATATCAGCCAACGCCTCGTCTAGGGAGATGCATGCGACATGAGCCGGAAAGCTGCCCCCCCCCCCCTCGTCTGCTCCACAAAAGGGGTGCAGCCTGCGAGCGCTCGTTGTCCGGTGGCCGCTCGAAACCTTTATGCATCTGAAATGGAATGAATATCTATTGCAGTCCCTGAGGCAGCGTCCGCCGTATACGCTGCGCCAATGGGCGTGATGGCATCACTTCCGACGCTACCGGAAGTAGTGTAGCATACGAGCGCTCTTTGCGGAGACTACATTGAACTACGAGGAACCTCCCGTCTCAATGGAAAAGCGAGTGACGTCGAAGGCATGTTTCTAGAGGAGGCATTGTCTGAGCTTTAGGCTTGGGTTAATAGGTTAATATGTTTAAGCTGGCAATGTACCCTTTTGGCACATTCAGGCGTGTTAATGTAACAAACTTGAAACGGGCGCAAACCATTATTCATTGAAAAATCAACTGTCACAGCCCTCACTGTCGCCTGTAATGTGCTTGTCTGGTTATCTTTTCACAGGTTTATGACCAATATTATTTGCCCAATCGAGGACGGCACGGATTTGCTTTGGCTCCTGTAATGAACAGGCCGAAGTCTCGTGGTTACGTGAAACTGAGGACAGCTAACCCGTTTGACCATCCCATCATCGACCCAAAATACTTAACCCATCCTGACGACGTTAAAGCGGCAGTTGAAGGTATATTGCTTGAGATTGGTGATTATAACAGACTCACACAGCATACCTAATCTCTTCGATAGCAAGGTAATTTTAATGCAGTGCTCTTAATGACTTTCAGTGTATGACTGAAGTGCCTAACATGAACACAAGACTTCATCTAGAAGATTCGTTCAGGACGTCACGAAGAACAAAAATAAATGTTAAAGTTGTTTATGTTCTCCCGAACCACTTATTGGTTGGCAGCAGTTGCCGCGTAATTTAGCAAGCAACATTGAAAACTTGAATTATTATTTGCCATGATGTGCTTTCCGTCTTATGAAATATAATTTTATGCTGCACTATTTTGGTTATCTATTCAGCCACTTTTTACTTAGGCTTATTAGTTATTTGTGATAGTTCTTATCTTAACGTGCTCATTTTCAAATTTTATCTTATTCTGATTTTCTTCCCATGCTGGCACCTGAAAGACATTAACAGTAGGAATGAATTAATGAATGAAAAAATAAGTAAGACATCAGTACCAACTAAGGTGATATGTGAAAGTTAGAACGAATGACCGCATTTTGACGGCTTTTAAAAATCAAGCTATTTTTACAAATAGTCCACGAAGTTCAGGAACCACTTTCGGATCTAGCAAATGCTTCAATTTCATCTTTGACCAGACGTCCTTTAAAAAAAAGTGAAATATTTCGTTATTGAAGTACGATGCGTACTATCATCAAGCATCATCCTAAGCATCAACGCAGGTAATCCACCAATGAGCTCAGCTTGACCCCTTTTGCGCAGGATGCATGCAATGACCCGTTGCGTGTGGCACAGGCATGATGACAAAGTTCCTGACGGATATAGTGTGTCACAAATAATTCAAAAGAGGTTTTTTCAGGAATCGTTTTGGTAATATATTCATAGAGTACAACTACATCCAACTTATCGAAAGCGACATTGCAGGCTTAACTCAGTTGTCATGCTGTCACCACAGGTGTATGTAAAATAATTTGCAGTTTGTGAAACACACGTTATCCTTCTGAATGAGCTATCTATATATGATAAAACGATGCATCATTCTTGGGGGCTTTTCCTCTGTCAGTTGCGCCGGCATACGCTTTACTAAACGACACCGCACGTAGTTCTCTGTAAAATTATTCGTAATGTTAATGAATTTATGCTATCTCCCACGTATATAAGTACAGTACATTAAGCAGCAGCAGCAGCAGCAGCTGCCGAGATATAGTCGCCACTTGAATTAGGGTAGAACAATGGTACGTTGTGTTACGAGCGAATGCGCCAACAGATCGTCGGTGCAAGACGTATTTATTTATATGTCTACAGAACACCTGCGTAGCCTCGAAGGCATCATTGCAGAGGAGGGAGTTTCAGTACCACGTGTACATTTCTTAAAGTAATAATTACAGCCGACCTACACCTCACACTACATTGCGTTGTCCCAATAACCGTATGAGTAAACTAACCGTCGCTAAACGCTCCCATGCCTAAAGAAATCACGAAGGCATTGGAGGTGTAACGCTGGATCACTTCAACATCATGCATGTTAGGTGATTTACGATACGTTCACTGCATGTTTTAAGAGCACTCGCTCTGTTTTACTCTTTCTGACACTGTTCTGTATCCCACTTTTAAAGAAATGTCAACTTCAACAACTTAGACAATCGAAATTCTTGCATCACTGTTTATCGTGCACGTCAAGGCTGAGAACGAACTTATGAAAGGTGAAAACAATTTTTGGGTAATAATTCTCTATAAAGCAAGCTAAAGGGAGCATTTAAACTCATTGCTGAAACCTAAGCATGCAAATGACTTTCATGTCTGGTAGCTCACTGACGATGGAAAGTAACCATATCAAGAAGCTGCACAAGCAAGCAGCTTAGTAGGCCACCCATTTTCGGATGGCAGTTGTTTTAAAAATTCAGTTACGGTTGCTCATATTTATATTACTTTCCTACAGTGCTATGAAATATTGCAACGGGATTTCACAGCAATTGATTGAAGCCTGAAACGTGGCTGTTTTCACATGTTCTGAATAAATTGTCAAGTACATGCACAATCGCTCCATGTAGGGAAGCAAAAGCCAATAGCGCAAGTATTTTTATTTCTATTCGCTACATTTCGCTACAGTGAATTCAAAGACACCATTTTAACGGCAGAAATTTTCAAACTACAACAAATGGTAATGCCCCAAACATCCGTTCTACTTTTGTATATTATTGTGTATAGGAACACCGGGTGGTCCAAATTTCCAGAACCCTCCACTACAGCATCTCTCGAAATTATTTTGCAGCAGATATTATTAATTATTCCATTTTATATCTCTTCAACAGCGGCCAAGATTGCGCTGCGCCTCATGAAGAGCGATGCCATGCAGGCCGTGGGAGCGAAACCTTGGAACATCCCTCTTAAATCGTGTCTCTCTGAAGGCGAAAAGTGGAGCGATCCCTACTTGACCTGCCTTGTACGACACTTGGCTCACACCACGTGGCACGCTTGCAGCACGTGTCCCATGGGCTTGGATCAAAGAGCCGTGGTGGACCCCGAGCTCAGGTGCGCGTTCTTTGCGATCGAATCGGCATGGGACAATGTCAGCCGAGTAAATAATTCTCATATGTGCGAGCACCGCTCATAATTACCGCGAAGGGGCGACCGCCTCCGCATCCAACTATTTGCAGTGTACAATTGTTGTTTAGTGAAGAAGGGAGAAACTTATTAGAAGGGTTTAAACAACAAGAGGTTGGTGGACGCAAGGGGGAGTTTAGGCGCCTATTTTAAACCAACATTTTAATTTGAAATTCTTTCGTGAAGGCAGTCGTCCTCATCGGCACCGAGGTCACCTCAATTTCGCTTTTTTTTTTCGTCACATGCATAATTGCAGAGTTATAGCCATGTTCTATACTGGAAATTAAAAGGCACATCCTGCGCCCATCATTGAACACGAAACTTCTGTCTAGAAAGCAAAAGGATGTCATCCGTGCCCATAGTTGTTTCGCTTGGAGAGACGGAGAAAAAAGCGATTGAAAGACGAAAAAACCACCTCCCGCTGTCTACCATGGTACAAGCGCACGGTTTTGTTCATATAAATATATCCCAAGAATATTGCAGATTCCGTTGGAAGTGAGCACTTGTGCATGCCGCTTTCAATGTGCCTCTTCGAAAACTATTCTTTTTTTTTTCGCTCAGACGAAATTCCTAAAAGGAAGAACATTTTTGGAGGATTATGAACGGCATACCTATACGAACACTCAAGGAAGAAACTATTACTCTCGTATTAATAAATTGCTCCTTCACATTACCAACAACACTACTCTTGCTGCGAGAAGACACTTAGTAAGCGAGAAAACGTGAAAATAAAAACGCGGGGGCCGACACAGCCTTGAAGTTGCCGTTCCAGTCGCCGTGAAGTCATAGATTTTGACGGTGTCTGTTATGACCTATGTAGTTGCTAGTCGGTAAAATTTAGGTACATTGTCATCTGAGGGAGTCAAAGTGTTAACATACAAACTTTTAGGAAATTTCAGTGAGAGAATGTGCCGAAAATACGAAAGAACACTTTGAAACCCCTGACGCTACCATAGGGGATTTTGGCGGAAGACTTCAATGTGAAAATTTTGAAATCAGTTTTCTCATCTATGAATAAACGCGCCCTAGTGAAATTAATGACGCTACAGCTTTCAAGGTATAATTGATCAGTCTAAACTAATCTTTTATTTCACTTTAGTGTCCCTTTAAGTTTAAGGTAGGTCACAACCTTCGAGAAAAAATTTTAGTTTCAGTCCAAAAGTTATAATTATAATTTTGGCTTGTAGGGCTGATGTAAATTTAGGCTTTAGAATGGGGAAATTGCTAAAATGTAAAAAACAAAATAAAAAAATCAAAATGTGTCAAAATACGCATGTTGCGCCAACAGTCATAACTACAAAATGGTTGGTGCGATTGAAACGCAACTGCGCAGGTACGTAGTGAGAACACTGTCCTGTGCATATAACATCTACGATCAACCCACCTGTAAGCTAAGGAGCTTTATCTGAAAAAGATTGAAAACGTTTATTTGACAGCTTTGTTCTGCACAAAAGTGGCCATCGTACAAAACCTTACCGCCCGTTTTCAATCATTGTGCTTGAATGCACAGCTTAACCTGCAAAAAATTAGTACGCAAAATTGTATGTGCAAATGTTTATCAGAAGGAAAGTTATCACTGTTTGCATAAGTGTAGGTTGCAAAAAATGATGTTTTAAGAAAAATGGCTTCAAAGATTTGAATTGAATATTCATATAATAAAGAAACATTCAATATGTCTGAAATTCTCTAGGCTCATAGCTGCAGACATCTTCTGAAATGGCGCGGTCTCCTTTTGAGCGAGCTGAAGCACATATATATATTTTCTAGCTCGTTTTGAGTCTCCAGCTGACTTTCATCTACGTGCGCCACAGTAGCTCCACGCTTGGTATATTGATTCCATAACTTGCGTTGGTATATTGATTCCATAACTTGCGTAACTTTTTCGTCCTATACTCTGCCATTTTTCATGGAGTACTATAACTTTCTCCATGAAAGGCCAGAACTACGTCCAAGAGCTCGAAGTGGTGTACGAAAAAGCACTGACAGCCGAGCGAAAACACGCGCAACTTAAACAACAGAGTGCCGAAGCCGTGTAGTGGAAATTTTAAAATAAATCCTAATCATCATGCCCCACAAGCTTTACAATGCACTTAGACAACTTAGCATTACGTAATATGTATATGGAAAAACATTTATGACGACATGGCAGGTGTTGCCGTATCAGATACCTTCAGTTTCGGTTTCGAATGCGCCTAAGTGGCGTTGATAAATGGTCATAACTTTCGAACGGCTCAAGATAACTACGTAAGTCTTTTTGCTATACACATAAGACTCATCTACTTAAGCTCAATACGACTTCTCGTTGTATTGTCTTCCCATTAAAATACTTCATTTGTTTTCAGGGTGCGGAGTTTGAAGAACCTGCGCGTCGTGGACGCATCTGTCATGCCAACCATTGTAACTGGAAATCTCAACGCGCCTACCATGATGATTGCCGACAAAGCAGCGGCCATCATTCTTCAAGATAATTCGTAGTTCACATTACTGGCCTATGAAACACAAGCTAGGTTCTTTCTCTCATCGTTGGGGCTACGTTGACAAAGCGAAGTAAAAATACTGAGCTGCTAGAACGTTTGCTTTTGTACTTTATGTCAGTCATTGCTAATTTATGTTACGCCTTCTTATATTAAGTATTAACCGTGATTAATTACCATTTGCTAGCGTGAAGGTAACGTTGTTTCGGTGTTGCTGATAGAGAGGCATGTATGGTGGCCAAGAAGCGTATTTTTTAAAAGCGTAAATCACTGCCATGATCATCGCTATCACCACCTCGGGGAACCGTTATCGCCACTCTTCGTAAAGCCCACCTGAAGCCCTCATTTCCATTTTGTGTCCGAACGTTATGCCGCAGATACCCAATGCTAAGCATGAAATAAATTATGGTACCTTATATGTTGCTCAATGTTCAAGATATTGTTCTGCGTTTTCCCGTTTTTCGCCCAAACAAGGGTGCTTTATGCCTATTCGCTATTACGCAAAATTTTGAAGCAGCTTCATAAACTTCGCGAAGATTGGTTAAACAGCGCAGCTGGTGGCCTAATATTGCCATTGCCATTCCATTGCTCTAATTTATTCTTAACCTTTAACTGACCGGAGCTGAGTGGTGGAGCTTGCCCAATTTCCGCGGCACATACCCGCTAGAACCTGCTTGGCACTTACCTACTTGGCTTGTTATAGACAGCTTCATCTTTAGTGGACCTAACGTCATTATTGGGGCTTGCCCAATTTCTGCGGCACATACCCGGAAAGCTGGTGAGAAACTGCTTCTTCATTTTAAGGCGAAAGCCTTAAATGCTTCATCAAATGCGAAATTTGACCGTCGGCGTCTCGCGGCGTCGGAGACGAGTGATGCAAAAAAGCCGGCAGATCCCACGCATTGTGGGAATCGATGTAATGCGAAGCAGCCAGCAAAGAGCTGCATACATCGTCTTGTATGTCATTCAGGAAAATGCGTGTCATGGTTTTCATGTTAACTCCTATTATTTATGTTCGTCACACAGTAACGTCGCGCAATACCAACTTCGGGGTCGATCAAGCTAGAGAAACGGCCGCCAGCGCCCCATGAGCGTGGCACGCAAGTCATGCTGTACATGATATACGTGTCGTGACTTTCATGTTAACTCGTGTTATTTATGTTCCTCACAAGGTCACGTCGCAAGATACCAATTTTGGTGTATATCAAGCTAGCGAAACGGCCGCCAGCACCCCATGAGCGTGGCACGTAAGTCATGCTGTACATGACATGCGTGTCATGATTTTCATGTTAACTCGTGTTTTTATGTTCGTCACACAGTCACGTCGCGCAAAACCAATTCCCGGGTAGATCAAACTAGCGAAACGGCCGCCAGCGCGCCATGATCGTGGCACGTAAGTCATGCCATATAGTATTGAGGGACTATGGTCATGCTGTACATGACATGCGTGTCATTATTTTCATGTTAACTCGTGTTATTATGTTCGTCACGTAGTCACGTCGCGCAATACCAATTTCGGGGTAGATCAAGCTAGCGAAACGGCCGCCAGCGCCCCATGAGCGTGGCACGTAAGTCACGCTGTACGTGACATGCGTGTCATGATTTTCATGTTAACTCGTGTTTTTATGTTCGCCACACAGTCACGTCGCGCAATACCAATTTCGGGGTACAGCAAGCTAGCGAAATGGCCGCCAGCGCTCCGTGAGCGTGGCACGTAAGTCATGCTGTACATGACATGCGTGTCACGATTTTCATGTTAACTCGTGTTATTTATGTTCGTTACACAGTCACGTCACAAGATACCAATTTTGGTGTATATAAATCTAGCGAAAGCGCTGCCAGCGCCCCATGAGCGTGGCGCGTAAGTCATGCTGTACATGACATGCGTGTCATGATTTTCATGTTAACTCGTGTTATTTATGTTCGCTACACAGTCACGTCGCGCAATACCAATTTCGGGGTAGATCATGCTAGCGAAGCCGCCGCCAGCGCCCCATGAGCGTGGCACGTAAGTCATGCTGTGCATGACATGCGAGTCATCATTGTCATGTTAACTCGTGTTTTTATGTTCGTCACACAGTCACGTCTCAAGATACCAATTTTGGTGTATATAAATCTAGCGAAACCGCCGCCAGCGCCCCATGAGCGTGGCACGTAAGTTATGCTGTACATGACATGCGTGTCATGATTTTCATGTTAACTCGTGTTATTTATGTTCATTACACAGTCACGTCACAAGATACCAATTTTGGTGTATATCAAGCTAGCGAAACCGCCGCCAGCGCTCCATGAACGTGGCACGTAAGTCATGCTGTACATGACATGCGTGTCATGATTTTCATGTTAACTCGAATTTTTATGTTCGTCATACAGTCACGTCGCGCAATACCAATTTCGGGGTAGATCAAGCTAGCGAAACTGCCGCCAGCGCCCCATGAGCGTGCCACGTAAGTCATGCTGTACATGACATGCGTGTCATGATTTTCATGTTATCTCGTGTTATTTATGTTCGTTACACGGTCCCGTCGCAAGATACCAATTTTGGTGTATATAAAGCTAGCGAAACGGCCGCCAGCGCACCATGAGCGTGGCACGTAAATCATGCTGTGCATGACATGCGTGTCATGATTTTCATGTTAACTCGTGTTATTTATGTTCGTCACACAGTCACGTCGCAAGATACGAATTTTGGTGTATATCAAACTAGCGAAACGGCCGCCAGCGCACCATGAGCGTAGCATGTAAATCATGCTGTACATGACATGCGTGTCATGATTTTCATGTTATGACTTGTCATTTATGTTCGTCATACAGTCATGTTACGCCATACCAATTTTGGTGCACATTCGATGACCCAAGCGACCAGGAGAGCACAAAGTCGTAGGCGGCTAGATAGATAGATAGATAGATAGATAGATAGATAGATAGATAGATAGATAGATAGATAGATAGATAGATAGATAGATAGATAGATAGATACGCTCAAAGTCGCAGAAGTTCGCTAAGAAATGCTTCGCATTTAAAAATGCAAAAAGTCATCAAGCGATGATGTCACCATGTTACGTCATGACGACCTCATAGACCACTAGAAGTTATGACGTCATCATGATGACGTCATCGCTTGACATCGTACCTTGGTGAAAGGTGGTCCGATCACAGGGGCAATAAAAAACCAGTTGAAGTGCCTCCGATCTTCGAGGCAGTGCAAAATCACGTTAATTGCAGAAAGCTTTTTGAAGGATGGTGGGGTAGCGTCAATACATCGACTAAGAATCAAGAGATGATGGCTTTCGCCTTCTAGTCGGCTTAGGTGAATCTATAAGGGATCCTTTGAGTTTTTAGTTGGTCAGTGGTAGGGCTCGCCCAATTTTCGTGGCGCACACCGGCTCTATAGTTCTATAGAGCTTCTTCATTTTAAATGCGAAGCATTTCTTAGCGAACCTTTGGCACTTTGAGCCTTTCTATCTATCTACCTATCTATCTATCTATCTATCTATCTATCTATCTATCTATCTATCTAGCTAGCTAGCTAGCTAGCCGCCTACGTCTGGGTGCTCTCGTGATCACCTCCCTAACTTGGTGTAGACCAAACTTGGCGTGGGAGGGTAAGAGGGTTTGACGAATATGACTGTCTGGTCTTGACATGAATAACGTGAAAATCCTGTCGCGTGCGTCATCAAACACTTTCCTCCAGACACGTGTGGCATATACCCGTTTACCACGGGCCGCGGTGAATGGGTATGCGCCACAGGTGATTGACAGTTTATGTCTACCCAGGAACAGCGAGAGCGGACACTGGTAGTATAAATGCGAGAGCGTTAAGAGAAACTGACATCGGCAGCATGGACCCGACGAATCGAAAGAATAAAAATTAGGATCCCAGCAGGAATCGAACCGAGGTATCCTGCGTGGCATACAGGTATTCTACCACAGAGCCACGCCAGGTCTATAAACTGGTTTGGAAAAACAGCCTGCGCAGGTGTAATGTCGGTGCAACGTCAATTGTGGTTGTGGCGCTGTCTGTCTAATTTTACAAGAAAGCAATAAACACTACATATGTACTCCTGCGATACAGGCGTCATATTAAATTAACATGTATGGTTCCAGTGTTGGCTCCGCTTTTATAGCAGTTTAATAAACATAGCATTTGTGTTCCTATGATTCAGCAAGCTATGTTGAAGCATCGCTCGACCCCGGAGGAATAGAATAACAAAAGTTACGTGTGATATTTACGTGCTATCATCATAAAAGGCACTTAGTTTTGATAATACTGACGTATGTACTCTAACGTGAGGGCTGACATTACGTCGCACCATAAGTTACCCTTTAAACGCCACTGTTGGCAACGTGCCTGATAAGCCCACGATGTGAACACAGCTACCACACTTACAAAACCACGTCGATCCACCTCTTAACGCTCGGCTCGAAGCCATAAAATACAGCATAGAAGTAGTCGCTGACTGCTTCGCATGAAACCGATTCCCACAACGCATGGGATCTGCCGAATTTTTTATTCGACCGGAGGTGAGTAGTTGCACATCCCCAATTTCCCTGGCATATCTTCTAGGAGCTGCGTTACGCGCATCAGAGATTAACCTCGACCTTAAAAGCTGCGCTGTTTAAACATTCTGCTTAGAAACCAATGTGGTGTCGGCTTGCGTCGCTTTAATGAAAATTCGTGTAAGAACAACTGTCGCAAAAAAACTCGACAGAAGAAGCGGGCGATGCCCATGGGTATTTTTTTTTTGTGCCTTGGCTCTGCTTAGAAACTGTGCCCATTGCGGCCGTGTGCGCTGGTCTACGCGAAGTTTAGAAGGTAGCGATAGCTCGTCCCTGACGTTTCTAACTTTTAAAGGTTTATGGATATGCGCATCCCCAATGTATTGTCATGAGCGCTTTTGCTATTTTTATGTTATTGGTCCGTTACACGTATAACCACTGCCTTGCACTAACCGTGTCCAAACGTCTGGAAACGAGATTATTTGTTTATCTTCTGATATGATTGAGCGCGCAAACGCGAGCAGTTGAGTTTATTCCGGAACTAACGCAGCCACCAGTGATGGGGCTCGGATGTTCGATGCTGCAAGTGTAAATGCCGACGCGCCTTACCACAGATCAGATTACTCGACGGCCGACGGCTGTACTCCCCGCTATGAGTGCACAGCTTGTATCGCTTGTATTTTGAGTTGTCATCTTCCAGGTACAAGTTCTGCCAAATAAAGAGTTCCGTGTTTCCCAGTCTTGCTGCAGCCTTCCTCACCGTCACAACGACGTGATAATACAGACAAGTACATTTATACCTGTCGTTCCACTGCCGTACGCCGTACTAGCTTGGTCATTTAGTTACGTAAGATGTACATTCAATGATAATCGGAGTAAAATTCCAAAATAGGTATAATTCGTAGTGAGGCACCAGCGATCACGCGGCCAATTTCACGAAAAATGTCTTTTGGGACCCTCACTGCAGGGACGTGTGTCTGGGAAGCCACAAAATAGTTCTTTGTTCACGTGGTAGCAGCCACAAAGAAACTTCTAATAGGCAATAACGGGCACCAAACACGAAAATTTTATTTTTCTGCGAAGGTATCAGAGTCTTCATCGTTACCACTTAGGGAAAAAGTGGAAAACGAAAACGCTCGGTGGATCTTCAGTTCGCGTCTATAGATTCGCGAAAACGCTATGCCACAATTAGGAGGCATGATTTTTTATTCTCACAAGAATGGACGCATTAAAAAACTTTGCAATGTTTTATCATTAACTTTTCACTGTCGCAACTTCACCAATGATGATCAGGTTCCGCATCGCATATACAATTGGGATAAAAAAAATCAACCAGCTCCGCATCGCGGACACCGATGAAACAGCGAAGCCTGTGGCGTTCCGTACGTGAGGCTAACAGATTTCTATATTTTGCAAGTCTTTCAGATACCTTGCATCGTTGCTCTTTATTAAACACTCTTTAGTATGCATTCAGGTAGTAGTATAGTATTATTGCATCTTGACGACACCATTCTTGTGCACAAGTTTACAAAGAAGCCTTTGCTTAAGGTGCCCCAACATGTTGCATCACTGCTCTTTATTAAACACTCTTTGTTAAGTTTGAGGCGGTAGTATAGCCACCAGCTTTTATAACCAGAAAGTATCCCGTGACAGTGGTGTGACTTTGGTAACAGGCACGCCATTTGTTGGGCTAACTGTTGCCTTCCTCCTTTTCAGTGGCATTTGTGTGTTGTGGGATTTACCCTACATCTGTGGCACATACGCGAGTATGATAACTATAGTTTTCCGATAGGTCGCACAGACTTCTGTGGCACATACCCGTTTGCTGGGCTAACTGTTGCCTTCATTTTTAGCGGACCAGTGGTGAGTAGTGGGATTTACCCGACGTTTGTGGCGCATACCCGTTTATAACGCCCAGAAGCGTTACCACGGATTCCGGACATGAAAGGCTCGACCATGTTAAATTAGCGCTATATCAAGTAAAGCTTGAAGCGCGGATTGCAGAATCCGGCACGAGATTCTGCAGGAGGTTCGGGCGCATTTCCCTTTCTCACTATGGGTCCGTTTATATATGTATTTTTCATCGTTTTTTAACGTGAGTATACCTATTTTGATTAGCAGTTCCCTTTTCTCAAATGCACAAGGGAACTGATAGGGAACTCCGTTTCTGATATTGGGAAATTTTGTAAAGAAGTCGTATCTGGTATATATCACCGAAGCAGCAAATTTTTACTCTGTCGTGCAGGCAATGATTTGAAGTTGTCACAGAACGAAGGCAAAATGATGTGCGATTACCTGGTATGTGACTATTCCGCAGCGTCTGTATTCATACTGATGTTTTAAGCCTTTCTATCCCTTCCCTAGGAATACTTAGAGCCCTGAGCATTAGAACGGTTCACCGCATTCGATGATTTGTGGGATATTATGCATGAAAATAGCGCTATTCGTCTTTATTGAAAAAAAAGGATAATTAAACTGGCCTGGGAAACATTCCATCAAAACTTTTGAGCTCATTCTCAGCTCACTCTGAAGCCACGTGCGAAGATGCACTAACTGCTGCAATTCTTCCGCGTTTGCGTATGCACTAAACACGTGCGGCTTCGTGCCGGTTAGCTGGGCGCAATGGCGGCGGCTCTACGTGGAGGCGCAGTAGCACAGCTTCTGCCAGAGGCTCGGCGGAAGGCATCCGGTCTGGTTGGCGTACCAGTCCAGCCTCTGCACAAACAACATGCGCCGCTCCTGGCTGTCGCGCACCTCGCCGTACGCCTCAAAGCTGGGCTTCTGGCAGAGTGACGACAACCACCCGCATGGTTACCATGGCACTCTTCAGACCACCGAGCGCGTATGCGTCCGTCACGCTCGCCAGCTGCCACCTGCAGCCGGAACATGGATTTGAAAAATGCGACAAGACATAGCTGGAAATACTACCGGTACAGAAAACCGGGAAGTTAGCAATCGCAAGCTGATAATTGTACTGTGCATCTAGGACAATTTCCTAACGCTTTATAGAGGGGGAAATATAAAATTGATAATATGAAATGTCAGGGGCGAGTTAGGGATACACATTTACTATTAGCATTAAGTTTAACTACCTGTATGTTTCTTAAATTGCAATCATAGCCAACGCACCTCCGCAGTGGATTGCCATCTAGTTCACATAGCAACTTTCAGTTGACAAACGCTTTTGTGCGCAGAAAACAATAATGGGTCAAGGCCACATCTTCTATTAAGATTCGGTTTCTCGGGCTTACGTGCTGCTACACATGTGGAAGATTATGTAGCCGCTGGAGCAGTAACTGACACGCAGCTTCTTTACCACAGTTTAAAAGAACAGATACCTAGAAGCGTTGTTCCAGCTTCACCTTGGAAACAGCTCAAGTACGTGAAGGAGCCCGCTGCTTCGTTGTGTACGACTCTTCTGGTTGTCTGTCTTGCGCTGTTACCCTGTATAATAAACTAGCAGCTAAGGCACTGACGTTTATTGTACTTAACTTTTGTTGCCCTCATTAACACGAGATTTATCCACCAGCCACAGCATTAGCTAAGTTGTAAAGATTTAGTTCCACGTGTACAGTAGAACGCAGCCCTTCGATAAAAGGCAATTCTTATTGAAACTGATTGAAGGTTCTCACTCTTTCAGTGGGTACGTATTTGGACCGCCATGGTGCTATGCCTTTTTCGCACAAGTGATATCAAACGAAATTAACATTACAAAACAATAGGGGGTGTAGGTTGAATCTTGGTAACGAATTACATACATTACCAAAGGAACAGAACGTTCTTTTTAAAGCTTACCTGACGCACATAGCGGGAAAGTTGGCCTCGTTGAGACTGTTGAGGTATTCCACCACAAACGTCGCGAATGACTGCACCAGGCTTGACTCCAGGTCCAAGTCTACGCCAGCTGCGACGCACTCGCAGAATTCTACAGGTACAAAGGCGTCGCTGCAGTTTCTCTCTGGAGGCACATAACCCAGAAGGCTAAGACCCCTCTCTGTGCGTAGGGAAGCACTGGAAGCAGCAGTGTGCGCGTAGCGCAAGAGGTGCAAGAGGGTGACGTGAAGATCGTACGCTGTAACCAAACGCCGCTGATTTACCTGCACGCAGGAAGTAAGACTTTGACTTCCCTTAAATTTAGATAACAGTTTATGGCTTATGAAAGAAAAGAATTACACCATCTCCCACTAAAGGGAACCATGTGGTGATGAGAAGCAGCGGTTAGGTGGACTTAAAGTTCCGTTCATCACGGGCACCTTGCCCGATGTTAACGCGTCCTTGCAAGTGGAGCACACCATGAATTCACTGTAGTTGCTGTTGCTGTTACTCGTACCGAACTCTTGTTGGAGCACGCCACGCGGGTTTATCGCGCCTCTGCAGTCTCGTTCCCCGACGCCATCACGCGATTGCTGAGAAAGTGTAAGTGGGAGAGGCCCAGCGTCTTACCCAGCCCCTTACACAGGCCTGAACGCGCTAGCGCGTGCCAGCGCGTTCTGACTAGGATACAACACGTTGGTTCATCGCGCGTCTGCAGAATCTCGTTCCCCGGCGCCATCACGCGACTGCTGAGATAGTGTAAGGGGGAGGGGCCACAGCGTCTTACCCAGCCCCTTACACAGGCCCGAACGCACTAGCTCGCGCTAGCATGTGTGCTAGCGCTTACCAGCACACATGGTTTTGTCTGCGTTACACCAAGCTAGGACAGCATACGGCAGCCCGGGCCCCGAAAGTGCTCTGCGCGTGTCATCATCAAGGCGGTCGAAGAACAAGAGGAAGAAGTCTTCTCCTTGGCGCGAGCGCGCGCTCAGATTGCTATGCTATGTGGGACGGTTGGCAATGGAACTACGGACACAGCCCAGCGCAAAAGCTGCTTCGCATCTAAAAAAAACGTCATGTAGCTTTTTTCTAGCATGAAACTACGAGGAGACTCATACACATTTCTCAAAAGTAAACCTTGGAAGCTGACGACAAATTAATCCTTGATCGTTATTGTAAGTCGAGAGGAACACCCTTCAAGCACAGACCCTCGACCGCCTATGCTGACAAGGAAGCTAACAGGTTGCATCTCGAGGGTAAATTAACCGAGAACTTGAATCTTGGCATAGAAGGTGCCTGATCAATTTCGCGAAGCCCACAATGTGGAGGAGTTTTTGTTACCTGCTAGCTTCCTGTTTGGCCCCGGCGGTAAAGCGACCACTCCGGAAACGCAATGGTGTCATATTGAAATCTCGTACCAGGCCGAATAGTAACAATTCGTCGAATTTCCGGCTAAATTCCGTGTTCGCGCCGTAAGACATTGTATATAATCAACACATACAAAGCCGATATTCACGATTACTCACGGCAAAGCTTTTGTAGTAGCGTTAGCTCATACAAATCTAATCTTCCTTTTATTTTACGACCATCCTGTTTGTGTGCGTACAAAAGTAATGTACCACAGTAGCAATAGGTATATCTACAAGCCAGTAGTCAAAAGGCAACACAAATTAATTATTGATTTATGCGCCACATTATTTAGATTCCTTTTAAGGTGTGTCATTGTATAACGATATTAAATTGCGTATACGCACCTCTAAATTAACAGCGGCTTTAGGGTGGCGGCGTAGAAATCTGCGCGGCAGCACGAGGTATCCGAACGGTGTCTTGTCCTCGTGCCTGCCGATGACCGTGGCACGGTTGCTGCCAAACCTCGCGCCGTGGTCACTCAGCAGAACGACTGCAGTGTCTTCGAAGGCACGTCGGTTTTGCATGTCTCGCAGTAGCTGGTGTACTGGATCGTCCAGCACCAACAGAGCGTGGTCATTGCTATGCGGAACGTCCGACAGCCAGACATACGAGAACATCGGGATGCCGTGATCAGCGTTCAACTCCATCACGTCTTTTAGGTACTCTAAGAATACCTGCAAGCAACAACTAACTCAAAATTGAAAGCGTCACCAACATTGATGAATTGCCCAGTACTAAGTGAAGTTTTTGTTGGGCGAGTTGGTGAACGTTCCTAATTGCTTTTAAGGTGCGGGAGAACAAAATCACGCTCTGTCCCGTGCTCTTCGCTCTGTCCCGTTCCCTTTCCGACTGTGGTCTCTCGCGTCTTAAAAGCAATTATGTGCACATTATGAGGTCAAGTACAAGGTCCACTCGGTTCGGATTGCAGCACACGCCAGTGCGGCTTGATCTAGCCAGAATACAGAACACATTTAGGTTCTAGAATACTTCACAACCGCTGCAGGGCGTAACGTAGGAAGCTGAACGCAACGCTGAAAATACATCTTGAACTGGAGTAAAATGTGTGTCGTTTCCTCCGCTTTAGTGTGCTCGTTTTGTTGGTGCGCTGATATTTGAAGTATGAACATCTTGAACTCCTTCGCATGAGTGAAACCCCCAAAAAACAGACATTTGGGCTAGTTGTTTTCGTAGATTCAACGAAGCCATAGCGGTGAAAACACATGGACCAAGGAAGACGCCGGAAAGCACACGTCCTGTCCGCTTCCTTGGTCTCTGTGTATTCAGCACTAGAGCTTCACTGGACGGCTATCCAGTGATGTTCCTGAATGGCATGCGCCGTAAGTTTATATGAGAAAGTGTGTTTTATTGCGATAGCAATTATATGGACACTATCGGCTGGTTCTCGCCGTCGCCGTCTGTCGACGCCGTCAGGGCATATATATATATATATATATATACAAGCCACAAAGAAAAATAATTCACATTTTCCCGAAGCTAGGAATCGAACGTGCGACCTCTCGCTCCGCACCACGCGGGGTACGTGGCTAGGCCACGACAAATACGACTTTCAGCCTGCTAAAGGCGAGCTATTTATACACATGATTTACTACAGCATGATTTCTTGGTCACCAGCCATATGGCGCAAAGTGCGCGCGAGGCGCGCTTTACAGGTCGTCGCCCCAGTCCTGCGAACGCCGATGCTCATCGCCCTGCAGGGCGTGGTCACCTGCGCGCGATTATCTGAAGGAATGAGGGGGGGGGGTATATCTTGTGCTTTCCCCGCGATGTCGGCGCTGATATCACAGAGCGTGCGAAGTTCACTTCTCTCGCTCCAGCTACCGCGTTTGCGAAAGGAGCGCGCTGTTCAAACAGAAATAAGTAACAACTGTGAGAGTTAGTTCGCGCTCGTCCTGTGTGTACCAGTTCGTTCATTTCGTGCGTCCTGCTTTATGTTTGAGCAGCGCGCTTCAAGTGTCTAATTGTGATGCATGATAGTTAGCACTCATCCTGTGGGCGTTCTTTTCGTGCGTCCTTTGGGCTTGAGAGACGCGCTGGCAATTTCGAGCTGCTTTCAGTTCTTCGCGTTACATTCCAATTTGTTGCTATCGTATTCATTGCTTCGCCGTTGCGGCGAAACTGTGACTTTTTTTTCCTCATCGTAAGGGCTTAGATATTTTACGCTAGTTTCCGTATTGGCTTCACAACATTAGCAGTGGTCTCTCCGATAGACACGTTGTTCGCAGCTCAGGCTAGCTTTGAGAGCTAGGTACTAATTTCGAGGGAGTCGCGCTTCAAGCCACGCCGGGAGAAATGCATCTAAGCAAGGTGCACTGCTTGCAATATTAGCAACCACCCATATAAATTCTCTACACCGTCCGTAGTGAAGCGTGTAATGCCTCGAAGAGGAATTGTGATGTACAGCATGAAACAAAATAACGAGACAATCGAGATAACAGATATCTGTTTCACCCTGTGTGATAGAGAGAGTACACCTTTAATAGTGTCCAGTGCAGACGCGGAGGTTGCCCCGCGCTATCCGGCTGCTCCCACATGGCGAGAGCCTAGGGATATTATTTGACTCCAGTACATTGAAAAAAAAAGCAGGCATTCAAAGCACATTGTCCTTTCTTACAACGACTTTCGCCTCCCAGCGGCATGGTAAAGGAACTGCCGAGTTTCGTCTATCTCCTGCAATAATGAACCTATCTGAGAATATTTCTTTTCTGAAACCGCTGCAAGGAAACGCCTTATGACTTGAAGTAATTAACCAGAAAGTGTAATAATGCCACGGATGGGGTCCTTTAAAACGTGCTATTGATATTGACTATGTTTTCGACAGATCAAACAAAATAGCAGTAACGCTACTGAAGTACATGATGCTTGCAATCTGGCTTAAGTCTGTCTCGACATAGTGACCGCTGCCAACGTACAGGCCTGGTTCAGCGAACGAACCTGTTGTCTAAAAACATAATTGAATTTTACAACCGTATGTTCGAGGCCACGCGCGTTAGCCAGACCACATGTGGCTTTGCACAGAAAAAAAGGTCAATTCGTTTGATGGAGTGATTCACTCACACTATTTCACTGCTTCTACGCAGCATGTCACCTTCACTGCAAAATAACCAGTTCTTGAGAGAAAATAAGCCGTGATTAGTCAGTGTTCAGGCAGCGTTTACTTCATTCCTCTCGTATGTACCATGCCCACTACAACAAAAGACGTTCATTTACAAGTTCCCCCCGAGTCATCTTTTGATCTTTTCCTGAAGTCTTCAGTGGCGACCTCATTTTCACTGGATGCGATGGTTAACAATATCCGGGTATTGTTACGAGTATAAGCTATGGCACTATTTCTGCTGTAACAGGCAGAAGAGCGAGGAATCCAGCGTGGTGGTGTAGTGGTTATGGTGCTCGACTGCTGACACGAAGGTCGCGGGGCCGAATCCTAGCCGCGGCTGCCGCATTTCGATGGAGGCGAAATTTCAGAGCCCTATGTACAGACGGGGCCACTGTTAATGGGAACCTTTAACCTTTCGGGTATCTCCGGATTTCGCTCTCCTACAGAACCATAATGGCTTAGCTTTTCATAACACTACTGTTGGTTGACAGTTCCGAACCCTTATGATAGATTAGTAACGTCCACGAACAATCTTTCCGCATCCCTAGCCGTTAGGGAGCCAACAAAATGAAAGTTGCTCATTCGACTGTTCCCTTTAACAGTGGACCGTACTGTACTAAGCTTTAGGCTCACCAGATGGTCAAAATTTCCGGAGCCCTCCACTACGGTGCCATTCATTATCCGGTCATGATTTTGGGAGGCACATATCAGCTGATCAGCTGTATAAATGCGGCCTTGTATGTGTGAGCTATTCCGCAAGACGTTGGCTAGCAGCTCCGACATATGAAATCCGGAAGGTTGGACAAAGGATCGCTTACAACCCTTTAATTTAAAGGAAAGCTAACCTGTGTCTTCAAGCGCGAGCCGGCGCAGTAGACGTCGATGCCTCCGTTTTCTTCCATGGCGTGCAGGACGGGCACAGGGTAATAATCGGTTGGCGGCTTACGGAAACCCCGGTAGTTCGGATATGTGAATAGACTGTAGCAAGGCATTTCTTCCAGGAATAGGGTGGCATACCCTCGTACCGAGTAGTGGTTCCACAGGAGCGACAAGTCGTCTAAATTGTCGTTGCAAAAGATTCGTTTCACCTCGTCCGCAGACTTTCCCATCAGCAGCGGTATCTGGTTGCCAAAGGAACTGTCCCCCACCTATGAAGCAACAATGAGAAAATACATTTTTCGACTGTGACACTTCGTCGTTTTTTGAAGACATAGTAGGATATTAGGCTTGCCCAAACTACATCGCGTAAATTTTTAAGAAACTGACAAGGTACAAACTTTTTAAAGGCGAAATAGAGTAACACATTTCACGTCGTTATAAGTGGGAACCGCCCTGTGCCAGGTAACCAAAATGTACCGCTCTACAGTGACAACTCAATAAAGTCGGAAGGCATGGACAGTTAGCTTAAACACTGGCACTTTCACCCACTTCAATTTGTGGAATATAGGAAACATTAGATCTGCGGCTGACTATGGTAACACTCTTACATATAAGAAATAATTGGGCTGTGCACTACTGTGATGACGTGAATGCAATCGCAGTAAGAAGTGAGGACATCTTGTGCATCCCTGCCGTTCGTCCACATGATGCTGCCACCCGAACAGTAGACGCAATATGCGGATGGAATACATAAGTGAACTGCGTCTCTTTTGGAATGCGACAGCCACGTTCCTTCGTAGCTGGGGTTCATGCTTATGGAACGCGATCAGGCTTCGCCTTTCACACTGCTGATAGTAACATGACGATCCTCTTATTGGGCATATTTCTTTCAGTAGTTAACATGTAAACGTGTGGAATGGAGGTATATTCTGAGCGACAATACAAACAAGAAGTTTCCGCACTTTAATTTTTAATACGCAGACATTAGACACAAGGACACTTGCAAGTATTCATTTCACCTTCATTTAAAGCGTGCCTTACCGGAGGTTAGCTATCATACCCTACCTAGCCGGATTTGACAACCTAATGGAAATGCTTCATAAAACAGCGGACACCACTAGGCGGAGTCACAGGTTACGGTTGTTATTGCTGGGCTATCGCAATTCTAGGGAATTTACAGAAATGCATATCAACCCGCAAGGTATTTTCCTTCCGGAAGGCAACAAGCCTTATGTTCAAATACAAGATGTTTGATCAAGATATGTCTTCTGATTGCCCATGAAGGGCATCTTTTTGCCAAAATTGAAATACGGAACGGGAACGTTAATACCACAAAAAAAATTAAAATCTCATTTCTGAGCTAGCTAAACTACTGTGATCAGTTCGCCGCGTCATTAGGCGAACTTATACACGCTTAGCACGAAAATTAAATTTAACTATAACGCTGTGAGCGCGGTGTGCTGGCACTTTGACGCCGAAAAAGAAATTGACGGGTGCACGCCGGGACGGCGGCACAGAGACAGACGAAATGACGCAGCCGTGTGCCAAGCGTAGGAGCAGCCAGGAACTGGCGTTTTATCAATACGATAAGTTTTATACAAAGATGATGCACAACCTGGGTACAAGAAAGCCGGTTTCGATTACGAACTCGAAACCCACTATACCAAATATGCCTGTAGCCCCGGACTCACTTGTGAGTACCTTCAGTGGTTGGACGGCTTGAAACGCGCGCGAGGACACGAATTTGGTGTTGAGGTCACACGTTCGTGTTACATACACCACTAACAAAATAAGTCCCACTAGGTCCTAATGCTTGCGATACACTGCTTCACGCTGACAAGCGGTTAACGCAAAACAAGCTTTCGTGCAGACAGGGTCTGTTATATTTATCTTTAAGTATCAGCAGCGTAGACCAGCCGTCTATTAAATGCGAAGCATTTCTTAGCGAACCTCTGGCACTTTGAGCGTTTCTATCTACGTGTCTCTCTATCTATCTATCTATCTATCTAGCCGCCTACGTCTGGGTGCTCTCATGATCGCCTCCTTAACTTGGTGTAGACCAAAATTTGCATGGGAGGGTAAGAGGATTTGACGAATATGATTGCCTGGTCATGACATGAACAACGTTAAAATCCTGTCGCGTACGTCGTCAAACCCTTTCCACTAGACACCTGTGGCACATACCCGTTTACCACGGGCCGCGGTGTACGGGTATGCGCCACAGGTGATTGACAGTTTATATCTACCCAGGAACGGCGAGAACAGCCATTGGTAACTTAAATGCGAGAGCATTAAGAAAAACCAACATCGGCAGCGTTGACTTGCCGAATGGAGAGAATGAAAATTAGGATCCCAGCAGGAATCGAACCCAAGCATTCTGCGTGGCAATCAGGTATTCTACCACTGAGCCACGCCATGTCTATAAACTGGTTTGGAAAAACAGCCTACGCAGTCGTAATACCGGTGCAACGTCAATTGTGATTGTGGTGCTGGCTATCTAATTTTACAAGAAAGCAATATACACTACATGATGCTCCTACGATGTGTGCTCCTACGATGTGTACTCCTACGATACAGGCGTCATATCAGATTAAGGACTGTAGTTCCAGTGTTGGCTCCGCTTTTATAGCAGTCTAATAAACATTACGTTAGTATTCCTATGATTCAGCAAGCTATATTCAAGCATTGCTGGACCCTGAAGGAATACATTAACGAAAGTTACATATGATATCGACATCACCGCAACGTAAAGTGCACTTCGTCCACCAGAACGACGCAGTGACCTCTTCATTTCTTACGAGGCTGGGCGATGGCCTCATGCTGACCGAGGATGATGCTAGATTGATTGACAGCCGCTTTGTAGACTAGGCTACGTAGGCCACATACGCCCAGGTAGTCTACGAATACGACTAACACCGTCCACTGATGTTGGTCTACGTAGCACTATCCTGGCCTGCCAGCCTCGACGGCCTATACCTCACCAACGTGAAGGGTGGCTTCAGGTTCCGACATGTCGCCGGCTCGGTCGACAGACAATTTCTCGACGAAATGACCGAGGCATCCACGAATTCAAACAGCTCTACTATACCACATACTTCGCTACACATGGACCCCTCGTCACCACGATCACGACCGGATCCTATAACAAGTCATGGCCAGCTGCTGGTGCTCACTTATCACGGTTATGATACCCTTGTTCAAGAACTGTGAAGAACTTCTTGCACACATGCACACGGGTTCGTGAAACGTGCGTGCGTTCTCGGGACACGTATAAGCACTACATATCAGCTTACCGCTTCTGGTGTTGGCAATACCCACGTTGCCATTGGCAGCGTTACCCAACCGTAAACAACTGGTTATATAATACATATGCGGCTCTTCAACAAATATATGTGTGCGTTTAAAATTTGTACAAATTTTAGCGCCATTTTGTAACGTGTCGCTCAGTAAAAAGAAAGTTCCCAGTCACCTACCCGCCGCATGCTTCGCAAACATCGACTCCCACGGTACGTGGGATCTGCCGGATTTTTTCTTACCTTGTTGTAGCCAAGAAGCTCGAATGCATTCAGCTCTCCTAATAGTAGCCGCCGCGTCCGCTTCATGTGGCGATTGAAGTTCATTCGTGACGTCGAGTCTATGCCCAGGACGAGTACATTCATCAGGCCCTCTCTGCGCCTTGCGAGCAGTCCATCACTAATGTTTTTCAATTGTGGAATGAGGAAGTAATCTGTGAAAAGCGTCTCTATGCCCGCCACGCAGCTGACAGTCACAAACTCTTCGGTCAATTCTTTTCCGAAGACAATGGTTCGACTAGGTCCCAGCTTGTAGCCTGTATCGTGAGGCCCACTTGATGTCTCGTTTCTGAGAACTTCGCGGTACATGCACACCGCGTGTGTTGCCGAGCCCGCGCCGTAGTACTCCGAAAGTCGGGTCGCGTTCAAGTAGAGGGCGCGGCCACGGCGATAGACGACCGTGGCTCTGCGACCTGGACAGCGCCACTTCAGGCTGATGTCTGTCTGGTTGGCATGCCGAATAGTTCGATGGAACGATGGGTAGAGAGGCAACGCGCAGCCGGGTGTGTCGAAGATGCTTCCGATGGGCGACACCAAGGTAGCGTGGTGCCTGGAGAACATGGCTTTGTAATTACAGTACAGGAGGCACGGAAACAGCAGAAAGAAGAGCGTCGAGTAGATGCCTCGAGTTGAATGGCCTCGACTAGATGGCTCACGACGGCAACGCATTGCATTCTCCAGCTTTATTCTTGATGATGATGACTAGAAAGAAAGTGGCACATGCCCACTAAGAGCCATTGGAAAAAAAACGGGTTTCCCTTGAACTGCTTGAGGGATGAGGAACTGCTATACTATACTATACATTGCACGCTTGCTGTCTTTTGCAGTGGAGCTGCTAAGCTTGGCGTTCAGCCGTTAACTGGAGACAAAAAATATCATCATCATGAACCAGCACGCGCTCTCTTCCGCTTCGTCTTCTTCAACTTCTTTGCTCTCAGAACTTGTGCGCCAATTTGTCCGTAGTGGCATGCGACAACTCTCATGGGCAAGAGAACGAGTACAGAGAGAGAGAGAGAGAAAGAGTTAGGGATAGATAGAAAGAAAGAGAAAAAATGGCAAGGCCTGCGCGGAAAGCGCAGCACAGTCACAGCGAAAGCTCGAAGAGCGGCATTTCTAGAGCCCGTTATAAACTCTCGTGCGGCTACTGATACAATTACGCTAGGAAGCTACCCACTACGCCACAAATCATTATTTTTGTGAAGTTGGGAAGCACCCACCACGACATTACTCGTCATTCTGCGGAGAAGCGAGGTACCATCTGTAAGGCATTGTGTGCAGTTTCTTGATGCGACCGTTGATGACGACGAAGAATTATGGCTGTTCTCTTTGTAATGGGTTGGAAGCTTTGAAGGACACACTAGCTACGTAATTCGCATTGTGTGATAACCGGTTGTTATTTCACTCTCCCACCACGCTTTATAACATACGCTAACGTGAGAAAGAGATAGAGAGACGGAATTAACCTTATTGACACCCTGAGCAAATGGATCACGGGAGCGTTATGGGTTTCCTTCGCAACCAATATATAGAAGTACACTTGCGAAGAACCCACTACGCTATAAATCATCATAATTTTTGTGAAGTACGGAAGCGGCCACTAAGCAATTTTTCTTCATTCTACGCAGAACCGTGGTACCTGCTAAACACCTGTAAGGCATTATGTCCGCTTTGTTGATGCTGTGGCTGATGACGATGAATAATTATGGCAGAGCCCTTTGTAATGGGTTGGAAGCATTCAACAACCCACTCGTTGCGCAATTCGCATTGTGTGACGCCTGCTTACAGAATTCGCGTTGTGCGACACTTGCTTGTCATTTTACTCTTCCACCACGCTACATTACATATGTTAATGTGGTTCCTTCCCGACATGAAGCCTGTATAGGGTCATTTTGCAAAGGAGTTTCAAGCACGGGTATGAATCTGAGGTTGAATATTGGGCTCACACGCAGAGTGCCCAGGTTCGAAACCTCGCTCCATCCTGGAATTTTTTTCTTATTTCGTTATTTTTCTTATTTTGCGCGGTGGTGGTTAGGTTCACCGGCGGCGGCGGCGGACAACTACGGCGCCAAAAACGGCCCTTGTTGTGATCTCATAACCGCTTTCGCTGTAAAAAATGGCTGATCCCTCCGTCATAAGAATTGGTACAACACGAAAGTGGAACGTGTCTCCACAGAAGTAGTGCTTATTGTGTAGTGATATATGAGAGCTTCTACAATGTCTATTCGTGTTTGGCTGCAAGAGCACCGTTTGTCGTGGATGCATCCATGTTGGCGTTTAGTGGGATGTGTCCATCACGACGACCAGCGCTCATGATCGTGATTAAACCATTGTGGTAGCTGAAGCTGTGAACATATATTTGGGCACAGCGAATTGTCATACGCGCGTAAAGATGACATCAACAAGCTCATAATCAACCCTGGTAGAGTAGAGTAGAGTAGATTTTAGAAACTCTGGCACACACCCACGCTGGGGATTGGCCAGGAACCGGATAGTTTTTCAGATATAATTCTTAAATTAAAGCTAATATTTTTTTCTATTTAAGACTAAAGAAGTAAAAGTGAAACAATAAATACCGAAATGCACTTCTTCAAAACTTCGTCAATTAAGGAGAGAAACGGCACGGTGTGCGCTTTCTAGTAATGGGTAACAATCGACGGTGCTCATAAATACACTACCACACAGTACTTCAGCAACACGGGAGGCAGAGGTTCGTAGCTTGAGCCGCAAAGGCACCCGTTCCGGTGCCTTCTATCTCACTCCACCAAGGCGCGACATTCGCCCATCAAAATCGTGTCCTGTCTGCAACATGTATTGTAGCAGTTTTGTTAGCCGGTGCTCTCTCAATCCAAGTAGTCGGCGGTGGAAAAATCATGTTGGTGCGTGTGGAAGCTGAACTAGTCCGATGAGCCAGCGCCCGCTAACACGCAGCGAACGGCAAAGAACGTAATTGCGTCTAGGGTGCCTCCGCGACGCCAACGCGGCCAGTGTCCGTCGCAGGTATCGAGACGCTTTAACCATGACCTCCGATATCGCACGCAATCTCAGAGTAAACGCTAGTAAGTGTTGATCGTGACGCATTACTTCTTTTCACCTCTCACAAGCGGCAGTACTTCCCCTCCCCGCCCCGCCTACCTACACCATCAACAGAGAGCACCGTGCGAAAGAGAATGTGTGAAAGATATAAGGCGCGTTCGTTAAGTGTCCATCATCTGCCAAGGCAGCTTAGTCCAATGATACACCATCAGCGGACTGTTCCCTGGTTTACGATTAGTGTGTGAAAATAATTGTCTGAGGTAATAAAGGAAAAGAAGCCAAGGTAGCTTACTCGGTTGAGCGTCGAGCGCTTACCGTCGCTGCCGCAAGGTCATGGGTTCGATTCCCAGCGGGGGATGTCGTTCTTGTTTTTTTTTCTCACCCGTTGGCGTCGATTTCATCAACGCCATATCCGTAACGGACACTTGGTGCACCCCGGCGTGAAACACTTTCGTGTTAAAAAGAGAAATTCTTGCCGAGGCGCAATTCGAACACGCGTACCCGCGATCCGAAGGCGACCGTCGTAACCACACGGCTATCCAGGCACGCTAACAAATCATACCATAGCCTTGTTTAGCATAGTCAAACAAGAGGATGGGGAAGGGAACTGAGGGTGAGGAGGAGGGAAAGAAGGACGGGAGAGATAAAGCATAGCATAGAAATAAATCGAAACAGAGAAGTAGAGAGAAAGAAAGGGAAGAAATAAAGAAACAGAAAGAGAGGGAAATAGAGAGAGAGAAAGAAAGAAAGGCAAGAAAGTGATAGGAAGAAAGAGAAGGACACACGTAAAGAAAGAAAGAAAGAAAGAAAGAAAGGAAGAAATAGAAACAAATCCAGATAAAAAGGCACAAGAAAACGAGCGATGAGAGAAAAAAGAAAGAAAGCGTGGAAGAAAGAAAAAGAACAGTAGAGAGAAACAAAGAAGGCCGCCCAGCTCCTCAATGTCTTCAGACTTGGCACCACTAGTGCGAAGGTGCGTTAATTTTCTTTTCGACTTTTTTTTGTGTCTGTTTCTTTCATCTCTTTCTCTCTGTCTAACGTTTTGTTTGTCTTTCTATACTTTGCTCGGTTTCTTCCGTTTCTTTCTCTCTATTTCTCTCTCTCTCTATCTGCACTAGTTCTCTCACCCATCATGGTTATTACATGCCACGCTGGACAAACCGGCACACCTGTTCTGGAAGCGATGGACAACATGAAAAAGAGGACGTAGAAACGAAGAGAGAGCTTGCCGCTTATGATGATGATAGTTTTCTGGTGTCGCCACACGGCGTAAGAAGCGTAACAGCTCTGCTGTAAACAGATTGCTTCCGCATCGTCTCAAATGTTTCCAAAAACGAGGTAGTTAGTGAACCGTCGTCACTGGAACGTTGCCATAACTCCTTTTTGAAACGGCGTCTAATTGGCCTGTCGCAAGAAAAATGATACAAGTCAAGTGCGCAGGTTGTACAAATGATATAATCACACTCGCCAGAAGGCCGTTTCCACATAATATTTAGGGACTAAGCATTATAGGGTCTCAGCTGCCCATGCGCAGCCGACAGTGACCGCTGTCGAAAGTGGAGAGGGGGGGGGGCTCAGCCTCCCTAACTTCTTTCAGTGGGGGGGGGGTCTCGCGCCCCCCTTGCCCCCCTCGGTAAATACGCCTATGGTCATGTGGTCTTCGGTGTCTATCATAAACGGGTTTGCGCCACAAAAATAGGCTAAATCCCACTACTCGCCACCGGTGCACTAAAATTGAAAAAGACAACAGTTAGCCCAAGAAATAGCCCATGATGTATCAGTATTTAATTGCATTATTTACAGAAAATTGTTAAATTCCGCCTCAAAATTGGTTTCAAATGCGCAGTTTCCATCTTTAAAGCATGCTTCGCTGCATGTTGCGAGTGTAACACGAAGACACTTACGGCAAAATCGCTGCTATTGAGCAATGAGAGACAGAAGAGGAAGAAGAACAAGCATTTGTTCTTCTTCGCGCGGCGCGAGTGGGGAGGGGGAGGGGGGGCTGGCGTCGCTCACTCTATCCTCCGTGTGTGTATATATATATATATATATATATATATATATATATATATATATATATATATATATATATATATATATATATATATGTATATATATATATATATATATATATATATATATATATATATATATATATATATATATATATATATGTATATATGTATATACATATATACATATATATATATATGTATATATGTATATATTTCCTTTGAGGCGATTTTTTATATTCCTAGAGCTGATCAGATGACTTCCTTTTCAAAACTGTTTTAAATCAGGGAAGAATCTGCACAAACAGATTGTGCAGGATGGGGGCCGCCCTATACCGCGACAACACAGCAGTGTTTTAATCACACTTTGGAAATATTACCATGAAGTTTACAAAGTACACCCAAATTTTATCTCATCATGTGAGCATTCCATCAGCAAACTTCCCAGTCTTAGTTTGGCGTTGTAGACACGATGAGTATGAAGAACCTGCTGTTACTCCAGTACCTTAAAGTTTCACATATTAAACAAAACATGTGGCTGACAAAGCAAGGTACTTCCCAGAAGTCTTCAGGATAAGCCGAGTGCCAATTTCTTTTAAATGCGAAGCATTTCTTAGCGAACTTCTGCGACTTTGAGCGTATCTATCTATCTATCTATCTATCTATCTATCTATCTATCTATCTATCTATCTATCTATCTATCTATCTATCTATCTATCTATCTATCTAGCCGCCTACGACTTTGTGCTCTCCTGGCCGTTTCGTTAATCGGATGTATACCAAAATTGGTGTGTCATAACATGGCCTTATTACGAACACAAATGACAGGTCATATCATGAAAATCATGACACGCATGTCATGAACAGCATGATTTACATTCCACGACCTTAGGCTCTTGCGGCCGTTCCGTTAATTTCATATACACCAAAATTGGTACGGCGTGGCAAGAATTCATGACGAACATAATGACTGGTCTTAACATGCAAATCATGACGCGCATGTCATGTGCAGCATGATTTACATGACATGGTCTCTGGGCGCTCGCGGCCGTTTAAATGAAGGGATATATACGAAAACTGGTATGACGAGACATTTCTGTATGACGAACATAACTGACACGTGGTAACATGAAAATCATGACAGGCATGTCATGTATGACATGATTTACATGCCACGCTCATGGCGCACTCGCGGTCGTTTCGCTAGATTGATATACACCACAATTGGTATTGTGCTGTGTGACTGTATGAAGAACATGAATAATAGGTCGTAGCATGAAAACCATGACATCCATGACATGTATGTCATGATTTACATGCCTCGCTCATGGTGCATTTGCGGCCGTTTCGCTTGCATGATATACACCAAAATTGGTATTGCGCGACACGACCGTATGACGAACGTAAGTGAGAGGTGGTAACATGAAAATCATGACGTGCAAGTCATGTACAATCTGATTTACATGCCATGCTCATGGTGCGCTAGCGGCCGTTTCAGTAGATTGATATACATCAAAATTGGTATTGCGCGAAGTGACTGTATGAAGAACGTGAATAACAGTTGGTAAGATGAAAAACATTACATGCTTGTCATGTATTTCATGATTTACATGCCACGCTCATGATGCATTCACGGCCGCTTCGCTAGCTTGATATACACCAAAATTGGTATTGCGCGCAGCGACTGTATGACGAACGTAAATGAGACGTGGTAACATGAAAATCATGTCATGCATGACATGTCCGACATGATTTACATGTCATGCTCATGGCGCACTCGTGGCCGTTTCGCTTGCTTGATATCCACCAAAATTGGTATTGTGCTATGTGACTGTATGAAGAACATGTAAAAGGTGCTGGCATGAAAACCATGACATCTATGACATGTATGTCATGATTTACATGCCTCGCTCATGGTGCACTTGCGGCCGTTTCGCTTGCATGATATACACCGAAATTGGTATTGCGTGACACGACGGTATGACGAACGTAAGTGAGAGGTGTTAACATGAAAATCATGACGTGCAAGTCATGTACAGCCTGATTTACATGCCCCGCTCATGGTGCGCTAGCGGCCGTTTCAGTAGATTGATATACACCAAAATTGGTATTGCGCGAAGTGACTGTATGAAGAACGTGAATAACAGTTGGTAAGATGAAAACCATCACATGCATGTCATGTATGTCATGATTTACATGCCACGCTCAGGATGCATTGGCGGCCGCTTCGCTAGCTTGATGTACACCAAAATTGGTATTGCGCGCAGCGACTGTATGACGAACGTAAATGAGACATGGTAACATGAAAATCATGACATGCATGACATGTACGACATGGTTTACATGTCATGGTCATGGCGCATTCGTGGCCGTTTCGCTTGCATGATATACACCGAAATTGGTATTGCGCGACGCGACTGCATGACGAACGCAAATGAGAGGTGGTAACATGGAAACATGACATGCAGGTCATGTACGACATGATTTGCAAGCCACACTCATGATACATTCGCGGCCGTTTTCCGAGCTTGATATATACCAAAATTGGTATTGCGCGACGCTACTGTATGACGAACATGAATAACAGGTGGTAATATGAAAACCGTGACATGATGTCATGTATGTCATGCTTTACATGCCGCGCTCATGGTGCATTCGCGGCAGTTTCCCTAGCTTAATATACACCAAACTTGGTATTTCGCGAAGCGACTGTATGACGAACGTAAATGAAAGGTGTTAACATGAAAATCATGACATGCATGTCATGTATGGCATGATTTACATGCTATACTCGTGGTGCACTCGTGGCCATTTCGCACGTTTGATATACACCAAAATTGATATTGCGCGATGTGACTGCATGACGAACATAAATGAGAGGTCTTAACATGCGATTCATGTTATGCATGTCATGCACGGTATGATTTACATGCCACTGTCATGGTGTGCTTCCGGCCGTTTTGTTAACTGGATATATACCAAAATTGGTATGGCACGACACGAGTGCGTGATGAACATAAGCGACAGGTCATGCATTGTATATACCAGAATGTGCGTTTCATTGGCATGGTGTATAGTAGATTGTGCATGCATGCGTGCATGGCAAACATGCGATATATGGTGGACTAGATGCCATGGCATGAGTGATTTCATTTGGCTCAAAGACAAACAAGGCGATGTATGCAGCTCTTTGCTGGCTGCTTCGCATTACATCGATTCCCACAGTGCGTGGCATCTGCCGAATTTTTTGTTAGAGCCCTCTAATATAAAGTCTTTCTTAAGAAGAAGACCAAGTTCAGTCGAATAATACTTAAGCAAACGACATTGAGCTGGTTGTGTATAGCTCTACGACTTTAAATGACTACGAATCTATATACTAGGTGTAGTTCCTTGCCCTCCTACTTTTCCCAGCTTGGATGGGGGGTGGACGGAAAAGCGGTGAAGTGGTCCTTTACTTTTTCCCCTCTGGTTCCTGCAAGTGAATAGCCTACGTAAACTGTGTAAGCACAAAATTTTCTTGGAAAAACGTGGCCGATTATAACGTTAAACTACCCCGCATTGTTTCCTTCCGTATAGGTCGTTAGCTGTTAATGACTGGTCGAAATTTTCTGGGTCATGCTCACAGCACCTGCTCGTAAAACGACGCAACAAATGACGCGTAAGTGATCTACCACGTAATTGCCACGTACGCATGACTGCGTAAAAAAATAATAATAATGAACTATTTTCAATACGACATGTTGTTTGTCATTGGTTCTTCGCTATTCGTCAAAATGTTTCAATGTGCCATAAAATAGCCTCCAATTGTTACTTGACGTCAGAAATCCGCGAAAACCTGCGGCAGTAAAATGACGCGTGCACAATAAGCAGCACATTACTGTGCTGAACAATAACTCTTTTTTTTTTCGGAATAGCCAGACAGTGTCTCTTTCTGAACGTAATTTAAGAAGGTTGCCCGCCAATCACATTGGCAGCGGCTGCTTATAGCAGCGGGCGGAATGGATTCATATGTGTATGATAGATACTTTCAGTTGTAATAATAATAATATCTGGGGTTTAACGCCCCAAAACCACGATATGATTATGAGAGACGCCGTAGTGGAGGGCTCCGGAAATGTCGACCACCTGGGGTTCTTTAACGTGCACATAAATCTAAGTACACGGGCCTCAAACATTTTCGCCTCCATCGAAAATGCAGCCGCCGCGGCCTGGATTCGATCCCGCGACCTTCGGGTCAGCAGTCGAGCGCCATAACCACTAGACCACCGTGGCGGGGCTACTTTCATTTGTAGTACAACGATGTTGAGCTGTTTTGCGCGTGTACAACTCTCGGTGAACTCATCGTTGCTGACAAAGAGGTAGATAGAGAAATTAACAGACACAGTCCTGTGAAGGTAGGCAGCCTTCTTAGTCAGAAAAACGTGCACACTAATCATCTCCTTGGTGAGGTAGACCAAGTAACGGGGCAAACTTGAAAGATGTGCTTCTCTATGTACTCGAGTCCACTGTCTTGTTACAAGCCGCCACGATCGCTGCAAGCTACCATATGATAAGCCAAGTGAAGCAGGCTAATCGGAGACTAAAGTAGGAATATATTTTAGCCGTCCTGGCTAGGCACATCTAAAATACTGGACACTTCAGCACACTCATCAACTCACAGCAGCTTGAATATGGAGCAGTGGCGATGCTATTCGTTTTCAAAGAAGCTGAATTTCCTGAAAAAGGAGAGCGGTTGATCGGGCTATAAAAGGTTTACTGGTTCCCGCCCATATTTGCGTCACGGATTACTTAAAGGAGCACGGAGACAAAAATTTTACACCTTCTTTTTTTTTTGTTGCAATAGATAGCTGTTGCAATGATCCACTTATCACGGCTCCAAACCGCGTTTGCGCGAGTGCGTGACGGCTATTTATTTAGAGACGTTTCTAGAGCGCCCAGTCGCAGTTTCGGTTTCAAAGAGCACCGAGCTAGGCAGCACTACTTCTGGTGGCCGGATTAACGCAGCTGGCGAGTAACCACGCAAAATTGTGACGTAGGCGGCGCGCGAGAGCGGGTCCACAAGCTCGCACCAGGTCAAGTGGCGCCAGCTATGGAGGAATATAAACAACTAACAAACGCGTAACCTATGTTCTCCGAGCATTCGGAAGCGCGCATCTAGACTCACTAAGCCCACAGCATCGATTATTTGACTATGACTCTCAAAAACGGTGCCGAATCAGGACGAATACATTGCTGTCGAAGCTTAAGGACATAACTCTAAAGCAAATGGAAGCATCAGTTCGGAGCTTACACGTTACAGAGCGCACGGCAGCCACTTGATAGATTCGAAGTGGACGACAAACGCTTTTGGCTGTGCGGCCGTGTTTTTCGGAGGCACGAATGCCTCGCCCACGATGCTTTCCGTGCACGTTGGACAGCTCTCGCGCGTGCGGCGCCGCGCCGTTGCGGCAGGCTTGCCGCTAGCGTGAGCGGGCCATAACATCTGCCAACGGGCACGACGAGAGAACAGCGGAAGAGAACACAACTAGCACACGCAAAGCCGCAGGCACGGAGGAAGAAATGGCAGGTAGCATGCCACAAGCGCAAGGGCACAACCAGCAACCAGCCAACACAAACTCGTGACGTAGGTTTGTTTACACAGCCATCGCGTTGATGTCGGCGTCGCGAGGTGCTTGCATCTCGCTCACTCGCGCGGCACGCACTTTAACATTGATATTAAATATGTTCTAGACTATATTGGCCCTTGATATTTCGTAGACGTTGTGTATGGCTCCACACACATCTATTTCACTCATTATCTCGCCTTCGAAATTTTGTGTTAGTGCTCCTTTAAGTTTCAGGCCAGGCGAGAAAAATAAAATCATGACAGATTGCTGTAATGCCATAGAGCCCCTGCTGAGCGATAGCCTCCTTTGCAATGCTCGAGCGCTAGACGCACAGGCGTGGAATAGGCAGCCTGCACCGCAGTTAGCCTACAGTGCGTGGTCATGACACACGGAGGACAGTCGTCACAGCAGAATTGTAGGACAAATTTTATTACAAAATTACGTTTGTGATGCGTTCAAGTAAAACTTTGCCTGACTTGTTAGTTTCCCAGTCTGCAGCCGACAATAACCACTGTCGAGAGTGGGGGGCTCCGCCCCCCCCAACATTTCTCAGTGGGGGGGGGGGGCTAGCGCCCCCCTTGCCCCCCCGGTAGATACGCCTATGCCGCCGGCTAACAATAAGAGCTCTGTCCGGCATACACAGACGTCGCGTAGCGACTTAAGCACATTTTAGCTGCAAGTCTGCGGCATGGACAAGATGCGAGAAAGATCATGCTTGGGGACCAGATACGAAGGCGTCACACCAGTATGCGGGCCTGATCCAGCTACGTGCCGTGTTCTCCCGTGACGAGACGCATTGCTTGCAGTAGCCGCACTGTTGCGAAAAAGTGGAGTAATTTACTAACGTTCAGGTATTAACTGCTTCTCATGACATGCACTGCCCAAGTAGTAACTCCCAATAGTGACTGTCAACTTAGAAACTTCACTAGCATAGCACTTGGCCCTTACAGTTACTACACGCTGCGAAATAGTAATACAAAGTTAGCAACTTTAATACTATTACAAACACTATCTTATTGAAACGGTTGCCTACACTAGAAAACTGCAATTACGCAACAATAGCTTGACACCTATTTGGCTTATGTAGGCCATTGGCATTTTCACATCAAGTTCCTACAAAACCATCAGCTCAAAAAAGAAATTTCAGGAGCTCTTGCAGGCCGGGAAAATGGAAGCACGAGGCATATGTGAGCGAGCATAATGTAGTTACTACCTTTCTTTCTTTCTTTCTTTCTTTCTTTCTTTCTTTCTTTCTTTCTTTCTTTCTTTCTTTCTTTCTTTCTTTCTTTCTTTCTTTCTTTCTTTCTTTCTTTCTTTCTTTCTTTCTCTCTGTCTTTCTTTCTCTCTCTCTTTCTTTCTTTCTTTCTTTCAATCTTCCTTTCTTTCTTTCCTTCTTTCTTTCTTTCTCTCTTTCTTTCTTTCAATCTTTCTTTCTTTCTTCATTCCTTTCTTTCTTTCTTTCTTTCTTTCTTCATTTCTTAATTTCTTGCAATCTTCCTTTCTTTCTTTCAATCTTCCTTCCTTCCTTTCTTTCCTTCTTTCTTTCTTCATTCCTATCTTTCTTTCTTTCCTTCTTCTTTCTTTCTTCATTCCTTTCTTTATTTATTTCGTTCTTCCTTTTTGTTTTGTTTTTCGCATTGGGCAAAGCTCCCTTCTAACTGTTTCCTTTCTCCATGCCGAGAATTGCACCGTCAACCACGACCACGTGCTTAGCAGCACAACACTCTAATTGCTTCAGGCAACAGTGAAATGCGGCAACGTGAAATGACAAGGCACCTCGATAACCTCGATAAAAGAGCAGATTGCCGTGTCCGAAGTGGCTGATCTCCGACAAGCCCGCGGTCGAGCGAGCATCAAGTATCGGAAAACGGCCCACGCAAGTGCGGATGTGACAGACCCAGATTCGTGGATCGCATCTCCTTGCGCTGGCAACGGATTTCTTTGGGGTCCCACATACAGCGCCAACGACACTTGCGAAGCAATACAACCTTCGCTTGAAAAATTTCTCGCATTATCTCCTTTGGGAGTTGTCTAAGTGATGCGTAAGCGTCTCGCTTTGTTGTGGAAATGCGGCCATCCCTGGAATGCCGTTTTCGGGCGGCAGCGGCATGACGTCATTCATCTTCTTTCGAGTGCTCGCCAGCGTTTCATCTATCTAATAGTCGTGCACGTGCCATGGGACGCCGTCTTGTGGCACGGGTATCACCTGGCCACTGAAACGGCGTTTTGCATCAAAATTTTGCAAATTTAAAATTTTCCTTAAGGTTAAAATCCTTCGTGTGGGCTTTGCGTGTTGTCGTGCAGAAATCTTTTGGTCCACTTGCAGCAAATCCCGCTTAGTTTCGGTAAGGTTTATATCGGCCAAACAGGCCGATGCATAAACGACAGAATTAGGGAGCATAAACTTTCCATGAAAAATAAACTTTCAGCACATTTGCCCGTGCATTGGAAGTGTGAGCCTGCGTTTTCCAGTGTATCCGTTCTTGGAAACAGTAATGATACCCTAGCGCGTTAAATCATGGAAGCATACTACAATGAAAAGAACAGAGACATGTATGTAAGTGACACATATGTTGTTCTGCGTAGTGGTGAATTTAGTTTCTTCGAATCTTTTTTTCGATTAAGTTGTTTTTGTCATCCTTATCGCGTGTATTTTGTCGAGCATGTGAGGCGATGTGCGCGCGCATGGTTGCTATTGCTATATATGTCGCTGATGTCCTGAGAATAAAGTTAGTTGCAAGTGACGCCCTTTCCTGTTCTCTCTTAAATTCTTCTTCAACGATACGCGTCTTTTTTTTTTGCATTCCAGTAAAATAGTCTAATGAAGGCCAGGATCCATTCGGTGATTGTCCTAGGGAAAAACTAGTATTTGAAAGTGTTTTCCGGGCAGAGAAATGGGCTAGTGTAAAGGCGTGCCTCTGCTTTGTGGCATATTCTGCTGGAAAATGAAGTATATGTGATACGTGTAATTGAAAATAACCTTTAACTAGCTGAAAAAAATTTTGAACCTCAAAATTTTATTTTTTTGTGCAGGTGCCCAGAGGTTGGCCTTTGCTAATACAGATGGTATCGAAGTACGGCCGTACCTTATAAATATCTTGTATAGCTTTCAACCAGCGCACTGTGCATGCGCTGGTCTCACTAGCGTACCCTGAAATTTTTCGTACAAGGAGTTCATCATATGTACACTTTTAAACATAAATTGCCTCCTTTCATGCTGCCATCAGTGAACCATCTCAAAATATTGCTACGTACCAGTGGCATCGCGGTCAACAAGACAAAGAGGAGGACGACAAAACAGTCTGGCGCGAGCTGTACCTATCATCAGCTCTGCTCGCTTAACCAGTTGTAAATACATCAGTTCCTATTCCTTCGAGTCTGTGTCATTCCCGTAACATATTTGGTGGAAGTGGGAGGTGCGGGGACACTGGTGCACAGACACCCGCCGCACAGACACTGGTGATGCGCCTCCTATCCATAGGCGTCCATATCGGGTATCGGCGACTGAGCGTCAAATTATCCAAAGTGAGGTCGACAAAATGATCGCCAAGAACATCATTGAGCTCTCCTGCAGTCATTGGGCGTCCCCTCTCGTACTCAACCGCAAGAAAGACGGCACATGGCGTTTCTGTGACAATTGTCGACACCTAAACAAAATTACAAAAAAAAAAGACGTGTACCCTCTGTCACGAAATGATGACGCCCTTGATTGCCTCTATGATGCCCGCTATTTTTCCTCCATAGACCTACGTTCCGTGCTCTGGCAGATTCAGGTGGATGATATGGATCGTGAAAAGACGGCATTTATCACCCTCGATGGCCTATATCAATTCAAGGTCATGCCCTTCGGCCTTTGTCACGCCCCAGCCACATTTGAACGAATGATGGACTGCTTGCTCAGAGGCTTTAAATGGTCCACCTGTTTGTGATACTTGGACGATGTCGTTGTTTTTTCACCTACATTTGAAACTCATATAGAACGCCTCTCAGCTGTCTTAGCCATCTTCCGTCGTGCTGGCCTGCAGCTGAACTCATCAAAATGTCATTTTGGCCGCGACCAAATTACAGTACTTGGCCATTTAGTGGACGCTAATGGAGTACAGCCAGACCCGGCGAAAATCCGCGCAGTCAAGAAATTTCCCGTTCCACGATCTGTGAAGGATGTCCGCAGCTTTCTCGGACTATGTTCGTATTTTCGACGCTTCGTGAAAAATTTTGCGGATATAGCGAGACCTCTTACGCAGCTCCTCAAGCAAGACGTCCCGTTTACATGGGGCTCAGAAGAGGCTTCTGCGTTCTCCAATCTCATCGCGCTCCTCACTAATCCTCCAATTTTGGCCCACTTTGACCCTGCTGCCCCTACAGATATCCGTACGGATGCAAGTGGCCATGACATCGGCGCAGTCCTAGCTCAACACCAAAATGGCCACGACTGCGTTATTGCATACGCCAGCCGCCTCCTATCCGGCCCTGAACGCAATTCCTCCATCACAGAGCGCCAGTGCTTGGCTCTCGTTTGGGCGGTCGCGAAATTCAGGCCATACCTCTATGGACACCCTTTTCGGTAGTCACCGACCACCTCACGCTCTGCTGGCTTAACTCTCTTAAAGATCCCTCAAGGCGCCTTGGTCTCTGGGCTTTGCGTCTCCAAGAATTTTCTTACTCGGTCGTGTACAAATCTGGCCGCCTGCACCAGGACGCCGATTGCCTCTCCCGGTACCCTGTCGACGATCCTGATGACACCGCCGCGAACACGGTGCACTCCATCTTCTCCGTGTCTGCCTTTTTCAACATTGGGGAAGAACAGAAACGGGATCTACTGCTGCTTGACATCATCAGCCGCGTTGAATCTTCCCCAAACGTCGCCACCGTCCGTCACTTTGTATTTCAAGAGGGCGTCCTGTACCGCCGCAGTTTCCGACCTGACGGGCCTGACCTTCTTCTTGTCGTGCCTAAGCATTTACGGCGCAGTGTCCTCGCTGAACTTCACGATTGCGCCCACAGCTGAACACCTTGGCGTATCTCGCACGTACGAGCGCGTACGGCGCAGTTTCTTCTGGCCAGGCCTTGCTCGCTCGGTACGTCGATACGTTGCTACGTGTGAGTTATGTCAACGTCGCAAAACACTGTCGCTGTCTCCTGCTGGCCATCTTCAACCAATCGACATACCCACGGAACCGTTTAATCGCGTTGGGTTAGACCTGCTTGGTCCTTTTCCCGCATCAACACTGGGAAACAAATGGATAGCCGTGGATATTGATTAGGCTACACGCTACGCTATTACACAAGCTCTACCGACTAGTTGTGCAACCGACGTTGCTGACTTCCTGTTACGGGACTTTATATTAGTTCACGGTGCCCCAAGACAGCTGCTCACAGACCGTGGCCGTACGTTCCTCTCTCACAGTCACGCAGCACAAAGTGACCACTGCTTACCACCCTCAAACCAACGGCCTCACGGAACGCTTTAATTGCACTCTTACGGATATGCTCGCTATGTATGTGCCGCCGGACCACCGAGACTGGGATATTGCCCTACCCTACGCAACTTTCGCGTAGAACTCATCCCGTCACGACACAGCAGGCTTTTCACCCTTCTACCTATTGTAAGGAAGAGAGACAACTTTACCACTGGACACTATCATTTCGGCCAATACCTCGTCCAACAGCGAGTATGCTCGTGACGCTATCGCGCGAGCCGGTCATGCCCGTCAACTCGCCCGCGCTCGGCTGACGGCGTCGCAGAGCAACCAACGAGGTCGGTACGATGCCTCACATCGAGACGCATATTTCGTTCCCGGTACCCTTGTGCTTCTCTGGTCCCCGCATCGTCGAGTAGGCCTACCTGAAAAACTTTTGTCTCGTTACACGGGACCTTACCGTGTACTGCGTCAAGTGACACCTGTTATCTATGAGAGTGGCCCCATCTGTCCATCGTCCTCTGTTGTTCGGTCCAGTGATGTTGTTCACGTCTCACGACTGAAGCCCTACAATACTGCTTCTCAAAACGACCTTTAAAGCCCCGGGAGGGTGCTTCCGCAGCCGGGGGTCATGCTACGTACGAGTGGTATCGCGGTCAACAAGACAAAGAAGAGGACGACAACAAGGCAGTCTTGCGCGAGCTGTTCCTATCATCAGCGCTGCTCGCTTAACCAGTTGTAAATACATCAGTTCCTATTCCTTCGAGTCTTTGTCTTTCCCGTGACAATATGCCATGATTATTTGTCGCGCATCCGAAGAACGAAGGCTTTGTAAACTGGTTATGGAGTCGACTGGTGCACACAAAAAAAAAGAAACAAGAAATCGGGAGCTGACCATATTTCTTGGCTTAGGCGTATCATAGTGGTACTTGCCCGTCGGCGTTCGTTTGCCCTGGTGTATTCCTTCGTTCATCTTTGCGTTTAGCGCGCGGCCGATGCGGATCTCTGATGAAGGAACACAGCGCAATAGGAGACCATGACAAGGAAGGGCGACGCAGACACGGTGCTGACTTGCAACACATTCAACACCTGACATGCAACGCAAGTGTTGCACTGAGTCGGATCTCAGAGGCCACAGAGAAAGAAGCGCGTGGTTGAGATCTGCCCCGCCAGGTGCCCCAACGATTTCGGCTGCTCACAATCTTTCAATGAACTCAGTCAATTAATTATCGTTAATAATTGTGACAGTTAATCGGCCCTAGTTTAGGTAGTGTTATGCTCCAATATCGTGTCTATCTAATGTAACTTTTGAAGCGCAACCTTCGATTTTTTATTGTTAGAAGACTTCTTTTCGGTATTCATAAAAGCGGAAGGAAGCGCTTGACCGTGAGTGCTCGGAAGAGAACAAGTGTGTAACTCGGTGCTCCTGCCGCTAAAAAGAAATACGAAGGAGCTTCATGCCACTGCTTATATAGCAGAAAACTTAAGGTGTGCACTGCACCTGAGCAGTGCATGGCAAGTGTTTATCTCGAGATGACCGTTTATAGGACCGTGATTAAACAAACTCAAAAAGCGCATTATCGAGAATTGTCGTTTCACTGAGGCAACTGAAACGTCACAATAAACGTATAAATGAAGAAAATTACGTAGTTAGAAAAGTAGCGTTTATTAAGGAATAAGAAAAACTGGGCGATTGTAGTTCATGTAGTGCAAATTTTTCCATGTCTCCCAGTCCTCATTAGTCATCATGCACACAATAAAGGCAGTCATTCCAGACATACCCGCTTCACCGTGTTTCTAAATTTCAGGTGGCTTCACCATCTGAAGTTCTGCGACATGATTCACACATTATGCCGTAATTTCGTGCACAGACATTGTTTTGTGACATGATTTGCAGCAAAGATGCGCTATTAGAAACGGTATCATTATGACAAACGAAGTTAAATGTACTGCAAGCTTCTCGTTTGCCTCTAAATTCCCATGCAACAATCACAAAATTTAGAACATTTTACTCAACGCTCATAACATGTATGGTCAGGGGGTGGAAACTCCCTGTACCTCCCATGGGACGCGCTTTCGCATGCTGACGCGGTGCGGCAGCGACGCTTCCACCATTGGCTGCTGCCGGGTATCCCAACTAGAAATAAATCTCAAACAAAACATTTCTTTCATGACGTCACTGGTGAGGTCAGCAAAGAGAGGGAAAGGGCGAGAAACCGAAAGGAGGAGGGTTGCCGCGGAAGCTCTCCTTTCCCACTTTTCATGCAAGCGCGATGTGTTCGTGCTCTCTTGTAGGTCCGCCGGTCGCTCGGGCGACGCGGCCGTTCGTTAAATCAGTGAACCATTTCTAAAATTTTTGTTCATGCGTTGTGAAATGGACAAAATAAATCTAACCGATTTCTCAATGAGACAAAACTCGATAAGCGCGACTAAAAATGAAATCTTTTTTTTTTTATAATCACACGTTTCGTACTAAAAACAGAGACATACATGTAATGTGAAAGTGTCAATCTCCAAAAGCAGCTTTAATTCACAACAGGAATATGCCCATAAATGAGCAAACATTGAACATAGAACATCCGAGCCAATGCGAAAATTATTAGCAATAAGGAGCAGGCCGCGTTGTACTTGACTGAATCATGTCTATTATGAGGACGCACATATTTTTCTTACAGAACTTGAGTACCAAACAAGACAGAAGTTCAGGGGAAGAAGGATGCTTGAAGAGATGAGACATCGTTGAACGGGAATATCGCTGGAGGCAATGTTTTGACAAGCTGACTTGTCTTCTTCAGGGAAGCAGCATTGCCTTGGCGAAGAAAAGTACACTTGCCAAAACGTTCGCAGCAGCGACATTCCCTGTTAAACGATTTCTCAAAGCATCAGTGAGTCCATAAAATGTAATTCAGTGACAGCATTAGGAGTAAAGGCCCAGAAAGTTGCAAACTGACTACATGCGTTTCCATGAACAGGAAGGAGCCTATAATTGCTTGACATCATTTGAACTACATGCCCAAAGTAAAAAATGAACAACCTGTGTAGCCGAACCAAAACGCATTCAAGCCTTTCAGTATACGTATGTTGCCGGCAGCACGTCGGGTGACGTCATGATGAATTAGTCTAGGGAGACTGCGCTTATGTCAGTCCAGTCAGGCTTGCAGAGAACTGGGTTTACACATGTGCTCATGTAAATTCACTACCTGGTCAAATATTGGACCAAAATACTTGGGCTCACCCGTTGTCACAAGCAAACCTGCAAAATGCAGGAAAATTTGCGCTAAACAAGAAAAGGACAACACAAAGAAGGAACACTTAAACAGATCGAGCGCACACTACCAACTGTTTTTATTGAAAGTAGAGCATCAGTTAAATAGGGAACCCCGAACTGCGCAGACACCCCGTGGCTGCGCATAGATGCACAGACACATCGAGGAACATCACGTGTTAACGCACCTTATTCATCAAAAAAGACACTTCTGCGCCGTAGAGCGCTAGCGAGGCCTCACTTACACAGCTATCTTTTTTCCCCTTAATGAAGAACGCTTCCAAAACCTCCCGAGCACACGTGTTTTTACTACGTCCAAGTATTTTAGTCTGTTGATATCGTGCTTCGCATCCACAGGCAGCGCAGTGAGCTGGCAAATTCGCCATTTCTTTATTTTTGATTGACAGCTGGTGTTCACGCGCGCGGTCATTTACGCAGCGGCTTGTTTGGCCCACATAAGACCTGCCGCAGGAAAGCGGTATCTCGTACACCACTCCTACATCGCATTGCACAACCGGGTTGGCATGCTTTTTGCTACACAGGCTACCGCGCTCTTCGCCGCTCGAAATGCGCGCGCACAGCTTCGAAAGCTTCTTAGGCGCAGAGAATACCATGCCAACGCCGTGGCGATTGGCAACCTTTTTCAGGTTGTGTGTCACCCGGTGTATATAGGGTAACACAATCGGCTTCTCACGCCCAGTTTTTAGATCTTAAGCTCATTTTCAAACATAACCATACATGTTACTCGCACTGTCCGCGGGCTAAGAAGAAGCCTTTACCAAATACAATTCATCACACTCCAAGGTAGTAAAGAGGGCGATCGCGTCACTGTGTTTGGAGTCTGCACTGGTGAGGTCGTGCCCGCATGAGAGGCTGGCCAGCTTCAGTGCTCAGATTGGACGACTGAAGGCAGCTGGGTTCCCGCAGTCTGTGCTGACGGCGGTGGCTGAAACCCTCCTAAAAAAGCTAAAAGGGCGTTCGCGAAAACCCCAGCTGGGGGACTCGTCCAATGGGCGTGAGAAGCCGATTGTGTTACCCTATATACACCGGGTGACACACAACCTGAAAAAGGTTGCCAATCGCCACGGCGTTGGCATGGTATTCTCTGCGCCTAAGAAGCTTTCGAAGCTGTGCGCGCGCATTTCGAGCGGCGAAGAGCGCGGTAGCCTGTGTAGCAAAAAGCATGCCAACCCGGTTGTGCAATGCGATGTAGGAGTGGTGTACGAGATACCGCTTTCCTGCGGCAGGTCTTATGTGGGCCAAACAAGCCGCTGCGTAAATGACCGCGCGCGTGAACACCAGCTGTCAATCAAAAATAAAGAAATGGCGAATTTGCCAACTCACTGCGCTGCCTGTGGATGCGAAGCACGATTTCAACAGACTAAAATACTTGGACGTAGCAAAAACACGTGTGCTCGGGAGGTTTTGGAAGCGTTCTTCATTAAGGGGAAAAAAGATAGCTGTGTAAGTGAGGCCTCGCTAGCGCTCTACGGCGCAGAAGTGTCTTTTTTGATGAATAAGGTGCGTTAACACGTGATGTTCCTCGATGTGTCTGTGCATCTATGCGCAGCCACGGGGTGTCTGCGCAGTTCGGGGTTCCCTATTTAACTGATGCTCTACGTTCAATAAAAACAGTTGGTAGTGTGCGCTCGATCTGTTTAAGTGTTCCTTCTTTGTGTTGTCCTTTTCTAGTTTAGCGCAAATTTTCCTGCATAGTATGAACCAACTAGCCCCTCAAGACGTCCTGATAAACCTGCAAAACCTTCGCGGAAATAGAAATTTCTGAGTTAACACACCAAAATGACGCGCAAGACACGTGGCGCCCCGATTTAGCCATCTTCGTGTAATGCATGGGCGACCTGCGCGATTTGGCTCACTGCGGCTCCCGTTCACTGCGCGCCACAACAAATGTTTTATCTTTCCTGTATCTTTTCCGTAACCGAGGGAGATTCAACTTGTGATATCGTTGAGCGAGTGGCAAGGCTCAGAGGAGGCAAACGCTACGAACGCATTTCAATCAGTTCCCGCGCTTCGCACGATTTAAAATTCACAAAATAAGAAATAAAAAAGACAAACAAACAAAAGAAGAGGTGCTCACAGTTCAATCAAATTTCTTTATTTGTAAAAACTTATGAAAGACAATAAATGCGAACATGCACATCAACTTCACTTTGTTCAATCAGATCTTCGGCTGCCCGGAAAGCACTACGAGACAGCATGTTCCTGAAACAACTGGGGCTCAGTTTACTGGGCCTGGTATGGTGTCAAGGATGCGTAAATATCTCGTTTAGCAACTCATGCACTTGGTATCCATCGCAGATTGAACTGCACAGAGCAGCGGCTTCAATGTTGATGATCCAGCGGTGCCAAGAAGACTGGTGAGGACTGTGATAAGGCCGCAATCGAGAGTTCGTGTCACTGCGGACGAACCATTTGCGCTGGTGTAAACCAATAGGCACTGGAACAAAGCAAATAATAATTGCATTTTCGTTATTGTCAGGAACCTATAGAAAATGCTTTTGCCGACTGTCTGAGTTTCGTTTTGTCAAAATGTCTGTGGTATATTTCTCTTCATTCATATGAAGTTTTTTTTCTTCCCTATATAGCCGATAAATGTCTAACCTATATAAAAGATAGAAACATGAGTTAAAGGAACGTATTTGAACTGCAGCTAACCAACACACAATACGTGTCATGGATAGAATTGACTCCAAATCAACGAGCCGGGCAAGCTCACCAATTATAATTTTTTTGTAATTTCGAGATATTGGATTGGAAAAAAAAAATATTTATTGAATTTCTATATACGCGCTCTTGCAATTCACTTAACCTTAGGTAGTTATTTCTAAAAAATCCCAATATATATTTCAATGTTTCGTGGAAATCTTATCCACCGCTTCGAATAGTCGACGAGCACGACGATGAGTGCTGTCGCAGGCGATTTTCAAGACTTGGGTGTCCTCGGTTTTCATGTTGCCATGAGTTCGACGCGAGCATCGATTTTCATTCTGATCTCGGAAATAAAATAACAAAACCGCGAATGTGACGCGTGTCTCACAGCAGCAAGAAAGATTATCTTTGTTAATGGAACGTTATTGCCCCAAAACTATTGCTATATATAGTGCAAGTTCGCTTCACACGTCTTCGTAAAAGGTCGACTACACACCATTTGCAGGTGCGATAGATTCTGCACTCGTTTATATCAAGGCACCTCGCTGTTTGGTAAAGTGCGGACTCTTCTGCTATCAGAATTGCTTTCCAATCAAATTGCTTTACAAGGTGCAATCCATAACTGCATTACGTGCATATGCCATTGCGTAGGAGCCTGATTCGTTTCTCGTAACTCCAGCAGCAAGCGGTCCTAATATATTGCCGTGCATATCCGATGCAAATAAACATCGATATAACGAAGTCTGTGAATTAGGCAACTTGCTTCGTTAGATTAAAACATCATTAAATATAAATTCGAGATTTCAAGAAAAGTATGGTCACCAAACACTTCTTCTTGTGCGGTAAGTGCCGGAATAATGTTTAAATGACGTGGCACTTTACAAAAATTACACCATTTCCCGCTAGAGAGGACCATGAGGCGATGCGAAGACGGAGCACTTCCACGATCGCGTTCCGTTGGCGTTCGTTGGGCATGCTACCGACCTCGCGTCGTGGAACGCGTAGAGGAACGCTACGGGCGTCTTGTCTTCCCTCTAGCCTGGCCCTTAATTCCCACATGGCGAGCGGCGAACGCGGTCGACAGGTGCGTAGAGGGGGGCAGCGCTGGAGAGTAGAGAGAGGGGGAGGGGACGTGCATGCGCTGGCGCTCATCGCGGCGTTGCGCAGGAGAGAATTTCGGCATGACTAGCACGCGTTTCAGAGGAAAAGTGGAGGGGGAGGGGAGAGGGGAAGTGGAGAGGGAAAAGTGGAGAGGGGTAGCAGAGAGGGGTAGCAGAGAAAGGAGTGGGAGAGCGGGAGTGGAGACGAGGTGTGTGGAGAGTGTATGCGCATGCGCAGTTGGGTGGTCACGCCGCAGACCACCACCACCGGTTTGAACTTCGCTATAAGATGCTTCGCATCTAAAGAAATACTTTCAATAACGCGAAAAGCCAGACATACGACGACCGCGACTTCATGCTTCGCGGTCGAAGATGTTCTCTTCGCAGCGGTCAGATGACACTGGTGAGCCCGAAACAAGTGCAGACCAAATGCACAGTAGTAATATAGGATAAGCGATTGCAAAATCCGCGTGGTGCTGTGCGATATAGCCAATGTCCCCAGTAGCAGCTTCAATTTACTGCCGCGGTCTTCCTCTGTGGCAGCACTGAAACTTTTTATTATTGTGAAATCACGGTAATCACAATTCGTTATATCGAAATTCGAGATACATTGTGTTCTATAGACATGAAGGTGTGAAAAGTGAAAATGATTCGTCACATCGAGAATTTCGTCATACTGAGCTTTAGTTGTACTATGCAATATTAGATGATTGGATGCGAGCTTGCTTGTCACTGTCGTCAAATATTCATTCTCGAATAATCAAAAATGCAGTGAAGTTCTCGTAATTCATTATTTCCGAAATGATCCGTGAAAGCGCTCTAACGCCCTCTACCAACAGGTTCAAACTGTGCAGACGGGGAACACCGAAGGGGAAGAAGAAATTCAAGGACCATTGCTGGCGTTGCACGCGCTAGTGCTGTGTAACTTGCAGAGAGGTTTTATGTCGTGAGTCCGGCTTCTTGCTTTGGCATGCATTATCTCCAGCAGTGAGCAGGACCTTCAGGACGTGCGAGAGGTGCATTGCGCGGAAGCTTGACGAAGTCGTATAAGTGCCAGAGATAGTGCGGTGGCATCCTAGCGAGTTATTTGCTTTCAATGGACCTCCGCCTCACCCTCAACATTAACTGCGGCGCTTCCGTCACTGCGTCAAGCCTTTACGCCCTGCACCTCGCCGCATGTCGGACCACTACATGTTGGCGCTTCCTAACCACACAACTGCCTCTTACGCTTTTTTCCAGCGGGGTTCCCTTAAGGTACCTTATACATCGTCCTTCAACTGTCAAATTTGATTGCTTCAACAAAGATTTCAGCATCTAACATGTAGTTTTTGAGAATGGTGGATTAAAAAGGGTGTGTTTCTATGGAGGTATATATGTTTCGGAAATGGTATGTATCGATGCGTCGATATGTTTCGACCTGTATGCCTAAAGACACATCGAACTTTACCAAGGGCGTTGATGTCACTGCCTTCGCCTGCCCATGCGCCATCGACACTGCGCCGTCTCACCATCGTTGCCATTCCATTGCCAAATATCCAGAACAGTAAAGAGTGCAACGGCTATGCTGAGTTTTCGGTTGTGTTGTGTCACCGGAGCTTATGTTCACCATTCCTTAAAACTACTTAAATGTATATCTTTTTTTTGAGCTCCAAAATGTCGTTTATGACAAGGTTTGTGCATTTCTAAATTGAGCGTAACCTGATTCCATCTATAGAAACGACATGGGGCAGCGAAGTAGCAAAAAAAGCTGCAGCCAACTGCAGTCCTTACCGCCAGGACGCGCAAGAATCCGACCACAGCAGGTTCCTTCAGAAATGAAAGAAGAATACACAACACAAGGAGATAAAAACCTCAATAAGTATGCTTGAACGGGTGTTTGGTGAGTTCCGTTAGCAGTTAATCTATTTTCGTGTATGCAAAGTAGGTTACCCGGTGGAGAGTCATTCTGTGCATATTTCCACAAATTATGACAAAAGTATACTCAACTGGAGGTACAAAATGTGAGTCAGAAAACAGTCTTGCGTCGTGGAGCTCTTAAAAGTTAAATTTTACTTACGCCAACGCAGAGGTCACTTCAGGCCATCGTCGCGTGCTACATTACGATGGCCATTAATAACCATTTCATGCAGGGTTGTTCGATTAATCTGCGCAGCGTTTTCAGTAATGGCTCTCTGTCGCCCCTTTAAAGGGCGATGATTTTGCTTCTACACCTTACGTAGAGCACACTGCCCCTGGCCTTGTCACAAAAAGTGCAAGTCTTGCATTCTCATATCACAAGTCTATCTGTGACATCATTCCGAAATATCTAAACTTATTTTGTACCAAGTTAGTTTACGAACACGCATTATAAACTTTCTTCTGGAAATACCTTAATGTGGAGCATTGTACCCAATCCCTCATTTCTGCCATGATTTGAAGACAGTCTTTCTTCCAGTGATATGATGTATTCTTCACTAGATAACCAACAATCATAATAATAATAATTGTTGGGCTTCAACGTCCCAAAACCACGATATCATTATGAGAGGCCGTAGTGGAAGGCTCCAGAAATTTTGACCACCTGGGGTTACTTAGCTTGTACCTAAATCTAAGCACAACGGTCTCAAGCATTTTCGCCTCCATCAAAATTTAGGCCGCCGCGGACAGAATCACAAGAGAAACAATACAAGCATAATGACATAGAAACAAAACAAACAATACTGGCATCATGGTGTTAGAGTACCGTGGAAGATTCTGTTATACCATAAAGAAACAAAGTTAACATATGTTTGCAGCACCTTAGCAACTCGTTCTCTTGGAACATCAGTGGACAAATATGGTGCAACTTCAACTATTTTCGCACACGTTTTATGCCTTGCATATATTGCTTATCAGGTAAATTATTCGGCATTTGATCTTAAATATCAGCGAAGAATTCGTCAATTCGACAAGCGGAGTTGTCTTCTTCAAGGCTGCAATTGCTTCCCTTAGCGCGTGTATGTCTGTGCTTTGTAGCTACTCCTCCACCCCAAACTAAAAAAATGAGGAAAGGGCCACTCTGTGGTGTGGGGGAGAAAGGAGTGGCTGCCGTGCCAAATTAGGTGAGTCGAAAGGAAAGCGGAATAGTCGGGGGAAAAGAAAGCGGGCTGGCGGGGTATTCGCGTCGAAGGCCTGAAAGGTTGATAGACGTCACGCTGATATATGTTTATTATGAATTATAGGTGGGTATGCAGGATTTCCTGGCGTATGTGAATATTTGGTCACGGCGTATGTGAATATTCGCAATGCCCACGAACTATAGGTGGCGCGCCGTGCTTTTCAAGATGGCGCCAGGAGGAGGGTCAATCCGTTTGTTAGCATAGGAACAGATAGGACGTGCGGACGTACGACCCGTGCCGCTTTCACCGGATGAAGTCATGAGCTGCGCTGAAATGGATATGAGACTAAAATGCTTTCCCAAACCATGGAAAGTGCTAAGTACTCGCCACCTAATTATTTGCTGTAGTGTGAAAGGTTATATTTCAGCTCCGTTACTGTGCATAACGATGCTTTGAGAAATCCTGTGCGTGCTACATAAATCTACATGAACGAGAACTGACGTATAAGCTGAACGGCACTCCGAGGTAGTACGTGCCGAGCCTGCCTGACGGATTTGCCGCAGTAGTAAGCCGCCAGCGAGTAGCGCCATCGCTGCTGCACAGGACCGCACGTTTAACGTGGTGATGGTTTGCAAACATAATACGCCGTCGTCATTACTTGCGCAGTCGGGAGCGCGGAGTCACGTCTTCAACGGAACACAAGCATTTCACATCCCATTCAGTAGCGCTTGTGTCACAGCCATGCTGAGACTCTAGCCGTGTGCATGCAATTCACTTCACTCGCATGTTGCAGGTTCGATCAGCACGATCGAAACATGAATATCGAAAAGAATGCACACGTATGATATCGCAACGGCGAAGAAGTTAGCCGAGAGGCGTGCATTGCGGCCGTGACTGCACGTTCTATCGTTATAACCATTTCGCTTCGCTGGTCGAGCTCGAGCGTGTTGGCGGCATGCGGCGCTCCATAATATCCACAATAATTGATACATGCAATGCACAAGAGGAACTATGCTTTTATTTTGATCTCGCTCTAGGACATTATACATTAAATACAATCAAAGTGACTTACGAGCGTGAAAGAACGTTAACGCACGAGGGGACGTGAAGTGCAACTCGCTCCTCGTGAGTTAGCAGCTGATCGTTCATCGTCGCTGTCACTCTCGATGCTTTCACAGTCTTCAACGTCCAGTGAAAAATCCTAGTCCTCAAGATGGTTTCTTTCAACATCACTGCTGAAAGCAATCTGAAGAATTTCCTCCGCCGAACGACTTCGACCACTCCGCGTCACCACGTTTACAATTAGAGAGGCGTCTGGGCGCGAAGAACACTCTGCTCTCAGACCGGTCAACAAGCAAATCGCTTGCAGTGTGCTGCCACCTACCAACAAACGTACAAAAACAAGCGGCGCAGCGCTGGCTATGAAATATGAAACCAACACACTGGCGAAGGACGGCGTGTAAAGCGTTCGCTCCACGAAAGGCGTCGATCAGACGCGTCCTCGAATGATTGAAACGTCGCTCGCACGATTCGTAACAGCGCTTTGCTGACAAAGGATAGAGGTATCGCCAGCTTGAGATCGCTCAGTTATACAAGAGCACATCGCGTGCCCGCAGGGCCTCCCGCGTACAGTGTTATGAGATCCATGCACTACAAGAAACACTGACCAATGCTATATGCAAGTAAAACAGGGTGAGCTTCAACTGATTATGTCAGACGATAACATTTAACTAACCTACGTGGCTACAGAAAGCCTCGCGAAGCTGATAGTATGTGTACGCTGCGGACTATAGCATTGAAAGTGCGAGTTGCCACGTATTTTCACGAAAACTTCGCGTCTCGCAAGAACGGATCAGATATCCTGTGTCACGGAGAGCCCGGTTTGTTCACTGCTGCAGGAAACATGCAAAGTCGTAGTGTTCTTTTCTTGCCAACGTGTTAACACTGAGGCTAGCACAGCTGAACAAGGGAGCGACTGCGTAGTGCTGCCATTTTGTCGTCTACTAACCCTCCTCGAGAGGACGCTCCTGAATTCCGCTTGGCGGCGCGACAGTCTATGGGCATTGCGAATATGTGAATATGAAAGGAATGGCGGAGCCGGTAACTTGTGGATGCTTTGTCGAATGCTTTCAATAGTTGAGTGACAACATCGACTCTAAGTACGTCAATGTGTTGTGCTTAGCGCAGCATTGACGAGTAGTTCATTTATATTGTTAGATACCTTTAGGAGAACTAAAAAAATATTTCTTTATTTGTGCAAACGACTGCGTCAAGGGTGAAGTGAACGTACACAAGGCATTGAAACTTACTTCCTACCTCACGGGCAAATACTGGCTTTTATATCCTGCAGTCTATTGGGCTTGTAACAGTGGAGCTAAGAAAAAGGGCTCACCAGCTCCTAAGGAACTCAGATTTGAACTTTTTGTTTCCATAGATGGCAGCACTTACACGCCATCAAAAGCATGGAAGTTACAGTCTACTTTAGCTGTGTAAATCTCACCAGGACACGAAGGTATTGGTCATTCCCTGCACGGAAGGCAGATTTGTGTGAAATTTGCCTGGGAACTCTTCAGTATAATGTGAACGCTTTGTCCCCCCCCCCAGTACCTTGGTGGATAGGTATATGCGTCGTGGCGACCCTCCGACTTCTCCTTTTAGGGGCGAAGCTCCTTAAAGCGGCACCCGTTCGTCCCCGTCGTAGTGCGTAACCAGTCTTAACGCTAGTACCAGATCTTGACCTCCAAGGAGGCGCCGGTGGGAGATTTCTCCTGTGCGTTGTTGAACAATAAAACATTCGCAGCGTGCGCGTTAACTAAAAGCCGAATTCTTCTGTCTCTCATTCCCCATTAGCAGCCATTGGCATGTTCCAGTAGGAAACGTTAGTAGAAGTAGAAGTGTAAGTGCTAGCTAAAAGCCGACTTCTTTTGTCTCTCATTCCCATTAGCAGCCATTGTTTACCTCCAAGGTAGTGCCTGGTGAGATTTCTCCTGTGCGTGATTAACCAATAAAAAGTTTGTTCAAAACGCCGTTGATTTATGAAATAAACCAACGAAAGACGCCAGATGTTTTCTAAAAAAACGAAAAGACACCAGATGTTTCTAAAACAAAACGAAAAGACACCAGTTGCTTAACGAAAGACGCCAGATGTTTTCTAAAGCAATGGTTTTCTAAACAATGAAAATTCACAGCGTACATGTAAATTTAATGTGAGCTGCAAGTCGTCATAACTCTCATCGAACCTTTAGTATAAACGCGCCCGATCTCACGTCGGTGATGATGTACTGGGCAGAATTCACGGAAGATTCACGGTTTACCGATGAACCTCCGCAGCTTCGCCCACTCATCATCATTCACTCCGTGGATATGCTGTGATTTTTTTGCCCCACCACGTCCCGAAATCGAAAAAAAACTCACACGGTTCCTTCTGCATTAACTTAAGATGACTCGAAGGCAAAAGCAATCTTATTCTCAGTCGATGTATTGATGCTGCCCCGCTACCCTTCGAAAGCTTATTCTCAGTCGATGTACTGATGCTGCCCCGCTACCCTTCGAAAGCTTTCTGCGCCTGACGTGGTTTTGCGCCAAAGCCTCGAAGATCGGAGGCACCTTACCTGGTTTTGCATTGCATCCGTGATCTAAGCACTTTTCACCAAACTACGACGCGATATGGTGACGTCATCATTTGATGTTACGTCACGTGGCGTCACTATGGCGTTACGATGGCGTCATAATGACTTCACAAATTAAGGTGATCTGTAACGTCATCGTAACGTCTTATGATGACCTCATCTGGTGGTCATGAATTTTTCCATCACTCGTCCTCGACGCAGCGGGACGCCTACGGTGAAATTTCGCGGTGGATGACGCGTCTAAGACTTTTCGCCTTAATAATACGTGATAACCAATCTCAGTTGTCTGTTGCTTCGCGTGAGAGGCTTCATAGACCATCGGCTATATTCAGTAACCGGGTTTGTGAATAAACGGCAATGGCGTGTCCATAAAATTTGTGGCGCATCGCACTCCCGTAAACGAGGACAATGTCCTCGTCGCGCTAATCCACCAGACGGGGACGAGAAGAACGGTGGACGAGTTCGCTGAGCACTTAGCCGTGCTCCCAACAAGGACGCAGAAGTATCGCTTTTTCCTCACCTTCAACTTCTACACGCATAGCATAACCTTGTATAGTATAGTATAGTATAGTATAGTATAGTATAGTACAATATAGTATAGTATAGTATAGTATAGTATAGTATAGTATAGTATAGTATAGTATAGTACAGTATAATAGGGGTGTGAAAGGACAATGATTGTAAGGAGGAGGAAAGGAGGAGAGTGACGCCATCAGCTCCGCTGTTTCCTCAGTGTTCGCACGACTACTGTGTAGCTGCCTCAATTTTTTTACTGCCATACTAGGTCTTGTTATGGTGAAAAGAGAATATTACTTACATCCACAGGAGTATCCCCAGCACAGGTAAGGCCCGTATCATTTAGGCACTGCGAACAATTTAGAAATCACTCGATAATACAATGATCCACAGTAACAGCTAAAAATAACTATTAAAGGGACACTAAAGAGAAATATTAAGTCGACCTTGATTGTTGAAATAGCGGTCCAGAAACCTCGTAGTGCTACCTTTATGCAAAGGAAGTGCTTATTTGAAAATAAAATCACGTTTTAGTGGTCCCCATCGCGTTAGCGCACTTCAAGTCACCCGCCTGAAATCAGACTTTCATACGTCACTGCTGCCGTGCCCAACGTTGCCCGCCTTTTCTGCGCGGCCGCCGACACTAGTAGCCGCAGAGCGAAAGTAGCGGGACCCACAGCAGCAACAAAGGCCATCGAAGCTTGCCGCAGTCGCCGCAATGAATGTGGACGGAGAACTTGACAACGAGACATTGGCTCGCGACGCTGGGCTCCAATTCAGCGACTAAGCCCCTTCGAGCGTAAGGGTTCATTCCGCGGCACCCAGTGAAAAGACACATCGGTTTCCTTGCTGCAGCACTACGTTGTGCACCATTCGGGCATCCGGCAACATCACACACATGACGCATTTTGTCCAACTTTCTGTCAGAGCGACTTTCACGAGCGCGCAAAACACACGCGGCAGTACGCGATACCGAAACTACTACTGAGACGCGACTGCGTCAGCGAAGCAGGGCGCCGTTCGGCGAAAACAGAACCTTTGAACCACGTGCGCCGTTCCCCATGGCAACGCCACAGAGGTTCTTTTTTATATGAATCAAACGGAAACGAACAAACAGCATTTTATTACGCCTTTTGATGCACGGAAGGTTCTTTTTTTATTGCTGCTAGTTTGATTACTAGTGGTTTATTGTAGGCAGACTCTCATACGTCATCGGGATCACATCGAAAATGCCCCACTCGTGGCGCACATCATGTGATACATTTAGCTTAATTTCTCGGTAAGTAGGGTACTGCTGTTGATAATATTGCCGTTTTAGACGTCTTCATACATTGAGCTTTCACTCGGACATAAATTGTTATTTGCCTTTAGTGTCCCTTTGAATTCTGGTTATCATACTTCTCAATGCGAGTCTATATCGCTGTAAACTATGTTTAAAACAAGAAGCTTTTGCTTAGTTATCATTTATAAAGAACCATCGCGCCCCTGATACAGTGCAGCGTGGCGATTGAACAGATGTGACGTGTAGTAGGCTACGATCCTTCAGTGCAACCGCAATATTCGACCTGCTATAATAGTCTACTAAAGCTGATAATCCGAATACCTCCTGTGACATTCTGATGGAGACGACGAATATGTGCGACGGCTGCGTGAATGCCTGCTTTACTTTCCAGCAATCATATAGCTATAAGATACATTTTTAAGGCTTTCACAGCACAGGGAAGCCGTGAACGCAATCACCCTACAAACTCCCAGACAGAAAAAACTTTCTCGCGCTCCTCGAAGGACCACGAGAGGCGAAAACTCCAGTGGGTGCTGTTGACGCGTAGATGACGGTGTTGGGCGCTACTTGCGACATTTATTTTGGGCAAATGGCAAGTAACCTCCGTCACGCTCACTCTACCACAATACGGCATGATCCTACAGACAACCGCGGAAGTTTACGGACCACGCTAGCGCGTACAAAACTAAGGTCCCTTCATATCTCACAGGAAGCGCAAACTCCTCCTCTCAGCGCCATTTCCTCGTCGCCAGTTACTGTCAGCCGCCGTTAGTGAGCGAGACTCGCAAGGCGCGCCCGGCCTGCATGCGGCGCGACGAAGCGCCTGCTTGAAACGCGACGATTCTGGGCGCAGATTCACAAAGCAGTTCGTACGCAAGATGTGTAGCAAAAAAAAAATCGCCCGCATCTTCCCACGGGGGGAACTCAGTAAATGCGTCCCGGAGTAGCGGGGGTATCATGTGAATGTTGCGTAATTGGGTATGGTTTGGGAATGCTTAATTGTTACACGATGCGCACACCAACTACGACTTGAACGGCTCCAGCGTGCACGAAGTTCCGGGTCCGCAGCTCGCTTCAAACGCTTGCGTTCAGCGTCGTATGCTCGCCTCTTCGCAGCCTTGTCTTCTGCGTTGCTTGCTGTTGTTGGCGCCGACGACGGTGGGGTAACGTTGCTTTCAACGAGTGGTGGGACGCTGATTGAAGGTACTGTTGCTTCCATCGCATCTACTCGAGCCAAACAAAGCGTCAAGTCAAGCGAAAGCCAAATAAAGACACCCTTGACTGAATTCCGAACGCGCGCTCCACCGCTTATATACACACCGTCCGCATTCGAGGGAGAGGAGGCAGAGGAGAGGCTTGCTGCCGGCACGAGAAGAGCCGAGCATGCGAAGTGGGGGTGTGGACGGCGCCGCCGACGCCGCAGGTGCGACTAAGAAATGCTCCGCATTTAAAATAGATTGTAGCTCGTCGTTACCTTTGCTGTCATGTCGCGTTTTCTGGGCAAGAAATCCCACACTGGTGCCGGCATATATAACAAATCCCGTCTAGGCACCTTACGCGCGAACGGCTTTCTGGATCTGGGGCATGTTTGACAACGAGAACAACCTGGCGTTTGCGCATTGTAATTGAGTTCATCAGAAAAACAAAAGGCAGAACAGGTTAGGCACAATCCTAGGCAGTCATTGCTGCTGCCGGTTGTTTTTCGGAAACCATGGCGCATTTCGGAAAATCAGAAGCTACTTGAGACTGAGAAATACAGATATCCTCCATGGCGCCGTCTGCAAGTTGCCTACGCAAATACGACCGAAGTATTCTACAAAACATATTGCTTCTTGCGTAAACTAAAATACAAAAGGCGACGAAAGGATGATAACGACCTTACACTTAATGGGTTCCTGTTCATTCACAAGTGTTTACTTCAAAAGTTCGATATAAACTACAACAAAATACTAAAGCGCGTCACAAAGAAGCACGCAGCAACTATCCTCTAATAAATATAAATGAACGCAGAAAATCAGTAATAAACGTAGTGTCAAAAGAGGTTAAATTAAAAGATATAAAAATCGACAACACGAAGAATAAAAAGAACCATTCCAGTAGCTTACATAAAAGCTATAGTTCAAGAGAAAAAAAAGTTAGAGGGTTAAAGAACAAACACGCGCATAAAATTACAGTTTGCACACGGTCAGCTTCGCAGCATATTGCATATTGCAATTGGTGCTACGTACATGCAACATCTCTTATTTTATCGTACGCATCTCATAACCACCCTATATTTATGCACTTTGGCTAATTAACCATAAAAATAAAAAAGTCCGACTTTCTCGGGGTAATCAGGTTTTGAAGCACTCGTGGCAACTGAATTTCCTGAAATCTTTGGACCGCACCAGGGCTTAGAGAGAAAGCAGAGCTCTTTAAAAATTATTTTCCTGAAACGTTGCAGTACATTTTCGAAAATAAACAAAATTGCGAACTTTAAGAATTTTTCTCTAATTATATATACTGTCGGCAGTTTCTGGTAGGAAAGTTCAATTCGTTCGAGCTGGAATAGTCTGGCTTTCATTGGTATCAAAACAGTGTGCGGAAGCGTGGCCGATAATGCCACAGCGCAGAAAGTGGGCATTTTGGTGGACCCTATGGCGTCTTGCAAAATGTAAAAAGCCCGCGCTCACGTACAGCGTGCACGTGCGCCGGTGTTTTCCGGCGCACGTTTTCTGGCGAAAGCGGTGTTGTTTTCCGGCGAAAGCGGTGGAGGGGTCATCGGTGATTGTTGAACACATGTCGAGCCTGGTTCCATAGGGGAGCCCAAAAGGGTGAGCAAGTGGGATGATACTTAGAGGGTGGGGAGGAAATTTTCCCTTTCGTTTTTGTACAATGGTTCGCGCTAACTTTCAAAAATGCAGGGTCCTTATACGAAACTGCCTGTCCACGACACGTTCTGTCAACCAGAGCGCAAGGCCGATAGTGGCTCCTCTTCCTATTCCGAGAAATTTCATTTTATTGCGATAGCTATTATATGGACAGTCTCGGCGGATTTTTGCCATAGCCTTTGCCGTCGCCGCCATGTCCCGTAAAAAATACAAACTCACAAGATCCCCCCGCGCATCGTATGTTCTACCACGGGTACAAGCGCGCGAGCGGGGGCGATGAACGCGACCGAAGCAGACATCAAACGAGCCGGCCCATTTCCGTCGCTCGGTAAGCACATGCGAGAACATTACCCCGCTCGGGAGGCCTGACGTCGCAGCGGACAGGAAACGCCCCGTCCGTTCTGAACGAGCATAAAAAGACGCGAGAGGGGGGGGGTTGTCGCTCGAGCAGCAACTTTGAACGTTGGTTCTAAGGGTCCGGTCGCGATCGCTGGCGCGCGCGCTCTCTCAGGTGCCATCAGCTGGCGGCTCGTATACCCCATCTGCCTGCTGCACTCTCAACGCGAAGTGATTGTGCGGAAAGAGCATCTCTCCTTGGAGCGGACGTATTGTCTTACACCAGCGTTTTTTAGTAACGCGAGGTCAGAGACAAAACAGTTAGCTGCCAGCCTCACTTCATATAACACTACAATTTGTTGCTATCGCATTAATTGCTTCGCGCTTGCGGTGAAACTGACTTTTTCTACTGCAGTGCAGGGCATCGTTGCTTCGTTGTTTGCACGCAAAGCGCGCATCTTTCGTAACACACTTTTACTTTGAGAGTAGTATCGCAATGCGCCTTGAGCGGTGTGCCGTCTGGTAGATTATTTTCTCGAAGGGTGGCGAGTAATAGCAGTTATACTGATCTATTGTTCTCGCGACGTAAGCACGTAGCTGTGCCTGCCAAAAAGTACCTAATCCTAAAAATTTAAAGACAGGAAATATTCGTGCCTAGTGAGGAAATACAGATGTCATCAATAAAACGAGGGATGAGTCTTGGGATTACCGCTGCTGCCGGTCACCGACGACGTTGCGGTAATGTCCCGAAAAGGCTGTCAGCCACGCGCTCGCATGGTTCGTAAAATTTCGTGGTTGACTGTACGTCTCACAAAAATTACTTCTTGCGTTACCAAAAATTACACCATTTCCCGCTAAAGGGGACCATGAGGCGATGCTCTCGTACTATCGGGACCAACGAAGAGTATACACCCCCCCCAGCCCCATCCCTAACCATAGCACAGGCCGCACATTGGCGACGCCTACAAACTCAAACTGCTCCATGCCCCATATTACTAAACGCCCGATACCCAGACCAATTCTTCTCTTAATGCAAACTTTGCGGCAAACCAGGAGATTTCCTACGCATCCTCCTCACATGCCCCACCTTCCCTCATCCCCCATCACCGGCTGTGGCTGTGTCTTACTGGGAGTCCATCATGACCAGCACTTCTGCTTTCGATCAGCGCCGGATCATCTCCTGCGCGATGAAGAGGATTGCGCTTCAGGGACTTTCCTTCGCTTTCTAAGGGTGCCCCCTCACATTGAGGGAGCACCCACGTGCCATGTAGGGGGCTGGGCCCCCACGTTCACACACTGGCAATAAATGTTTCTACCACCACCGATGCGAAACCGGAGCACTTGCACGATGGCGTTCCGTTGGCGTTCTTTGGGCATGCTACCGACCTCGTGTCATAGAACGCGAGGAGGACCGCTACGCGCGTCTTGTCTTCCTTTAGCCTGGCCGTTAATTCTCACAGGGCGATTGGGGAACGTAGTCGGTAGGCGTGCGAGAGGGGGGCAGCGTAGGAGAGTAGAGAGAGGGGGAGGGGACGCGCATGCACTGGTGCTCATCGCGGCGTTGCGCAGGAGAGAATTTCGGCATGTCTAGCCCGCGTTTCAGAGGAAGAGTGGAAAAAAGGAGCGGAGAGGGAAATTGGAGAGGAGAGGGGAGAGGGTGAGCGGGGAGGGTATACGCACGCGCAGTAAGGGCGGTCACGCCGCCACCACCACCACCACCGGATTGAACTCCGCCATAAGATACTTCGCTTCTATAACCATTGCTCTCACGATCAGGGCGCATCTCGGCGGTGGCTCCAGCCCGTCTGTTTCAGTTCGCTGCTTTCGTCGACACCCTGACGCGCTGTCATCAGGAGCCGACAAATAAAGAAGGTGAATGAGACGCGCAATCATGCAGCCCTTCGTGAACTTAAGAATGACTTTGTATGACATAAGGAGCAAGACTCGCAAGTCGTGAGCACCAGGCCTGTAACATAGGGACATTCGAGCCTGAGGGAAGAGACAGTGTCAGCTTTGGTGCCTTCCATTTGTCTGAAGTGGCAGGAACTGTTTGACTTGGCGACCTAACACTAGGATTCTCCAGAGGACAGCGCGAGGTTGTTATCAAAGCACCCTCCAACATAGAGGGGGGCCTGTTGCCGACATCACGCATTTACGTATACTATGCCAGCATCAACTGCATCGCATGCTTTGGAACTTTGGCGGGCTCTCTTCTCACTTTTGTAGTACTTACTGGCACCTGCAGGGAAGGAACGGTTGCGTGGCTTTTCAAGCAAGACTACGTGCCCTATCGGATCCACGCCCCATTTGCGCCCTCTTATGCAACTAAAAAATGTGGAATGAGTTGGCTCGGTCCTCTTTAAAAAAGTATCTCTTCAACGCATATATACCCTCAGCATAGGTGCTAACCGAAAACAAAATTCGTTTCTTTGAAAAGGATATACACTCCATGACCACAAGTAATAGGGAAACGTTGTACTAATTTTCCTTGATCTAGCGTAAGTGTTCCTTATGTATTTCGATGACGTAGCAGGTGAACTTATTTCCAGCGCTGCCACATTGCGTTGATTAGTCAGCACATGGAAGACCATTAAAAATTGCCGAGAAAGTGACCAACGTGTTGGCTGGCACTTCTATGTTGCTAGATGTTTTTCTATTTTGCGATATTTACGTAATGGCTAGCTAGCAAAGTTGCTCACTGTCGCGAACGGCGTAGTCGTAGAAATGCTGATAAAGATGGGGTCCCCGCAAACAGCCTCGGTGTCGAACTTCAGTTCTTCGCATGAGATGTCAATAAGGCCAGCGGACGCCTTTGGTAAGACGCTGCTCAACCTATTGCAGATCGCCACCAGTGCAGGTAGTGCCACATCTGAAACAATGCATAGCGAATCAGAAAGCTTACAATGAGCAGTGCTTAGTGTTCATGGTTAGCAGCGACCTCCTTATTTTCGCACGTTTCTGATCACTCATGCAGCATTAGGGACAAGATTTTTTTGTGCTGCCTCACTTTCCCTTCTCCAATCCAAATGCAAAAGCCATTGCCCCTAAAACCGAGAGTTCTGTTCAGCGTTTGACTGTGAGCGGCGTCGCGCTGGGCACTGACGAAACACACATGGACAAAGCGCAGCACACATGGAGGCGCTGGACACTTGTTGCACAAATCTCCAGACTTATAAAAACGTTGAGCATTTATATTTGAAAATGATATTGAACAGTCGAGATAATCCTTTAGTGTAATAGGAAAAGAACAAAAGTACTGTTGTAAAAATAACACATCGCGTGTTGAGCTTCCCACCTCTTAATGACAAGTCCGGTAACATACCACTAAACGACAGCGCAAAATGCTGCGTTGAGAATAACATGGCATGTCAATACACGTATAGTTTCAGTTTGTCATGGCATGTCGCACACTGAGAAAGCAGAAGCGTTTTTGTCCGCAAGGGAACCTTGCGCCCCTATTGTACATAGCAAATGCTGCAGATATCAAGTACGAACATCCAAGCGCTTGGCATGCTGGTAATACATGCCAATGAAAAAGTGCGCCATCAATCTAGGAACGCGAAGGCAACACGACAGAAGAGCGTGGTGCAAGAATCGTAGTGCAATCGAATTTTCGACGACGCTGACACCTTCTGCAATGAGTAGCCATGTATGACCACTGTATACTCAAAAATTGAAGTTGAAGTTGAAGTTTATTTCACCACAGTGTTACACCATTTTTTTCCCAGACATTCTTGAAACAAAGATACAATGTGTGGTGTGGAATGCGGGAAAAAAGCTGCGATACAAAACGCAGCTTGACTAGCCCCACATCCCATCAATACAAGGCAGAAAATTTGACAGCATTCATAAAGTCCTCGAAACAACTAAACGGACACAAATACATAGTTTAAAGTGGCACCAATAAGAAATATTACGTACATAAAATTGTAACAAATGTTGAGAGGATCGCACTCTTTGAAGAAATTCAAAAGAAAACTCAAAAGAAAGGAAAATTATCCAAGCTTTCACGATATGCGCGCTGGCGTTGATACCTGTGTTATCGCTCCTTCAGTATCATTAGCAGATCGGGAGCTGTCGTTCATTCAGAGCAGGGAAGCTACTAGACCTCGAATAATGTTGGCGTCAGATTGCGGATAGTATATCTGTTGGTGTGTTTGTTGCGCATGTGTGAATGTTGTTACCTCTTTCCCTTATGTGTATCATTTCGCCATGATTCTGTAAAATAAGCAGTTGCTTGTTTCCACACGTGCTGCCTCCTGTGGTTCTGTCTCCGTCGTCCTTCGTGTCCCAGTAGCGCACATTGATTTTTTTCACTATGTAAAACCAACTGGATCCCTACCCTGGCTCCTGTGGCAAATACCAAATAAAACGTTCAGGCGTAGCGAATTATTGATAAATACATTAACGAGCTATCGGGATTAACTCATTGATGAACGCCGGGCCATACGTCTCAGCTTCACCGGTTAGCCGTCTGTACAGAGTGCTTGGACGGTGATTTTCTTTAGTGGACCAGTGCTGAGCAGTGGGGTCTGCCGAGTATGTGTGGCACATACGTACAGTGATAATTTTGTGTCGTCAAGACATAGGAACAGAAGCGAAGAACCTGTCGGGGCGACGAGACTACGCGAGTACCTCTGCCACCGCTCATGTAAACGACCTAAGGCAACGCCTTCTCTAGAAGCATGCTTGCGGCGTTGCTGCTTACCCACTGTAGTCGTCGTACCTTGAGTTGTGGTCTGTTGTCAAGGCATGGCGCCAAGCGCCACCAGCTACTCGAATTAGTGTAATGCTCCTTCTAGGGAGCCGGTGTTGCTCCAAGGCACGCAATATCATACTCAAGAGCATGGTGTTAGAAGTACAGGTGGAAGGACGCAGCACCGGCGCCATGCGCTCGCTGCGTCGAACTTCGGTTCCTCCGCGCCGTCACGCCGCGAGATGGCAGCAGCAGTCACGTGGCTCATAGCGGCGCGCGCCGGCCTCTGTTCCACCTTAGACAAAGCCACGGTGACAAAGTAGTTGTCGCCACGTTGCTGTCTCGTTTAATTCTTTTTGTGCGGTGGCAGGTCATGCTATACGAGTTAGAAAGCCGTGAAATGAGCAAGTGTTTTGTGCCGCGGTGAAATTCTGGGCACAAGACCTGCACTGAGAAAGTCGATTTTTTGCTGTACCCCGAGATGTGGAACGCCTGAAGGTTAGTGCCGTGTGATTCCGCGCAAGCACCGCGTGCTGAAGTCGACTGATTACATGTGCGAGAAGCACTTCGAGCCGAGGTACATAACAAAGACGTGGGATGCAGTGTGCAAAGAGCACGTTCTTGTGAGCACACCACGAAAGGCGGCTCTGGCTAATGACGTCGTGCCGACGAAGTTTCGTGTTCCTTTTCAGTTCATCGTCCTCACTTGTCCACGCCGTGAGTTGGCCCGTTTTTTTTTAACCATACCTACATGTGTGTGCAGTCTTTCTCTCTCCGTGCGAAAGCTACGTTTGTTAACAATGAGAATATCTGGGGTTTTACGCGCTGAAACCACGTTATGATTATGAAGCACGCCGCAGCCGAGCTCCACAAATTTCGGCAATGTGATGTTATTTACCATACACTGACATCTTAGAGTGCACGGGTCTCTAGCACATCGCTTCCATCAAAACGCGACCGCCGCGGCTTGGATCGAACTAGGGAACTTCGGTCAGCAGCCGAGTATCGTAACCGGTGTACCACCACGGTTGACTGGCTACGCTCTAAAGACTCCACACACCGCTATCGACGTGTTGCTTGAAGGACGAAGGAGTAATGCTGTCTTCGGGTGACTATGCGAGACATAAACAGTAAAAATATCCCACAGTTGCTGACAGAGAAGAATCGGAAACACATATCCACCATTCTTAATGTCTCCCCTTCCCGCAGTGCCAAACCAGGATGCTTTTTCATGTCCTTCGTCGGTGCCTCAAGCTTAGCTGCTGGCATTCGCTAAAATTCAGTATTTTATGCACGACCAGCTAAAAAGTCGTATTCGTCACGCATTTTTTTATCCGCGATCAACGACCGCAAATTACTTCGAATGTTCGCGACAGCAAAGACAGTATGCATTTTCTGTTGTAATGCTACGGCTAATACGTTATTTTTTCTATCTAAACAAGGATTCTACAAATAGAACTAATTTCTGCCATATTTCAGCGTGACGTCATTGTTATATGTTTAAACGCACGATTTCACATGTCCGAATGAGGAAAGTATCCTCCTATTGCGAACCTTCGAGGTGGCAAATTCAACATATTCAACAGATAACGGCTGTATGGTCAAAATTTCGATTTATTAGCAGCTTTTATTTATTTATTATTCTTGCGCTCTTTATAGCGCGAACGCACAGTTTTTTACTCACTTTGAGGGGCGTTCGCGGCTCCGGAGCCAGCATGCCTGATACCGCTCATGGGCCACCGGTAGTGTAGCGCCATCTAGGGCCCTGTGCACAGAACGCCACAAACTGCGGACAGAAGTTCGCCGCTTCCGGAGGCGCCGTCGGTCCACCTATAATACTTCTAACACCGTGCTCAAGAGTTAGGCGGAAGCGCCACTCTCTGTCCACGTAAGAACCGCTCACGAGGCACTTTTACAGCGGAGATGTAACGGCGCACACCACCCTGATTTCGCGGTGTCCGTCCGCATCCATGCTGTATCTGAAAGGCCCAGGTGGCCTTTTCCGAGCTAGCGATGACTTGACATAATGACGCCGTGAATTCACACCATAGATATTTTGAAGCAATAAAGCGGAATCCCTGGCGCCTTCTACGAAATGGTGGAAGGGCCTAATGCATCACAAGAAGTGTACGGAACATAAAGAAGCAATTCAATCACACGACTTTTATTTTTGGCCCCGCTGAATGGAACCAGGGTCCTACGCTACGATGGCGGGTGTCATATCCACTGGGATACACACCCATGCCCGAAGAAAGTGAATATATCTGACTGCGGTAAATGCATATTAATCCCTTGTACGCTCGGTGCGAAACAAATGCAAATAAAGAAAAGTTTATATGAAGCTTGATTTTGTAGAGACTATGCATGTAGTGCCTCATTAAAGTTAGGCTTTGGTGAGACAACCCAGAGGTCGAAATGCAGTTGTGACTAGAGCTGTGCACGGGCCGTATTTCCGAGCCCGAGCCCGGCCCGGGCCCGCTGACTTTGTCGAAGGCCCGCCCGAGCCCGTCGGCAAAGGGCTGCGAGCCCGCCCGGCCCGGCCCGACGTACGAAAACACAATCCCGGGCCCCGCCCGGCCCGGCCCGGCTTTTTGAAGGTTCGCTGCGAAAACAAATCGTTTTCCGGTAATCTGGCATGCAACAAATATTTTATTTGGAGTGCATACCTGCGACAGCGCGGCTCTTTTGCTATACAAGTAGACGGCCTCATGCCAGCAACAATGGAGTTCGCTCGTCAAAGCCGTCTCGTGTATGGGGTATGCACATGCAAGCGTCAGCTTGCACGAAGGCGATCTACGTCGGGGCACTCGTCGCTGTCGCGTGCATTTTCGCTCATATGGGATTTGGCCTTAAATCTAACGCGAACAGTCGCGCGGCGCCGTCACTAGCTCCGGTGGTGTTACTTCTGTGTTTGTCGGAGTGCAACAGAGGCAGTGCTTTACCTGCTCCCCTTTTGTTTAAAGTAGCGAATGGAAATGAAAAGCGGTAAAGGGCGGTCGCGGAAAAGGCGCTATGTGCGTGCTGGAAAACAATTTCCGCTCATTCTCTATATTTCGGGCTTGAGTCGGGCTTTGTGCCGGGCCCGAGCCCGGCCCGATAAAACTCCAAGTAGGCCGAGCCTGGCCCGGGCCCGAGGTGAAAATACGTCGGCCCGCCCGAGCCCGGCCCGCGGGCCGGGTCGGGCTCGGGCTTTCGGGCTACCCGGAGCCCGTGCACACCTCTAGTTGTGACGATGTAGTTGTGCGCGAGTACAGCGAACGCTAACGGAGTTCAACGCGTTTGACAATGGAAACGCGGTGACTGCTCGTTTCGTTCTTTCCTTCGCTATGCTTCATTCGTCGGCTCGTCTCTCCACCTTTCCGAGTTCTAAGCAGGGAGCACGCGCAATTGCTAGCAGAGAAACAGGCTCTTGTTCAACCACTCGGCAGCGTCTGTTGCACGTGACGTCAACAATTCGGACAGGTTGCGCCACGATGGACGCTTGCGACAGCTGAAAAGCAGAAAGAAGTGCAGGCGAGCGTTACCTTCGTTTAGTCACGCGGTACTGCCGCGCCCAGGATCCGAGTGAACGCAGCTGCGAAGCCTCTCCGTAGCGGATCGCGTGCGCTATGTCACGTCTGCCACACGCACTCCGGTGATCATTGCGACACAGATGAATGACTTTGGGAGACATCGCATAGTAGAGCCGTTGCTCTAAAATGTAAGTGCAGCAGGTGTTTTCGGCTCAAGCGGCAGTCATCTTTCTAGAGGTGGTTTTGCCCGAAGCCATCAACCACGCGTTACGGCTCGCACTCAATTCAGTGTTGGCCACAACAGTGTCGCAGCTGGTCTGGTCACTGAACCCATCGCGCTATATCACGGATACCACTAGGTAATCACCATACAATTACTCGAACACAACAGTAAATAACAGTAGTAACCAGCTGCTATCGTATTTTTTTGCCGAAAGAATTGTGATGTTGATGCATGTCTAACGGCTTCGCTGTACTTCCACGTTCACAGGAAATCATGGACGCAAAATCTTTGTTGCGGTCGCGAAACCCATATATAATCATATTATAGATCACGCACACGTAATGACAAAATTTAATTAATGTAATTTTACTCAACGAAGTCATTCCTTGCCAATAGATACTTTAGGAACTCCTGAATCATGTAGATTTGCGTACCCAAATCAAGTTTCCCTAATCCAAGGAATGTGCACTGTAAATATGAATGGTTCTTCTCAATGACATTATTTTTATTATTTGTAACACAACGCAGACTACCGTTGAAAAGGCATGACGTCGTAACCGATAAAAGCGGCAGCAGAAATACCACGAAAACTCAATTCGGCTCAATGTTTGTACATTCGTTCGTACATCGCGTGGCTTGGGAGCTCTGCGAGCGGAAGCGCCCTTTCAATATTCTTTCATACTTCGTGCCTCATTCCATTTAAATAACCATAATGTGCGCAGAATAGGTACCCGGCAATATCTGTTTGACGGGCGGGTATATGGGTATAGGGAATATTGTATGCACATGACATTCTGGCTAAGGAAAAAGTCGGAGTTTCTCCTCATGGCCGAAGAAATCAATTCGATATCAACAAATGTGAATATGAGAAAGAAGATGGCTTTTAAGGGCTCATTTTTATTTGTTAGACACAGTATTAATGAGCACTAAAACACAATATTGCCAAGGAAAATTGAGGAGATGTTATTTGTAATAATTGGCATATAAACGTGAAGAAAGTAAAGTGGACGATAACGTAACTAGCCGCCGGCAGGGACCGAAACTGCGACCTTCGAATAACGCGTCCGATGCTCTACGACTAAGCTACGGCGGCGGTCATCCCCCATCCACTTTATACGGTATATATGTGATACGAGGTAAGGCCAGCAGCTGCAGGGAATATATGAATTGTAGCAAGCTTGAGATTTCCGAATAAGCTGCTTTGCAGGGACGGGGCTAGACCGATATGAAGTTAAAGAAAGTCGATTGCCCCGACAAAACGCGTGTGGATTGGTGGTTCTCATGACAAGCGGCTCCCATTGGTGGAAAGTGTTTGGTCGTAAAGCATTAGATGGCTTGTAAACGATCTCAGAGAAGCAGTGTGGTACCGTACTGGAGCTCCAACATTGTGGCTGTAAGATAAAGTCATGGTAGCATGTTCGATGCCAAGGAACGTTGCCGTCATGTGTACAACACCTTGCAGAAGAAGAGCCGCTCCTGACCACAACAGACGCAATTTTCCGACTTCGTTGGTCCTCCAAGAAGCGAGTGTCAACGTTCGCAGTGGCACTCGCTTGAACGCTGATTCGCGAGAGCAAATCGTAGACGACCTTTTCAGCGCTCGTTGCTTCACAGATACTTCTGACGATAGGGCCCGCGAGGCTGCACTCTGAAGCCGCTCCACCCAAAATCCCTGGATATCTTTTGGAAAGTACCGTCTTTATTTTAACCGAGCCGACGCGCCGCGTGCCCTCCTCTGCCACATCTCGTCTCCGCTCCTACTCCGGCCATCGCCCGGGAAATGCGCGCGGACCAATCTTTTTCTTATGTTTCCCTTTTTCGCCGGCGCTATCAGCTATCATGATCGCTATCACCTACCAGCCAAAGCACAGGGCCGACGCCCACACGGCGGCCTGTTGGGAGAGGAGGTTAGACCTGTTGGGAGAGGGGGGGGTGTGATTCTTAAAAGGAAGAAGGAAATGAAAATGATAATTGGGTGTAGAGTGCACGATAATTGTCTCTCAAGCAGGGCTGGGCAGAGATACTCAGAAAAGTATTCCGGAATACAGATATCGAAATACATGGACTGGAAGCCTAAAATACAGATACTGAGATACATTTGCTTTTAATGTAACGGGATATTTCGAAGATACTTTTGCAATAAGACGAAAAAAGTATTCCGGAATACAGTTACAGCGATACAGATACTGGAATACTTTTTTTTGAAGGATGCTCATATTACGCAAAGACACCTATTAGTGTAGCATAAAGTTGTAATTAAAGTTACAGCGCATCGAATCGTTCAGTTCATTTATTTATTTAATGCAGCACCCTCGGCGCAATTAAGACATTGCAGGGGAGGGGGTAGACAAAGTACATAATTAGCAATAATGACATAATTACAAGTATCAATTGCAATAAAAATACACTATTTCACAGCAACAGTAACAAGGATTGGACACCGAAATCGACATACTTGGCGAACAAACTAAGCTATGCTAGAAATAGCACACTTTAAGCAAATCACTCGAATCACTAATGAACACCAGTGAATTGAGAAAAAGCACACATTTATTTTGAAGATCCGCTTTGCTGAGAAGGTTGCTGTGTGAGCATCTCAAATAGGCTGTCTTGTAACAGCGTCGGTTCAGCCTCAGCACAAGACTCACGAAAGAAAAAAAGTCTGTCTACCACTGAAGGCGAGCACAAATTCGTGTTATAGTGAATAAATATCGCCTTCATAGCCGGAGTGCCCTGCAGCGCGGCGATATCTCTTCTCGGGTCACCTAGATACCGAAACGCTTCCGCCCTCACTTTGGTTGTTCTGACTGTTCAGAATCCGAAGTCTGTCCCCATCTTCGGAATCCTAAGCCGTCAGACCCTGTCGGCTTCAATGAAGCTGTCACCACCACCGACGCTACCAGCACCCATTTCAGAAAGCCCAACAGGCCAAGTCAGCTCCGGCGGTGGGGGAGCCTGCTACCACAAAAGACCGTTTCACACATATAATCAATTAGGAACGCACCCTGACATTGGGGAGGTGGCTCAAAGCGCGTCAAAGATAGCCATCTTCTACTCCCTTCCGTCGCGACTACGGGAACTGCTTTTGGAAGTGCCGCCGCTTTGAGAACTGAATGCACGCGAAGCATTGCAAAGCCTGTTCCAAGGCGGTATCCGCGCGGGGGGTCGGGAAGTAATAGCTTGCCACCCGAAAAAAATTAGGCGTGCTGCACTGACCTTGAGAGACAGCAACTTTCCTCGGCAGAGGCCGACAACACTGCCCCCGCGATTCTGCCGTCTGCGGCGTCGCGCGCTTTACCACATGGACCATTCTGTGCTTGAGCGGAAACCATCGCCGCCCTATCTGTCGGCGACCGGCGGCGCGCCTTTGCTTGTCTTGGTACAAAAAAGAAAAAAAAAACACGCCATTTCCCCATTGAAAACACGCCTCAACTCATTTCCGACACAAAAAAAAACAATGTAACGAAATACCCGTGTCCAGCACAGTATCGCGATACAGGCGATACGTCGTAAATGTATTTCACTACTGAGATACAGATACATTTTTCAAATGTATCTCGATACAGAAATACAGATACTCAAAAGTATCTCTGAAATACTATCGCGATACTCTTGTATCGCGATACAGCCCAGCCCTGCTCTCAAGTGAGGACAGCTCAACCGATACACTCACGGGGGACTGGGGATTGAAGGGACAGTGAGAGTGAAAAGAGATGGTAAAAGAAGAAAAAGAAAGGTATGAGTGAAAAACAAAAAAAAGTAAAAAAAAAAACAAAAAAAAGAAAGAAAAACGTGAGGGGGGCGGGGGGGGGGGCAGGAGAACGGGCGTCCGAGTCACCGTGGTGAGCGGCTAGAAAATTCGTTCGACTAGGCCGGCATCCTCGAGAAAAGCGAGTAGGGCCGCAAGGGCTGATCGGCGACGGTGCACGTGGCCGGTGGGATGGAGCAAGTCCTGTAGGGTCGCACACGGCAGTCTGACGAGTCGGTACTTCATGACGAGCCGCTTCCGCGCAGTGTTGAGAGAAGGGCAGTCAAGCAATAGGTGGCACAGGGTTTCGATGGCGCCGCAATCGGTGCAGTTCGGTGCAGCGGCGCTGCGAAGACGATGCCTGCGTTCCGCGGGCCACACAGAGGCGGCGTTGAGGCAAGGCCTCGAAGTCCCCTCATGGGAGACCTGAGCCCGGGTTATTAAACATCGCCGGACTTTTCAATAAAGTTGTTTCCATCCATCCAACCGGTCCTCAGGGCAAGAAGAAGCGCGCGCTCGCGGCGAGTGAAACCAGTGGCTGGGATGGGAGGAGGGAGGTGTCCGGAGGTGACCCGTGCGTCCGGATGCTCGCGCACCAGCTCCCGGCGAAGGTTGTTGCGTGCCGAGTCGAACGAGCTGGCGTAATCTGTCAGCGAAGTCTCGGCGGAGTGTGCTCGTTTTGCGAGCTCGTCTGCAGCCTCGTTTCCCGCGATGCCGACGTGTGAAGAGAGCCACTGAAGGACCACGTCACAGCCTCGTTCCTGGAGGACCAGCAGGCTGAGAGCGGCGCGCTGAGCAAGAAGGGGGGCTCGTTCCTCCCTCGCGAGCTGGCGCAGGGCAGGTTTCGAGTCGCAGAAGATTGCTGCGCTAGAGACGGCCGGTGAATTGCGCAGGAGGTCTGCAGCCAGCTGGAGCCCGTTTAGCTCAGCTGTTGTTGAGGATGCACAGTATCGCAAGCGGCACTGTCGTTCCGAGCTGAGCTGAGGGGCTATGCAGACGGCCGCGGCTGAGCGATCCTGCAGGACGAACCCATCGGTGAACACTTGCGTCCTCCCGGCCAGGTCCTCACACATCCGCGCCGCGGCCTCCTAGGCAATGGCACTGAGGGGGGTGTGGCGTTTGGATCGAATGCCCGGCAGGTGCAAGTTCACTCGGAGGAGCACTCGACGGTGAGGGGGTGGCCAGCGCGAAAGGCGTTCGGGATCGTCAGCCACAACACCGTCGTACACGTCGATAAGTTGGCCGACACGTGAGTTTGGCACAGCACGTAACCGCGAGAGGAGTGGACCTGCATCAGGCGCTCGGTGGAGACGCTGCAAGTGGCACAATGCGCGTAGGTCCGCCGTGAGCGGCGCAGGCCACGCACGAGCCTCCGCGAGGGTCTCGGCCACACGAGAGCCACGAGGCATTCCGTGACACATGCGGATGTCTCGGCGGTGGTCCTGGTCGATCAGTCGCCACTGTGGCGCCTGGAGTTTGCAGATCGGCAGTGCGTAGTGGATGGCAGACAGAGCCATCGCCTCGTAGATGGTGCAGGTGAAGGCAGCGGGGCAGCCGTTGCCGGCTGCCGCGGAGGCGCGGCATGTTGGGAGAGGAGGTTAGACCTGTTGGGAGAGGATATAGAGGAAGAAAACGCCGGAGTGCTGGAGAGCATCGCTACTTTTTATACTGAGGGGCTTTAGCTCCAGCGCGTCCGCTGCCGCTTAGGTAACGGGAAATGCATGGCGAGGCTTTAGCGTGCCCTGTGCACTGTGCGCCACCTCGTGGGTGCTTAGTGAACAAGCCTGCGTGACGCCGAAGCACCTTAAGATGCTCAGGGTTGTGAGATCACGGACGTACATATCTATAATTGTGAAAAGAAAAAAATAAATCACTTTTATTTCATTCAAAAAAAGGAAAAGGGATCTCTGAATCATATGTAAATATAGCTCCATTGTGTTTATATGACGTAAGCATATAAACACAATGCATGCGCTTGAGAATGAATTGCCTAAGGCGCCTTGTCGCGCAATGGAGGTCTGGGGCGTCCATCCCACGGTCACTCGCTTGGCACACACACACACACACACACACACACACACACACACACACACACACACACACACACACACACACATATATATATATATATATATATATATATATATATATATATATATATATATATACATATATAATGTGCCACGCACGTACGAACACCTTTGATAAACTATGTCGAATGCTTCGGCTGGTGGGTCAACCTTTGTCTGTGTGACATGCAACCGAACTTACGTACCCTTAATATTCATTTCTAAAATCTTTTTCAGCAGGCATAAAAGCAATCACCAATATGGGATGTTATTACACAATGGCAATGAATATGCCCATTACGAAACTTGCACAATGGGCGAGCTAACGATGTACTTAACATCCACCTTTTTTGCCAACACATCAGCATAAGTCAAGGGGAATTTAGATAAAAATGACGCACGATATGAAAATCAACGCATTGCAACAACTGTACCCTTGGATGGGGAATAATTAAATAAATAAATAAATAAATAAATAAATAAATAAATTACAAATTAATTATTTACAAGATAGCCGCTTGACTGCTTAGTTTTCTTGTTGGCTTCATCTGACACTTCTGGAACCGAGCCAGCTTTCTTTTCCCTTGATTTCTCAGGGGTCAAACTCTTGACAGTAAAAAGGGCGCACGGCCACTTAATGGACAAATCGAGCGGCTTTGATGGAAGCTTGACCGGCGGTTGGGTCGCAGAAATATCAGCAGCAGGAAGTGCCTGGAGCGCGACACCCTAAATGATACCGCAGCATCACGTTGTTTCATTCTCTCCCGCACTGTGGCACTCCGATTCAAAAGACGCGCTCTTAACGTTACCGAAGCTTGGACGCGTGTCACCTTATGACGCTACACTGCGGTAGGGCGCTGATTTCCCATAACATTGGCGGTAATTTTCAAAGACACAAAAATGATCAGTTATCGGTGACGCAATAACAATATATATGCGATACATTAAACCGTTTACGAACCAATATCGGGATTATCGAACACGAAGCATGCATTCACAAACTCTGTCAGTGGTAATGTAAATGAAGCAGCCCGTGTTCAGCTACTTTTTCTTAAACTACAGAGACAGAAGATTCATTTAAATTTCAAGATTTCCACTTCGATGAGTTGTTCTATGGAGCGTATAATATGGCTACTGGCATCCAAAGCTGGAAGACAGATGACAAGGTCAGCATTTACCCGGCGCCTGCTTCCCGTGCGTTTCTTCCATACGTTGCTTGACTATGCACTGTAGATAAGTAAGCTGTAAAGTGTAGTCCGAGTGGATAGAATTCTTTTATCAAGGTTTCGCTTTTTTCGGTAGCTTTAATTGAGCAGGCGTATTCACAGTTTTTGTCCAAGCCTCTCTCAACGGCAACAAACACAAGCCTCACAGACACATATACCCATTCCCATGACGGCAAAGCGCCCCTTCGGAAAATCGCATGGACGGTGGCGCCAGAATTCTTCTAGGTACTATTGTCACGAACCTCACGGCCGCCACACTGTAGAGGTTGGAAGGGTTGCTGCCATCTGCGCATTCAGCTCGCTTCATTCGCTGTTCCTGTGCCACAACAGCAGGTGTCTTTTTGTGCTACGCTGTATAGCAGATCACATATTGCCGCGTCCATATTTGTGTCTGTCAGTACGCTGGCGACGACAAAGAAGACAACCGGTGCGCTCGAGAGGCGCAGCGAAAAAGACTGAAAAAGAAGACGTTCAGCGCTATCTTGGAGTACGACACGCCGTACGCCTTTAAGAAGTCCATTCCTAGTATCAGAGGTTTGCAGCACTCCGGTAGGATCACGAATGAGGCTACAAAAGCTCTATTCCCGATCGTGAGTCTTGCTGTACATTTGCCTGAAGGCGTCATTACCTGGCCTCCAGCATTTCGAATATAAGGGCCCGTCCATTCCGTTCTGACTTTCTTGAGTTCGCCTGCCAGTCGCTCACTTATAATAGAAAAGTCTGCGCCAGATGTCGACATCGGCCCAAGGTTAACGCCCACTGAAAGATGTCGTCTTATGGAACTTCTTGGCCGGTTCAAGGACTGCTTTTCCTCGACGTCACGAGTGGGTCAAACGCCGCTGACTAAACACCGTATAATCACGGAAGAGACAGCAAGACCCATCCGACAGAACCCATATCGCGTCGCTCAGAAAGAACGTGAGGTCATACAGCAGCAGGTCAAAAAGATGCTAGAGGATGATGTGATCCAACCATCAAAAAGCCCCTGGGCATCACCGGTGGTACTCGTGAAAAAGAAAGATGGTAGCTTGCGTTTCTGCATTGATTATCGTAAGCTCAACAACGTTACGAAGAAGATGTTTATCCGCTGCCACGGATCGACGACTCTTTGGACAGGCTACGGCATGCGCGCTACTTCTCGTCAATGGACCTTAAAAGTGGATACTGGCAAATAGAAGTAGATGAGCGTGACCGAGAAAAGACCGCATTCGTGACGCCTGACGGGCTTTATGAATTCAAAGTCCTCCCTTTCGGTTTATGCTCGGCCCCGGCCACATTTCAAAGGCTCATGGATACCGTTCTATCCGGTCTGAAATGGAAAACGTGTCTTGTGTACCTTGACGACGTGATTGTTTTTTCGGCCACGTTTGAAGAACATCTAAAACGGCTGCTGTCTGTCCTTCAAGCCATACGGTCCGCAGGACTCACATTGAAACCAGAAAAATGCCACTTCGGCTTCGAAGAACTTCAGTTCCTGGGGCATGTGGTCAGTCAGGAAGGTGTTAAGCCTGACCCAGATAAAACTGCCGCCGTCGCAAAGTTCGCAAGGCCTGTAGATAAGAAGGCGGTCCGACGTTTCCTGGGTCTTTGTGCCTATTACCGGCGATTTATAGCGGACTTTGCGCACATCGCCTCTCCACTCACCCCGCCTCACAAGGGAAGATGTTGCGTTTGTATGGGGCGAAGAGCAAGAAGCGTCGTTCAACGAGTTGCGGCATCGTCTACAAACTCCGCCCGTACTCGCTCACTTCGATGAGGATGCACCAACAGCCATCCATACAGACGCCAGCAATGTGGGCCTCGGCGCTGTCCTTGTTCAGTGCCAAGATGGTGCGGAGAGAGTAGTTGCCTACGCTAGTAGAACCTTGTCCCGTGCTGAGTCCAACTACTCGACAACTGAGAAGGAGTGTCTGGCTGTCGTTTGGGCAGTTGCAAAGTTTCGCCCGTATTTATATGGCCGCGCTTTCCAAGTGGTAAGCGACCACCACTCCCTGTGTTGGTTGACCAACATGAAAGACCCGTCTGGACGTTTGGCACGCTGGAGCTTACGGCTTCAGGAGTACGACATGACCGTAGTCTACAAGTCGGGAAGGCAGCACTTAGATGCCGATTGCCTATCAAGATCACCGATTAAACCACCAAGCCCAGAGGATGATGAATGCGCAGGCTTTTTAGGAGTTGTCGATGCGGCTGTCATCTCCCGGCAACAGCAAGACGATCCGGAGCTCAACTCACTAATCGACTTCTTGAATGGACGAGCCACGAATGCGCCGAGAGTGTTTTCGAGAAATTTATCAGCATTCTGCTTGCGTAACGGAATTCTCTATAAGAAGAATTTCTCATCAACAGGCAAAAGATATCTGCTGGTAGTTCCGGAAATCCTCCGCAAAGAAATTTTGCAAGCCTGTCATGACGAAGCCACGTCGGGCCACCTTGGTTTCACAAGAACATTGACACGTATCAAAGAAAAATACTACTGGCCAAGAATAGCAGTGGAGGTGAAGCATTACGTGCGAACATGCATTGACTGTCAGCGGCGCAAGGTACCACCGGTCAAACCCGCTGGGCTTTTACATCCCGTTCCAGTACCGGAAACTCCGTTCGCTCAAATTGGCATGGACCTTTGGGCCCATTTCCAACATCGGACAGCGGTAACAAATGGGTTATAGTGGCGACGGACTACCTCACCCGATACGCCGAGACCAAGGCGATTCCGAGCGGCACTGCAGCTGAAGCGGCCCGGTTCTTCATTGAGAACATCGTGCTGAGACATGGTGCTCCCGCGGTCGTGATAACAGACAAAGGTACCGCGTTTACAGCCGAGCTGTTGCGTACTGTGCTTACGCTCAGTGGTACAGCGCATAGGAAGACGACAGCTTATCACCCACAAACAAATGGACTTACGGAACGACTGAACAAGACTATCGCCGACATGCTTTGCATGTACGTTGACGTGGAACACAAGAATTGGGACAGGATTTTGCCGTACGTCACATTCGCGTATAATACGGCACGCCAACAAACAACGAAAATGACACCGTTTGCACTGATTCACGGCAGAGACGTAACTACGATGCTTGATGCTATGCTGCCTCATGACGGTGATTCAGAGACGGACGCCGCAGATTTCACTGAGCGCGCCGAGGAAGCAAGACAGCTTGCCCGCGTCAGAATAACTAGCCAGCAAGAACTTGACGCTCAACGGTACAATCTCCGCCATCGATTCGTCACCTTTAAGCCCGGGGAAAGAGTCTGGGTTTGGTTCCCTGTACGACGGCGAGGCCTCTCGGAGAAACTTCTGCGCCGATACTTCGGACCCTACAAGGTTCTGCGCCGCCTTAGCGACGTCACGTACGAAGTCGTCGCTGACGGCTCTTCTTGTTCAAAGCGCCGCCAGCATCTGCCTGAGACAGTGCACGTGGTACGCATGAAGCCGTACTTTTCTGAGTGATGTGACCGCCCACTCGCTAACTGCGCATCGACTGCTACTTCGTGAGCATCGAGACGATGCTCGCTCTGGAGGGAGGGTAATGCCGCGTCCATATTTGTGTCTGTCAGTACGCTGGCGACGACAAAGAAGACAACCGGTGCGCTCGAGAGGCGCAGCGAAAAAGACTGAAAAAGAAGACGTTCTTGGCGGCTGCACGCCTTCAGCGCTATCTTGGAGTACGACACGCCGTACGCCTTTCTAAATAAAGCCCCCGTGTTTTATAACCCGCGACAATATGTATTTTCCAGCACGTATGCAGCAGCTAGTCGACAGTGCACAGACGATAACTCTGAAGTTATGTAGGTCATGGTAATATTTACGCATTCTGCACGCTACATTGAGCAAGCCAGAAAAAAATATAAATGAATGTCGGATGGACCTCACCTGTCCCAGCTTGTACACGAATGTACCAATGTCTTTCTGAAATATGAAAAAGAGTGAGACGCTTTTTTGCATATTTTTTTTGTGTGCATGCTTACTGCCTTTGTAGAGCCCTAACATAACGTGCGTGTTTTCAGTGTGCTTACATTTAAAGCTGTAAAACGAAACTACCGTTTCGTGCGAACAATGACGACCAGATAACTTGGACCAAACGGAAACGTTCGGCTGTCTTGCATTTGCAGACATATAGCGAGTTTTAGCACTACGCACGTTGAGTCCGAGTGTATGTTGCATACGTAGGAACACCACATTTCGCAGTGAGCGCGTAAGCAGGATTCTTGATCATGTTTGCTGTATGAAAAACGCGGCGATCTAAAAGAAGCAGCACAGTTACGCAACGAACGCAGTATTGCTAGTCATGGCATGGGAGCAGAGATATCTGCAAGGTAGGCTTCTTAAATTGTGCTAGTCACAGCCTCTGCAGCTGATGAGTTGATGTTGAGGTTAACAAAGAACAATTTTACGCTATACTTTTATTCCTTGCAAGGATTGTACAATTATCGAAAATTATGCTTAACTGCCAACTGCGCAAACAAAATATGCACGCTGAAATATGGACCCGCGGAGCGTTTATTGTCTCACTGGTACCATCACTGATCTGCTTTGTTACTTCCTATTCCTGAATGACATTTTCTTGAATGAAGGAAGCAAGATAATGTTTAGGGCTCGTTTTCTTGTTTGACACGGCCTTTATGAAAACGAGCAGATAATGAACCCAAGGAAATGTACAGGGGACTTTAGTTGTACTGTAATAATTATGGTATATGTGAAGAAAGTAAAGTGGACGAAAACTTACCGCCGGCAGGAACCGAACTTCAGGGACCAATCCGAAGGTTGCAGGTTCGGTTTTCGTCCAATTTACTTTCATCACATCTATATCATAATTATTACAGTACACCTAAAACAGTACAAATACCGTCCCCTATACTTTCGTTGGCATTATTTTCGGATCATCGTCATTATAGTTTCTTGATTGGCATAAATTTCTTAAGGAAAGGTAGGGGTACGGCACCACCGAAATTTACGTTCTTCTAAACTGACCACGAGAAAAAAGAAACCTCGCGGAAGAAAGTGAACAACATTCTATTAGATCTAGGCTGAATCTCTAGAGGTAGCGAAATAATCAGCCGGCTTGTAAACAGCACCATAATGTCGCGTACACATTATGTGCTTAGCGAAAAAAAAAACATATCAGCGTGACAGTATAAAGCTTTGTTTCAAGCGATGTTTCCCAGGGCACTTATAACGTACACGTTCTGGCACGTGACATTGTCCGCATTTTTCTAATGTGGTGCATGCATAACCCCACGACATTATCTAGGGCCGCCGCTAATAGGGCCTCCCTATTGTAAAAACCAGCGCCACTGGGTACCAGCATCCAGTGCCATGCCGGATTATGGGCCCAGCGTCGCGCTGGATACTGGGCCGCTGGAGCGGCGTTTTACGGGAGGCGGCTGGGTACTGAAGTGCAAGACGGCTCTACAGCGTTAAAACGGCGGTGCCTACGTGCGCTACATAAGTATATCAGTAAAGAAAGTCATATAGAAAGCATCAGTGTAATAAAAAAAACCGTATGAAAACAATAAAACTTCAGCACGAGGTTTCGAACTCACCACCTCTCAATCTCCAAACGAGCGCTCTACTACTGCGCCACGCTGAAACATGTCCGGATCGCTGTAAAAGGACTAGTCAATACAGCAAGACAGCGTTTCGTTTCATATTTTGATGTCGCGTATTCAAGGAAGACGCGACCTTCCTTTCCAAATCAAGCTTGCTTCTTTATTAGACTTAAACAAAGGGTTGCCGGCAATGAATGAAATGCCCAAAATGGGAAGAGCGCTAAGTTTCTTTAAGAATTCCCGTCTTAACTAGTTCTAGTTCGGAATGCAGAGGGGGCTCGAGCTATCGTAATCCGAAGTGAAAGCGAATTGCTGGAGCTGGCTGCCTCATAGGTCACAGTCGCGTTTCTTGTAGACCCCCCCCCCCTCAAAGTGGCTCCCCAACCGACCATTGTTGATCCGGCCGAGCTTCTAAATCATGGCTATAGCGACATCAACAAGACTACAAACCGCTTTCACCTAAACCTGCCATCTGGAAGGAACAAGTACGATGAAATCGAATGTTTTTTGAGTGATATGCGTTTTCCATTTCATGTTGTAATGTTTACGGAAACTTACGCACGCAGAAGCTTTCTGCATGCCTGCATATGAGTGTCACTGTCTCAACCGAGATAACAGGCGAGGGGGTGGAGTGTGCATCCTCACGCTTAGGGGATTGGACTGTGAAATTCTCTCGGCATTCACACGTGTCACGCGTGACTACGAAGTGATTACTGTGAAGTGTGGTTCGTTTGTGTAGTGTGTGTGCTACCGCCCACCGGAACGAGATTTATCTAATTTCTTATCCTTTTTAGAGGCACTTTTGCAATTCCTTGATGACTTCAAGTGTACGGTTATCATTGGAGGAGATCTCTACGTTAGTTTTGGTACTGATAGTGCTGTAAAGCTTGATTTAGAATCATTAGTAAGCACCCATTTCTGTTACGATATAATTACTGCCCCTACACGCATTACTGAAAATGCAGCTACAATACTACATGTATTCATAATCAACTGCAACAAATGTCACGTTAAAGCAGGCATCATTACTTATGCTATAAGTGATCACTTCCCTGTTTGCTTTTAATTGTCTATATTCAGCAGTGTAAAAACGCAGACGAACGCCTATGTGTACCGTCACATTACCCTGTAACTTTATCGAAATTCCGCGATTGCTTATCGAACGTAGACTGGCGCGATGGCTTAAAAGAAAACGATCCAGATGAAGCTTATGAAACGTTTTTTGTGCGACTTTATGCGGATTTATGATCAATGTTTTCCCTACAAAACATCTAGACGGTCGAAAAAGGGTAAGAAGCCATGGATGGATAATGATCTGATCATCCAAATAAGAAAAAGCGAACAACTTGACAGATCGTTTGTTCAAGTAAGGTCTGCTGAATCGCTCAAAACTTATAAATCTTGGAGAAACCATGTAAACCAAAATATTCGCTTAGCCAAAAAGTAGTATTACACCCATTTGTTCAGCTCTTCACAAGGAAATTCAGCACAGCTGTGAAAAAAAATTAATATGTTTAATCGGTCACGCACCCGAACCCCTTAGCAAGCTAGTAAAAGACGGAATAGAGTTAAAAGTATCGACGCTTTCTGCTGCGTTTAATGACTACTTTGTCTCCTTCACCCCTTCGACAAAGAACTGTATCCCGGCGCTCAAATATCACAACGAGCACACCATTTTCTTAGACCCGGTCAGTGGAGCTAAGGTAGTTTCCTCTTTCAGACAACTCAATAACAGCATAAGAGTATACGTTGTTGGGCTAGTTGGTTCATAGTCTTCAAAATTGGCTAGCGCGAAAATGGACAAGGACTGAGAAGGAACACTGAAGTACAGGACAGGCGCTACTCGCAACTAAACTTTATTCAGAAACGTCTTCCTACATATATACACAGCCGAGTGGCGCGCGCAGGCGCAATGCACATGACAGTCGACATGCTAATCAGGACCGGGATACCAAAACATATTCGCATTACAACCAAGTGTCTAAGAACAGTCTTTCCTTACTGCGCAGAACAACAGAAGTGTCACTGATACATTCACGGCCTTTCTTTTTAATATGATAAGGCCTCCATTAGTTCTCTGGCCAGCGCATTCCCACTTCTGCCCAGAATTCGCGAGTAGCGCCTGTCCTGTACTTCAGTGTTCCTTCTCAGTCCTTGTCCATTTTCGCGCTAGCCAATTTTGAAGTCAATAACAGCATATCACTCGTTGCGTCGTGGACGCAAATCGCACCAGTTAAATATGTTATAGACATAATTTCGCACTGGATAGTTCACATTTTTCATATAAGCCTTACAAGCACTGTGTTCCCACGCAAAATGCAATGTGCGAAAGTAACTGTTATTTATAAGAAAGGTCACAGAAACAATTTTTCTAATTATCGTCCCATTTCCATCCTGCCAGTCTTTTCTAAAGGACTAGAGAAAATAATACTTAAACGACTCACATCCTTCGTCGACCATTATAAGATTCGAAAGCCAGTACAACATGACTTCCAAAAAAAAATAAATACACAGAGCTTGCCCTTCTTGCACAAAAAAAGAATATATACTTGAAAATTTCTAGAATCACAACCTCGTATTAGGTGTATTTGTAGATTTCACGAAGGCATTTGATAGCCTTAGCCATCATATTCTTCTGCAGAAGCTTCATCCCTATGGTATTAGGGGCAATGCCAACTCCTTATTATCGTCGTACCTAGATTACCGCTCACAGTATGTAGAAATTAGTTGACACGCATCATCCTCAAGAAAGGCTAAATTAGGTGTACCTCAAAGAAGCATCTTAGGCCCGTTTTTATTTCGTTTGTATATTAATGGCATTGTCAGCGTTGATCAGACGGTAAAGTATGTCATCTACGCTGTTGATACGAGCATTTTCTGCGCTGGTCGCTCCGCTCGTGACTTAGCGGATCATGCAAACGCCACTCTTGTGTTAATTCAGCAATGGTCCATAGATAATCATGTGTGTTTGAATGTTGCAAAAACAAAAGCCTTGATGTTTCACCCTCGTCATAAGGAATGTCTTACGTATCCGCTATGTGTAATGGTGCATCAGTTGAATATGTTAAGTCTTTCAAAACTCTAGGCATCTATTTTTCCGCTTCAATGTCATGGGATTCACACGTTGACTTCCTAGTTAAAAAACTTTCTCGTACTATAGGACTTTTGCAGCGAAACAGTACAACGTTTCCGGTTACCGTAAATCTGCTGCTCTACAACTCGCTTTTCTCTTCCACTCTGAACTATGGTGCTCTTGTGTGGGGCGCAACCACAAATGCAAATATCATGAAATTATTTCTAATACAAAAGCGAATTATTAGACTAAGTTGTAAGGTGCCCTATTTGTCACATACAGCTGAATTGTTTGCCAAATTGCGTGTCGTCAGATTTCCATCACTATACGATTATAGAAAATATGGTTATTACAAATTATGCACAAACAACCAAGACAATCTCTTGCAAACTTAGCCAAACTTAAAACAAATGCAGTAGCACACAACACCCGTAACCCAGAGCAGTGGGAAGTGGCGCGATGTCGCACTAACTATGGGGCGCAAATGGTCCGTTACCAGCTACCATAACTGTTAAACCAGTTGCAGAAAACATATGACGGCGATATTGAAAAGTTAACAATGAAATTGCTCAGCGATATATGTACATAAATAAGCCAAATTATTGTTCATGTTATTAGACACCTTATTTGTGTACATCTTTTCGCGATAGGTATATATGTTACCTTATTTCGTTGTTTTTTCTTTTTTTTTCTTTTTTGAATGCAGTTTTTTTCACCTAGCCAACACTACTTCACACTTGGGTTTTTTTCTTCGTTATATCCTGTTACACCAATGTTCGACAGTTTCCGCTAATATGTATCAATAAGTCTTGTGTACCTTTGCAATGTGTTCCATGTTATTAATATTTGTCCTGTTCACTGCCTGCTGCTGTCCTTTGAAGGAGGGGCTGTCACCTCGTCAAGCTACTCACTGTAGTAGCTTTTTGTGACAGCTCCTATCTTTCCTTTCTTCGAAAGATGAATAAACTTGATTTGCTTTGATTTGATTTTAAAATATCAAATGGATCGAGGAGCAGGGTGCAGTTTGATGGCTCTTACTGCCGATTTTTAATAGCCGTTTCTCGCCCTTGCTAATGATCGACATGTACAGAAGATTTATGATGACTCGTTCGATAAACACGTGCCTACATGTATTCATACGGAGTAGTTTTCTCGCGCGACCGACGATATTACTGCGGGGCGGGCGATCCTGTAGTCTGATTTTCAGTTCTATCGATACCAACAGGTATAAAACCGCTCACCAAAAACAAATACAGTTCGTTGAAAAAACATGCCGATGTATTCACTAACGCGCACATGTTGACATGTATGTGTTCTGACGTAAGATTCAGAGAAGTACCGGCGAGTGCGGCCGGCTGCTTTCGGTGAGCCTGCTTTCGTTGCTGAGAGCGCGTCGCATCGATGGTCATCGCTTCTTGTGCGGACACCGTACACATGTAAAAATGGGTAATTTAGGTTGACGGATGTCCCGACTATACTTTACAGTAATTTCTACACGTTGGAATTGCGTGTACTTGAACCAAAAAGCGCCGGTGGCATGTAGCACGGACTCGGCCGGTACGCTAGGCCTAACGCTCGCTGGGAGCCGCACTGGGCAGGACCGATCTCTGCCCAGATGTCATGGTCGAAGTTTCTGCATTTTGGCCTCGGAACCTTTTTAACTGCTACCTAACGTATAGCTGAAGCAAGTGGAAGTGCAAGAATTCCCCGAGATGAGTTTCCGGTGTGGCCATATCGAACGACGGCTGTTTTTCTGGCCTCCGTTGGGAGGGGTCGCGAAGCCAGAGCTCATTTACTTCTTCCCAACTGCACGGCGATGTAGCGATTTGCTCTGTATGTTTAGACCGACGCCTCCAGACTTCTAAATATTGCAATATGAAGTCATTACCGCAGCACATTACGGATGCAAAACTGATATATATGCGTGGCATGCACAAAATGTGTACTCATTGCTGCTACGTGCTCCGCAAAAATTAATGACGTTATTGGCACTGCATGAATAAAAACGCGCGCTATAAAGCAAAATGATCAGTGTTGGCTGCTTTTGGTTATTAACATATTTTTCTCCACATTCGGCAGGAAAACAGTAAAAGTGACTGTGATTTCACTAGTGTTCCCAGTGTTCCAGTGTTCCCAGTGTGCCCATACCAGTGTTCCCAGTATGATTTCACATATCACGTATATCATGAAAATAGTGCGCACCTCATCGTCTTTCTCTGCCAAGCTAGAATTTGTGACACATGTTTGTGACCCGTTAGCATAGCATATCTATCGGTACCATTGGATCAGACATTCGACATTCAACGATACCGAAGCATTCCGCCGCGCACGATACTGAAAGCAGTGCGCGGCACTAGCAGAAACAGTAGAGGCTTACAGTATGTGCCAGCGCACGCCAGTGAAAATTCCAGCTTCTCCAGCGCTTCCCAGTGAGCGCCAGCGTCACAGCGACGAAGCCAGTGCCCCTACCAGTGCGACCCAGTTCTTTCCCAGTGTTTTCACCGGAGTCCCAGTGAATTCGAGCCTATACCAGTGTTCTCAGTGCAATCCAGTGCCAAAAAAACGTACTGGAATCACGCTGGGGCTACTGGAACGGCGCTGGTTTTTGCAGTAGGGCTGTAGCCCCTCTTCAACGCAACTCTATAGCATCACGTTTTCAGGTGAAGCGTGTGTTGAGACCTATGTAGCTGGTGCTGTTCCAAAAGAAACCCCTCCTCACCCACAGCTGGTGCACGCGCACCAAAGAATTAATAACCAAACTAAAACAAAAAGACCGAGGAAGGGCGAAGCAGTCTGGGAAGGGTGTTTCAGCTCCAATATCATGAAACCTTTGTAGGGGCGAATCATACAGTGTGCGCCGGTGTTTCCCACAGCAAAATAACAGTTAATGGGCAATGAGAGACACAAGAAAGATTAGACACAGAGAGCCGCAGTCCGCTTTGAGTTAACGTGCACGCTGCGAATCTTCGTCGTTCAACTACACACAAGAGAAATCTGCCACCGGCACTACACTGCAGGTCAACATCCAGTGCGTATATATATGCGGTGGCCGGTGAACAATTGCGCAGCGCGAACAGTCTTTTTATTTTCATTCAGGAAACTCGCTAGCAGGCGCTGCCTGCGTCGGCGTTGTCTCTCGCGGGCGAGGGCGCGTTGTCGTTCCTTGCGAGCTGATAGTTCAGCGTTCATAGCAGAAACAACGCTTCCATAGTCAACGCGTGCTGTTCGATCTCTCTCGCCACACAGCGAGCGCTGAGGCGGTGGCACCCCATCTGTCACTAAAGCAACTGGACCGTCAAGAGAGCAGACGACGATGCACACCGCGACAGCGGAGAACGATTAACGTCGACACGCCGAGACCGTGAGGTGCTTCGCACCTGATAAATTTTCTCTCCGGGACTGGGGTTGGAACCCGTGTTCCCTGGCTCGAAGCAAGGCCCCGCGCCTGCATTCGGAATGTGAACTTAACTGAAGCATACGAATGCGCTCTACCGACCATGCAGAATACAACTAGGAATTAGTTCACTTGCTATGGGCGCTTCATTGAAATATGTAGTGTTCGAGGACTAAATCGATCTGCTGGACAACGCGTAAGGTCGCATTTCAGGAAAATTCCGTCTTTGGGAAAAATGAACACCGAACCCGCGTTTAATGATGACGTTATGATCCTATCGGTGGGCCATTCTATACGCTGACGAACGCTGAAAAGAACATGAAATACGCCATGCCCATCCCGCCCAAAACAGCGTTCCAGGGACGGCCGCAACATATAAAGAAAGAAAGAAAGAAAGAGAGAAAGGAAGGAAGGAAGAAATAAAGAAGGAAAGGAAGAAAGAGAGAAAGGAAGGAAGGAATAAAGAAAGAAAGAGAGAAAGGAAGGAAGAAAGAAAGAAGAGAGAAAGGAAGAGGAATAAAGAAAGAAAGAGAGAAAGAGAGGAAGGAAGAAAGAAAGAAAGAGAGAAAGAAAGGAAAAAAGAAAGGAAGAAAGAGAGAAAGGAAGGAAAAAAGAAAGAAAGAAAGAAAGGAAGAAAGAAAGAAAGAAGGAAACGAAGAAAGAAAGAGAGAAAGGAAGGAAGAAAAGAAGGAAAGAAATGAAGAAAGAGAGAAAGGAAGGAAGGGAGAAAGGAAGAAAGAGAGAAAGGAAGGAAGGAGGAAAGAGAGAAAAGGCGGAAGAAAGGAAGAAAGAAAGAAGGAAAGCAAGAAATAAAGAGAGAAAGGAAGGAAGAAAAGAAGGAAAGAAATGAAGAAATTGAGAAAGAAAGGAAGGAAGAAGGGAAGAAAGAGAGAAAGGAAGGAAGGAAGAAAGGAAGAGAGAAAGGAAGGAAGAAAGAAAGGAAGAGAGGAAGAAAGAGAGAAAGAAAGCAAGGAAGAAAGAGAGAAGGAAGGAAGGAAGAAACAAAGAGAGAAAGAAGGAAGAAAGAAAGAAAGACAAAGAAAGGAAGAGAGAAATAAAGGAAGGAAGAAAGAGAGAAAGGAAGAAGTAAAGGAAGAAACAAAGAGAGAAAGGAAGGAAGAAAGAAAGAGAGAAAGAAAGGAAGGAAGAAAGAAGGAAAGAAGAAAGGGAAAGAAAGAGAAAGAAAGAATCAGAAACAGAAGCAGGAAGAAAGAAAGAGAGAAAGGAAGGAAGAAAGGAAGAGAGAAAGAAAGAAAGAAAGAAGGAAGAGTAGTACGTGAGGCACGCCCACACCAAGCTTCGCTAGCCCCTATTTCTCCGACAAGGAAACGGCCACTGAATTTTTTGAAGAGCAGGCTCCTGTCCTCATGTTTTCCATCGTTTGTCATTTTCTACGAATTGAGCGATGCTTCCCCATGTAAATTATTTGTTCTTGCTGCTCCAAGCAAGTACGTGACATGAGCTACGTCACACAGAAGGCACCCATTAGGATAGTGTATTGCATCAGTGCATGAAACGCATGAGACTTGCATGACACGCGTCAGACCAGAAAATGAAAACACAGGGGACTGATAGATTGAACTGAGTAACACAACTCGCACGTTAAAATTCCACTGAGCAAAAGCTTACGCCTTATTTTCGTTTGTAAAACGCGATTGATAAAAGCTCTGTTCCGCTAAAAACTCGTGCATTCCTCTTATGTCTTTAGTTGCTTTCAGGTACCAGCGAAGCCATTACGAACGGTGCTGCCCGCTTTATTCAATCATATTCTAAACTTATCGTATCATTGAATGCAAGATGCAGGCTCTTAACATATATATGTCATGGCACAGTGAAGTGCAGCTGTATTATCCTCTTCAATAAGATGTACCACCACGAAACTCGACACGTCTGCTTCTACTTCTCAGGCTGCACAAATCATATATACAAAGTTAGCGCGCGCTCTTGTACAACTTCATAACATGATCGCTCCGTGACCCGCCACGTCTGGAGGATTCCGCGATGCCATTTTTGTTGGAGTCATCGCGGGCGCACGGGCATTCATGCGTTCCCTTAACCATATGTTATCTTCAGTATTCTTGCTTAATATTTTCTGCTTGTGGGTTCTACGTCTATAACGGCGCAGCATGCCAAATGGCGTGCGTCAGAATAACAGAAATGTACTTACGATTTCCGCACTGCACAAATCTCCAGACTTTTTCAGACACTGGCGAGTTAAAAGCAAACAGGCTTAACTTTTTTAACAAATACAGAAATAACAATTTACATAAATTTGAAAAATGATATGACAGTAAAAATATTGCTGCAAGGCTGTTTTAAATGTCATGACGACAACTCGCGTATGGTACTGGATATATTTATTTGTTTAATAATTTATTTATTTTACCTGCAGCGTCTGGGCGGCATCAAAGCATACAGTCTAATATATATTGTCAAATTGATGGATCTCTCTAGGCATATCATTTTTTTATTGAAAAACGAGACCTAAGCATTGGCGTATGCGTTGCGTTCTTCATTTTCATTTATTTTCATACAATCATCTGCACAACACGCACGTTCTCCCCATACAGAGAATCGGGTCAGTGAGTTCTAAATAACTACTATTAACTGTCGAGAATGCACGTACACCAACGATGATGCACCAAGGGTACTGTAAACTTTGGCATTGCTCGCACACCTAATGCAATAAAAATAGCCATAGAAGAAAGCATCCTTACTGTTGTATTATTTATTTTGGGCGTGATAATCACCCTTTGTAGTTTTGGAAACTAACAAATCAAACTTCTCGTACATAAGGATCGAAATAACTATCAAATCACCTCATATTTACTTCAAAAAAGTTGCTTTTTCTTCCTGCAGATGCTCACCTTTCCAAGGTTTAAGAAATCTGGTAGGCTGAAGTCTGCACATTGTGGTTCTGAAAAATGAAAACACAAAATGCACACCTTGGTAGTGAGTGTGAAATGTCCTAGGTTAAATGAGTCATGCTTGTTTTTTTAACACAACCAAAAGCGCCATCCTTTCGAACGGAAACAAAGAAAAACCCCAATATCAAATCTTACAGCACTTTCGCGGAACGCACGCGTTTGCTGGTAATCGCTCAACAGTCCCAAAATTGCTGTTGTGACAATACCAGCACATACGTTCAATCATCGACAATTGAAATAAGAACAACTTAACTGAAGCTTGTCTTTTCGGTCTTGTCCCCTACAGGGCGAGTAGTGTGAGCACGACTGCCTTTTGCACGCCTTCATTGAGGGAAAAAGCGTCATTGACAACCACATACTTACAGCTTGAAATAGTGCTCTCGAATTATTCTCTCTTATATGGCCATTTCATGCTCGCGTTTCATTTTTTTCATTTGCCCATGAGTCTACCTCAAAGAGCACATGCGGGTCCTCATTCGAACCAACAAGCATATATCAGTTTTGCGTTGACCGAGAGCAGGTGAGACATTGGCAACAAAAGCACGCTTTATTTGTCAAGTGAATGAAATTTAGTGCGGTTAGTTTCTTCCAAGTTTCCAGTGCCTACAGCGAAAGCAGACCAACACGCAGCTACGAGCGAGAAAGGACGCTGCCATAACCTCTGATAACGCCCGGTAACATTGTAATATACGCTTGACGATTGTGCTGCCTGACGCTGCATGTTGTACGGCGATCCATTACGGAACCCGGCAGTCAAGCAACAAACTAAAGTACGAGTGATGAGATATCCTACTACGGGAAAGCCGCGGCGGCCAGTGCTGCGACAAGCAGGCTTCTGTTCTTGATAAATGTTTTTTTTTTTCCAAAACGGATGGATTCGCCGAAATTCTACACATTTCTCATTACTTCAATACATGATGTTCCCCTGGACTCCTCTCTTGTTAGGACTATATGCCCATATATCATAAGGACAGCAGTTATGCGTTTTGAAACTACTTCTTTAATAAAGCCAAACTATGCACACCTTGTTTCCCAATTTATCAGTCGGTCGACTTCTTGCTGAGTATACATTATGGGTCGCTACCGTAGAAAATATTTTATTTTACAATCCTCAAGAGAACGCCTATCGTTCTGTGTATTTGTGTCCAATTACAGTTGCTTTCAACGTGCTCATTTAAACGTTCTATTGTACGCTGCTCTCTTGGGGTACGCTCTACCCTGTCTTTATGGACAAAATAATATCTATGCCGATACGAAAGCCCTCAGAGTAACCTAGAACGGTAACCTAGAACGAGAAATGGTAACCTAGAACGAGAAAGGCAACAAAGCGTAGCCGCCCACTTTCACTTTGTCGTTTATGGCTCCATGGAGCCGTTTGTATTGCCTAAGTTTTTAACGCGACAGCGTTAAATTCCAGTGTTGGCGTCGGCATCGTTGGTTGTAAGCGAAAAATCAGCGCTGTCTGTGAGCGAACAATCGAGAAAGATGCAAATAAAAGAAATAATATAAAGCTTTCGATTACATTAACAATCGAACCCAGACATTATGAGTGGCAAGCAGGTGTTCTACCACAGAGCGATGCCATTGCTTGAAACTGCTTCGGAAAAAAAACACTGTTTGAATATGAAGTATTGGGAGGAGTCTCCATAACTCATGTACTAACGTAATCACGTACTCTAGCGCACTAACGGCGAGCTATAGATATACACCATTTATCGCTGGTGGTACGCACATCTCGAAGGTTCTTCAGCGGCTTTACAATCACCCGCTAGAAGGCGCAAAGGGGCCCACGGGCGCGCTTTTAAACGTCATCGCCCCAACGCGTGTCCGTGTTTCGTTGCGCAGCCTGCATGTATATAGGAGCCGGAGGGCATCCGCACTTGGGCTTTCCTTGCGGCACGGTTTAGGTCTCCTCCAGAAGCGAAGCTTGACTAGCGATTGGGAAGGCGATACGAACACGGTCCGATTAGGCAATCGCGTTCTAGTTTTGAAAGTGAAGCTCGAACGCCCTCCAAGTTTTTGTTCACAAGCAAGAACAGGCTCTGCTTGCGGTGGCCGAGGCGTCTAGGGCTGGTATGAATATATTGTTACCAAAGATAGGCTCGGTGTAACGACCGCAAGACAGAACTGATTTTCCGAGGAGTGCGAAGAATTTCCCCGTAAGTCGCTCGAATCATGCAGAGCTCGACCAAGGGCTACAAGTCTCTTCGTAAAGCGAGAGAAAAGCAACGGTCGGTCATTGCTCGCTACTCGCTTCACTTGGAGTGTTTCCCCGCGCTCCTTATCTTGGAAGTCGCGAAATCTCAAATTGAGGCATGCGTACAAACTAAAATCAATCTCTACCGGTCCAAGGCATTAGTTGTTCATCTTGCCATGCTCGTGACAGCATGTGTTCGTAGTGATCGGTGAAGTATGCTTTTGTTTTCTTGTGCGCGCTCGACACCGCGCTTGGTATTTTATGAGAAAAGCTATGCTTGCTCTGATTAGTAATACTGCCAACCTTGCCTTACTTTAGATGAACTTGCTAGTGAGCGTGTTGGAGTCTCATCTCGCTAAAAGGGCGCAATTTGTCACACTCGCATGCAGTTTCTATATCTGCCAGGGCATTGCCTTTTGTGCGACAGTGTGAACTGTTATACTCATATCTCAATAAAGACTGTAAAAGGCGGAACAAGGTACCAGGGACATAGACCAAAGCGGCACTTCATCCGCATAGCAAACCCCAAAGCATTTAACACAACCCTTAGCAATAGTCAGAGAACAATGAGCTAGTACATGTAAAATGCATACAAATACAAAAGTCGATTAGGCAAGATATTAAATCTAAATGCGAAAAGAAGAGTGAAATACAATTTATAAAAGCTTGTCTAAGTACTATGAACAAAAAGGAGCGAATATACAACAATGCAAATTCACAGAAACACAGGGTTTGAACGCATATTGACGTTAACTTATATTTACCGTGAAATAAATGTAGCAAATGTAATGACCAAATTGAGTTCGATAAAGATATGCAAAAATGGTTTTCTTTAATTTTAAATTTCAGCAATAGCTGTTAGTCGCTTCGCCGTGCAGCAAAACTGCTTTAAAAAATACAGGGGGTGCGGTGGGGGGGTGGGGGGCTTACCCGGAGTACCCGTTCCACGTGACTGCACCCCTCATTATCAGTGCGCTCCTCCGCGCATTCCGTGCAGCATGTTTTCAAACTAGGAGATTTTATTTGCCGGTACTTCTTTTTCTTTGTAGTTTTATGAAATCAATGAACTCCGGAATAACGTATAGCATTAATAGGACACGGTACGATCACGTGATCATGAAAATAATGACGATGCATCTTACATCTGTCACTGTATTTGTCCAATGAGAATTTGAGTTGATGCTCGAAGGCCATGAAGACTTTTGTTATTGTATTTGAAGTTCATGCAATTTTAGTTTGCTAACACGTTGTATTCCGCAAGTTACAGCTTCACCTGAGCGATGTAAACCTTTCGCCCACTGTCGTGTTTCCATCTGATCCGATGCTGTATTATTATCACGCAAAAGCGTAAACGTACCTAGCATAATTGAAAGCGAATGAATGTTTTACCTTTTCCAGCAAAAGCCACTCCCAAAAGTACTGCGATTCCAGCTAGAGTGATTGTCAGCGCTCTCATGGCGGAATAAATGGTCGTTGAGAAGGGGTGCGCTTACGTTTCTGGTAAAACAAGTTACCTGCTAGTCAGACCTTTTATGCTCGCGTGTGGGCGCCGGTACAAACTGTGTCATGAACATGAAACGACGTGTTGGCCTGATAACCAAGGCCACGGACGGGCGGTATCTGCAGTTCCGTTCAACAAAAATGTGCTCCACGCATGCTGAAAAACGCCTGAAACCCGCGCTTCGTACATCACGCTCTCTGTCAGCTGTTAGCTGCGCGCCAAGAAATGAGGGCGGCCGTGTACGATATGCTGCAGCCTATTGGGCGAAACTCCGGAAGCGTGCCACTGTTTCATCCATGCGAAGAGCTTCTCTTCGTCGCAAAGCTGCACCGTTCGAGGTCGGGCACACAAACTTGTTATTTGACACACATTTAAAATATCATGTGATGTTCTTTTGAACGATTTGTTGCCGTACGTGCATTGTTCGACTTCCCAAATGTACTGTCGCCAATGTTTATTTATTCATCGCTTATACATGCACACGCTTAAAGATTGGTTCGGAAGGCAAATGGGAAGCAAGATCTAAATCTAGAGCAGTGACTTCAAAAGATTTAGGCGCGGTTACTGCAGCCTAATAATCTCTTAATATCTCGCACTGTCTCTGCAAACACATACAATCAGTACTTTTGTGGCATATATAAATATAAAAGCAACAAAGGAAATAAACTTACTGCCTGGGAAAAAAATGCAAAGCGCTTCCCGCGAAGCGCCATACAATGGCGTTCAGCTTGGTAGTGACTGCGGAACCACTGAGCAGAGAACTAATAACAAGACGTGACACGGGTTTAAATGCAACATGCAAAATACGCTGAAAAAGACATCTTGGATATTACTGACCATGACTGAAATAGAGAAATAAAGGCGAAGAGACAAGAACGAGTGCTATAAAAAATATCCATGAAACCTCTTGAATATAATGGTGTTCCTAAACAGACAAAGTCCGGCTGGGCCCAGGCACAGGGTTAACGGATGTCATGCGATGCACACAGCGAAGAGCTTGCCATGGTGTATTAATCACCTTTGGCCAAACTTTACGAGAGAGATTACGGTGCAAGATAATGACAGTATTCAAGTTGGGGCGTAGTCACCACTTTCGTCGATGAGATACACGCTCCGGTGCGCTGACGTACATGCAGGGAGCGCATTATTGCCGAGTCGAGAGACGATAGACCATAAGTGGTCTATATGTGGAAGTCATATTATGCATATTTTATTTATTTATTTATTTATTTATTTATTTATTTATTTATTTATTTATTTATTTATTTATTTACAACATGCTGCAGGCCCGCATGGGCCCAGACAGGAGCGCTAAACTTGGCAAACAAAACACAGAATTGGAAAAGGGGAGAAATAAACAAATAAAAGCTTACATCTCAATCTTAGGATATGAGAAATAAATCAGGTCAATCGACTCGACGAAATCAATCAATGATAATGTCAGTGTGTTCCATCATGTAACATTTCTTTCATAGATGGCCTGGCCGAAGTTAGAGAGTACAAGCAAACATGCGGCAAAACTAGCCGGAAATTACCTAGCGTTAAGTAGTGCTAACTACTATTAGCCAGTGTTAGAAAACACTGAACGTTCAGCAATGATTTTCAGAGCTGGGCAACAGTTAACCATAGCTGGCAAGCACCATCGAAAAGCAGTCGGGCGTGAGTCGACATTATCGAACAGTTAACCACCACCAGCCAGCATTAGCAAGCATTACGCAGCAAATAGTAGTCATTACTAGGCAACAATTCGGGAAACTGGCATGCAAATTCTGATTTTGACTAGTTAATAGCACAAAGCTACAAGAAAATCCATGCGAATTTCTCAAAAGGGAATGCTTCTTACTTGACAAAAAATCCACCAAATGCCACACACCATGCGAATCGATTTCATGCGAAGGAGTCGGTGAGTGGCTGCTTATGCCGCGCTTTTGGCCCTGTCTTAAGGCGTGGATCGGCGCCCTTATATCATTTAAAAACTTGTGCGCGCATTGTGGGCGTACCAGGCACATCGACTGCACTGCCGTCCAAAGGCTATCTCATCGTCTGGCGTAGCGCAGGCACACAGATAGCAGCACAGACGTCAGTCTTCTAAACAGCGTTCGTTTACCTATTCCTAGACTATAATTCGCTTAGTCGCAGAAGTACATATTCAAGCGTTTGTGTGCTACATTATTACCGACAACCGTATTATACCCTAGGTCTATGTGTGGGTTGCTCCTTGTGAAATCTCTTTTCGTATTCTCCTTTTCGTATTCCTTCCTTCCTTCTTTGTGTAGAATTCTGCATATCTATTTTCTCTGTCTTGTATTAATACAGGGCACGTTTGCCGGGTATGAACCACACATGACTGCGGGAAAGGCTTTTATGAAGTACGCGACAGACATGCCATGTTATTCATGTCATCACTAGTCAGTAATGTTGCTATTCTCATGCCCTCGTATGCTAATTTAGGTATATGCGATGTTTAAGAGGGGACCACGACAGCAACTGGACGTAGGCTGCTGTATAGACAGATATGCGAAGATTGTTAAAATGCTTTTAGTTGCGAAATGAATTCTTCGCATTTATGATTTATTCCTAGTCGGGTGTGCGAAACTGCTACATACGCGTCGAGTTGGCTGAGGTACCCACTAAGCGCGCATAACGCAGCACGCGCACCCGCGTAGCTGCGCACTTAGTCGATGCTGTGGTTGATAATGATGATTATTATGCCCGTGCGAATTGAAATTGGTCGGCTTTTAAACCAGACACTCGTTGCGCAATTCACATCTTTTGACGCCGAGGGCGATTTTACGTTTCTGCCACGCAACTTTGTATGCCTTAAGGAAACTCCTCGCACAGCATGACATTCGTATAGGGTTTTTTTCCGTAACAGTTTCAAGCACTCGCGTGCTTCTGTGGTAAGAGGTGTGCTTGCCACGCAGAAGTCCGTAGTTCGATTCCCACTCAAGCCAAATATTTTTATTTTTTATTCATTTATTTGCATCTACTTGGAAATTTCACTCACGGACAACGCTGCTTTTTCGCTCAAAACCAACGGCGCCGACGCCTACAGGGAAATGTCTGCGAAACGGACTCTTTAACACTATCACGTTTAAAGTAAACTTAGGAATAAAAAAATCACAGCATATCCACGGAGTGAATGATGATGAGTGGGCGAAGCTGCGGAGGTTCATCGGTAAACCGTGAATCTTCCGTGAATTGTGCCCAGTACATCATCACCAACGTGAGATCGGGCGCGTTTATACTAAAGGTTCGATGAGTTATGACGACTTGCAGCTCACTTTAATTTTACATGTACGCTGTGAATTTTCATTGTTTAGAAAACCATTGCTTTAGAAAACATCTGGCGTCTTTCGTTAAGCAGCTGGCGACTTTTCGTTTTGCTTTAGAAACATCTGGCGTTCTTTCGTTTTGCTTTTACAAAACATCTGGCGTCTTTCGTTGGTTTATTTCATCAATCAACGGCGTTTTGAACAAAATTTTTATTGTTTAATCACGCACAGGAGAAATCTCACCAGGCACTACCTTGGAGGTAAAGAATGGCTGCTAATGGGAATGAGAGACAGAAGAAGTCGGCTTTTAGCTAACGCTGCGAATTTTTTATTGTTCAACAACGCACAGGAAAAATCTCCCACCGGCACCACCTTGGAGGTCAAAGCGTAAGACAGGTTACGCACTACGACTACGACTACGACTACGAGGGACGAACGGGTGCCGCCTTAAGGAGCTTCGCCCCTAAAATGACTCTGATGAAGGCAAGCATAATGGCCACTAGCCTGGCGAGCGCGAAAGTACTCACGATTGGAAACGAACATCTAGAGTCTGCGCAAGATTATGTATACCTTGGCCAATTACTGACATAGTATCCAACTAACAAAAAGGAATTGCACCGATGAATAACTATGGGCTGGATCGCATACGGCAGGCACTCACAACTAATGGTCGGCAGTATGCCGCTGGGCTCAAAGCGAAAAGTGTACAATCACCACGTACTGCTAGTTCTAGCATACGGGGCTCAATCATGGAGGGTTATGAAGGAACTAAGAAAGTTGACGACCGCGCTGCATGCGATGCAACGGGAAATGGTAGTGGTAATTCTTGTACCGGGAGACGGGCGCATAGATCAGGCAACATACAGGCGTAGTGGATATTGTAGTTGATATCGATTGGAATGAAGCTGGGAATGTCACGTAATGTACAGTACAGAAAACCGGTGGTCAGTTAGAAAGCAGAATGGCTACAAGGGGATGGGATACACACTCGTTGAAGGCAGCGAGTTGGATGCAGTGAAGGAATAAGAAAGTTCGCGGGGATAAAATGGAATCAGTTCGTTCGAAATAGGTTAAACTGGAGATCATTGCGAAAGGCCTTCGTCCAGCAGTGAACTCAAACAGGCTGAAAATATTGACGATGAACGGTGCATAGTGTTAGCTAACGCCTCCCAGTTGCCTCAAGTTACGGTGCCCATTTGTTCAGCCGCAATTCGCTGGTCCGAAACCGGCCGTGGCGGTCGTATTTCAATGTAGGTGAAAGGCTGGAGGCCTGTGCACTGTGGGACTTCAGTGCACGTTAAAGAGTCACTGGTGGACGAGATTTCCGGGGCCCTCTATTACGGCTTGGCTCATGATCACATCGTGGTTTTGTGAGGAAGTAACACACCTGATACTAACTATTAGGTGAAGCCTCATGAGTTGCGGCTTTTTGTGGCGGTGGCGGAATAATTCGACAAGTGTCAGGCGCTGTCCAGCATATGGAAATGCGGTTGTACACAGACAGGTCCTCGAAAGTCCCAGGTTACACAGACAGGTCCTCGAAGGCCCAAGACTGATTTCCACTATCCCCAAACACCAAGGGCCTGACCAAACGACCACACCCGTACAATTGCCCACCACTCTTAACTCAGGACACGGTCCACAAGGAACAAGATGGACCCCCCCCCAACGTCTTTGTCCAGCCTTCACCATGTGGCAGTGGAACTGCAGGAGATTCAGACTAAGGCAGAGCTGCCTGCAACAGTACACTGCCACTATCGCGCACACCCCGTATATCGTGGCGTCTTCAGGAGACGCACATCACACCTACCCTCTCGGGCTTCCATTCGTACACAGGCCACCAAACACCATCACTTGTCGCAATACTAGTATCCAAGTGCTTGACAGCAATAGAACACTCACTGTCGTCTCCCATTTCCCATTCGCTTGTTGAAATCATTCCTCAGAAACGCAGCCAGCAGAGATTATTTGTACTCAACATCTACAGCTCCCCTAAATCTAGGAGGGATGACTTTGGGTACCTTGTAGCGGAAACATGCCAACTAGGGGAACATTTTCTAGTGGTTTAAGTTTAATGCCCCACACGCGTCATGGAGATTCATATCGGCAACCCGTAAAGGTACCAAATTAAAACGCCTCATCTGCAATCACAGATTTACCATACTCACAGAGCTGCAAGAGCCAACCAGAATTGGAACCAGCGCAACAAAGAATACGTGCCCTGAGCTAACTTTTGTCAGGGCAGTTAGCAATTATGACAGGTCAAATCTACAAGAAACGTTCGGTAGTGATCATTCTATCCTTTCGACTACACTGCAGATCTCCAACCCCGTGCTCCAAAGCGAAAGGTCAGTCCCACTTCTTGGGATATATTTAGGAAGCAGCGCGCTCAGACCGACAACAGTGGGACACCGCTAAGTGAATAGCTACAATGTCTGCCCTCTGACCTTGAAAAAGCAACCAAGCAAATAACAACTACATCTGAAATTCCAGATGTAGACACGCATCTTCTACGTCTGGGGCAAGCGCGCCGAAGCCTCATAAAACGCTGGCGAGGACAGAGACACAATCGCAAGCTTAGACTTCGCATTTCTCAACTCAGGTTGAAAGCCGAACAATACGCCACAGAGCTTACGAGGAAGAATTGGCACTTCTGTAACTCACCTAAAGGAACGCTAAGTACTGCGCGCACGTGGGCTATACTAAGGGCTCTTATTGATTCAAAAATACCAAGTCATACACGAGCAGTACCATCGAAATATTTCTTCGCAAGCAGGATGGGGAGGACAGCAGCATCCTGCAGAAGCTTCAACATATGTACATTGCTATAGGCCCTCAGCCAAACTATAAAATTCACCCCACCTCCCCGAAGGGAATCGTGAGGAAATGCGAATGCATTTCTTTGGGCGCGACTGTGCGGCGAAGTAATTATATAATGAATGACGAGACGGTGATTTGTAGGGTAACCTTTTATTTAACACCTGTTTGTGTTATCGTTGCACTTGACGGCCACGATCACTGCCTTGTGTTCGGTAAAGTGCACGGTCAGAGGGTCTTTGAAAAGCATGCGGGCGTCACAGTTTCGGGTAAAGACTAGATCAATGCAAGTACCGTGAATGGTTGTGGGGCTGAGTTCGGATGCGGAAAAGGCACACTGCGTAGAGTGCTTGGTGCGCAAGTACTCGACAAGCCACTGTCCACTCGTCTTTCGCACGTCAACGTTAAAGTCACCAACCAAGACAACGGGGCCAGAGCTTTTGGAGGGCGCACAGACACTTTCCGTGGCCGCATCGAGCTGCGCGGCAACGGCGTCTCGGGCGAGGTTGGGCGCGAGATGCACGATCACCACCTGCTCCGGTTGCTAGGGCCGAGGAGGAGCGCGCGCGCTCGCAGCTGTAGCTATGGAGGGGCGGCAGCGGAGAGATCGCGGACGCCGCACGGCGCCTGACATAGCTCGACTAAGAAATGCATTTGCATTTAAAACTACCCATATACAGAATCAACCCCGCTGTATGCGGATATCACTGTGCATGAAGTTCTAGCTGCTCTGCTAAATATCAAGCGCAGCACAGCACCAGGGAAAGACAGCATCCAGTAATCCCTCATTCGAAACCTCAATGACGAAGACCTACAACAGCTCACAGAATTATAATACACTCTTTGGAAATCCGGAACCCTACCCCAGGAATGGCGACATGCCGAAATAACACTAATTAATAAGTCCGAAAACAGCTAGAACTCAGGAAACTACGACCAATCTCGCTAACATCTTGCCTCGGTAAATTATTGGAGCACGTTGTCATCCAAAGACTGCAACCATACCTTGAGACCCAGGGATTTTTTCCAGGCACGCTGTTTCGGTACCGGGCCCTTCTCTCCACGCAAAATATACTTCTCCAATTAAAAGAGGTAGTCATGCACAGGCCAAGTTCAGCGCAAACAAAAGCTCTGCTTGCCCTGGACATCCGCGGTACGTTTGATAACGTCTAGCATTACCGAATACTAGAGAATCTCGCGTCGACGCGGTGCGGACGACGAGTGTACGAAGTATGTGAATTCCTTTCTAAAAACAGGACAGCAACCACAGGATTAGGATCACTTTGCTGTGACATCATCAAGCTAGTGCGTATAGGCACGCCACAAGGTTCGGTGTTGTCCCCGACACTTTTTGACACCGCCATGGCTGAATTACCGCCTCTACTGACCACCATTCCAAGCCTGCGACATGCTTTATACGCGGACGACGTCACTATCTGGGCGACCAAAGGCTCCGACGGACAAATACAAGATGCGCTCCAAGAAGCAGTAAATACAGTTCGAAAATTCGCACGAGTAGGCGGTCTAACGTGCTCTACAGAAAAGTCAGAACTCCTGCACATTCCTCGCCCCCAGCGAAATGCCGACAACAGCCCCCAAATCACAATCACCTTAGAGGACCACGTACACAAACTCCGCGTCTTTGGCCTCTATATTCAAGCTGACCTCAAGGCAAAGCACAACATGAAAATATTAGAACAACAAGTTTCTCAAATCACGCATATGATCCGCCGCATCACAAACAGAAGGCATGGACTTCAAGAGCAAGATATTAAACGCAAAGTGAACGCCTGCATAGTAAGCCCCGTCACCTAACATGTCCCTAATCAAACCCCAACACTTACACAAGAGAAAAGACTACACATTCTTCTCCGCAGAGCCGTTGGCAGCGCTTGGACTCCCCACGTACGCATCCACCGAACGTGTCCTAGCCATGGGAGTGCACAACAACCTAAAGGAATTAACCGAAGCACAGCGTAATAGTCAGATACGAAGACTCCGCAACACCCAGGTAGGACAGTGGCTACTCATCAGGCTAGGGCATCCTCCGAACCGATGCAGATACAACACAGCAGAAAAACAGCTTGACCTCGGAGCACGAATTACAATTACGCCACTGCCGCGGAATATGGACCCTGGGAGCAATGGTGGGCGCAGGCAGGCAAGGGTGAAAAATCTCACACGTCTCATCAATCTTTCTCCCCCAAACACGCTCTTATACTCCGACGGCGCTAGACACCACTCCCGCAGTTTCACAGTCGGAGCTGTGGTGAACAATGATCACGACATAGTAGCCTCAATTAGTGCACCTACAAGAAAATACCTGCGGGCGAAGAGTGCGCCGTTGCACTGATTGCCCACGCTGCCGTAAACGTTTCTCACACAGGTGTTATTCTAATTTTTACACATTCACAGGATGCCTGTCGAGTTTTCACACGTGGTATCATCTCACAACACACACACCGCATTTTGAACACCTCATTCCACACCTCACATTAGTTCCGACTTGTATGGACCCCTGGGTACGCCTCTCTCCCCGGTCATGACTGCGTAAATGCAGCTAACCGAGCACTCACTAATCGGGAACCGGATGAAGAGCTGTCCGGCCCAGATGAGGAGGACATAAACACGGAAATTCTAGTATATCGGGGCACACTCGATTACTTTAGACGAGAACGCTTTCGGTACCCTCCACCACACCACACGCTGACGGCGTCGCGTGATGGCGTCGGGGAACGAGATTCTGCAGACGCGCGATGAACCCGCGTGGCGTGCTCCAACAATAGTTCGGGACGAGTAACAGCAACAGCAGCTGCAGTGAATGCATGGTGTGCTCCTCATGCAAGGACGCGTTAACATCGGGCAAGGCCGCAGCTGTTAGAACTCTGAACTATGAGCCCAACCCGACATTGTTCAATTCTAATAAAATTTCACCATCTCCCACTAAACGGAACCATGTGGGGTTGCGAAAGAGAGCATGGGTCGACTTAAAGTTCCGTTCATCACGGGCACCTTGCCCGATGTTAACGCGTCCTTGCATGAGGAGCACACCATGCATTCACTGCAGCTGCTGTTGCTGTTACTCGTCCCGAACTATTGTTGGAGCACGCCACGCGGGTTCATCGCGCGTCTGCAGAATCTCGTTCCCCGACGCCATCACGTGATTGCTGAGAGAGTGTAAAAGGGAGAGGTCACAGTGCCTTATCCAGCCCCTTACACAGGCCCGAGCGCGCTGGCGCGTGCCAGCACACATGCTTTTCTCTGCGTTACGCCAAGCTAGGACAGCATACGGCAACACGGGCCCCTAAAGTGCTCTGCACGTCTCATCATCAAGGCGGTCGAAGAACAAGACGAACACTTCTCCTTGGCACGAGGGCGCGCTCAATATGTTACAGATGGCTATGGTAGGTTTTAGAAAGCGGATGGTCGCCAATAGAACTACGGACAAATCCCAGCGCAAAAGCTGCTTCGCATCTAAAATCTTTCTCTCTCAATCTTGGCAACGTGTAAATGTGTGAACGGTACTAGAAATCATGCAGACAGTGAAAAGAATAAAGCACATATATATTTTGGTAGCCCGTTACCAAAGATATACTGCAGTGACCAGACCGTAAAAAAATACAGTACAGAGACCTAGGTAATGTGGGGGTTGCAAAAGGACCGCTAAGAAATCACTTGTGCTAACATTCGAACTACGATTTCATAAGTGCTTTGACTAAAGATTGCAGGAAGAGAAAATTGCGGGCAGTCTACACTAAGTAACGCAAAGCTTGGCGCAGCGAAGCACGGACCCGTCGCGGTTCGTACTCCCTGTCTAGCATCGAGATGCGCGGCTTTCTCCTAGGGATTCCGGCTGCGGTGGCTGCGGTTTCGATGGAGGCGAAATGGTTTGAGATCCATGTACTTAGATTTCGGTGCACAGTAAAGAACCCCAAGTGGTCGAAAACTGACGACGACGAAGTCAGCGGAGGCGCATGCAAGGCGAGAGCGTGGGCTGTCGAATAAAGTAGTTGGTTTTCGTACGTCCATGTAGCAGCGTCGTTCTTCTTCTACCTCTCCACTACAGGATTGTGGGTACGCGGGTTCGAATCCCACCTCACCAAGAATTGTTCTCGCGAAATAATGTTTTGTCTTTTTTCTATCTCTTTCTTTGTTTCTCTCTTTTTTGTTTCTCTCTCTCTCTCCCTGTGTTCGTTCTCTTGCCCTTCAGGATTATTGCATCATGCGCCAGACAAATTGGCGCACGTGTTCTGTGAGCGACGCAAAGGATGAAGCATAGGACGAGGAGGGAATAAAGGACGAAGATTGCACGTGCTGGTTCTTGACGATGATCATCCTTTCTGTCCACGCGTCGCTGACCGATGCTCCGCTTAAACAGCCCTGCTGTTCAAAACGCTTCCACCGCTGCAAGTCATTGGTCTGCACAGAAAAACAAAGACGTGTGGACTACAGGGAGAATTCGGCACATTCATGGACACAGACTGCGTATGACAGCATGGAGCGCGCTTTAACTTGTAAGTGGCCATCGATTTAAACGCGATACATGGAGCAGGTGGCTGCTTGCTGAGAGGGTGTCAGTGAGGGCGAAAGCGTTCATGGCGCATGGTGACTGCATCGGTAAACAGTAAACAATCCTTCATGACGCACGCTCGCCAGCTCCAGCAGATACGCGCAGCCCGACACGTGACCGTAGTGGCTTCAAACCCTAACAAACAGCGCGTCACCGGTTCCACCAAGAACCACAGACTGAACGGCTGTTTACCGCTTACAGTCACCATGCGCAGCAAACGGTGTCGCCCTCACTGTCACCCTCGCTGCCAGCAGCCGTGATACTGGTACTCCGAGTATCACGTTTCAATCTCCAAGCACTGCAGAGCTTGCGAGCAGCGTACACTCTAGTCATCAGTCTGAGTGGCGTGCTATAAATGTTTTCGTACCAGGAGATTCTCACGTCTATACCTTTAAACATAAATTGCCTCCTTTCATGCTGCAGCCAATGCCCCATATGAAGAGAAATCATGGTTACTTTTACAGCGAAAGCTGTTATGAGATCATTTCACTGGCCGTTTCTGGCGCCGTAGTTGTCCGCCGCCGCCGCCGCCGCCGCCGGTGTCCGTAACCAGTATCGATCGAAATAAGAAGAAAAACGAAATAAGAAAAACATTCCAGGATGGAACGAGGATCGAACCTGGGCCCTCTGCGTGGGAGCCCAGTATTCAACCTCTGAGCCATGCCAGTGCTTGAAACTGCTTTGCAAAAAGGTCCTATACAGGCTTCATGTCGGGAACGAACGACATTAGCATATGCAATATAGCATGGCAGAAGAGTAAAATAAGCACCAAGCGTCGCACAACACGAATTCTGTAACCAGGCGTCACACAATGCGAATTGCACAACGAGTAGGCTGTGAAATGCTTCCAACCCATTACAAAGATCTCTGCCATAATTCTTCGTCGTCATCAGGCACAGCATCAACAAAGTGCGCATAATGCCTTACATGCCTTTAGCAGGTACCACGGATCTCCGTAAAATGACGAAAAATGGCACAGTGCCTGCTGCCCTACTTCTCAAAAATTAGAATGATTTAGAGCGTAGTGGGTTCCTGGCAAGTGCACTTGTATTAGTTGCCAAGGAAGCCTGTAAGCGCAGATACATTTCCTCGGGGTCTCAGTAAAATTACAATGCTTTATAGCGTAGTCGGTTCCTCGCAAGTGCACTTGGATTGGTTGCCAAAGAAGCCCATGAGCGCATGATCCATTTCCTCGGGGTCTCAGTAAAGTTCTTCGCCCCCCCCCCCGTCTCTCTCCCACGTCAACGTATGTTATACAGTATGACGGGAGAGGGAAATAGCAAGCGGGCGTCACCGAATGCAAAATACATAACTGGTGGGCCGTTTAAAGCTTCCAACCCATTAGAAAGGGCTGAGCCATAATTCTTCATCGTCATCAGTCGTCGCGTCAACAAAGTGCACATAATGCCTTACAGACGTGTAGCTGGTGCCTCGCTTCTCCGCAGAATGACGAATAATGGCTTAGTAGGTGCTTCCCAACTTCACAAAAATTGTGATTTATGGCGTAGTGGGTACCTTTCTAGTCTACTCGTATTGTAGCCCCAAGAGAGCTTACAACGGGCTCTAGAAACGCCGCTCTTCCAGCTTTCGCTGTGACTGTGCTGCTGTTTCAGCGCAGGCCTGGCGTTTTTTTTCGCTCCTCGAAGAACTAAACCTTTGGAGATTGGTTATGGAGTCGAACGGTGACCGACAAAACAAGAAAACGGGCCACAGTTTCACCGAAAGGGCGATAGCAAAATATTGTAATGTTATGGTTGCGATAGCACCAAATTGTAATGTTATAAGAAGTGAAGCTGGCAGCTAACTCTTTTGGATCCGATCTCGCGTAACTCTACAAAACGCTGCTGTAAGAGAATACGACCGCTCCAGGGAGAGATGCTCTTTCGGCACAATCTCTTTGCGTTGACAGCGCAGCACGCAGAGGGGTATACGAGGCACCCACGCATGGCTGCCGAGATAGCGCGCGCCAGCAATCGCCACGGCACCCTTAGAATCAAAGTAGTAGTAGTAGTAGTAGTATTGTTTTATTGCGATAGCAATGATATGGACAGTCTCGGCTGGTTTCTGCCGTCACCGTCGCCGCTGTCATGCTGCGTATATATATAGATATATATATATATATATATATATATATATATATATATATATATAAAAGTCAAAGTCCCAAAGAAAAATAATTCCGAAAAAAGCTTCCGAAGCGCGGAATCGAACCAGCGACTTCTCGATCCACAGCGCGTGGCTCTAACCACCATGCCACGAAGCGCAGACCGTCCAAGTGGCTAACGGCGAGCGTTATATACACACCCTCTACCGTAGTACTCAGAGACACAGGCGCTTAGAAGAGAGAGAGAGAGAGAGAGAGAGAGGGAATGTAGGAAAGGCAGGGAAGAAGCGTTTCTTCATTACCAGCGAGATGCCGCTAGGAGCGCAACGGGCGTAGGGAGCCTACATGACCGGCCGTTTTTAGGGTGGAGACATCTTAATAAGTGCCTTCAAGAAACTCAGCCAAAACCAGCGGGCAATGGAACACGCTGTTGCCAGCTTTCACCGAATTCAGCATAGGTTTCTGTGCGCCGCCATATTGGGGCCAGCCGCCGCTCCCTCGAGCTACGCGAAGCACTCTTGCTCTCCACAAGGGTTGCCATGAATGGATTTACTCGTGATCTGCACGGTTAGCAGTGACTTGGCGTGTATTCAAAGACCCTTTTTCAGGCGAAAGCCCTATTATGGCGAAAGCCTTAGATGCATCCAACGCGAAATGTAACCGTCGTTGGCGTCGAGCGTCGGCGTCAACACGAACGATACATCAATTAGCAATAGCATGGTATGACACCACAGTATGACGTCATCATGATAATCACTATGACGTAACACGTATGATGATATCGTCACACGCTGTCGGCGGCGGTGTCAACACAAATGATTCAAGAAAACGGAATAAAGGTAGGCCAGAGGTCACGTGCTGGATAGGTGAATGCGTGCGAGCCGACGGCGCGTCGAAAGTCGCATGACCTGAATGTCAATCGATGTCATCAAGGAGCCGAGCGAGTGACATCATCATGAAGTCAGAGGGCTCCGAAAATTGTGACGTGATCATAACGTTTCATGATGAGTTCATCACATGACCTCACATGATGAAGTCATCACACGCCATCGTCGCTTCGTGAAACGTGTGCCCATCTTGGAGGCAATGCTTAACTACGAGAGTGGAAAATAAAAAAAGTTGCAATGCCTATGATCGCGGAGGCAATGCAGAAGCACGTTAGCTGCAGAAAGCTTCCGCGGTAAGGATCAATATAATCGAGCGAAATGAGAAGGCTTTCTGCTTCTTGTCATCTTAGGCAAAGGCATAAGGGGTCCAATGGTGACATAATACTGAGGTTACGCTGACGGGAACTCACGCAAGGGAGGCAAGAGCTCAGACTAGCGAGCGCGTCTCCGTACGGACGCGCGAACGGGTCCCGTTTGTTGGCTTCCTGCTCTCAATGCGTGGACGCAGCACCAACTTCGGTTATCTACGCATTCGCGAACACCGTGAAACACATATAACGTGTGCTGCACCAAAAACTGAATGAAATACGCAGTACTCACAGAGAAAATACGAGACGCACTGTCCCGTCCCAGCCATCTCGCTTCACTTGAGCCAGCCAGAGTTGTCGTCGGCCAGGGCTCGCTAGGAAGCGTAACATTCGCACGCCCTTTCTGTTGTAATTAGTGCAGAGCGGTACGCAGCATCCAGGGCTTCACCGGCAGCGTTTAACGCTCTACCGCAACGTTCGAAGCCGTATTGTCGAGAACTAAACGCAACCGGGCATAGACGCAGTACGGGCACAAAGATTGGGTGACAGCGCGGTGTTGCTGTCTGGCAACATTGCGTTTTGGCGGGCGGCGGTGTGTTGGCGGCATGTAGTGGGTCAAAGGCTGACGTCACCCTAAAACGGCCGGTCATGTAGGCTCCCTAAACGGGCGCACCTAAAGGCTTCGCCCCGCCCCTGCGAACGCCGTTTCTTTTCACCGTACAGGGCGTTTTCGCATTCATGCGCTTATTTGTGCGCTTAAAGAAGGGAGCGCGTGGGGAGGCGGTGGAGCGGGGAGTTGTCTGTCTTGTGCTTTCTCCGCGATGTCTCCGCGAGTCACAGAGCGTACGAAGGTCCCTTCGCTCGCTGCAGCGGCCGCGTTTGCGACAGGAGCGCGCTGTTCAAACAGAAATAAGTAACAACTGTGACAGTTAGTTCAGGCTCGTCCTTTGTGTACCTGTTCGTTCGTTTCGTGCGTCCTGCTTTATGTTTGAGCAGTGCACTTCAAGTGTCGAGCAGTGACGCATGATAGCTCGCGCTCGTCCTGTGTGTGTTCTTTTCGTGCGTCTTTTGCGCTTGAGCGACGCGCTGGAAATTTCGAGGTGGTTTCCGTTCTTCGCGTTACATTCCAATTTGTTGCTATCCCATTCATTGCTTCGCCATTGCGGCGAAACTGTGACATATTTGCGGAAATGTCGCTTGATTCTGCAGCCCAATAGGGAGCACGGCGCAGCGTCAGGGGAAAGGGAAGTGGGAAATACAGATGATAGCAGAAGAGAGGAAGGAAGAAGAATAAACAGCCGGGGTCTCGTCCATTTATATGGGAGGCCGATGGGGAAGGGAGTGTCCAGCATGTTACGGGCACTTAACGGTAAGCAGTGATTCCGGTCGCTTCCACAACTCCAAGAGTTTGGAGTTTGTGAAGGCGACCGAAATCATCGCCTCGGATAAGTTGCTGCTCGAGCGACACCCCCAGTTCCCCACGTGTCTTTTCATGCACGTTCAAGACGGGCGAGGCGCTTCCTGTCTGCTTCGATGGCAGGCCTCACGAAGGGAATTACGTTATCGTATGCGCCCTCCTAGCGACGGATATGGGCCGGCTCGTTTTAGCTCTGCCCCACCACGGTGGTCTAGTGGTTATGGCGCTCGAATGCTGACCAAAAGGTCGCGGGATTGAATTCCGGCCGCTGCGGTTCTATTTCCGACGGAGGCGAAAATGCTTGAGGTCCATGTATTTAAATTGAGGTGCACGTTAAAGAACCCCAGGTGGTCGAAATTTCCGCAGCCCTCCCCGATGGCGTCCCTCAAATTATATCGTGGTTTTGAGATGTTAAACCGCAGATAATATTGCCACGTACGTTTCTTTATTACTTTTGCTGTATTCGGTTTTCGGCCACAAAGACTGTCAGCAACGCTCAGCGCGAACCGCGCCTCATTGTTCCAGAGCCTTCGCGATCATTGTAGATCGTTTTGTTAAGATTGCGCGCAAGACGCGCACACTCGCGCTTATTCTAGAATTTGCACGACAGCCAGCGATAACGCTGGAATATTCGACGGCACATGTTTAAAAGACGACGCGCTTCAGCGCTGGTCAGTTGATCGACGGACGACGCCCTGTTCGCCGCTATCATTGTACAGCGTGTATTGCTGTAGTTCTAGTTCTCAGTTTCTCGGCCACAAGTTCGGCCAAATAAACAGTTTCATCCTGCAAACGCCGACTGCTGTCTTCGTCGACGTCACGACCACGTGACAATATTATTACCGTTTCATCTCTGCTTGAGCTGCGCTCGTCGGCCCCGCTCGAGCGCTTTCACCCGCGTTGGACATACGATGCGCTGGGGGAATGTTATCAATTTGGACATTTACAGGACATGACGGCAAAAACCTGTCGAGAGTGTCCATATATGCTGTCGCAATAAACAAGTAACGATGTACAAAAGAGCTCCATGCCACTGCTCATACAGCTGAAGTTAGAGCGTAGACGAAAGCTTGAAGAGATGGAAAATTCTTGAACGTGCGGTGTCACTGGAGCCGACGTTTCGACAAGTGGTCTTGTCTTTTTCAATGCCGCAACTGTGCGCTGAAACTTGACTGCGCGCACTGCAAACAAACATTGCATAACAAGTGTTTATTCATAAATGCCCTTTTAGTAGGCGCGTAATTGAACGAACTAGCAAAGCACAATCTCAAGAAGCGACATTTGGCTGCTGCAAGGGAACAGTCAAAAGTTTCTCAACAATGAAACTGACACTGTTTGATAAATGGCCTTTATTATTGAAAATTACGCAATTATTGTACATGCAGTGCAGAGTTCTTCTGTAGTTCTCAGTCGCCATCAGTCATAATTCCCCTTCTTTTGTTGCCTACTTTAGAAGCACTCATTACATACTACCCGCTTCAGCATAATTACAAATTTTTTTCAGGCTGCCCCGCTTGCAGTGGCTGCCGAAATTCCCCTATTGCACTGAAATTTCATGCACAGACGTCGTTTTGCAAGATCGCGTAAAACAAATATGCGCTGTTACCAAGGTTATAATCTTGCCATAGAAGAATAAATCTACTGCATATTTCTCTTTTACCAGCTTATTTACCAGTGCTTACCCGCAATCAGAAATTTAAAATAATCGTAAAGCTCACAACATGTAACGTATCAAAGTTGTGCAAATTTATGGCCTAGCAACTGATGCACTTGATATCTATCGCAGATTGGACTGCGCAGAGCAGCGGCTTCAGTCTTGAAGATCCCGCGCCACCAAGAAGACTGGTGAGGATTGCGATCAGGCCGCAACCGAGAGTTTTTGTCACCGTAGTCGTAGCATTCTCGACAGTGGTAACCAATAGACACTGAAAGAAAACGAATAAGATTGTCATTCTCGTCATAATAAATTAACCTAGAGAAAATGCTTTTGCTAATTCTCTTTCAAAATCTTGTTTGTGCATTCGTCTTTGGTTTTTTTTTTTCGTCCATACAATCATTTTATTCGCGAAATACTTGAGAAATATCTAACTTACATGTTACATATTTCTACTGGATATGTAAAACATCCAATACGTGCCACCGATATGTTTAATTCCGAAGTAACACTCCGGGCAAACTATTAACGTGGCCTGTCACAGGAGACTTTAATGTTAATGGTCTTTATTCGATTTTAACGCGCCCACGGCCTAGACGAGCTGGCCGACTTTTTATTCTGCTCACGAGAAGAATATAATAAAATTTCAAATTTTAAACGAGTCCTTACAGCACAAAGAAACATTATATTCGTTAATGCAACACCAATACCCCCAAAACTTTCGCTATAATGGAGGATCGCACCACACGTCTTCACCAGAAGTCGAATGCCCACCGTTTCTAGCACCAATCGATTGTGGATTCGTTCATACAAGCTAGTCCTTTCTGTTTCACAAAATGCGGGCTTTTTTGAAGCCTCCAACGGTTCACGGAAAAAGTCGTGAGAAGATTGTCAGTTTTGTCAAAGTAAATTACCTATACCTCTAGACGCATCACCGGAAATCTGGATGTCACCCCTCACCCCCCCCCCCCCTTTGCACCATGGACATTGAAACTACTGAGTACCGTTTGCCGCTCAAGGCTAAATGACCAGAACAGGAAATATTACAACAACAATGCCAATAATTCTGTTACTTGTCATCTTATTTTCTGTCGACATTTCTTAAAACTACAGTTACCCGGATCGGTTCTGCTTCCGCTTCGAAATGCCGCTTTTCATATTCCTTGCGTTCTCTTCAGTCAAGCATATGCTGGCTGGATTCTTTAAAAAGACGCGTATCACTGAAGTCGAGGGAATGCTCTAGCAAGTGCAATACTTACCGCTAGAACGCGCAAGAATCCAACCGCTGCAGGCTCCTTCAGAAATTAAAGAAAAAGACAGAAACAGATAAGAACACTATTAAAAAAACATGGTTGATCTCTCCGTCACAGGAATCGGTATAACAGGAAAGTAAAACGTGTCCTTGAAGAAGTAGTTTAATGTTTACTGTACATTGATATAAGAGACTTGGCGCAATGTATATTGGTGTTTGGCAGCTCTAGCACAGTTTACCGCGGATGCACCTACGTTGACGTTTGGCGGCACGTCTTCATCCGAAGACTAACGTCCATGTTCAGTGATCAAACAAACCCTTGTGGTAAACGTAATATTAGCAGTTAGAGCGTAATCAGAGAAAACGGCAGGACAGCCACAAGAGCATCGCTGACTGGACGCAGAACGTGAGCTACGGTCGCCATTCTACGGCATGTTAGATAATCACTGAACACCACGATTGAACTAGAGGGAAACGCAACGCACGTCCTGTAGCCCGGCCGCTATTTCTCTAAGGCCGAGCGTAATAGGGGAGCGTGGTGTTACCAAATCCTCCTTGGGTGTTACAGGTAGGTGCGCATCGCACAGCTACTTTTTAAAGACGATAGTCTTTCTTGGGATACCTAAACGAAGAAATTTTGGTCTGGCTTTATGTTTGTCGGCACGTCACTCGATTCAGGCACTCGGCCAAAGTTGGACCACATGCCCAAGGGCCAGCCATCTTGAACAGCTGACTAGGTTCATACTTGTGTAGATTGTCGATCAAAAAGCAAACATTACGCATATCTGAGGCGCAACATCACTAGGTAAGTGTTAGGTGGTGTGTTCCTTTAATAGAAAATACATACATACGTAATTCTAAAGACCCTAGTTTCTTAAGCTGTGCTGAAAATGCGACTGCGCTGAAAGTTGCCATCCTCCGTGCCCCCTGCACGAGCTCATTGTTGTGTTTCGGTTTCGGTTCTGTATTTCACTGTACGAATGCCACGGGGCGCGGCTCTGGCATTCCTGTTTTACCCAGGCGACGTGTAAATAAAATAGTGTGTGGAGAGTACTCGTTGAGTGCGGACGTTTCTTCTGCTTCAGCGCTTCGTGGCAAACCACGTGTTCGGGCTGGATAGCGTCCCCGCCTGTCGCGTTGGTCACCGCCGGTCTTGGCCTGCTGCTGCACCGAGACTACCAGCCCGCGACACAGCACTCATGTTTCCCGACGTATTGCTAGATGGCGTCCATATCTCACGCAGCGCCTCTTCTATCGTCTTTATACGACATGTGCAGCGAAGCACGCAGACACGCGGCCAATTTTTATATGGATGGACGCTACGAGTGAGGTTGGTACTTGGGCTAAGATCGGCACCTCGCGGTGTGTTAAGGCATTGGCAAAATTTCACTTCTCCTATAGAAAACGCGCCCAATGGGGCAGATTCGTAGCGACTACGTGTTGCAGGAGCTAATCGCGCAGGCTACGGTCATGATGCATTAGTTTGCCGCTCCCAGAAGGCGACACCATCCCCGCCGACCAAGAGCACAATGGGAGGAAAGTGTGATATAAGAGGCGCGTTTGTAAAGCCTCCAGGCTATGAGAACGTGGCGCAGTGGATAGCGTGCCCGGCATGTATTGTCGCGGACCGAGAGGGCATGAGTTCGACTCCCTTGTATTTTAATGTAGATGCGCTGAACGAAATGCAAAAACGAGTAACGGAATAAGTGGACAGGACGAGTGATGAGCGAGTGACGAGTGAGTGAACAAGATGAGTGACGAGTTCGACTCCCGTCGACAGATCTTTTTCTTCTTTTCCACCTGATCGGGTTCATTTTGTCGACGTGGCTTCCGTGACGGAAATATGTCGCTAAAGTCTTGGTGGACCCGAGCATTAAACTTTCGTGTTAAAAATTGGGGCAGCTACGCACTAGTGCTGCCAAGACTGAGCAAACAGTGGAGCCGGTGGCCTTCTCCTCCTTTCCTTCCTCCTCAACTTCACTTCCCTTTCCCAACTATTGCTCTAGTATACTACGCATGGCTATTCTATGCTTTACCCTCCCAGGCTATTCTTCCACTCCCTCCCCCTCACTTCTATTTCCCACCCATTGCTACACCGTACTATATATTGCCACGCCCACTTCTTGTATTCGGGTTTGACCAGCAAGGACGGTTATCAGCGCTCGACGCTGTCCACGCCGCAGTGTTCGAGAAGCTTCGCGATTGTAATAGATCGTTTTGTTAAGATTGTGCGCAAGACGCGAACGCTCGAGCTTATTCGAGAACATGCGCAACAAGCAGCGATATCGCTGGAAAGTTCGATAGCGCCTGTATAAAAGCCGACGCGCTTCACCGCTTGTCAGTTGATCGATGGTCGACGCTCTGTTCGCCGCTATCAGTGTATTGCTGTAGTTTGACTTTCTGTTTCCCGGCCACAAGTTCGGCCAAATAAAGTTTCATCTTTGACGTGCTGACTGCTGCCTTCGTCGACGTCACGACCACGTGACATCTGGTGGAGGTGCTGGGTACGTTCATGTTCCAGACGACCCCGTCAAGCCGTGAACCCAGCCCCGCTCGTGAAGAAGACACCGACACCATCAGGGACAGTTTAGCAAGCCGGAGACTCAAAGGACTACCCCCTCAATTTGGACTCCTTCCGGACAAACCAAGAACCACGGCGAGAAGACAACGGGCACGATGACAGCCGCAGTGTCCCCTGCAGCTGTCGTGATTCAGCCGCCCACAGAGCCGCCTAACTTCCATGGATCCCCAAGCGATGACCCCGAAACCTGGCTGGAGACGTTCGAATGGGTCTCAGCATTCAACAACTGGAACACCGAGGACAAGCTGCGCCACGTGTACTTTTACCTGGAAGACGCGGCAAGGACTTGGTTCGAGGATCGGGAATCCATTCTTCGAACCTGGGACATCTTTCTCAGCGCTTTCCTGGAAACATTCACAAGCGTCGTGCGAAAGGAACGGGCCGCCGCATTAATGGAAACTCGGGTGCAGCTCCCGAATGAAAAGGTGACAATCTTCGCGGAATAGATGAAGCGACTGTTCCGCCATGCTGACCCTGACTTGCCCGAAGAGAAGAAGGTTCGCTTCCTCATGTGAGGAGTAAAGGAACACCTCTTCGCTGGACTTATGAGGAATCCACCGAATACCGTCCAGGAATTCGTCTCATTAGCCACGACCATCGAGAAGACGCTGGAGATGCACACCAGGCAGTACAATCGCAGCGCATTTCAAGACAGCGCCGATCTGCATGACCTTGGATCCGACGACTTGCGCGAAACGATCCGAGCCATCGTGCGAGAGGAGCTGCGAAAGCTCGCACCTTTTTCACAGCCCGAAGTGACGTCTATTGCTGACGTTGTACGCGAAGAAATCCACCAGTCACTTGGTGCTCTTCAGCCGACACCGCCGCAGCTCCAAGCAATGAGCTATGCTGCTGCAGCCCGACGCAACGCCCCCCCTCCTCGCCCACGTCAAGACGCTGCGCCACTCCAGCAGTTCCGCCGCCAGGCACCACCGCCGCCACCACCGATGTCATACCGCCCGCCAGCCGGCCAGCGATACACGCCGAGGAAGACCGACGTTTGGCGCGCCCCTGACAACCGCCCGCTCTGCTACCACTGCGATGAGGCCGGCCATACATACCGCCGCTGCCAGTACCGGGGCTACGCGGATTCGCCTTCAACGTGCCGCGCCCGCAGCCAGGCGATCGGCCTGGCGACATCGACGACTACCTCACCGGAACACAGTGGCAAGAACGACGACCTTCCCGCTCGCCGTCGCCCGGCCGCTACATGTCGCCACACCGCCGGAAGTACACTGGCCCAAACCAGGGCCGGTCGCCTAGCCCATATCCGGAAAACTAAGGGCAGCAACCGGTGGAGGTGCGGTTGCTGAACGAAGAAATGCTGAAGATCCTCCGCCGTCGACGACGACACCGCGACGAAGTTCCGAGCCCCCGCCGCATGCCGAACGACATCAATGTCCTGAAGACGAAACTTTGCGACCGGAAGCAGACCTGACGGCGCAACGCGGAAGCAGCGGTGCAAACCGGCGTAGCCGTGACCCGACGCCGCGACGTAACCGCAACGCAAGATGGCGGAATAGCGACCTCGACGTTCTGATCGACGGCCACAACGTCACCGCTCTCGTCGATACTGGACCCGACTATTCCGTCATCAGTGGGCCGTTCGCAGCAAAGTTGAAGAAAGTTAGGACTGCTTGGGAAGGCCCCGAGATCCGGACCGCTGGAGGCCATCTCATAACGCGATTGGTGTCTGCACGGCGAGAGTCACCAACAACAACCGCACTTATCCTGCGAGCTTTGTAATCCTACAAAACTGCTCCAGGGATGTGATACTTGGAATGGACTTCCTAAGTGACCACGGCGCCGACATCGACTTAAGAACCAAGTCGATAACGCTATCGTCGGAGGAAGCGACACCGCCGGATTCGAACCCGTGTCAACATGCCCTGAACGTGCTCGAGGGTCAAGTCACCATTCCTCCTAGATCCAGCATCATAATTCCCGTCGGCACCGAAACGGCTGCATGCATCGAAGGTGTCACCGACAGCGATGAGTTTTTGCTTCTAGACCGTGACATTTGCGTCGCAAGAGGCATTGCTCGGCTGTATGAAGGGAAACGAAGCGTGATGCTAACGAATTTCAGCCAAGAATACAGACACCTGAGCAGGACACGACGATTGCGTACAGCGAAGAAATCTTGGCTGTCAGCGATGCGTTTGCCTTTTCGGATTCTGACGAAGCTACAACGACAATCGCAATGCCTGAGCCATCTTTCAACGTAAACCCAAGCCTTCCCGCCCGCCAACAACAACAGCTCCGATGCCTTCTGAAGAAATACAAGGACTCTTTCTCGTCGTCATCACGGGTCCGGCAAACGCCCCTTGCTAAACACCGTATCATAAAGGAAGAAAATGTTCGACCACTCCGTCAGAGTCCCTACCGGGTTTCGACGCGAGAAAGGGACGCCGTCAAGAAGAAGTCGACAAAATGCTGCGCGACGAGATCATCCAGCCGTCCAAGAGTCCGTGGGCGTCTCCCGTAGTGTTAGTGAGGAAGGATGGAACCCTACGTTTCTGCGTCGATTATCGTTGCCGAAACAAATCACGAAGAAGGACGTGTACCCTCTTCCACGGATAGACGACGCCCTGGATCGACTCCACAACGCGAAGTACTTTTCGTCGACGGATCTCAAGACCGGCTAATGGCAAAACGAAGTCGACGTGAGAGACCGAGAAAAGACGGCATTTATAACACCAGACGGCCTCTTCGAGTTCAAGGTCATGCCCTTCGGTCTTTGTGTGGCACCTGCGGCATTCCAACGGTTATGGACACAGTGCTGGCTCGCTTGAAGTGGCAGACGTGCCTCGTGTACTTGGACGACGTCGTTGTGTTTGCCTCAAGCTTCGACGAACACCTCCGGCGCCTTGAAGCTGTACTTGAAGCAATCAAGACCTCCGGCCTCACCTTGAAGAACAAAAAGTGCCGTTTCGCGTACGAGGAGCTCTTGTTTTTGGGTCGCGTTATCAGCAGGGATGGTGTTCGCCCAGACTCGCGGAAAACAGCTGCCATCGCTGCCTTCCCGTCACCCACCGACACCAAAGCCGTGCGCTGTTTTCTCGGCTCGTGCGCCTACTGCAGGCGCTTCGTCAAAAAATTTTCACGAATCGCCAAGCCGCTAACTCACCTCACGAAGACCGACGTGCCATTCAAGTTGGAAACGGCGCAAATCGAAGCATTTGAAGAACTGAAACAACGCCTTCAGATGCCCCCGATACTAGCGCATTTCGATGAACACGCCGATACGGAAATCCACACCGACGCAAGTAGCGTAGGACTCGGCGCCGTCTTTGTGCAGAAGACTGCAGGGCAGGAAAGGGTCATCAGTTATGCTAGCCGGTCGCTATCAAAGGCAGAAACGAACTATTCCACAACGGAAAAGGAGAACCTAGCGATCATCTGTGCTACATCCAAGTTTCGCCTCTACCTCTACAGCAGGCCCTTCAAAGTTGTGAGCGAACACCACGCATTGTGTTGGCTAGCTAACTTGAAGGACCCTTGAGGTCGGCTCGCACGGTGGAGCCTACGACTTCAAGAATTCGACATTACCGTCGTTTACAAGTCCGGAAGAAAACATTTCGACGCTGACTGCCTGCCTCGCGCCCCCGTCGACCCACCGCCGCAGGACGACAAGGAGGACCACTGCTTCTTGGGAACCATAAGTGCCGACGACTTCGCCGAACGACAGCGAGCGGACCCAGAACTCAGGGGCCTTGTGGAATACCTCGAGGGCAGGACCACCGTTGTTCCGAAGGTATTCACGCGGGGACTCACGTCGGTTTTCTTGCGCTACGGTGTTCACCTAAAGAAGAACTTCTCACCGCTTCGAGCTCATTGCCTTGTAGTGGTACCCTCGACATTGCGGCCAGAGGTCCTCCAGGCTCTGCACGACGACCCGACATCTGGACACCTGGGTGTTTCTCGCACGCTAGCAAGAATACAGGAGAAGTACTACTGGCCGCGCCTTTCCGCCGACGTCACACGTTACGTAAAGACCTGCCGGGACTGTCAGCGACGCAAGAAACCGCCGACTAGGCCAGCCGGACTTCTGCAGCCTATCGAGCCACCTCGGCGGACGTTCGAGCAAATCGGGATGGACTTACTGGGGCCGTTCCCGACGTCCAATACCGGAAACAAGTGGATCGTCGTGCCAACTGACTACCTCACCCGCTACACCGAGACAAAGGCCTTGTCCAAAGGCAGTGCCGCCGAGGTAGCCATGTTCTTCGTGGAGCACATCGTCTTGCGGCGCCCCATAGGTTCTCATCACCGACAGAGGTACGGCGTTTACGGCTGTCCTAACTCAAGCGATCTTAGAATACAGCCACACAAGCTACCGCCGGACCACCGCGTACAACCCACAGACCAACGGCCTGACCGAGTGTCTCAATAAGACCATCGCCGACACGCTGGCCATGTACGTCGACGTAGAACACAAGACGTGGGACGCCATCCCTCCATTCGTGACCTTCGCGTAAAACACGGCCGTACAAGAAACGACGCAGATGACGCCATACAAGTTGGTCCACGGACGGAGCCCGGGAACGACGCTCGACGCCATGTTACCAAACGTGACCGACGAGGAAAATATTGACGTGACCGCCTACCTACAGCGCGCCGAAGAAGCACGACAGCTCGCCCGCCTACGGATCAAGAACCAGAAGATGAATGACAGCCGCCGCTACAACTTTCGACGACGCCACATGGAATACCAACCCGGTGACCGTGTATGGGTATGGACGCCAATACGCCGACGGGGACTTAGTGAGAAGCTTCTCCGACGTTACTTCGGACCGTACAGGGTACTTAGACGCCTCGGCGCACTCGACTACGAGGTTGTCCCTGACGGCATTAGGAACTCTCAGCTGCGCCGTGCGCGACCTGAAGTCGTCCATGTCGTGCGCCTCAAGCCATATTACGCGCGTTAGTTAATCTGAGGACTGCACTTTCGCTTTAGTATTGTACTTTCTTGCTTGTGCTTATTGATTATTGTACTTTCTTGCTTTATGGAGTTATTTATTGTTGTAAGCATCCCGCCCCCCCCCCCGCCCATTCTGTTTTAGGCATCAGGACGATGCTTTTTTTTCAGAGGGGGCAAAACCACGCCCACTTCTTGTATTCGGGTTTGATCAGCAAGGACGGTTATCAACGCTCAACGTTGTCCACGCCGCAGTGTTCGAGAAGCTTCGAGATTGTAGTAGATCGTTTTGTTAAGATTGCGCGCAAGACGCGAACGCTCGAGCTTATTCTAGAACATGCGCAACAAGCAGCGATATCGCTGGTAAGTTCGATAGCTCCTGTATAAAAGCCGACGCGCTTCACCACTTGTCAGTTGATCGACGGTCGACGCTCTGTTCGCCGCTATCAGTGTGTTGCTGTAGTTTGACTTTCAGTTTCCCGGCCACAAGTTTGGCCAAATAAAGACTTTCATCTCTGACGTGCTGACTGCTGCCTTCGTCGACCTCACGACCACGTGACAATATGACTACGCTGTGCTTCGCCCTCTGCCATCATCCTCACCCCCACATGACTACTCCACAGGCTCGCTTTTCTTTCCCACCCTTTGTTACACTACACCATACAAGACTACGCTATTTTCCTCTCCCCTCCTCCTTTTCCTCCTCGTCACACTCACAGCACTCCTACCCCTGACTTCCCTTTCCCATCCCGTGCGATACAATACTATTCAAGGCTTTGCTTTGCTCTACTATCCCCCTATTCTTTTTTCCTACTGTTCACCCTTGCTTCCCTTTCCGACTCATTGCTATACTATACTGCGCATGGCTAGGCTACGCTAGGAGCTACGTGCCACGTACCCGCATTCAGCGGCGCATACCCGCCCGAGATTGTACCAACGCGACCCGGAGTTTTGGCAAACTTCGTTCAGCTAACATCAACTTTCTTTCATGTGTGCAGACTGAGGTGCCCGATAAGACGCGCTCTACTTATTTCTTGTAATTTTATGAAAAAAGAATTCTAAACTACGGCTATGTGCTGTAATCACACTAGCACACCTGCACTGTCATGGCGCTCTGAAAAGTTGCAGATTTACTTATACCACCGCAGAGATTGCTGCACGAGATTCAGAAAATATCCACTGCCAGCCTAAAACAACAGTGCACTACATGATGATGTCTATTATTAACCATTTTTTGTGGATCGCTGGTTTCATACGCGCAGTGCTCTGCGTAATGGCTCTCTGAAGACCCTTTAAGGGCAAGAACATTGTTCGTATAACTTGCATATAACGCACTTCTGCTGGACTTATCCCAAAAAGTAGTAGTCTTGCACTGTGATATCACGAGTCGAACTATGACCTCGTTCCAAATTACCAAAACTTACTTTGCTTAACATGTCACTTAGGTAGTTTATGCGCACACAATCCGCGAACGCCCCCTTTCAGGTCAGTAGGCGGAGAGCGGTGCGGGAATTGCATTTTTGAAGTAAAGCGTCTGCGTGGTGCGCACCATTGTGATATTCGCTAAATGAGATCGCCGATGGCTTCTGCACGAACTAGCGTGTTTATGAAACCGGTAAGCGCACGAAGACGGCAACAATAAGACGACACACAAGGCGTTTGTTTGTGAGGCGTCAGTCCCCATATATTATTATTATTATTATTGTGAGGCGTCAAAATTCAACCAGCACCGCTTCGCGTACACCGATGAAACAGCGAAGCTGATGGCGTTCCCTTAGCGAGGCTAACACATTTCTTTGTTTGCAAGTCTTTCAGATATGTTGGACTTCCTTATTAAACACTCTTTTTTAAGCTTTAATGTGGTTGTGTAGTTTTACTGCATCTTCACCATACCACTCTTATACATAGGTTTACAAAGAAGCCTTCGCTTAAGATTCTCAGATATGTTGTATCACTGCTCTTTATCAAACACTCTTTGTGAAACTTTGTGTTGATAGTATAGCCACACGTTTTGGGACCACACAGTACCACTTCACAGTGGTGTGACTGGTAACGCGCACTTGTTGGGCTAACTGTCGCCTTCTGCCTTTTTAGCGGTAGTTGTGTATAGTGGGATTTGTCCAATTTCTCTAGCATATACGCGTTTATGATGATGACGGTTTTCTGATAGGCCTCATAGATTGCTGTGGCACATTTCCGCTTGTTGGGCTAACTGTTCCCTTCAATTTTAGTGGACCACTGGTGAGTAGTGGCATTTACGCAATATCTGCGACGCATTCCCACAAGCGTTACCACGGATTCAGGACATGAAAGGCTCGACCAAGAACAGCTTCAGTGTTAAAAAGTCCGGGCATGTTTACTGGCCCCTCAGGTTTACTACGACACTAAGTAATCATGTCATCATACAACATAAACGATGCTCTATAGAAAACTCTTACCCATGTATAATAATGAGATATTTGATTTAGCAATATGAAGAGTTCGATAATTCGCAGGAGCCGCTGCAAGATACTACCTTAGAGGGGCACAAGGCCCAGATTTGCATTATAACAAAATTCGCATTGTGGGCTCCGTATGCAGAAGGTCTTCAAGTGCTATGACTGCTGCCGTATTTTCTGCAAGTTTAGCTTAGAGCTTGATCTCCGCTTCAGTTCACGTATACTGAAACAAAAATCTTGCGGACCCAGTTATCTTTAGGCGTCTCAGATCGAAAATAGCTCGTAAAGTATTCAAAACCTTGAGCAAGGTTGTCAGCTGTAGCCCCAAATACGAGCAGTTTTCACTGCGATGCATTCCGTGAGCAATTCATATTTCAATCAATTGTTTATTGTTACGAAAACGTGACCATAACACTAGCTTGGTGCTTCCCATTTCTGGCGAAATTAGTAATACTGACATAGGCGCACTTCTAGAGTGTCAGGAAGATAATATTTTTTTCAATTATGTAGAAGTTTAATAGAGAGCACGAAACTAACAAAACAGTGGAACAACGTGAGATGCGGGGTGATTAGAATTTGTCAACGCTTGTTGGTGTGCAATGAAAATGAGGACTATGGTAGGAGCCTGAAGAGTTGTCGATGCTTTGGCTAAGTCGTTCAAGAGCTGATCGGCAACATTCGCTCTGAATATTTTAGTATATTGTGCTGAAGAGAATGGTGAGAGATGCGGTATTTATATCATTAGAAAACTTCAGCACACCGTCAAATATTTTTGTTGTTCTTGTTCGAAATGTCACAGATGACTGTTGGCTTGAGTGAACTTCACGTACCAGAATCTGGAGCTTACTCTAAGTTTCATGGGAAAATAGTTACCATTTATCCCGTAGACTGTTATGTGCACTTACTCTGCAACTAGACTGTTTTTATGGTTAACTGAGAAAAGTACTCACATCCACGGGAGTATCACCAACACACGTAAGGCCCGTATCATTTAGGCACTGTGAAAAAATGAAGTCATTAGACGAAGAAACGATTCAAAGTAACAGAAAAAGTGAGCATAATGTTCCGATTGTCATAGTCTTAATTTTGAGGCCGCACACATCTTAAGGTATTCTCCGCGGATGAATACTACTTTATTAACGCTTATCATTACGCATTGCGTCCGTCCACGGCGCATTGTAGAAAATCAGCAGATGGGGTCTGGCAGGCTCCACCCCTCAAGGCAACCGGGTAATTCGAACAATTCAAACAGTTTTGATGAAGCTGATAAGCACTGCTGATTTTTCGTGGCATTTTGTTCAAGACGACTATTAGGGACGAAGAATTTGCATGGAAGCTTGCCTTCGTGGTTGACACTCATATTGACGGAGCCGAGATGCAACTTTTAGGCTCTCATAGCACATATAAAAGAGCAGATTTGCCGCAAATGGCATCTGCTTATTAAATGCCCAAGAGAAGCAAAGGCTCGAGTAGGTGCGGCTATGATGCAAACATCGGTGCTCTGAGCGATCCTTTGGACTATATTTATCGGAATAAGAGAACGTAACCTCGGCCAGGCTTGCTGTACCACAGCAAGACTGGAGGGTCCCTCTCGCACACTTTACCTCAATCACAATGGTAAATTTCTGTTTGCATGGTCGGTGTGGTTCTTGGTATAGGCACCGCGCCATATTTTCTCTTTTCTCTTTTCATCAGCATTCTCAGATGTCTGTGTTGTTTGCTTCAGAATTAAACAAATAAAGGAAGCAGATGAGAGGCATAATAATGCCGTCGTCGGGCATGTTAACACTGCCCACGCATGACCTAAGGCACAAGTCGCGCAAGTCACGGTCTCCGGGTCGGCCTTGCAGCTAGAACTGATTCTGGGGCAATGTAGAGCCAGCATCGGTTGCTGCCACCTGTCTCAAGCGGCCGAATCGGGTTCTTGGCCACGGCTTGGACCAATTAAGGTACACTATAGCCTAAGGGGGGGGGGCATTGTCAACACCTTTGCACGCCCTGACGTGCCCAGCTTAAACAACAGCCTCGTATCACGTCTGGAAACTTTGGAAGCTCTTATCTTAGTTCACCGAGACCTACCTGTAATACCAGTAAGCGACCGATTGCGTGGCGTCTCCAATCTAGATGGCACCACATAAGGTCCACGCCGCCTCCAAGATCATTAAAAAAACATCGATATAGTTGACCCTGTTCCATACTCATTTTCTTCCCATACACCCTATGTAGGCTTTGCTTTGATGTTTAATTCATATATGATTTCATACGATTTCCTTTCAGCTCATATAATATTGCACCCTCACAAAAAAAATGAGCTTCTTTCAAGACTCTATGCACGACACATAGTTTGGCACGTCCAGCTTTTCACGAAATGGTTACGCTACCAAGAGTTTATATGTTTGCAAAATATAACAGCGCGAAGGACGGGACGAAAGACACAAAAACACAGGACGAGTGCTATTTTGCAAATGTCGCACCAATTTGCCCAGACAAAGTCTGTGCTTAGTTTATATGTTCTTTGTGGGTTATTATCATTACATATGTCATGTGCCCGTAGTAAAATTTCAAGTCGGCGATCATGTGTACATGTTTTTTTGTATCTGTGTTATTTTCTCTTATAAAATGTTTTAGGTCAGAACAAACAAGCCCCACGTCTAACTTTACCTGCAATCATTTCATTGGCTTAGAAGAGAACTGTTCCTCATGGCCTTAAATAACAAAGAACAACCTTTCAAATTTTCAGTGATATCGAGTATGTCTGCCATGTAACGTTCAATGACGTAGCTGTTGACGTACCCCTTCTCATGATGCCAAAATCTGTTGATCAGACAGCACAGGAGAACACTGATACAAGTAGCCCAAGTTATCATTTACAATATTTAAGCAGAACAAGGTGTGCGCTGGCGCTTCTACAACGATTCACGTTTTTTTCTGTATTACAAAATTTGCGGGGTGGTTAGGTTGGAAAGTTGCTTACTGTTGCAAAAGGTGTGGTCGTAGAAATGCTGATAACAATGGGGTCCCCGCAGACAGCCTCGGTGTCGAACGTGAGTTCATCGCAATTTATGTCAATAAGACCGGCTGTCGCCGCTGACAAGACGCTGCTCAGCCTATCGCAGATCTCCATTAATGCAGGTAGGGCCACCTCTGCAAGAATATACAGTGAAATTGAGTGCTTAGAAGAAGTTGCACTTTCTCTTGATGTCTACCAGTGACCGCCTCATTTTACGACATTTTCTGATTACATACGCAACACTGGCGCGAACGTTTTGATAAGGGGACATTTTGTCTCTTTCCCTTTTCAATGGGAAAAACCAGTACCAGTAAGACAAAGTACCCAGTCTTGTGGCTTATTATAAGTCTGTCTTGTCGCTTAGAGGAATAAGCGCAACGCGACATAGTAGAAGCGGCGGGACACCGGCGAACTAGGTCTAGAGTTATTCAAATGTGCAAGGTATTAAAAAAGTTTTCATAAGAAGGTCTAGATAATATTAAAGGAAGTTCTGTCAAGAAAATCAGCGACTAAGAGTTTTGTACTTCTCAATCTCACATGCGTAGCATGCCACTCATCCAAACCGGAATATGCTAGGTTGAGCACAACATCAAACGTCATTGCAACTAGAGCTAGTTTCAGTTTTCTTTGAGATGCATCCAGCTCACTAGGAAGACGCGTTTTCTGTCCACAGTTAAAATTTGCACCAACTTTAGATAGAATAAAAGGCTGTTAATTCGAATGAGGAGAATCGAGTGCTGGGCGGGTCGGTAATTCATGCTGTCAAAAAAAAAACTTGGAAAGGAAAGCCGTGACGAGAAAGGGACACAGACAAGCGTCGTCTCGTCCAGAGCCGACAAGAGCGACCTCAAGTAGACAGCTGTACCGTCACGCTCTATGGCCTGTCACTGTAGATGTTTGTGGCACTTTGACCGCATTCACATTGATCAACAATAAACAAAAGTTTAGAGCACGCTTGAGCTTCGCCTTCACGGGTGGAATGCGATAGCGTAGTGAGGCTTCGTTCGCATCGGCTTCCCAATCGCTAGCCTAGCGTCGCTTCTCGGTGAATAACGAAACCGTGCCGCTGTGAAAGGCAAGTCTCTGGGCTTGCAAATCGACCCTTTCAAGCTATCCTGGAATTCCTACTACAGGTACGGTTGGTATGTGCCGATTAGGCGATAATTCATCATTTGGGAATTTGTGAAGTACCCACTACGCGTACTCAGCCCAATAAGCGCACCCACGCAGATGCACGCTTCTCTTGTGCTGTGGGTCATGTTGTTGATCAATCATGCCTGAGCGCTTGAAATTGGTCGGCCTTTGAAATCCTACTCGTTGCGCACTTCGTACGGGGCGACACCAAGTGCCGTTCCACGCTTCTACCACGCAATATTACATGTGTTAACGCGACTCCTTGTACTACATCACTACAGTAAAGGTGGTTTCTCGGAAGCAGTCTCAAGCATAGGCGTGGCTCTGTGGTAACACACCTGACTGCGAGCAGAAAGCATGTGTTCGATTTCAGTTGGAACAATCGATTTTATCTTAACACCTATCGCGCACCGACGGCACAGGAACACAAAGAAATGACGTCGACGTCCCTTCGGTGCGCTATAGGTGTTAAGATGGATTGCCAACATGCCCAAGCTCGCGTTCTTTCAAATTGATTTTTATTGTTGGCATAAATCACGATTTTTAACAGTCAAGCTGTTTAAAGGCACACTAAATAGCAAAATTAATTTTCTCACATTAGTAAAGTACTCTTTCCCGATACCAAAAACACCACGCTTGCTGCGAGAAGACGTTTAGTAAGCGAGAAAACGCGCAAAAACAAAATGTCTGTGGCGACACCACCTTGAAGTTTCCACACCGTTCGCCGTGACGTCACATGTTTTGAAGGCGCCTACTAGGGACTACGTAGTCCCTAATCGGTAAAAATGAACTACGTTGTCCTTTGACAGGGCCATAGACTTAACATACCAAGTTTGGGGTAATTTTGTTGAGCCGATGGCGCCAAAATACGATAAATTCACTTTGAAATCCGTGACTTCACGCGGGGAGACTTCGGAACGAAATTTAAAAATGAAGATTTGAACTTGATTTTCTCCTTCATTAATATTTCTATGTTGCCAAAATTAACGAGATTAGCATTCTTAGAGCAAAATTTATCGATCTAAACCGATTCATTGTTTCTCTTTAGTGTCCCTTTAAGCCGGCCGTAAAAAATGGTGTTTACAATGTGTTTACAAACTATCATCATGATGAATGGGCACGCGCTCTCTCCATTCTCTTTACAGCCAAGCTGTTTGAGCTATCGGTAAGTTGAGGTCGTCAGTGGCAACATATGACCATATGCTGTGGGAATGTAGCATGTTGGCGCCGCCGGCGTTTATTATGCGTGATTCCTCTATCGAGCAGTGGGAGGCCGTGTTGACCAGCTCAGACACAGTCGACCAGACAAGGGTCGTGGAGTGAGCCAGACATGTCGCCGTCAACCTTGGGTTGAGGCCATCTAACACGACATCCTCCGCAGCTGCTTTTAAACTAAAGTTTTTACATCCATCCATTCATGTGCTGCGTCATGCAAAACTGCTCAGGTGGGTATGTGCCACAGGAATTAGGCAAGCCCCACCACCGAGTACAGCAGGTGCGAGCCTTAAAGAAAAACGGTGCTAGTCGAAGCGGAGCGCATGAAACACGTGAAAATGAGAGACAGAAAGCGAGAAGGCGACAGAAAGAGAACGAGAAACTAGAGGAAAGAGAAAGAAAGCGACAGAAAGAAAGAGATAGAGCAAAAATGGCGAAGCTTGCACTATGTCGCGCAAGGCTTGAGACAGCGAAGCGAAACGATTCTGAAGTCTAATAAAACAGCCAATAATCTAAAAACTATCTAAAGCCCAGCAATGACCTACAGGCAACCTAAAAAAACAACATAGCTACGAGCCCAGCAGCTGCCTAGAAGCAACCTAGCATCACCTAGCTAAAAGCCTAGCGGCCACTTAGAAACAACTTATCATCACCTAGCTAAAGCCTGGAAACAACCTAGAAACAACTTAGAATCACCTTGCTAAAGCCTACAAACAACCTAAAATCAACCTAGAAACAACCTAGCATCACCTAACTAAAGCCTAACAACAACGTAGAAGTAACCTGGAAACAACGTAGCATCACCTAGCTAAAGCCTAGCAAAAACCCACAATCAATCAGATTAGACTTCATAATCATCCAGCTTAGCTGTTTCAAGCCTTGCGCGACAATGCAAGTTTCGCCATTTTTTTCTCACTGTCAATGCACATTATTTGTTCACAACCAACACCGCCGACTCCGACGCCGACACCGCAATTTCTGCGACACGGCCTCTTTAACGCTTTCATTTGCGCAGGTGAGCACCAGGCGCCTGCTTCGCGCTCACCTGTGCAGTTTGCCGGCGACAGCACCGATGTCAATGCAACTGCCGTGCTAGAATACTGACGCGCAGCTCTGTCAGAGCAAACGTCTCCGCTTGCCAAAATACCGGTGCAATGCTCTAAAATGATTCAGCGCCATCTGAGTATGATAAGGCGTGTTAATTATCACGTCTGTTCAGTCATATGTAAGTTGATAAAGTACATGCGGATGCGGCAGGCAGTCCGCGCAGCCACCGGTGCACTACAGATGTACTACATCATCAGCACGCTTAAGGCGAATGCTCCGCAGCGCGGCCTGAAACGGTTTTATTGACGCCAGCGCCACGTAGCATTGGGTTCTGTTGCCGAGGTGTTACCAATATAAGTCGACATACTACCCAAGCATACCGATGTATCTCGTCAACAGCGCCCAGCACTTCGCGGATGGCATCAGTCAAGTCAGTCTATGCTACGTTGCGGAGCGTCGGCGCCTCAGATGCACCTTTCTTGAATGCTCAATTCATGAAAGTTCACCGCTCATTGTGCGGACAAAGTACACGAGAAAAAGAATGTTTGTCTTAGGTAACCGCGCCAAACCTAAACTGCGCCGTCATTTTTGTTAGAATTCCCTGTCGTCAAGGTCAAGAAGTGCTGGTTATCTCTGGACTGTGTCGTCCTGTACACTAGGCCCAAACAGCTGTACAAGCAAACGATATTGGCGTCGACGGCTAGCAAACGTTAATGGTTATGCATTTGAATTTCGGGCGCTTTTTGCTATGCACTTTTAATGCATTTCAGGCACCTGTGCATGTATGTTGCCTGACATCCGTTTTTGGTACGGTGATATTGTTACGTAAAATGACACGAGGCGTGACTATTTACAAGTGTATTTGCACTGATGTGCACAGCATCGGTCAAGATCGAGGCCAGCACCCACAGCAGACCGACAGGCCAGTCCTCTTTGTCGTCTTCTGTATGCAGAATATCTGGTTCTTGATGGGTTAGCTACGTAGCATAACCCCCGGCGGTAAAAGCGCCGTCTCGGTGCACTTTAAACATGCTCTTCAGAAGGAGGGCGGTATTGTTTGAGCCGACTGACGTGCACTACGTCACTGGGCGTGTTTGCAGGCGGGTTAGTCTCCGAGACGGGAACGATCTCGTAGGTGACGTCCGTTACCTGGCGGACGATACGGTATGGACCCATGTAGCGGGATAACAACTTCTCGGACAGGCCAACACGACGAACTGGGCACCACAGGAGAACGAGGGAATCAGGCGAGAAATGAACGTCGACATGCCTGCTGTCGTAGAGGGTCTTCTGGGTTGCTTGTGAAGCCGACAGCCTAGAGCGGGCGATCTGACGCGCGTAATCTGCACGAGCGATAGCATCCCGTGCGTATTCGCTCGGCGGAGATGTAGTATCCGGAAGTAGGGTGTCCAGTGGCAACGTCGGATCACGGCCATAGAGCATATAAAAAGGTGAGTAACCGGCGGTATCATGACGCGATGAATTGTAAGCGAAGGTCACGTGAGGTAGCGCCAGGTCCCAGTCATGGTGGTCAGATGAGACATACATGGAGAACATGTCCGTGAGAGTGCGATTTAGGCGCTCGGTGAGGCCATTTGTTTGGGGATGTAGGAAGTAGTCAACTTGTGCTGCGTTGAGGATGAGCGTAAAAGATCGTCAATTACTCGTGACAAAAATGCGCGGCCACGATCGGTGAGCAGTTGACGAGGAGCGCCATGGTGTAGAATGACGTCATGGAGCAAAAAGTCGGCAACGTCAGTAGCAGTGCTGGTGGGGAGCACTCGAGTGATGGCGTACCTGGTCGCATGGTCTATAGCAACGGCGACCCACTTGTTGCCAGAGTTGGACTCAGGAAAAGGGCCGAGAAGGTCTACACCAACACGGAAGAAAGGTTCGGTAGGGATGGAGATCGGGCGGAGGAGTCCAGCAGGGGGTGCGGCAGGTCGCTTCCGACGCTGGCATTTATCGCAGGAGGCCACGTAACGTCGAACGGACCGGGCGAGACCGCGCCAAAAGAAGCGGCGCCGGACACGGTCGTACGTGCGAGATATGCCCAGGTGGCCGGCGGTGGGCTCGTCGTGAAGCTCATGCAGGAGCGTTGAACGCAGATGTTTAGGCACGACGAGAAGTAACTCAGGGCCATCGGGCAGAACGCTACGACGGTACAGCGTGCCATTCAAGAGGACGAACATGCGGAGTGACGCATCGTTAGGGGCAGATTCGAGACGGCCAATGAGTGATCGCAAGGAAGCATCGCGACGTTGTTCGTCACCAGTCTGAAGAAACTGAGACATGGACATGACGCTGGCGCTAGGCTCGATGACTGATCCGTCTGGCTGTTCAACAGGGTAACGGGACAAGCAATCGGCGTCCAGATGGAGACGTCCAGACTTGTAGGCAACTGAGTAGGAGTACTCCTGAAGACGCAGCGCCCACCCACCAAGTCGTCTAGTAGGGTCCTTCAGTGAAGAAAGCCAACAGAGCGCGTGATGATCTGTCACGACACGGAATGGGCGGCCATACAAGTAAGGACGGAATTTTGAAACCGCCCAGACAAGGGCAAGGCATTCTCGTTCTGTTATAGAGTAGTTGCGTTCAGACTTCGAGAGGAGCCGACTTGCGTACGCAATAACACGATCAGTGCCCCGCTGCGTTTGGGCCAATACTGCGCCGATGCCGTGACCGCTAGCGTCTGTGCGCACTTCTGTAGGAGCATCGGGGTCAAAATGTGCAAGAATGGGTGGTGTCGTTAGAGCGGTGATTAGCTGAGAAAAGGCGTCAGCTTGGAGAGGACCCCAACAAAACGGGACGTCTTGTTTCAGAAGGTCAGTGAGTGGGCGTGCGAGTGCCGCGAAGTTTTTCACGAAACGGCGAAAGTACGAGCACAGGCCCACGAAACTGCGAACATCATGGACAGAGCGAGGAACAGGGAAGTTCGTTACAGCGCGGACTTTGGCCGGGTCTGGTCGTACACCGGAAGCGTCAACGAGGTGGCCCAACACAGTAATTTGACGAAGACCGAAGTGGCACTTCGAGGAATTGAGCTGGAGGCCAGCTTGTCAGAATATTGATAGAATGGTCGAAAGGCGTTCAAGGTGTGTTGCGAAGGTGGGTGAGAAGATGATCACGTCGTCCAAGTAACACAAGCACGTCGACCATTTAAATCCTTGAAGCAGCGTGTCCATCATTCTCTCGAAAGTTGCTGGAGCGTTGCAAAGACCGAAGGGCATGACCTTGAATTGGTAAAGGCCGTCAGGGGTAACGAATGCGGTCTTCTCACGATCCATGTCGTCTACAGCAATTTGCCAGTAGCCAGATCGGAGGTCGAGAGATGAAAAGAAGGTGGCGCCATGGAGACAGTCGAGTGCGTCGTCGATACGTGGAAGAGGATACGCGTCTTTCTTGGTAATTTTGTTGAGGTGCCGATAATCAATCCAGAAACGCCAGGAGCCGTCTTTCTTCTTTACTAATACCACGGGGGAGGCCCAAGGGCTAGACGATGGCTCGATGATATCTTTCGCTAGCATTTTGGCCACTTCTTTTTGAATCACTGCTCGCTCTGATGCAGACACGCGGTAAGGCCTACGGTGGATGGGTGCAGAGTCACCGGTGTTAATTCGGTGAGTGACAATCTTAGTCTGGCCCAAGGGACGATCATGGATGTCGAAAATTTCACTATACGAGGCTAAGACCTGGGAGAGAGCGTCGGCCTGATCAGGAGAAAGGTCTGATCCAATCATGTTTCGAAAAATGGCGGCGTCAGAACCGGGCAACCGTGAGACTTCAGCTTGGTCCGGAGCAGTTACGGCGACAACGTTGATGTCATCGTCGGTTATAGCTGTGAGTTGGGCGAGCGACATCTGGTAGGGCAACACTTGGGGGATGAGGCCGAAATTGAGGAGCGGAAGGAAGACGGAGTTATCCACTATGGTGGCGATGGTATGCGGCACAGTAATATTGCGCGTAAGCCGTGCGTCTGTTATAGGTGTAACGATGTAGTCGCCGTCGGGAACTGGAGGGGTCGATGACAAACAGACGTACGTCACTGCTCGAGGTGGCAGGCGAACAAAAGTGGTTGGGCTCAAGCGGCTGACAGGCTTTTCACAGTTATCGGCGAGAAGAGGAAGATCGAGGCTGAGTGTACCAGAAGAACAGTCAATTAAGGCCGAGTGTGCCGAAAGGAAATCAAGGCCAAGTATGAGGTCATGAGGGCAACGAGCTAGAACGGCGAAAAGGACGACGGTGTGACGACCGGCAATGCTGACACGAGCAGTGCACATTCCGATTACTTCTACAGTACCGCCATCGGCAACACGTATTGCCTGTGTCGTGGACGGCGTCATAATCTTCTGCAAACGGCGGCGTAGAGGGGCGCTCATAATAGACAGGTGCGCGCCTGTGTCAACGAGGGCGGTCACAGAAACATGTCGACTTTTACTTCAAGCAGGCTGTGGTGTGTGGGCAGCGTCAGTAGAGGATTTGTAGGCGTCGACGGTATTGCAGCTTCAACTCCATAAGCTGCAATATCTGGTTTTCCTGCTGCGAGCATCCAGAGAAGGTCGGCGAGGGAAAGCGTCGAGGCTGCCGAGAGCGGGACTGGCGGCGTTGCGGCGACGGCGAGCGGGAGTAGCGGCGAACGGGCGAAGTAGCGTCTTTGGTGAGAGGTACGTGAGAGGACGAGTAGAAATTGGAGGGTGCAGCGGCTGAACGTGTAGAAGTGGTATGGCGCATGTAGGTAGGGTAGGTCTGGCGTGGTGGGTTTGACCAGCGGCGACGGCAATAGCGAGAAACGTGCCCTGGCTGGTGACAGGAAAAGCAGATAGGCTGGTCATCGGGTGTTCGCCATTCCGTAGGGTTGCGGAAGGGCACTGTAGGAGAGGATCGGCGAGCGTTCCCTGGGGGGTAAGGCGGTACTACAGGGTGAGTCAGGGGACATGCTGAAGGAAGGCCGAGGTTTGCAAACTCCTGCCTGACCATAGCTTGAATGAGGGCCACCGATGGCTGTGAAGGGTCAGTGGTGTGTGCCGTAAAAACGGGTGGTTGAATGGGAGCAGGACAGGCAGCTTCAATCTCCCGACGAACAATGCGTGTGACATTGTCATAGGTGGGCGGCTGGGGAGCGGCTTCACAAGATGAGGTTGCGGCCGTGTTGGGAAGCCGCGTAAATCGCTGAGTTATACGGCGGCTCTTGGCTTGTTCAAACCGTCGGCACTCTTTAATGATTGATTCGACGGTGGCAACGTTGGTATAAACAAGCAGGTTGAAGGCATCGTCTGCGATACCTTTCAGCACATGCGATACCTTCTCTGACTCAGGCATGTGCTCATCAACCTGGCGACAAAGGGCGATGACGTCGTGAATGTACGCGACGTACGATTCCGTAGAGGTCTGTGCTCGAGTTGCCAGTTGATTCCGCGCAGCCATCTGCCGTCCAGCGGTGTTGCCAAAAAGGTCGCGGATCTTCTCTTTGAAGGATTCCCTGCTCGTAATGTCAGATTCGTGCGTCTCGAACCACACCCGCGGTGGGCCATCAAGGTAGAAAAGTACGTTGGCGAGCATAAGGGTCGGGTACCACCTATAGCTGGCGCTGATGCGTTCATACAGGTTGATCCATTTGTCAATGTCAACGCCATCCTGTCCGGAGAATACGCCAGGATCACGAGCAGGAGGTAGGACTACGTAGGTGGAAGCCACGGGAGGGGCAGGCGGTGACGACGATGTTCCGTCAACTTGTGACATGGTCGGACCCGCGATGATACGGCCGTTGCGGAGCTTCGTGATGAGTACAGGGAACAACCAGCGCCTCCACCACAAAGATGTTACGTAAAATGACACGAGGCGTGACTATTTACAAGTGTATTTGCACTGATGTGCACAGCATCGGTCAAGATCGAGGACAGCACCCACAGCAAACCGACAGGCCAGTCCTCTTTGTCGTCTTCTGTATGCAGAATATCTGGTTCTTGATGGGTTAGCTACGTAGCAATATTATTCTATACGCCGAGCTCCCCTATAGGGTTCGTTCTATTGCGAACAGTTAATTTCATATGCGTGACCTACGCAGCGTAGCGACAGCTCACAGTCGCTGCTTACACTTTCCATTTTCTAACATTGCGGGCGGTTATGAAGGAACAAAATAGGGATGCGACACTCAGAGTGAAGAAGAAAAAATAGCGGGAGTGTCTACGAAGGCAAGCGTAGGAAATGTTTAACAATATCTGTATTGAAAAAAAATAGTTGGTCTGCGGGACACATTCTGTCAGTGGTGATGGCAGTGCGTCGATGGTTTATGCATAGTAATCAGTCTCTAATTAACCGCTATATGTCAACTACAATTTCAGCCCGTAAGTTCATCTCGCTCCTCATAAACTGAAAATTGAAGGTGACCTTGTAGAAACAATATCGGCTTTTGTATAGAGGAAGCAACGGCGATTTTGCAGTACGATATGTTGTTATGAAAGAACGTCATTCGTGGCACCCTACTAAATAAGTGTTTATGTAGGTGTAATGGGCACGAGGCTCACCTGTTGTATTGGAAGACCATGGTTATCGAAGTGCAAGTCGTGACAATTATAATTCTTCCTAGAGGTTCAAAGTGAAGCGGCACAAAAGCTCACTTCAGTATTCCCGAGGGCTTGAAAAGCGGATACATTTTACCCATGCATACCAGAACTTGATGTTACAAGCAAAGCGCTGAGCTGAAACGCCATTTTTCCAAATCAAGCAGGTATTTGACGTCATCGAGTACAGTATTTGCGACAGCAATAGTTGGCCAACGCAGATTTAGTCTGCAGCCAAAATTTTGGAACCAGTGCGCTCCTTTCTACTGTTGCTGTCTGCTACTCTTATTGTGACATAGTTAACTGACTGAATCAGTAGTCTACAGGTTGCTGCCCCTCAACTATTGGCTAAGGAGGTTTTAGGGCGCTTTTAGTCAGCGAGCACTTTTGTGCTGTACTTTACGGCTTTGAGCCAAGCGTTACGAGGTGAATGGACGTGTTTTTGTAAGTCTGAGAGTTGTGTGCACATCGTGGGCTTACCAGGCACGTCGGCAACACTGGCGTTTAAAGGACAAGTTATGGTGCGACGAAACTTCAGCCGTCACGTTAGAGTATATACGTCAGTATTATCGAAACTGAGTGCACTTTATGGTGCAATCATGTGAATATCACACGTAATTTTTGTTAATGTATTCCACCGGGGTCGAGCAATGCTTCAATATACCTTACTGAATCATACGGATACAAATCTAATGTTTATGAGGCTATTGTAAAAGCGACGCCAACACTGAAACCACAGACGTTAATCTAATATGACGCCTGTATCTTAGGTGTACATATGTAGTGTTTATTGCTTTTTTATGAAATGACATAGCCAGCACCACAAACACAACTGACGTTGCACCGACGTTACGCCTGCATAGGCCGTTTTTCCAAACCAGTTTATAGACCACGCGTTGCTCTGTGGTCGAATACCTGGTCGCCACGCAGAATGCTTGGGTTCGATTCTTGCTGGGATCTTAATTCTTATTACTTTCATTGGTCGGATCAACGCAGCCGATGTCGGTTTTTCTTAACGCTCTCGCATTTAAATTACCAACTTCTGTTCTCGCCGTTCCTGGGTCGATATAAACTGTCAATCACCTGTGGCGCATACCGGTCCACCGCGGCCCGTGGTAAACGTGTATGTGCCACACGTGTTCGGAGGAAAGGGTCTGACGGCGTACGCGACAGGATTTTCATATTATTCATGTCATGACCCGAGAGTCATATTCGTCAAATCCTGTTACCCTCCCAAGTCAATTTTGGTCTACACAAAGTTAAGGAGGAGATCATGAGAGCACCCAGACATAGGCGGATAGATAGATAGATAGATAGATAGATAGATAGATAGATAGATAGATAGATAGATAGATAGATAGAGAGATAGATAGATAGATAGATAGATAGATAGATAGATAGATAGATAGATAGATAGATAGATAGATAGATAGATAGATAGATAGATAGATAGATAGAAACGCTCGAAGTGTCAAAGGATCGCTAAGAAACGCTTCGCATTTAATATACTGAATCAGCAATTGCGGTGTTCCTTGTGCAACGGCAGCTGTGGCAGTGGCGGTTGTCTAACACGAGTGTTTGGCGGTGGTGCTAGTATGACAACTTCTTGTACATCCTCATTAACAGGGTGTGAGCGGGTTAACTTTCGTTGCTCTGATGAAAGTCAGATATAACGACATTATATATTCAGTCCATGCAATGACAGATCAGTTTAGAATAATATCACTTACCGAAATCATTCCTTTCCAAAAGATACTTTAGGAACTCCTGGACCATGTATAATTGTGTTCCCACATCAAGTTTTCTTAATCCAAGGAATGTGCACTGAAACGATGAAAACTCCTCGCAAAATGAATTGCTTTTAAATTTGTAACACGATGAGCCCTACGGTTGAAAACACATCGCATTGTGACTGAGGAATGCGGCCCCGGAAATGCACAGAAAGCTGAATACGAGACGTGTGAAAATAGTGAATTTTAAAACCGACTAAAATACGAATCGAATACGAATAAGAATCGTATCATTCGAATGATTTTCTGTTGTCAAAGGGGTCGTGCAACAGTTTTCTAAGTAATTATCCAATGGCTTCATTAAAGGAGTTTATAGTTTCACGAATCGACTGCTGCAAAAACTTTTAGAATCCGTGAAGCACGAACGGAGTTGCAGGGATATGTCGCACGCTTTAAGCGCTTTCTTTCTCATATCGTGCCAGCGAGCACACTGAAAGCTACGCAGGGTGGGGTGGGCGGAGATGATCAAGGGATAAGAAGCAACGTCCGTTCGTGAGCACGTGTCATGACCTTGACCGCTTCCTTTTATTTTTTATGCGAACGCGCGGCTTACATGCAGCGTGATCACGAGCGCGCGCGGGAGCACGTGGCAGCCTCTCGCGGCAGCCGCGGTAACTATGCAGCTCACGATGCTGAAATCAGCCAATGGCAGTGGACTTTGGGTTTCTGGCACGGTCACTGGGTCTTATGACATCATTTCTCGAGGGAACAGCGAACGATTGCTAGCGGACTCTGAGAATTAATTGTGAATTCCCGGCTCCGTGCTGCGCTTTAATGTTTGGCTCGCGTCATCTCAGGAGCCTCCACCACCGATGGGCAGCGTTTCGAAAAAGTGTTGCAAGGAACCATTTCCAAAACAGCTGTAAATTTCCAGAGCAATTTATTGAAAACAAATATTCACTAGTTATAACAAAGGATTATTACGATTGCGTTTAATCAAAAAAAAAAATGCCACAATTTTGTGAACTGAGGTAAACTCGAATAGGAAACAACTAGAGCCTTCGAGATATAGGTGTAGGTGGAGCTACAGCGGTTACGTCAGTAACCAAGGTCTTAATTCGTCATCAAACTTTAAGTAAACCTTAGACAAAAAAATTAAACAATGTTTCATATATCAGCATGAGCATAAATCTCATGATGATGATGGTGGATGAGACACTTGATTCTGCAGCAGTGCACCTTTACGCTAGGGCATTTTCATCTGGCGCACAGTATGGCCTCGACAGTCCTCTAAAGGCTTGGGTTACATGGATCTTGGTAATTCAATAATTTAAACAACACAAACGATCCTCGCCGTTCCAATGTTCTGTTCTTTTGGGTATTCCTATCTGCGCCGATTGTTCGAAAGTTACTCGAACGACATTCGGTATTTCATATCTGCACTTTTTGATTCGAGCTTCGAATCGAATACAACGCTATTCGTTTCGTTATTCAAAATTTTCGAATATTCGTATACACCTACTCAATACGTCCCAATGGTCGTCCCACAACCGTACATCGTGGGGCTTTAGGACTATGTGAGCGGAATCGCCATATCAATGTTGTTTTCTACTGGAGCCTGATTTTATCTTAATAACCGTAATTAGCGCAAGGTACGTATCCGACGACACAGATTTGCCGGGCGGATATATGCTTAAAAGCGAGTGACAATATATGCTCATCGGGAATGATCAATAAATGATCGACAATTTTTTGCATGATTACTCAGGGGATGTTAGTCTGTTGCATCACCTGGCATGCTACTCCTGGTGCCGGGTGTTGACTGTGGTCTATACAATAACATATACATACAAATAACACGTACAGTCATGCACACACATATACACCTAAGGGTCATTCATAAAGTTTCGTTAAGGCGTGTAGTCTTCGAAAATGCCAATGGCGCTTTCGTATTGCACATCGCACAAGCGCTGCGTGGCCACATGCTGAGATGGTAATGCAGCTTTAAGCTCAAGCCGCGTTGCAGATGTAGTGCTGCTTTCAGAATCTGTCGTTCTGCGTCATAACGAGAACAATCCCACAGGAGGTTTCTCCGCAAGGTCAAAGCAATGACTGCGATAAAAGCACATTGAAATGTACTGCGGTATAAAGCTATCGACCTTATTGTTTGTTACTAAGAATGAGCTTACTAAGTAAGCAGGTGTGGTGCGGTGTGGTCAGACCCATATGATGAGAGAAACTCGATTAGGCATGACAAGCCGCGTGTAGAGTGGCGATGCTGATTATGAGCGGCTCCCGTGGCAAAGCATTTAGATCGTAAAACATAGGATGGCTTGCACATCACGTAAGACAGGCAGCGTCCCAGCGTACTGCTGATCTAACACGGTGCTAATAGGATGATTTCCATACATGAAGAAAGACGTACTTCAGGAGGAGAATATTCTAGGCCGCGGCTGCGCGCGAGGGATGCGCAACAGCGTCACGGAGGAAATGCGGTTTGCGCCGCAGCACGACAGATGGCGCTTCCGGCGTGTTGCCATCGTTTGCAAGCTCTTCTACGGATGTGACGCATGCATACTAGAGCACTGCACGGGCCCGGGCCGGCCCGAAAGCCCGAAAGCCCGTAGCGTTTTTGGGCGGGCCCGGGCTTGAGGCTGCGGGGCAGGCCGGATTCGGTAAGTTGGGCCTTCGAGCACACGCGAGCGTTATGCATTGCATGGCCTAAGGTATATTGTGCCAAGCTGAAGTGACACGTGCAAAGAGCTGGCTCTTAGTAAAGCTTAGCAATAAAAATAGAAAAACAGTTGAAGTGCTATTTTTTTAACCAGTATAGATATAGATTGGCACTGTATATTTTCACTAACATATCGTCTGCTGGACCAGACTTTGTCAAAGTAACAAGTACATCGTGGTGGGTTTCCTTATAAACACGCTAGATATATATGTATATATATATATATATATATATATATATATATATATATATATATATATATATATATATATATATATATATATATATATATATATATATATTACCAGCACTAACAATGGGCCAGATCACGGTTGTTCCCATGGGAGGAATAAAGATTTCGGTCTTTTATTCGAGGTTGACACATCCGGGTACATTTCATTTATATTCCATGGTATTACGTGCCAAAACCACGATATGATTACGAGGCACGCCGTAGTGGCACCGGATTAATTTCGACCACCTTGAGTTCTCTAACGTGCACCTAAAGATACGTATATAGACGGGTGTCCTTGCATTTCGCCCCCATCAAATTGAGGCCGCCGTGGCCGCGGGAATCGCACCCGCGTCCTAGGACTTAACAGCGAAACAGATTAACCGCTGAGAGACCACCGCAGGCAAAGCAACATTTCGATGCTTGTACACACCGGATTTTCCGTCCGCTTGCCCGCTACAAAGCACACGGCATCATTAATCATCATAATCAACAACTAATATCCTCTAGCGGGCCCGGGCCTGGCCTGGGCTTGGAACGACGGGCCCGGGCCGGGCTCGGGCTGGGTAAGGTCAAGTACGCCCGGGCCCGGGCCGGGCCCGCGCTTGGAACCACGGGTCCGGGCTGGGCCCGGGCTTCATAAAGCGGGCCCGGGCCGGGCTCGGGCCGTAAAATCCGGCTCGTGCAGTGCTCTAATGCATACTACCCGAATTGTAGGCCGTGCAGCGCCTGAAACGAGCTCCTAGTTGTGGCCCCTCAGCTGACCCAATTCCCAATTTACGTGAGCAAGCTGTTGCGCATTCCTTCGCGATTCGTACGCTTTCTGGCTCTCTAGCGCGCTCAGTGACTTCCGCGTTGCGCTGTCCGCGCTGACCTCAAGACTTTGCGCGCGCTTTTCACGCCGCAAGAAAGAAGAGCACTTCGCAGTTTTCGACCAGTGCTCCTTTGGGATGGGGCGGAAATGTGTCTTGCCGAACTGCAACAGTGGGTACGCATCCTGCAACAGGAGGGTAACCTTCAACGTTTCTAGTGACCCGGTAAGGTTGGAATCAAGGATTCGTGCCATACCAAGGCAAGAACGAGAGCTCACGCCTCGAGATTTCTCAGAGAGTAAGTCTCATCATTCGTTTAAAAAACTCATAGAGTACTTTGTGCGTTTTACTAAGGCGACTCGAAGGCGAAATCCCTCTTCTTCCTCACCCCCGTGCAAAAACTTTCGCACCTAACGCGGTTTTGCACTGCTTCAAGGATCGGAGATATTGCAAGCTTTCTGCACCTCCCCTGGTTTTGCACTGCCTCCGTGATCGGCCCACTGATCACGGAGGCAGTGCAAAGCGATGATGTCATACGATGACATTACGTTATGTGACGTCACCATGACGTTATGGTGACGTCATGATGGGGCTCCAAATTCTGGCAATCTGTCACGTCATGATGTCGAAATGTGGTGATATCTTCACGTGATCATACCGACGCGGGACGCCGACATTCAATTTTCGCATTTGATGTGACATCTAAGGCTTTCGCCTTAAGAATTACACCAAACTTATCGAGTTCACGTGCTCAATGCCACGGAACGCTGGAAGTGTGTGTGTGTGTGTGTGTGTGTGTGTGTGTGTGTGTGTGTGTGTGTGTGTGTGTGTGCGTGAAAACACTAGGACAAATATCCAAACACTGGGACGAATCTGAAAACACTGGGACAAATATCCAAGTCGAGGTTTGCAGGAAACGAGCGTTGTCACGCTGTGTGTCCGGTCTACGTTACTGAAGTCGTGCGAGCAATCTGTTTACGACAGTTTCCAGTTATTGATTTCACAGCTGGTTGCAGCTGCTTCCATTCCGCGGTCTAGAACAACGTCTCCATATCTTTGCTTCGGACCTCGACTTGGATATTTGTCCCAGTGTTTTCAGATTCGTCCCAGTGTTTGGATATTTGTCCTAGTGTTTTCACACACACACACACACACACACACACACACACACACACACACACACACACACACACACACACACACACACACACACACTTCCAGCGTTCCGTGGCATTGAGCACGTGAACTCGATAGGTTTGGTGTAATTCTTAAGGCGAAAGCCTTAGATGTCACATCAAATGCGAAAATTGAATGTCGGCGTCCCGCGTCGGTATGATCACGTGAAGATATCACCACATTTCGACATCATGACGTGACAGATTGCCAGAATTTGGAGCCCCATCATGACGTCACCATAACGTCATGGTGACGTCACATAACGTAATGTCATCGTATGACATCATCGCTTTGCACTGCCTCCGTGATCAGTGGGCCGATCACGGAGGCAGTGCAAAACCAGGGGAGGTGCAGAAAGCTTGCAATATCTCCGATCCTTGAAGCAGTGCAAAACCGCGTTAGGTGCGAAAGTTTTTGCACGGGGGTGAGGAAGAAGAGGGATTTCGCCTTCGAGTCGCCTTAGTAAAACGCACAAAGTACTCTATGAGTTTTTTAAACGAATGATGAGACTTACTCTCTGAGAAATCTCGAGGCGTGAGCTCTCGTTCTTGCCTTGGTATGGCACGAATCCTTGATTCCAACCTTACCGGGTCACTAGAAACGTTGAAGGTTACCCTCCTGTTGCAGGATGCGTACCCACTGTTGCAGTTCGGCGGAGAGCAGGATGACGCACCTGAGGGGAGTGTGTCCCCTAATGGGTCGGCATACCGCCTTTCATCTCCGCCTGCTCCTTGTGAATAGGTTCCAAGTAGTAGAGGAGCGTAAGCACTTCACATTGTACAAGTAGTGAAAAAATAAACAGAAAAATAAACAAAAAATAAACAAAAAAGCAAGAATGTAAGAAAGTAAACGACACTGCACACGTACGAGCCAGTCAAGAAACAGGCATGGTCCCAATTATGATTCCGTGTTGCCAAATTCATTTTGGCTTATCTCTCGGAGGCAGGAGAGTCTTCTAGGGTCCTCATTGATGCCGGCTGTTAATGTTCTAAACGCACCTGAGGGGAGTCTGTCCCCATTAAGGGGACACACTCCCCTCAGGTGCGTCAACCTGCCCTCCGCGACAACAATTTCGGGTGGCCCTGCGCCCGACGCGAACCGACAAACACCTTTAACAACTTCATGCCATGCACAGTTAACGTTTTTAAGTGCGAATGCACTTTATAAGCGACCCTGAATCCGCCGTCCCATAGCAACGGCGCGAGGAGCGGAGAGGAGCGTCTGTAGCAACGGCGCAGCGACGTCACGCCCCACGTGACTGCGCGCGCTCCGCCCTCCGCTCCTGGCTGCGCGCGCCCCGCGCATTGCCTGTGGTGATGAAGGCCGGCGGCGAGACGCCGAACGAAAGCGTGCGAAGCGAGCCGAGCACCCCGAAGCCGATCTGGCGCGGGGACGCGCGATGCGTGAGCGAGCGCGGGCCCTCGAATTCGATCGGCCGGACGCGCGCTTCAAGCGAGACTTCCTGGACCGCAGCTTCGGATATAGCTGCGCGGTGTGCGATCGACTGTGGTTCGGCAACAACCTGAGCCCCATCTCGGGCGTGCGCAACGCCGCCAACAAGTTGAATGCGTTGCGGGTTCTTTGGAACGAGTTCGGAAGACAGATCATCATCATCAGTAAAAGTGCTTTGCACTTAAAAACGGCCAGACCTCCGTAGGTCGGCTGGCGCGTGCTCTCTCGCTGCCGTCTCCTTCGCTCGGCTCTGCAGTTTAGTCGCGCGCGCCCCCTCATAACATCACCCCGTGTATCGCACTTCCTCATACTCCCCTTCGGGGAAATGCGGGTTTCTTTCTTTTTCGTTTCCTCGACTCGTTTTCTGACTTCGTCGGTGTTCTTCTCTTTCCTTTTTTTCTTTTTTCCGTTTTTCTTTTTCTCGTAATCTATCTCCTCCAATCTCTGAAATGTCCTTGAAGGCGAGAGGGACGCGGCAGGAAGCAAGATCGAACTTCAACGTCAGTTTTAACTCATCCCCAGAGGAAGGGAGGCCCCCTCCCGAAACTGTTGGGACATAAATATTTATATCACTGTTGACAACGCCTCCGTTGTATTATACCCATTACTCGAGAAACATATATATATATATATATATATATATATATATATATATATATATATATATATATATATATATATATATATATATATATATATGTTTGAGTGATGCGCGGCACAGAAATACACGAAGTGAATGATGATGAGTGGGCGAAGCATTAGGGATCGTTCGGTAACCGCGAATCTCCCATTTGCCGTTTTTGCCATTTTGCTGCCGCTTCTCGCGCCCTCGCCTCCAGAGTAGTAGCTTGTCATCGGCGTTCCCGTTGAGCGGCCACATGAAGCGCCTTACGTTCGTTTTCATCCATGGCAGAAAGACACTATGTGGTGCGGAACACGCTTACATACGCATTTGCACCACAACGTCCTCTCGTGTATTTTCACTCCAATGTGTTGTGTGCTGTCATATGCTTGATGGATAGGCGCTTAATGTCGGTATTTTTATGGTGTTTTGACCTCTTTATTTTGTGGCAGAAAGAGGATGTGTGGTATAGAACGCACCTCCACGATGTGAATCATGACGAGTGGGCGAAGCTAGGTCCTAAGGTCAATAATGTCTACGTTGCAGTCGCCGACTAGTATAAAGGGTTTTTGCTTGTAGGAGTTCGATATTGCGCTGTCACAATTATGATTGATATTAGTGTACTGTTCAACCTTTTTTTAAAGACGATAGTCTTTCTTGGGGAACTTAAACGCAGAAATTTTGGTCTGTCTTTCTGTCTGTCTTTCTGTTTGTCGGCACGTCCCTCGATTCAGCCACTCGGCCAAAGTTGAACCACTTGCCCAAGGGCCAGCCGTCTTGAACTGGTATGGCTGTTCATACTTGTGAACGTTGTCGATCACAAAGTAAATATCATGCATATCTGAGGTGGAAGATCACTAGGTAAGTATTAGGTGGCGTGTTCCTTTAATAGAAAATGCATGCATACGTAATTTTAAGGACCCTAGTTTCTTAAGCTGCGCTGAAAATGCATAAGAATGGAAGCTTGAGCGAGTTGGTATGCGTTCATCTTTGTTGAAACAGCGCTCACTAGACGACGACGAAGTAAAAGAAGGCACAGGACAGGCGCTGCCTGTCCTGTGCCTTCTTTTACTTCGTCGTCGTCTAGTGAGCGCTGTTTCAACAAAGCTGAAAATGCGACTGCGCTGAAATTTGCCTTCCTCCGTGCCCTTCGCACGAGCTCATGGTTGTGTTTCGGTTTCGGTTCTGTATTGCACTGTACGAATGCCATGCGTTGGTGTTGAAAAACTTTAGTTTTGAGAAGGCCAAGAAGGTGAAAAAAATATTTAAAAAATGAAAAAGCAGCGTTGTGGGCGGCCTTCAGGCTGCCGGTTGTGGGCGCTGCTCTGGCGTTCCTGTTTTACCCAGGCGACGTGTAAATAAAAGAGTGTGTGGAGAGTACTCGTTGAGTGCGGACGTTTCTCTGCTTCAGCGCTTCCCGCCAAACCGCGTTTTCGGGCTGGCTGGCGTCCCCGCCGGTCGCGTTGGTCACCGCCGGTCTTCGCCTGCTGCTGCGTCGGGACTACCAGCACGCAACACAGCACTCATGTTTCCCGACGTATTGCCAGATGGCGTCCATATCTCACACAGCGCCTCTTCTATCGTCTTTATACGACATTTGCAGCGAAGCACGCAGATACGCGGCCAATTTTTAAAGACGATAGTCTTTTTTTATATGACATATTACCCGAGCGTTGCCCCATTTAATGTAAATTAGGTGACATAAAGTGACATAAATAGTCGATGAGAAAGCTCGGTCCCAAGGTCCATAATGTGAACGTTGAAATCGCCTACGGGTATAAAGGGTTTGTGCTTCTAGGTGTTTTATATTGTTCTGTCACACTTATGATTGATATTAGTCTATTGTTAAAACTTTTTTACGGGATTTTACACGGTGTTTGGCCGTGAGCACGGACAACACCATGAACCAGACAAGCCTAGAGCCTAAGGTGCTTCGCTCCAATATCTACTTATAAGTCTCACACCCTGTCCTGCCTTCTGTCGCTTCTCTTCCACGTTCTCAGTTGCGCCACTAATATTTCGTTAAGCTAGGCACTAGCTCTCCCAAATTCTTATTCTCCTAAACCTTGTAGCGAAGCCAGATGAGTAATGGGTTGCCCCCTCTAGCGCCTTATAGTGGCTCTTCCCGCTCGCCCTGTGAGTCCGTGCTTTGCCTTGACTGTCGCCATTGCGCATCGTCGCCGACTGCCGTCAAATAGACACCTCAACAAATTGGTGGGGGTAATAATAATAATAATAATAATAATAATAATAATAATAATAATAATAATAATAATAATAATAATAATAATGTCTCAGGTTTAACGTCCCAAAACCAAGATATTATCATGAGAGACGCAGTAGTGGAGGGCTCGGGGGATTTCGACCACCTGGGGTTTTTTAACGTGCACCTAAAACTAAGTACACGGGCCTCACACACTTTCGCCTCCATCGAAAATGCCGCTGCAGCGGCCGGGATAAAATTGGTGGGGGTACTGGGCATCTATTTGTATGGACCACTTCCTCTGACGTCAGCTGGTAACCGCTGGGACATCGTCGCTGCTGACCATCTAACGCGGTACGCCGAAACCGCCGCCCTCCTAGCGGCTACAGCGCGCGATGTTGCCTCCTTCCTGCTACACCGTTTCATACTGCGTCACGGTCCACCCCAGGAGCTGCTCAGTGATCGAGGCCGTGTCTTGTTGTCGGAAATCATCGAAGCCATTCTCAAAGAGTGCCATGCTGTTCACCGCAAAACTACTGCTTACAACCCGCAGACGAATGGCCTAACCGAACGCTTTAACCGTACGCTCGGTGACATGATCTCAATGTACTTCGCCGCCGATCACACCAACAGGGACGCTATTCTGTCCTTCGTCACATACGCCTATAACACCGCACCTCAAAGCTCTACTGGTTTTTCGTCCTTCTTGTTACTGTATGGAAGGCACCCGTAGCACACCATCGACACGATACTTACGTACAAGCCGGATCCATCTGAGTGTGCGCCTGTTCTGACACAACCAGGCTTGCAAAAGAGTGTCGTGAGGTTGCTAAGACCTTTACGACGCATGAGAAGAGCGGCAGACGAGCATTCGTGATGGCACCACCACTTCAGAGCCCACGCTCCTCCCTGAAGCGCTCGTATGGCTTTCGGTCCCAATCACTGCAACTGGCCTCTCTTCAATACTATGCCGAAATACGAATGCCACTACCGTGTCGTCGAGCGCACTTCCCCGGTGAACTATGTGATCGAACCCATCGAACCTTACTCGGACATGCGCCGTCGAGGGCGCGACATTGTCAAATGTGGAGCGCCTCAAGGCCTACTATGACCAGCTCATATTGACAAGTTGTTAGGTCGCCGAGCGACTTCTCTATTGTACCCGGGGTAATTTAGCGAAGCCTTGGGGATGAGTAATGGGTTGCGCTTTCGAGCGCCTTCTAGTGGATCGTCGTCTTTCGCTCTTCCCGCTCGCGCTCTGAGTCCGTGTTTTGCCTTGACTGTCACCATTGCGCATCGTCGCCGAGTGCTGTCAAATAAACACCTCAACAATTTAAATAGGAAGGGTCCTTTGTCGGAGGGGTAAAGTATAGGATTGGGGACGTCATGTAACGGTCGATGCCTGCCTGACGTGTGATCATGTGCAAAGGATGTATCGAGCTCGGTCATTGTTGATTGGGGCAAACCACGTCTTCGGAGGGCTGAAGTGCCGCTTGTGTACAGTAAGGCGCCCCATATCTCTGACACCACATGAATCCTGCAGCATGTGGCAGGAGGGGTGTGTTGCGACCGTCGAGCGTGCAGCTGATTCAGTGGCGTCTGCTTCTTGTGCGTTTTCGTCAACAGATGGCTAATTTTGCTCTTCTGTCTTTCATATGCCGACGTATTAGCCGTGTCTTTTACATTAGGATTGCGCGAGCCATTCCTGTGTTAATTGAAAAAAAAATATATAACTGCTCTAAGGACGAGACACCAGAAACGAAGTGGACAGCACGATCGCAACCTAACAACTGGGTTATTGAAAACATACACCACCCTTATGAAACAAACTAAGCGCGTGCGCAATGACACTCATGACACGTGACAGGTTTCACCACCCCCAAGACTCCTATCTACTACAAAGGCAATCACGCTCCTTTCTGGAAAGATACACGGATGTGTCGCTTCTTCTGTTCATTCTTC